>NC_045542.1:129200149-129922649 GCF_009769535.1 Thamnophis elegans | reverse complement strand
TTAAGTAATATGGATATTCCAAATGCTAGATTCTGGTTTTTTGCTTTGTGGTTATTTTTTTTTAAATATCAACCCCAAATTTTTCCGTGGTTACTGGTTTTTAGCACAGCAATATGCTGAATTTTATAGACTTTGGAGAAAAACAGTTAAGTTTCATGTATAAATTGTTTTAAATAGGTGCCCATTAATGCCTGCTGATATGTTTGTTCCTTTCTGTCCCCGTTATTTTAGATGATAGACAAATATTAATCATGCAATTGTCCCCAAACCTACCACAATTTCAATAAGGAATGAATTCAAGTAAATGGATATTATTGATTGATTGCATTAATGAATGATTATGCACCATCAAGCTGATGTCAACATTTAGCAACTACAGGAGTAGACTTTTTCCAGGATCTTCTGTTCCCATCCTGACCATTCAGGTCTTCCAACAATGTATCCATCACCTGTGTAACTACGTCCATCCACTTTGCTTTTCGTCATTCTTTTCTCTTTCCTTCAACCATTTCCAGCATTAGATCCTCCTCCGGAGAGCCAATATGCAAAGTGGTATAATTTGACCCTGGTCATTCCTGTTTTCAAATGAGAACTGTGGATTTATTTATTCCATGATCTATTAATTTGTTTTCTTGTGATGGTGTCAGGAGCTTTCCCTAACAAAAAATGTTCAAAAGCATCAATAATGTTTTTATTCTGCTTCTCCAAAGTGCAACCTTTGCTTCCTTGGAGTGTTAGAGAGAAAACCATTGCCTGCCAAATTTGATCTTTGTAGATATAGATACAAGCTCCTTAATATTCAAATGAATACTATCTGAATATGGTTTATGTAATCTGTAGCTCCAGTGTCAGTGGGAGTTCCTTTTAAATGTTTAATCCAGCTGCTGTCCAGCTCACCCCAGGCCAGCTGAGCAGCAGCTGTTTGGTGTTTTAGCATGTCTTTCCAAATCCTGTAACTTGAGATTCCTTATTAATTAATAGGAGATCCTATGGGACAAAATTTGGGACTTTCTGCACATGAAACATTCATTGTTTTGCTCTAGTCTGTCCTATCAATATATTTAGGATCACTGGTTTATCATGTTCAGTTCAGGTAAGGCACTAGAGTTCCAGAGTGAATTTGTAATTTAACTTGGTATGTAGTTAAATGTTGAGCTAAATGTTTTGTTTTTGTAAAACAATTTATGATCTTGAAACTGAAAACAGGAATGCCATTTGTTTCCTAGCCTTGTATTTTCTGAGCATCCATGGAGATAATTTGATAGGTAGTGGGTGCAATTACACCCCCCACAAAACCCAAAACAAACAGCAATTTAAGCAGCAGCGCTGAGCTTCAGAGGAAAATGATCTTATTATAAATGATGTTCAATAACAAAAAAAGGCTGCTTCTTTCTGCCTGGTGGTGGAAAAGAGCATTTTGTAATTTTTAAATGCTTTCATAAATACTGGGTCACGATTTTACTCTTCTTCTTTTTTATCTCAGAGACAGGAAAATTACCAGGGTAATAAAATGAGAAGATTTGAAACCATTCAAAGAGGACAGCTTGCTAATCAGGCACTTAGAATTAAATCTAATCTACATTTATGTTAAATAATAGTGGGTGTCACAAATCTGACAACTGTTTGCCTTCATCTAAAAAGGCTGCAGGTTCAAAACCCTCCCATGAAATGTGGGGGTTATGTTCTGCAAGAGCAAAGAAAATGCAATTTTGTCATCTTTTAATTTTTCTTCCAAGTTACGAGGCTTGGCTCCAATAATAAAAAATCTGAAGAAAGCAGATTTTCTTCATTTTTTAAAAAAATTAAAGCCTGCCAGAAGAGTAAAAACTTACAGACATAAAGAAACTCCATACATTTAAACTTGCCTGCCATAACTACTGTCATTGTTCTGATTGATTATGTACCATTAAATTGTTGTCAATCCTTAAGAGTCACATAGTTAGATTTCCTCTAGGACAATCTGTCTTTAACTTTCAAAAGTGCATGATCTGGAATCCATTTAGCAAAGCTAGTACATCTTGTGATGCATGTTGCCTTTGTCTACTTCTAAGTATACAAAACGTTTGTTCTCAGAATGCTAAACAGCTTTCTTGCTGGTGAATTGGTACCATCTAGAAATGTTGTTTATATATGGCTGAAAAACACTTCAGATGTGAAATTGAAAGGTGCTTCAGAGCCCAGAGGGGCATAAATATAGCATCTGTGTGCTATTTCATCAATGGAGATGAGAAGTTTTTCACTGAGAAATGGGCTGCAAATGGCTGCTAGTTTTGATAGTTGTACTCTTCAGTCATCGGTAGCAGTTGTATCAGTAGCTAGGGAGTACAGTGGAAAAGGCTATCTCACTCCTGTTCATTTTTACAAGAATCCAATTAGTGATTGTGTGCCACAGAATACTTGACTAGATGGTTCATTGCGGTGGTGGGATCCTCCCGGTTTAACAACCGGTTCCGTGATCGCGCAATTTGCGCACGCCTGTGCAGTTTGAAGAGATCTTCACTTCTGGCTTTCTTCAGAGGAGTAACACAACTGATTCGCATGGCAATCTGCTCTGCCATGCGAATCATTTGAGAAGATAAAGGTAGGAAGAAACTGCGGGCGGGTGGGTGGGTCCATCCAATCGTTGGGGTGATCTGGCTCGTTCCCAGCTGATCGTCAGAGCTACCGGTTCGCCTGAACTGGGACAAACCAGTAGAATCCCACTCCTGGTCCATTGGCTGAATCCAACAGAGACCAATGCTAGGCTCATTTTAAAGGAAGGGAATGTTTGGTTTTAAATGAGAACATAAAAGCAGAATAATCAAATTAATCAAAATCTGGAATGAAAACAACCAATAGAATATAAGCTGTAGAAAGCACAGCTAGCAGTGTACAGAAGGCAGCAACAAGGTATGGTGCCAAGTGGAAAAAAATGTCCAAGAATTGTGCTGGATTTGAGCTCAACATCTGGTCATTACATTAGCACATCTGTGCAGTTTCTTGGCAACAATATGTAAGTGATTTGTCATGGTCTTCTTCCTGGATATTTTTTCCCCAAGTTCTGAATATAATCTATAGCCCTAGGGTCTTCTATCTAAGTACTAATGGGGTTCAACTCTACTAAATATTTTTAGAGTAACTGAAATTCTTTAGACTGAAGTTGCAAGGAATGTAGCTTGTAATTTTGTAACTACAAATTTCTCATCAGATTGGAGATAGATATCAAGTCAGTTGCCATAAGGATTATAAGGATCACTTTGGACTCTTCAATTAAAGATTTGAATGAGGAGCTGAATGGAGCATTTGTCAAATGTTTAGATGGTCCAAACTTATGTAGAGCAGCTAAATCCTTAGAAGAGAGAAATAAAATTCAAATTGATCTGAACGTAGAAACAGGATTAAAAAGAAACAGGACTGAAAGTAATTGAAGAATCAAGTACACCTTTCTTCATTTAGATTAAATATATATAAACATAGATGGAAAATGTTTGGTTGGTAATGCTTCTTGTGAAAAAGAAAATCTTGCAATAGTAGTTGATTGCAAAATGAGTTATGTTTCAGCTGGGTAACATAGCATTAAAAAAAATGAAATTTGGAGGGAGGAGCCAAAGTCACAACAACACGATGTGCGATCTCAATGCTCTGAGATTGCAGTTGACACTTTTGCCTCTGGGTGTTCCAAACGGACCTAAACCGTCCCATAGAGATGGTGAACAGGAAGAATACATCTTGCTGATCACAGGGACATCGCAAAGTCTCTGATTAATCCAAGAGAAGCTCTTCAAGCTGGTGACAAAAAAATCCATCCAAATGGCTGATGAAGTTGGGGTGGCTCCAAAACAGAAGGATATGGAAAGAGAAAGTCTTTTCAGCTAGTGAGGAATTTTTACTGTTTTAAAAGTGACTGCCTATTAAAAAAACTTAAAATTAATTTAAATTGGAGAACAGAAGAAATAAACAGCAGAATTAAATTTGGACTGGTTTTGAACAGTGGGTTATCTTATTTTTTAAATGCTATTTTTATGGATGGAATTTATGCAAGCCTTTTAAAATGAACAGATTAAGTTTCCTTCTTCTATTTTTTCTCTCTGACTATTCTCTGTAATCTATGGACTAAAACTCTCCTCTTTCATTACTGTGGGTGTTTTTCTAACTCATTTAAGAATCGGACCTTTTTTTAAAATCTGAAATACAAAAATATACAAAAAGAAACAAAGAATGGTAACATAGTAACATTGTAACGCTTCTACTCAGAGGCTAGAGGTTTATGTATTGGAAATGAAATACTTTTTTCACTGATTATCCTGGCTTGGCACTTCAAGGACTCTTAGCTTGTTTATAGAAAGTGATAAGAAGAAGAAAACCACACAGAAGTTCCTTTGAAGTAGATTTTTAACCAGACAAAGGTGAAATGTTATTGTGATGCTTAATTCTGCTAAAACCTTCTAAGCTAGAGTAGCAGTGTTTGACAGCTTGAAATCATGGCGCAATTTCAACACCAGAAAGAAGTTTTAAATCTGCAAAAGATATTCTCAGAAATACAGAAATTATCAAATACAAGTGAGAGGATAGAGAAGTTGGATTACTTAGTGCATCGAACAGTAAAATATGACAGAGAAATTGAAGATGTTCATCAAATGGAAAAAGTGGCAGTTAAAATCCAAAAAATCGAAGAGGAAAATGAATATAAAGAAATTAAAATTGCTGATATTTATGGTGATTGGTTTGTTTCTGAAAACGAAAAGAGTGGAATACAGAAAGAGGAATTAAATGGAGGGGAAACCTACCCCAGATGGGAAGATACAGAAGAGGAAAAAATAAAAGAATTTTTGGATTTAAAGAGAGAAATCTTATTAGCAATAGTTTCAATAACACCACCGACAATCAAAGATAAGCTGATTAAGGAAACAGAAGAAGGGCATCGAAATTACATGAGAGATCTTAAAAGCAAAGAGTTGCTAAGAGGAGTCCATACAAAGCTGATTAAAGAAATGATTAGAGGACTGACGCCACAAATGGCAGAAGATATGACACTGTTTTGTTACTGGAAAGATACTGGTTGATAGATGGAAGAGTATAATTTAAAACTAACTAAACTTAGTGAAATTTAGTGATAATAGATATAGTTAAATAAATAATTGATAATGATAATAATGTATACAATATGTACTGTTATGATAAGTAATAACTGGATATGAATATTGAATGGTACCCATGAAAGGAAGATTAGAAACCCTTTTGGATTATATATAAAGGTTAATAATAATTAAAAAAAAGAATTAAGTTAGATTCAGTTAAGTCTTGATTACTAGGGGGAAAATGATATGATGCAGGAATATAGTCAAATAAAGGAGGGATATATGTACATATATATATATATATATATATATATATATATATATATATATATATATATATATATATATATATATATATATGTACAATATAAGGAAATGAGATGTAAATTATAAACAGTAATTTGGAAAGAAGGATAGAAAACTTTGTTATTAAATATTATGCATGTTTAGCTGGAATAGGACATAAGGATTTAATATCATTGGAGGATTTTAGAAATAGTAAATGAAATGCCAGTATGTGGTTGTGTATTAAATCTTGGTATATTTTACAATGAAGGACGTTTAAACAACTATAGTCAAATGAAAATGAAGGTATGATGACAGTAACATGTATAAATATGTGAGTTAAAATACTTGAATTAATATGAATTATGCTTGATGACTGTGGAAGAGATGCATGAAAGTCTTTTGTAACCAACTAATACACTTTCTATAGTATGTAAAAAAGGAAGATTTTATGTGTTGTGTTTGTTTTGAAAATAAAAAATAAAAAAACTTTAAAAAAATAAAATAAAATTTGAGGCTTCTATCAGAGCTGTAGCTGGAAATGTGGGAACAACAGTTTTCAATCCTGGGAAAATTGTAGTGTAAATATTGAATGGATGCCTCCAACTCTCAAAATTCTGTTGATTTCCAAAGATGGGAGGAAAAGGGTTAGAATTTAAATCCTGGGATGGAGATATGGGAAGGTTTTGTTCTCAAAGTTTACAGTACATATTGCTAAATATGTACTTCTTTCAATAGTTATTTTTTATTTATTATCTTAGTAATAATATCTAATAAAGCAACCTACCAGAGATGCCAAGCCTATGAATCTTGTGTTATTTATATTTCTAGAGTGCTGGTTTCTGCAGAATAGAAATTAATAGTTGCGGAATCTTTTGCGTTCTATGAGCTTGGCTGTTTTCTTCTTTCATTACTCAGCCAGGTAACATCATCTGCAAGAAAACAACCAAGCTCAGGGAGCAGCAAGGACCCCACAGTTCAACACTGAGCTACAAATACTCTCTTCTATCAGTATTAATAGTTGTGCATTTTCTGAGATCTCACTGCTGTATCAACAGAAGCCTAACTTCCAAATCATATGAAATAATTACTGCAAATTATTCTGCTTTAGTCATACTCCACCTTGAGTACTTTGTCCAGTTGTGAATCCTATGCTTAAGAAAGCTTTAGAGAATTTGGAACAGATTCAAATAAGGGCAGTGTGAATAATTAAGACACTAAAACTAAGCCCTTGATTGCCAAAAGTAAGTATGTTTAGCCTTGGAAAAAGATAACAGAAGGAAAATATTGACAGATTCTTTAAATATGTGAAACGATGCCATATAGAAGAAGGTCAAGATATTTTATCTTTCATTACAGCGTGAGAACATTGGATAAGGAATTTAAGTTACAGGAAGGAAGATTCTGACTAAATGCTATGAATCATTTAGCATAGAATAGAATAACAGTGTTGGAAGGGACCTTGGGGGGGCTTCAAGTCCAACTCTGCTTACACAGAAACCCCTACACCACTTCAGACAAATGATTATCCAAACTCTTCTTAAAAACTTCGGTGTTCGAACATTTACAACTTCTGGAGGCAAACTGTTCCACTGATTAATTGTTCTAACTGTCAGGAAATTTCTCCTTAGTTCTAGCTTGATTCTCTCCTTGACTATTTTCCATTCATTGCTTCTTGTTCTACTTTCAGGTGCTATGGAGAATAGCTTGACTCCCTCTTCTTTGTGGCAACCCCTGAGATATTGGAACGCTGTTATCATGTCAACCCTAGTCCTTTTCATCAGACTAGATATACCCAGTTCCAGCAACCATTCTATCAGAAGAACGGTTTCTATCTACAAATTTCTATCAGAAGAGTTTGACAGTGGGGTCAAATGATAAGTTCACTTTCCTTCCTTTCCTCCAGAAACAAGGCTAGGCAAGGGCTGTCAAACTCCCAGCCCATGGGCCAGATGTGCCACATGCTGGCCATGCCCATGCCTGGTTTAGCAAAGGGGAAAACAGTCCTGATATGTCACGTGATGCCACCATGACAATGTGAGTTTGACACCCCTGGGCTAGGCAATGGGTTTAATTGTGATTCCTCCTGTGACCTAAGGATTGGATTCAAAGATCAAAATTCTCTGCTATATAATACTAGGATTTTATGAATCATAAACAGCAAATCTTTAGAGCAGTTATGCCTTTCCAAGGATTGATTGATTGATTGATTGATTATTTTTATCCCGTCTTTATTATTATTTGTAAAAAATAACTCAATGTGGCAAACAAACCTAACACTCCTTCCTCCTCCTTTTTGTCCGCAATAACAATCCTGTGAAGTAGGTATAGCTGAGACAGAATGACTGGCCCAAGGTCATCCAGTTGGCTTTCATGCCAACTAGTGGAACTAGAACTCACAGCTTCCTGATTTCTAGCCAGGTGCCTTAGTCATTATCATGTGAGCTACTGAGAGCTACTGAGAAATGACTCACACGGTCATTACACAATACATAAATTGGCAACATTTTATTTCCAAACTGGAAATTTGTATAATAATAATAATAATAATAATAATAATAATAATAATAATAACAACAACAACAACAACAACAACAACAACAACTCCGCTGTTGCCAGTCCCAAGCCCAGATGAGAAAGGAGGAGGGTTGGGGTCATGTTGGCAACTGGCCCCATAAAAAAAACCCGCCAACCCATACAATATGGTGAAAGAAACGAATAAAAATTTTATACCGCATCGGTCGTCGCGCGGGTTAACAAGGGCTGTGGCAGATGTTGGGGTCCCTGGACATCCGTCGACAAGTGGGCTACAAGTGGACCAGCCAACAAAATGACAAAAATATAGTGCAGATGAAAACCGTGCCATAATGGCCTGTTTCTACAACTCAGAGCCAGAAAAAAGAGGTTATTTAAAGCAAATGTATGAATTATGGAAAGAACAATATCCAGATTCAAATGTTAGTGAACAACGACTAGCAGATCAAAGGCAATTTATTATACGGAATAAAGTGTTTAGTGAAGTTGAACTTGAGGAAATTCAGGCAAATTGCAAAACCAAAAAAACAATATCACAAGCAGAAATAACTGATATTCAAGACACAACTAAAGACATTATAATAGAACTCCCATAAGAAGCTCTTGGGGAGGAAATAACACCACCATCACTAGAACCAGTTATCACTGAACCAACTGATGAACTAACTCAAAAACAAAAAGAATTGAAGAATAAGATCATGGAGCATTTTCTGCTTAATGAGGAAAGGCAACGTTTACCATCACTAAAAACTGTGCCTAAGAAAATTTTGACCCCTATCATGAAAATGGTTAATGCAGTGTTTTCAACAATTGAATCGGGATCCATCTTGGAAACAAACCAGTTAATGTACAGCGCAGCTGTAATAGTCACTAATGAACTAGGCATTAAAATCAAAGTACCTAGTCACACAAAAGAAAAAGCATCAAAGCCAAAGTGGAAAATCCGATTAGAACAAAAAGTCAAAAATTAAGGGCAGATGCTAGTAACTTAAAGAACATGCATGAGCAACAGCTTAAAAACAACAAAACCATAGATCGGCTAATCAGAAGATATAGATTGGATACAAAAAACATCAATGAAGCTGTAGAGATTGTAAAACAGCGGATAACAGCAACAGCTAGAAAAATTGAAAGATATGAGGCACGAATCATCCAATATAACCAAAATCAGCAATTTCGATCAGACCAACGGCGTTTTTATCAAAGTCTTAATGTGAATGGTGACACCAAAAGTGAAAAACCAGAAAAGCAGGCCACAGTTGAATTCTGGAAAGAATTGTGGGAAAATGCAAAGGACTACAATAAGGAAGCAAAGTGGATACATGACTTTAGGAAAAGCATTGGCAACAAACAAATGCAAGTATTAGAAATAACAACTGAGATGGTCAAAAATCGAGTAAAAAACGTAAAGAATTGGACATCACCTGGAAAGGACCAATTACATGATTTCTGGCTCAAATATCTGACCAGTTTACATGCAATATTGGCCAGGCAACTGAATGAAATTTTACAAAAGGGCCAAATTGATGAATGGTTGACAACTGGAAAAACATACTTGATTCAGAAAGATGCAACTAAAGTAACAACACCTGAAAACTACAGACCAATAACATGCTTGCCAACAACCTTCAAATTACTCACAGGCCTTATTGCAGATAACATGATGGATTATTTGGAAACAAACAATATCTTGCCAGTAGAGCAAAAAGGCAATAAAAGAAGGAGCAGGGGCACAGCTCCTAATTGATAAAATGATATTAGAAAATTGTAAGAACAGAAAAACGAACTTGAATATGGTCTGGATTGATTACAAAAAGGCATTTGACTCACTGCCACATAGTTGGATCATAAAATGCTTAGAAACAACTGGCATTAGCAAATATATTGCATCCTTTACTGAAAAGGCGATGAAACAATGGAGAACTAAGTTGGCAGTAGGGAATGAGATCTACGGAATGGTTAATATCAAGCGAGGAATTTTCCAGGGTGATTCACTTTCACCTCTTCTCTTCATCATCGCAATGATCCCACTATCAGTAATCTTAAAAAAAATGAAATTAGGCTACCAAACAGCCAAAGAAGCTGAAAAAATTTCGCATTTACTATATATGGATGATTTGAAACTCTATGGAAAGTCAGAAATAGAAATCCAATCATTGACAAACACAGTCCGAGTATTCAGCACCGATATTTCAATGCAGTTTGGTACGGAAAAATGTGCCACTGTATCCATAAAAAGGGGCAAAATCACTGCATGTGAGGGAATTGAAATGCCCAATGGCCAACTAATTAAATGCAATGAAAATGAAGCCTACAAATACTTAGGCATTCTGCAGTTGGATAATATCAAGCATGGAGAAGTAAAAACTATTATCAGGCGAGAGTACACCAACAGAGTTAAGAAAATTTTGAAATCTAAATTGAATGGTGGAAATACAAGCAAGGCCATAAATACCTGGGCAATACCAGTTATAAGATACACAGCTGGTATAGTTAACTGGACACAAGATGATTTGGACATTTTGGACCGAAAAACCAGGAAACTAATGACAATGCACTACAGTTTACATCCACGTAGTGATACTGATAGACTGTATCTGCCCCGAAAATCAGGTGGCAGAGGATTATTACAAGTGAAGCAAACAGTTGAAGAAGAAAAACATGCACTGGCTGATTATTTAAAAGAAAGTCAAGAACATCTATTAATTGAAGTAAAGAACAAAAAACTACTGAAGGCCCAACAGACGAAACAAGAATACAGAAAAGATGTGATAAAATCAAGAATGGAGAGTTGGCAGAACAAAGCACTGCATGGCCAATTTCTGGAAAAAATAAAAGATATAGTGGACAGTGAACAAACTTGGTTATGGTTAACAACAGGTACATTAAAGAAAGAAACAGAGTCACTAATCCTGGCTGCGTAAGAACAAGCTATCCGCACAAATGCCATTAAGGCCAAAATTGAAAAATCCTCTGATGATGCCAAATGCAGCCTTTGCAAAGAAGCTGATGAAACTGTTGATCACATACTCAGCTGCTGTAAAAAAATCACGCAGACTGATTATAAATTGCGGCACAATTCATTAGCATAAATGATCCATTGGAATTTGTGCAAAAATTATAATATTAAAACAGCAACAAACTGGTGGGAATATCAGCCTGAAAAAGTCACCGAAAATCAGATGGTCAAGATCTTGTGGGATTTCCGTATACAAACGGACAAAATACTGGCGCATAATACACCAGACATCACACTGGTTGAGAAAAATAAGGTCACAATCATAGACATCGCAATACCAGGTGATAGCAGGGTCGCCGGGAAGGAACATAAAAAAATCGCAAAATACCAGGACTTAAAAATTGAAATTCAACGACTATGGCACAAGCCAGCAGTGGTAATTGGCACACTGGGTGCTATTCCAAAAGCACTGGAATTACATTTAAAACAGTTAAAAATTGACAAAATCACCATCAGTCAAATGCAAAAAGCCGCACTGCTTGGATCTGCACGCATATTACGAAAATACTTTATGGCGTCCTAGGCCCCTGGGTGGGGCCCGACTAGTAACCAATGCCAAATCCGGCGAAACAACTGGCCGCTGTGATACAATTGTATAATAATAATAATGGGACATCTAAAAAGGAAGTTGCAAAATGACAGCTCACTTTAGAATGCTTGATTGTTACTCAAAATCAAATTGGTTAAGTGTCTTCTATAAACTACATGGACAGAGATGGCTTTGTAACAGTTGCTTCTTACTTACACTCCAGTAACATCCCATTTGGTTTATTGCAATGTGTTAGACGTGGAGTTGCTTTTGAAAATGATCTGGAAATTCCAATTCATTCAAAACTGAGCAGCTAGACTGCTGAGAATGGCCAATGCAATCATCTTGTGCTGGTTTTTTTCATCAGCACTTGCTGTGTCACTCAGAGATCAAAGCCGCAGGCTTGCCTCATGAGGCTGGTGGAAATTGATAAAAAGAACAGGAGATGATAACTTGTACATTAGTCTATGGTTAAAATCTCAGTGAGATGAATGTGATTGAATGAATAAAATGCTCATACATCTGCTCAGATGTTTCTGCTTGCCAGAAGGCATCTTAATACTTTATCTTACCTCCCAATCTAATTTCTTTGCAGACGAGACATCAACATGATTTTCCTTTCAGTGTTGTTTTGAGACTTGCTGAAATAAATTTTGTAACACAGCGTGCTATTTTATTGCACCACATAAAGCTAAAATCCCTTACTTGGTGTCAGTGACAAACATCACTTTTTACAAAAACAAACAATAAATACTTAAAAATATGGGGGTTCTGGAATGCTGCAAAGCCAGCACTGGGCTCCAGAATCATCTTGATTTCCAAGAATGATTCTAGTCCCAGAGGATCCAAGATTTTTTAAGCCTTGTTATACTGTTGTAAAAAAATGTCCTTCTGGTTTCAGTTCCAGGTAGGGAAAAAGACACTGGAAACATGAAGGCTGCTTGGAAAGATAGTTTAATGGTGGACAAGACCACATGGTCCTAGGGAAAAAGGTGATCACATGCTTCAAGATGTTGGGTGAAGAAGAAAAAAGGGCAGAGATGCTGAAAGTTCCTGCTTTTATGCCCCCTCTGGACTTTGAACTTGAGCTTGTATTCTGATTGGTTGTCAGACTCCCATGGGCCCATGCAGAGGCAACTCTGTAGGCTGTGTTTTGAGTCCAAGTTTGGTTGAGCATTGCTTCTTTCCAGGTGCCATGTGGTGAGATGGGTAAATGGCTAATACTATCATACCTTAATCTCATCACCCTGGAGCGGAAGGGGGAGATCTTTGTTATGTAGAATAGACTGACCCAGGCCTTAATGGCTCATTAACAAAAGTGGGGGGGGGGGAGCTGAGTTTCTGTCTCCCAGTTAGAGGAAATATTCTGTTATTTTAATCTTTTCTAATATATTCCATTTTCAGGTAGAGGAGTGGGTTTTAACTTCCTACAATACCATTGTATAATCTTTAAAAATAGTCACCTTCTTAAATGTTTATCTACTTGAAATAATAATAACAATAAGTCTTAAGGAATTTTCCTTTCCCTTCCCTCAATTTTCATATTACACCACTGAAAGGTAAACAGAAAGTGTATATCTTGTAATCATGGATGATAAGTCAACAAAATAAAGTGCTAGATGTATTTATTTTGTCACAGAATTTCTGTACAATTACTTACCATATTTCCCACATTAGAAGTCATCCCTTTCTCCTCCTAGTTGTACAGATCTCTTGAAATGTTTCTCACAGTACCTTGGAATTTTTCTGCTGATTAATTTTAATGAGCAAAGATCTGCCAAAGGGACATAAGTGAAAAGGCTACTGTTGACTCTAACCTGATGAAGCTGCACATTTATTTATGAGTTATATTATTTAGCAAAATTTATATCATCTTATCAAGAAATGAGCACATTTGTGATCTACCAATGAGCACATTGAAGTCAGTGAGTCACACTGAAGTCATACACATACCCCGAATCCTGAAAGAATCAGGATAGACAAAATGAAATATAGTATTACACAACACACATGTAATTAAAGTTTGAAGTCCACTACAACAAGTTGTGTTGCCACCAGCTTCAGAAAAGGATTGGACCAATTCATGAAAATCATGGGGCACACTGACCATTAACCTTGATGTCAGTATAACTACCTCTGAAGATCATCTGCTGGGAGACTAGTAGGAACCTTGTGTAGTTGGCTGGTCACTGGGAGAACAGTCAGCTGAGTTGGATGAGCCAGGGGTACAATCTAAAAGGGTTCTACTTAGGTTGGGATCTTGGAGTCTTAGTAGACAACCAATTAAATATGATCCAACAGTATGCGGCGACAGCCAAAAAAGCCAATGTAATACTAATTTGCATTAACAGAGATATACAATCAAGCTCAAGTGAGGTACTAAAACCACTCTATAAAGCCTTAGTAGGGCCACACCTTGAATACTGAATCCAGTTTTAGTCACCACACTATAAAAAAGACATTGACTCTAGAAAGAATGCAGAAAAGAGCAACCATGATGATTAGGGGACTGGAGGCCAAAACATCCAAATAATGGTTACAGGAACTGGGCATGGCTAGTCTAGTGAAGTGAAGGACCAGGGGAGACATGAAAGCAGTGTTACAATATTAGAGGGACTGCCACAGAGTGGAGTGGGGTCAAGCTATTTTCCAAAGCACCTGAAGGCCAGGCAAGGAATAATGGATGGAAACTGAACAAGGAGAGGTTCAATCTGGAAATAAGGATACATTTTCTGACAATGAGAGCAACCAACCAATGGGACAGCTTGCCTTCGGACATTGTGGGAGCTTCATCACTGGAAGGTTTCAAGAAGAGACTTGACTGCCATCTGCCAGAAATGGTGCAGGGTCTCCTGCTTGGGTGGACTAGATGACCTACAAGATCCCTTCCAACTCTGTTAATCTGTTATGTTCTTATAAGATTATGCAGGGTCTATATATTTCACATCATTTAGTGTTTCTTATAACTTTTCCTTATCTTGAAGGAAAGCCTCCAGGGAGAGAAAAACCCAGCAGCACAGTACCTTATAAGCTTCCTGCTGTGGCCTTTGTGAGTGACAGGGTGCTTGTAATAAGTAAATGCTTATCAGTGATTCACAGGATGAAAAGAAGTGATAATGATTCCAAGGAATAAAATGCAATCTTTAAAAGCAGGAGAAAGGGACTATATAAGTCACATAGTTTGTCCACCTTTATGTGTAATCTATTTCTTAGCTGGAGCTTATACAGTTCCCTTTTTCTACAGCATATTGATATTTTGTGATAACACTGCTAAATGGATATCTTATTTTTAATGTTAAACCATCTCATTATTAGAACTTTGCTCATAGCTTCTCTTCCCCCCCCCCCCCCAAAACAAGTAAGCTTTAAACTTTGGTTTTATTTTCTCGCTTCCTTTATTTAGCTTTTACACTATTTCAATAAACACACCCTACATTGGAGGATACTTGTTTTTTATGTCTTCATTCATTCTCAGTCTATGCCCATATTCTTTTCAAAACTCAGCATCTGAATCAGTGTTAAAAACACTATTCAAGTCAGTTGGCAGAGACTTTGTAAAATACTACACAAGCAAATTCAATTAAAAATACAATATATGTATGTTTCTTTGTGTTGCCAATAACACAAAGCTGTCCAAAAATACCTTTCTATCATCTTGAGAATGTAGAGAATATAGACATTGAAAGTTGGTCTTTGAGTTTTCAGAAATGATTGTCAGCCATTACTTCTCTAACTAGCAGCAGTTAGAAGGATTTAGTCATTAAGTCTGCAGCATTATTTTGAGACTGGTCTAAGGCAAGCCTCAAAGTCTCAACATCTGGTTCTGTCCCCCCCACAGGGAATTTCCTCCTTTATAGTAAAGTGTGATTTACACATTTCAGTTGTTCCTAATGTAAGAAGTAATTGTGTGTGTATTTGTGTGTGTGTGTGTGAGAGACAGAGAGAGAGAGGGAGGGAGGGAGGGAGGGAGGGAGGGAGAGAGAGAGAGAGAGAGAGAGAGAGAGAGAGAGAGAGAGAGAGAGAGAGAGAGAGAGAGAGAGAGAGAGAGAGAGAGAGAGAGAGTTTGGGGACTATTAAAAGAGACGGAATATTATATTTCCCCAAAGGACAAATGGAGAAACATGTTCTTAAAGGCAGAAAGCAGTCCCAGTCTGTTGGGGCATTCATAACTTCTGCAGGCAAGCTGTTCCACTAATTAATTGTTCTAACTGTCAGGAAATTTCTCCTCCATTCTAAGTTGCTTCTCTCTCCTTGACTAGTTTTCATCCATTGCTTCTTGTTCTTCCCTCAGGTGCCTTGGAAAATAGTTTGACTTCCTCTTCTTTGTGGCAGCCCTTGAGATATTGGAACACTGCTATCATGTCTCCCCTAGTCCTTCTTTTCATTAAACTAGACATACCCAGTTTCTGCAACCGTTCTTCATATGTTTTAGTCTCCAGTCCTCTAATCATCTTTGTTGCTCTTCTCTGCACTCTTTCTAGAGTATCCACATCTTTTTTACATTGTGGCGACCAAAATTGAATGCAGTATTCAAAGTGTGGCCTTACCAAGACATTATAAAGTGGTGTTAACACTTCATGTGATCTTGAATCTATCCCTTTGTTTATGCAGCCTAGAACTGTCTTGGCTTTTTTGGCAGCTGCTGCACACTGCTGGCTCATATTAAAATGATTGTTCCACTAGGACTCCAAGATCCCTTTCACAGTTACTACTATTGAGCAAGGTACCACCTATACTGTACCTGTGCATTTTGTTTTTCTTGCCTAAATGTACAACCTTACTTTTTTCACCATTGAATTTAATTTTGTTAAATAATGCCCAATGTTCAAGTTTGTCAAAATCCTTCTGTATCTTTAGCCTATCTTCTGGAGTGTTGGCTATTCCTGCCAGCTTGGTGTCATCTGCAAATTTGATGAGTTTCCCATTTATTCCCTAATCCAAATCATTGATGAAGATGTTGAAGAGTACTGGGCCTAAAACAGAGCCTTGGAGTACTCCACTGTATACTTCCCTCCATGTAGATGCAGTTCCATTGAGGACTACACATTGAGTGCGGTTGTCAGCCAGTTATGAATCCATCTGGTGGTGATGCTGTCTAACCCACATTCTTCTACTTTATCTAGTAGTAGGTTATGGTCTACCTCATTAAATGCCTTACTGAAGTCCAGGTAAACTATATTGACAGCACTTCTCTGGTCCACTAATTTTGTCACATTATCAAAGAATACAATAAGATTAGTCTGTCATGATCTGTTTTTGACAAACCAATGTTGGCTTTTGGCTATTACTTTGTTTGTAGGTGTTCACTAATTCATTGCTTGATTATCTTTTCCAGAATCTTTCCTGGTATTGAGATCAGGCTGACAGGTCTGTAGTTTCCTGGATCTATTTTTCCCTTTTTTGAAGATGGGAACCACATCAGCTCTTTTCCAGTTCTCTGGTAGTTCCCTGGTGTTCCAGGATATCTGAAAGATATAGTTCCTTGGTTCTGAGATCTCATCTGCCAGTTCCTTCAGAACCCTAGGGTATAATCCATCCGGTCCTGGTGATTTGAACTTCTCTAGGGTAGACAGGTGCTCACTTACCATTTTCTTTCCTATTTCAACATGTTTCTAATCTGATTTTTGTGGTGTTGTTTTTGATAGGTTGGACTGTTTTATCCCTTTGTGTAAAGACAGATACAAAAAATGAGTTAAATAGTTCTGCTTTCTCCCTGTTGCTTGTCACCTTCTTGTCACTTTCTCCCAGCAATGGACCAATTGTTTCCTTAACTTTTTTCTTGTTTTTAACATGTTGGAAGAAGCTTTTTTTGTTATTTTTTACTTTTGAGGCAATCCTTTCTTCATTGTGAGCCTTAGTTTTCCTCACTTCATCTTTACAGGCTCGGGTTATTTGCTGATATTCTGCCTTAGTTATGTCCCCCTCTTTCCATTTTTTTATACTTAACTTTTTTTGTCTTTCAATTTATCAGAGAGTTCAGAATAGCAAAAGACACCAGGCTTACTACATTGCACAACCCCTGCAGCATTTCAGAAACTGTACAAAAATCTTCACACCCATCAAGTTAATTTTGTCAGCTGTCCCAGAACTGCATGCTGTGGTTCTGTTCATCAATAAACACGAGTCCTTCTTTCCAATCAGCCTCAATTTTATTTCCAGTGCCATTCTCCTGGATTGGAACTGGACTGGATTTTTCTTCCAACACTAATATGCATTTCTTGGTGCCCTTATTTAGGAATTTGTTTTGGAATGAATATTAATCAAACTACTATTTCAGGTATCCTGAAATAAATACACATTACTAATATTAATTATAAACTTTGTTTGAGTAAAATCGGAGGAAAACGTAGATAAATAAAAAATTGGCTACCAATTTTATTCTAGAACCTCTTGTGTGAAGATTGCATATATCATAATAAATTTGCAACATATCAAAATCCCTGTCAACACATTTCCAAATGTATCTCATAATTATAAAACCTTGTATACAGTCTTTACAATGCTAGTTAATGAAATATTTAATGACATTTTGTTGTTGCTATTTAAGTAGGAAAAAGAAAGTAAAAAATGAGGCTTTTAGAATTTGGACAAATTGCTGGAAAAATATAACAGTAATATGAAAAGCAAAATCCAAATATAGATTCACCTGCACATATTATCCAGACTTATGGCAGAATTAAATATTTTATTATGAACAAAATATATGCAGAAGGTGAGGAACATCCATAAGGGAGGGATATATTATGCTATGAGAAGATATTCACAATGTTATCTGTTCCTACTATACCGTCACTTAGGGAATCACATATATAGGTTCAGCTGCAAAAACCATTTTAATAAATCAGCAATTAATTAATGACTGTTCTATCACAGCCATCAGCATTTATGTAGGATCACATTCACCCTTCTCTCACTGAAGATATACCAGCAACGTATTTTTATTTTGCTTTACTGATCAGAGTCTTACATTTTGCTTTATGGCTATGCATTAATAATGAAAATATACATTTTTCTTTGAAGGCATTTTGCTTCTCATCCAAGAAGCTTCAGCTCTGAAGTCTGAAGAAACTTCTTGGGAATGAGAAGTGAAACATCTTGAAAGAAAAACAAGAAAGTCCAGTTGCCTCTTGAAAAAGCATCTATGTGTCATTTCAACTTTCTTTCCTTTCATCCTTAATCTCCAGAGCTGTAAAGCCTACAAACTTGACATTTGTCATGTACGTATGTTCCTCTTGGCTTCTAGGTGCTTGCTAAGAAATTTTTTTCCAAAATGACCATCAGATCATTAGTATTTCTTATATTATTACCAACACATTCTGATGCTGGAGTTAGACATTCTACTCCTCCTCTCCACCTGAAAAGAACTCTGTTCCAACTGCCACTTGGGTGTGAGCAAGTGCATGACTCATCTGGCCTGCAGGCTGGGAGTTTAGACATTCTATTCCCCCTCCTCACCTGAAAAACACTCTGATGCTAAAGAGTTAGACTGAGGGAGAGAAGAGGAGACGAGAGGCCGATTGTAACTACTCATTAATTTTCAAGCTGTGTTGATTTATCAAGCCTGATCACATAATTTCGTAGCAGAGCACAGTTATCCAGCTAGTTATCTATAGGTTAGGTAATAGAAAAAAAGTATCTAGTTAAAATACTAATTATAAAAGTACCATAGCTGTAGAATTCTGAATGTAAATATATATTTATTACTCTATTAAGTTAATATATATTTATCACTCTATTAAGTAAGCATATATTCATTAGTCTGTTGAGTAAATATACATGTATTAATGAGTTTATGTGAATATAAATGAATATAAATAAAAACATAGGTTGGTCAATTACAAATAAAATATAATTGAGAAATAAAACCTAGATGCAGTGTAAGGGACCAAACCGAATAGAATAAGTTATACACTAATAAAATCAGAAAAAAAGAGTTTCTGTACAGCCCAAAGACAGATGAAAGAAATTTGCAACTCTCTTGGGAATGTTGGTGATCTAGTCTGACAGCAAAGAACAAATAAGATTGTCCTCAAGAGAAAATATAGTTTTATTGACACAGAGAAGGATAAATTGTTATGAACAGACCACAAAAGTAATGCAAGATACATGTCTCAGGTTCCCTCATTACAAAGGAACTGATTCCTTCTGCAAAAAGTGATTACATTATCCCTCCAATATTGCAGAAGACAAGACATTAAAACTGGCACTTTAAAAGTAAACTCTTATTAAAGAATGAATAGCACGCTCTCCTTACTCTACTTGTATTTACTCTTCTGATTTAGTTGATTTATTGACATCCCTTCAGACTGTCCGTTTCCCAAAGTTTCTCACCAAACCAAAATGCTATCTTGGATTAGAGGAGGAGGGGAGAAGAGCACAAAATGATCCAAAAATCCAATCCTTAAAATTTAATTCGTATTTCAAATTAAACCACCCACTCACAGCTTTGCACAGCTGTGCCATGTACTTTTTAAGGGTTATCTAGAGTTTTGGATCGAATACCCAATGATGCTTTGGAGCACATGGAGTTGTAAATGGAGCACTTGCCTGCAGTGCTTACACAAAGCAAGTATGTGATTGTTTTGGCTCTTTCTACATCCACAATGTCCCCCTGAAGAGTTGCAAAGTTCGATTGATGACTTCTGAGGACACTATTCTATTGCCTAATCATGATCTCCATCCTGCATCATAAAAAAGTATATTTAAATTCATTTTACACACACTGTGACCCATCCAATGTTTAGCAGATGCAGATAACTTGAAAGAAGAGGGATTGTCTTCTAAATTCTATGAGATAGAATGAATAGATCATTACATAAGACATTCAGGTTTATTCAATTATCCTTTTCCTGCACACACAATGTACAAAGAATACAATGCAACAATTACATTCATTTCAGAAATGAACTCAATTGTCCCTTATATTCAATATTTGGAATACAAATTAACATGGTGTTCAATAAATTGAATAAGCAATGCAATGTCTATTTCCCAACAATTAATTATTTTACAATGCAAACAACATTATAAAACGTAGCTATATAAAAACCCACAGCTCATTTACCAATCAGCATATCTGTTATTGCATGATTCCTAGTTATATTGTGATTGTGCATCACCGCTATATTTATAGAGATGTTATGGACATATATAATGAATATTATTCCTTCGGTTCTCCTTGTAGCAATAATTATACCCCAAGTTTGAATTCTTGAATTCAGTTGGATTACTGCAATAAGATTATATTACTTCTTCTGTGCTAGAACATAACATGTAATGCTGCTGAAAATGAAAGACAAAGGAGAATTAGAACTTGGAATTTCTTAATAGAACAATAATGCACAGCATCTTATTAACAGCTACTGACTTTTTTCACACTTCGCTGGTTGCCACACTCTTCTATCTAACTTTATAACAATGATCTCCCTTTGAATTGCTGGGTTTATAGCGTACAAAATGGTACTCTTATCTCCAATTTTTACATTAATTCTAAAACTACATATAATAAAATGCTATTTGTAGGAACATCTGAGGACCCCGAGAACCCAGATAAGTAATCATTAACTAGAGGTTTTTTTAACTTCCCTTCTCCCCTCCCCCAACCCAAAGATGCATATGTTTAGTTCAAGCCATATGGAGAATGTATACTACGAAACCTGAATAACAAGGATTTATTGCCTGGTGATTGCATGTCAGATGTGGGAATTTAGTTTAATTCTTCATGGAACTACACTTTATAACAATAAGCATTCTTAAATTCCCAGATTGTTACTTAACACATAAATGCTTCAGAGATTTTAATTCTTTACTGTTTGCATTTACATTTTGACCTAACACTAAGATGTGAATGAAGATGTTTAGATTTTAAGGAAGTTTTTAAATATACTTTTTGAAGTCTTTCCTCAAATGTGTGTGTGTGTGTGTGTGTGTGTGTGTGAGAGAGAGAGAGAGAGAGAGAGAGAGAGAGAGAGAGAGAGAGAGAGTGTCAGAGTGAGTGTGAGTGTGAGAGAGAGAGAGAGAGAGACACAGAGAGAGACAGAGAGAGAGAGAGAGAGTGGGAACCAGCTCAGCTTCTTGATTAACTGAGGAGCCACAGAAAGGTCTAGGACAATTTGGTGTGGCCAACACTTTGTGTGATAATTTGTCATGAGAGAAAAGTTACATTAATATTTAAGAAATATGGAATAGAATCATTAAAGCAGTGGGTCTCAACTTTCCTAATGCCACAACCCTTTAATACAGTTCCTCATGTTGTGGTGACCTCCAACCATAAGATTATTTTATGTTTTTTGTATTTTTTTAAAAAAAATATGTGCTTTTCAATGGTCGTATGCGACTCCTGTGAAAGGGTCATTTGACCCCCAAAGGGGTCCTGACCCACAGGTTGAGAACCACTGCATTAAAGGAGGAAGGGACAAAATGAAATGTGAAAGACAAAAATTAATATAATTTTTAAAATTAAATACTTAAAATTGAATTGTCCTACAGCGAGTTGTCTTGCTGTGAATTGGCCATGCCCAGTTGGCCATGGTGGGTTGGTCATAGTGAGTTGGCCATGGCACGTTGGCCACACACCAAGTTGTCCCTTTCCAGCTACATAAATCTATCCATAGTGTTGTGACATTGTAATGCCGAGTAATGGATTTGGATGGGTTTAAGTTCATCTTCGATCTTCAGTGAGTAGCTAAAGACAGGGATGGGAGTAGGTAATTTGTCACCTTTTAAACTTTCCAAAATAAAAATTGAAACGTTAGGTTTGGCTAGAAATATTTTTTAAAACAAAAGGTCCTATTTGTATCCTCAACATTATATCTTCCGAATCCACTGGGAAAAAAATCCACTTTGTGTTTAAATTTTGTGGCACTATTCTGGGGTAATACAAACAAGATTCTGAGTGCTACATGTAGGTTGTGGATTATGGGTTGCCTCTCTCTAATTTAGGACTTAAATGGAACAAAGCTAAATAGTGTACATCATTCAGAAACAGACCCCAACTCAGATGTTTAAATGTAGAGTCTTGTCAAAGAAAATTTTATAGCAGTGCAATGATTAATTACCTCAGATCTTTTGCTCCCACCCACATATAGTAAAGATTTCTTCAAACTGAACTCAATTCCTATATGAATTTAGAGACATATCTACATAATTTGCATACGATTGACTTCTTTCAGGATGTTTTTTTTTTTTTTTTTACAATTTCCAATTCAAGTCCACAGCCATGATATTATGTCCAAGTTTTCAATCCAGGAATTAAACAGACCGAGATCTACTTACCTTGCAATCTATATAAAGGTAAAGGTAAAGATTCCCCTCACACATATGTGCTAGTCATTCCCAATTCTAGGAGGTGGTGCTCATCTCCATTTCAAAGCCGAAGAGCCAGTGCTGTCCGAAGACGTCTCTGTGGTCATATGGCTTGCATGACTAAACGCTGAAAGTGCAAGGAACGCTGTTACTTTCCCACCAAAGGTGGTTCCTATTTTTCTACTTGCAATTTTACATGCCTTCGAACTGCTAGTTTGGCAGAAGCTAGGAAAAGTAATGGGAACTCACTCTGTTACACAGTGCTAGGGGTTCAAACCGCCAAACTGCCAACCTTTCTGATCAACAAGATCAGTGTCTTAGCCACTGAGCCACCACATCCCTATTGCAATCTGTATAAAGTTAGCCAATTGCTGTCTCCTTCTGAAACACGCATATGAGCATTCTCACAACTGAGCCTGATATACATTAAAGTTCAGAAAGTTCCCCAAGTTTGTTTTGACAAATACTGTACATACATTCATGGGAAAATGAGCATTTATGATCAGAAAGGAAAACAGCTGAGTTATTTTGTAACAGAAGAACGGACACCATCATTCTAAATATCCAAATGCATTAAACTGTGTGAGGATTTTTTCCCCCAAGCTCAACTGTGAAGGAGTGCAAAGTTGTACGTGGAACACCAAACACATCACTTTGCGGTGGCACCTTTCATACACTACTTCCTATCATTTGATACATAACAGATTAATCTGGAATGAGCTCTGTTTCTGCTTCAGTGAGCCTTGCTTCTTGCACTGATGGACTGACAAGCAATTGCAGCCATTGTCAGCCAAGGTTTAACAGAGCCTATATCAATCTCTGGAGGTACGGCAGAAGGTCAGCCTCTTCAGCAGCAAGGCAAAGGGTATGCTGGAAGGGGCTTTCCTTCAACTTCAGTGAATACAATGACTGCAGATGAGCCGGAGTATTTCCTGGCTCTGTAACAAGTGACTGCCAAATTGCCACAAGCATTCCCACGTGAGCAAGCAGAGGTGACTTTAGGAGCAAGTGCAGGACATTTCCATAATGCAGTAAGATTCAGTGATGTCAAGTCTTTGCTTTATTCCAATTTGTCTGTAATTATAATTACTAAACTGATAGAAATAGGGACATCAGCCCAATAAGTAAGAGTAGAATCAATATCAGTTACAGAAATCTGTATTGGAAAAGAGCTTTTTAAGGTCATTATGCTGTAATGCCTTTAAGTGTGCTCTTTATGGAATTTGGTCTACGATAAGTGGTTTCAAAATATATCTGAAGAAAAAAAATACCCCTAGGGATTAATATTCCATTTCTACAAATGCCATTTCCCCTAATGTTTCTTTGTAATGCAAATGAACAAGATTAGGATTAATTGCTCAGAAGGACTGGGAAGGAATTAGGCCTGATTGTATCCAATATATCAATACAGATCCAGATGGGCAATAAAATTATTTTCTACAGAATATGCTTTGAAGGTGATAGTGACAGAAAAGCATGTAGAGAGAAAGCAAGAGTTGGAGAACGGAAAATATTTAAATATGTAAATATAATAAGATTCTGAGCAAATACCAAGAGGAGAGATAATAATAAAGTTCACAGATTTCTTCGAATAGCTGGCTGGTTGCAATTTCCTATCGATCATTTGCACCCCAGAAAATATCTTCCTTGCTTTGAATTATCTTTTGAAATACTCCCATATTCAAATAGCCCTTCTGAATCCACTGGAAAAAAATTCCACCTTGTGTTTAACTTTTGTGGCACTGTTCTGGGGTGATGCAAACAAGATTCTGAGTGCTACATGTAAATTGTGGATTATGGGTTTTCCCTCTCTAATTTAGGTCTTAAATAGAAATTCATAGAACAAAGCTGAAGAGTGTACCTCATTCAAAAACAGACCCCAACTCAAATGTTTAAATGTAGAGTCTTGTCAAAGAAAATTTTATAGCAGTGCATTGATTAATTACCTCAGATCTTTTGCTCCAACCCACATATAGTAAACATTTCTTCAAACCGAACTCAATTCCTATATGAATTTAGGGACATATCTGCATAATTTGCATGCCATTGACTTCTTTCAGGATTTTTTTTTTTTTTTTTTTTTTACAATTTCCAATTCAAGCCCACTCTTTCTCGGGGATTTTATAAAGTATGTGAAATTGTAGGGATTTATTTCTGGGGGCAGGGCAGTTGTGACAACTCAATTTGATTTGTGATTTGAATGTTAACATGGGGTGGGTTTTTTTAATGCTGTATGTTCATTTTATGATGTATGCTTTTAGTTTTAATCCTGATTGTGCATCTCTCTGCTTTTTATCCAAATCACAGATTAGGAGAGTTGCATACCACCCAGTTAGCTGATTGGACCTACCTATAAGCCCTGAAAGTAAGTCAGTAAGTAAGGAAAAAAATCCGTATTCTAAAAATGTGCACCTATTCATATCACCCTTGAAGAGGATGTGACAAGCACTGAATGGTAGGAGGCATTCTGACTGCACACAGACTCAAGGATGGAAGGCATCTTCCTGTTGAATATGTGAATTCAAGAAAAATACAAATAAAGACTGCAGCAGCAGTGGGTTTACCCACTTAAACACTTGCAATGCAACCACTTGTATTTCTTCTATTAAGGAGCTGGCCCTGATGGGACATTATTTTGTATTCAGCATTAAGTGTGGAGCTCTTTCCCTATTTCTGCCAAAGCATATGAGGATTAATTAGGTAATATCTATAATGATTTTCGAAGAGAGTCTAAGACCGGCATGGCATATTTAGAAGTGAAGATCAATAAGTCAGTTGTGTTTAGAGTATTGCAATTGTCCAAGTTTATGTTGTTTATTCCGTGGAAAATGGAGAAGTTCTGAAAGAACTCCCAGGCAGATAGAGGCTGTGGGTGTAACACAAATCTGACATTTTCTCAGCTCTTTGGCATTTTGTCTTTTTATATATATCATCTCCATGACTACAGAACTAACATTTAAAATAATTCCAATGTAAATCTGACAGCAGCACTTTGATGTGCTGAGTATCATGTAATTAAGTAAGAAAAGGCTGTTGATTGAGAAGGTTAGCACTGCTTTGCGAAGGATTACAGTACATTTCATGATTAACAATCAGAAAGCTCTCATTTCAAGCCTCTGTCTAATTTAGCAGGCTGGGGATCAGAGAAGAACATAAGAAACTGCAGCCTGAAAGCTACGTGGTGGGCGGGAGGGAAAAAAAGTAATTTTCACCATTTCCCACATTCAAGATGTTTATCATGAGCCTGGCTCATTTGCAGCAGTCCTTGACTTCGGAGATTAAGTTGGAATTCAGACTGTTTATATTCTGAGAACTACCCAAAGGGAACCATCTGATATGTTGATCAGACTTCTTGTAATTTTCTGAATCTCCCTAGGCAGGTTGTAATTATAAAAGAGAATGGCACAGAATCAAATCATTCTAGAACTATGTACATATTTGTTAATGATCCAATGTTGAGCCATTCTCGTTGCAATCCTAAAATTATAGGTTGTTTGTGCCCAGGAAGGCCAAGGAGGACTTCCTGACAACTAAACATATTACGACAAGTGGACCAGATTAAAGCGTAATGTATAGAAAGTCGCACGGTATTACAATTTATTTGCATAATGAAGGGACAGGGGTTTAATGAGGCAAGGTTTGATGTTTGAGTGAATATATTTTGGTGTCAGAAAATGTGGAAACATTAATTACAGTTCACAAAAAGCTCCGACAGGAGTTCATACAAGCTTATGTGCAACTCATACCAATATAAACATGGTTATGATAATCTTCTGTCATGTTCTGTCACTTGTCTTTTCCTGATGCCACATTTATTTATTAAAAATCAACTTCTAAGGTCTGCAATGGACACAGTGGTAATAATGTCAAGATGTAAGAAGATGGAGGCAAACCAATAGAGGTAGTCCTCGACTTACAACAGCTCATTTAAGTGACCTTCCAAAGTTACAACAGCACTGGAAAAAGTGACATGACCATTTTTCACCGTTAACCTATGCAGCATCCTCATATCAAATGATCAAAATTCAGATGCTTTGCCATTGGTTCATATTTATGACTATTGTTGTGTTCCAAGGACACATGTTTCATATGATCAACTTTTGTAATTTTGTGACAAGGAAACTCAATGAGGAAACCAGCTTCACTGAACAACCAAGTTACTAACCTATCAACTGCTTTGATTCACTTAATAACTGTGGCAAGAAAGGTCGTAGGTAGGGCAAAATGTACTTAACAAATGTGTCAGGGTTCCAAGTAATAGACCTATAGCAAGCAGAACTCCGAAGCAGATGAATTCCTCAAAGAATAGCTTTATTGGACATATCATATTGGCACAAATCTGGTGAAAAATGACTCTGAAGGTTCCCAGGGTTTTCACCTAATTAAAAGATAAAGTTTTCCCTCAACCCCAAAAAATCAGTCACATGGTCCAATCAAGATGCTCTCTGGTTGCCTGGTG
Source organism: Thamnophis elegans (assembly GCF_009769535.1). Lineage (NCBI taxonomy): Eukaryota > Metazoa > Chordata > Lepidosauria > Squamata > Natricidae > Thamnophis > Thamnophis elegans. Next base: position 129,895,461 of record NC_045542.1, on the reverse strand, counting down.
ATCTCTCTCCTCCTTCTACAGTTCAGATGTGAGAATGTCCTTGGTTCCAAGAGAAAGTATTTTATTTTGGCTGCAAAACCCCAGCTATCTCTAATCCCCACTCCCTATCCCTCAGCTCCAATGTGGCAACACTAAAGCTACAAGATGGCTCCAGTAAGGTCAGCTTCAGGGTTGACAAAATGTCTCATTTAATAACAGAACTTTATTGTGGTCATAAGTCAAGGACTACCTGACTTGTTCCTCTTTTTGGTGAGGTTGAAAGTATTGAAGTGACATCAATATGTTAAACCTTACATGGAGTCATGTGGAACCTCTCCCTCCCCCTCCCCGCTTTCATATTTAGCCATCAAAATTTAGTAGGGTAAAGTTCAATGCATTCAGATTGGACTGGAGGCTTGCATGCTACCAGTGGGCTGAAAGACACTAGTGATCCTTGCAGCTACTGGAAATAGGTCTTTATTGGCAGACTCATAGTACTAGAGAAAATAATCTCCCGCGTTGACCCCAATAACCTAGGATTTCTAGAGCAGCTACAATTTTGGCCTAGGTTTTGTATATGAACAAATGCATTGGGTTTCCGGGGATCCAGAAACCTTTTCTCTCTCTTGGGAATGGTTCTACAGCAGCTATCACAAGTAGGTACAGGGGTATCTACACGGGGAGCAAATAACCAAGACAACCATAAAAGGAGTGTAGTTGTAATCACATGGCAGTGGGGGGCCATTTTGTTTTTTAACCTCTACTCCAGGGGTGGGTTTCAACCGGTTCGCGGTGGTCCCTGCGAACCGGTTGGTCAGCGAACCCGGAAGTAAGTAACTTCTTGGAACGGCGAAGGGTCCACCCGCTGGCCCGCACTCCTTACCCGGTTTTGACAAGTTCTGCGCTTCCACACATGCGCAGGACGCATACAGCGCCTGCGCGATCCTCCAGGAGCAGCTGGAGCATCGCACAGACGCTAGTACGCATGCGTGCACCGCGTGCATGCACGAGGATGCCACCGGCCCTGTTCCAACCGAACTGGTTGGAACGGGGCAAGAAACCCACCCCTGCTCTACTCTCCCTATCTGTAGACACTCCGGATTAGGAGCATTTTGTTAGTTAATGGGAATACAACTTCTGTACAAGTATGGAAAAGATTGTATCATTACATACCATGAAAATTATAGGTAGTCTTTCTCAAGCCAACAAATCATAGAAAATTTGTAAGAGAAAAAACCATCAACCATTCCATTCCAGAGCAGATGTTCCATTCCAAATCTATTAAACTAGAACAGATTTTTCACACCCTACAATTTTATTTTCTGGTAGTTTGTGCCCCCTGCTTCCTAGTCTATCTTAAATCACTAAGATGATTAATTATTTCCTTGTTTCTGATCCTAGGTTAAATATATGAAATTGTTCATGTAACCCCCATTAACTTTTTCTCTTAGCTATAGGTATCCATCCAGTTTTTTGCATAGCTTCCTGACCCTTTGTGCCTCTTCTGTATGATGAAGGTTCCCTCGTTTAATTAATCTATCTCACTTGAATTGTCACTTTTCCTTCAGTGAGCAGAGTTTATAGAGCAACTACGCAAAGCCTGTTCCTTGGTACACTGTATTGGCTGATTCAGAAAGATGTGCTAAGAAGATTTGCTGCTTGATGATGAATTCCCAGATTCCTCATTTCCTTTGTGGATCACTTGGTTAAGCTTTCCTGAACACAGTATCCGCAACACAGAACTTCAAGTGCAATCCTGTTGACTAGGGCATAATAGTTTATCATTTCACTCTTTTAAAAATTCCACTGTGTTGCTAAAGAGATATTGCCTTTGGTTAATGGCATGGTGCAATTTTTCCTGTATTATTTTGGCCTCTTGCAATGGTTCATTATTTCATACAAAGTCTGGCAGTGCCTCCTCACCAGATTAATTGCTCTTGCACATAGCACATTAGGAACTTCCTGATTAGAAAGTGACATGATATTAAACTTCTTGGTCATCCATAAAAATTAAAAAGGGCACAGAATAAACAATGAAGATAAACTGGCATAGAAGAAAGTTACAAGTGTAAAAGAGGTACGCCAAATATGTTTGTCAAATATATGGAACAGTTCAGTTTTTCTTTGGATATTTAACTGATGCAGTCAAAGCCTACTGAATATGTCTGTCAAATACCTCTGCATGAATATGAATATTACTTTATAACAGTCCCTGGTCACATAAAAGAGTTGTTCAAGCAAGTATGAGTACAACAGTCATATATATGGGTGTGCTTTGAATGCACAAGAGCACAGGGAATGAGATTATCACCCTCCTTCCCTCTGCATATTATTAACCTTCATATGCTAAAGAATGCATAGATTATACTTCTCTACCCATGTGCCTGCTGAAGCTTGCACGCTTAAAGAAATTAAATGCTTATTCAAGAAAAGAATATTTTACTACCATAATCCTAACTTCATATTGGTGACCCCTCCTTTAAAAACAAAGGATTCTTTCTTTTGGAATCCAGGAAATACCTGAAAATATAATTGCTATATTCAAAAGCCGCTATCACTGAATTTTAGCTCCTGGACAGCTGTAATGATTGTTTATGAAGTCCAGCTTCTGAGTTTCCCAGAATTCTCTTCTGATGCATGATGGATTTTGACTTGAGACCAGAGGACTATTCTTATGCTTCATTATATCTTTTTAAGGCTCAAGGAATGTGGAATGCCTTGAAGCAATAGAAAAATTGGGAGTCTTATGAAGTGAGAAACAGCTGTCCTTTTCTTTCAGAAGAAACTAAAAATCTCATTCAGGCTCATGTGGTCAATCATAAAGCAACCATCAGTTTCTCTAGCAAGATTTAGCATTGAATGAGAATAACTTAATTTGTTCATGTTTTGCCTCCAGTCTCCTTTGCCTTCTGATATGTGACACTTTCTCCAGAAGGCCCAATTTCATTGTTCCATAATTGCTGATGGCTTTAGGTACCACAGACACTCCTCATTTAGTCTTCTATTTTGTAACATTTGCTGCCAAATGGCCAGAGAAAGGTGACTTTTTAGTGTCTTCCATTTCTCTCTGGGAAAGAGATAATGTTGAAGTGTAAATTGAGGAGGAAAAAGAAAATTAACATTGAGATAAAAACAATAAAATAGTCATTGGAACACTGCAAGGGTATTTTACCACATCATCCCCACAGTGGTTGTTTCAGTTCAGCTATTTTTAACTGATAGGTTCATTTTGGGATATCATTTAAGACTGCAGGTGACAAACTGCTTAAGCAGTAGAAATAGCTTAAATGGTTCAATCTTGATACAGTGATTTACTTTTTAAAAAATGTTTACCCAGCAGTGTGTCCCAGTATATGAAATAAATTGCAATGCCTGCTTTTCTACAACAGTTATGGGTTTCGCATAGCTATGAGATGTAAGGTATAAATAAGTATAAGCAAGAGATACCTCATGTGCTTAATTAAAATAAACTTACTATTTTCTTAAGATTTATTTTGGTTCCTTTGCATGTCATGTTTCCTCCAAACATCTGAGCACAGGATATGCACGTTTTGTTCTTTTTTATCTTATAAAAAGTCCTGGGAGATATGAAAAGTTGAAATATAGCAATGAACAGGGACGCACAAAACATTTCTCTCTTCTACAGACAAGTCGGGTAACTCTTTTGATAATAGTTTGTAATCGTAATAGATACTTCAGTGGGAAATTAGTAATTTCAAGAATGTTTCCCAAAATGTACATTTGTGCAAATGTTTCTACAATTTGGTTGTTAAAAAGCATTAAGCATGAATTACTACCCCATCTCCTTTGATGGCCTTGAGATGAAAAACATTGGAAAAAGACCAATACTTCTGTTGAACAGTGTGCCATCCCACTCTCTCTCACACACACAGACACACACAAACATACACACACACCACAGAAAGTTTGAGGTCTTTATTGAAACCCCAGAAGTTCTCAGATAGGCAACACAAGGAGCAGGTTCAGTCAGCATGTCCGTCAGGACTTGGTACCACAAGAGTTTCCAGCCAAAAACAGTCCACTAAGCATGATACACAGTTCAAGAGCCAGTCCAAGATTCAAACTTGAGTTCAAGGGTAAACGCAGGAAGCAAGAACACGGATCAAGGAAACCAGCTACATTGTTCCAGAAGTGTCCATTTCTTTGGTTGGGATTAAATAGGTCACGCTGGTACCGCCCCTCACAAAGGGCAAGGCTTGCCTCCTCACAAGTAACCTGGCCAACTGGTGTTGGAACTATTGCGTCTCTACCCGGCACTTCCTTGGATTGGGGGTGGGGAGAGTTGTGGACTCCACCTCCTCATCCTCGCTGACTGCAGGCAGATGCTCATGTTGTTCAATCAAAGCCTCCAGGTTAACCTGCTGCAGCTGTGGCTCTCTCTGTTCAGGCACAACTGATTGTTCCAGCTGTGGCTGCTCTGTCAAAGTAGAGCACCCCACTCCCTGATTCATGTCTACATGTACCCCTGTACTCATTTCCCCAGAGGTGCCAGGACCAACTCCTTCTCTTCCTCTGAACTCAGATACAGAGAGGGGGAGGTGCATTCATGCCAGAGAACAATCATTCTAGATTGAAGAAGGGAGAAGGGTTCAAGCATGGAATCAGCCTGGACTCGCTACATTAAAACAAGAGAGCTAAATCTGATCTCCACCTCCTTCAGATTTATCTAGTATTTCCCAGGCAAAAGCTAACAGTCTGGAGAGATTCCTGTATTATAGGCAGAGAACAAGGTAAAGAGCAGGTAAAGCACATTACATAAGGTGATCATAAGGTGATCAGGGCATGAGTGACTGAAGGGTGTCCTCGTGCAGGAAAAGGCACAATTAGCACACCAGGTTTACCTATGCAAACGGTCTCTTGGACACAGCTGTTCGTAGAATGCAAGAAGTTTCCCAGATTGCAGACGGATCTTGAATGGGAAAGTGCAACCCCACTGAGAGCTAATGATGCCATATTCCCAGAATGAGGGAACCTAGTAAGCACAGCTACTCAATCTTCTCAGGATTGAGTCCAAACCTGATCATCAGATCTGCACAGTTTCCAAGCACAGGACTAAGAAGTTTAACAGTGTCAAAGGGGAGAAAATGTCAAATCCTTGCCACCTCATAAGAAAGGGTTCATGGCTACAATTTATTTCCCCTTGTCAACTCCAGGTCATAGAGAAAAGAGGTGGATCATCACAAAATGGTGCTTTCCAGCACAAAGGAGCACCTTGAAGGTGATTCAAAACAGAAACATGTTAAATGATAGTGAAAACCACTGAGAGATCAAGGAGCACCTGGATAGGTGTACCAAACTCTGTCTTGGCTCAGGCATTGGTCGTCTATCCCTGTACTAAATGCTGGCCTGATACCCAATTGAAACCACACTGAGGGACACTTGGACCATAGCTTTAAAAAAGACATTTCCATCAGGATTATTGACTCTTCTGTGAATGGATATGCTTCCTCAGACAATATATGCACTTTTTCCAAGAGCTTTGAGTGTTGATTCAGAGATCTGTTTTATTCACGTCACAAAGTCCTTCTAAAAGGTTTACACAGGGCTAGTACCTTATTCTAAGTAAATATGATAAAAGGTGCACTTAGCCACTGTCACTGCCAGAAGATCTAAGACTATTTTAGGATTTGAGGTCATGAAATCTTCTATTAAAACATTCTCCTTACAACATAAGCTACAAGTGAATTACACATTGCAATCTCAAAGAACATTTTCCACATTAATATTGCTAAAATTATCAGTACATAACCTTGTAAAGATGGAATATCTACTGTTTGTAAAAAATAATAATAATGCAGTATTTACTGTGTCAAATATTTGTCCTTTTAAGCTGGTACAGAATTTAATATATTATAGTATAAAGGGGAGAAATGAAAGCAGGTGAACAACTAATCCTTTTCATTAGTTTTCCAGAATCATTGAAATATCATTCCATATATCCATTCTGCTTTTATTGTTTTTCAGATGAATCATGTTTTCTCTTTTAAAGGGAAAGGAGGGGTCTATTAGACAAAATATTGCTGTAATAGACACTGTTAGTTATAGACACAATTCCAAAGCATCAAAATGCCTTTTCCAAAATATATCTTGCTAAGCAACCAAAAATTTCTACAGTTTGCTATACAGAAAATATAAATGTTTTGAACCTTTACATTATTTCTACTGTCAACATCAAGAATTTGTTACTGGAAAAGGGAATGCATGTTCCCTGGCTATCCTCATATCATCTTCTTCAATATACATTTTCTGTCCAACTTTGCTCTACTGACAGGATGTTGTGATGTGTGTGAAAGAATTATGCTCACTCTAAAGATAAAAAGTTGAGGTAGGCATTTTAAATCAAACTGTGCAATTAAAGCTCTTGAAGATGAAGTCTGAAGATTTACATCTGCTGATAAAGTTAAAATTTTATGACAAAATAGATACCGCAAGTACACTGTTAATCAAAAGAGCAAAATGCCACAGAGTTTGGAAATTTCAGATATATTAATCAAAGATGGCAGAAATTATAGGCCATGGGTAGGGAAGGAAAGTAAATGAGGAAACATGAATTGTAACATCATGACACACATCAGGCAACTTGCATGTCTGCAATCAATATGGGATGTAAGTATGAAAGATCAGAACATCTTAACAAGTATTATTATCGTTATTCCTAATAATTGGTACCAAATGCCTAAAGCAGGAAAGAACATCTTTTCCTGCTCACCTAATACAAGACATTGTGATGGCAATTCAAATCATAGTTTTAGTTTAAACAGTGAAGAAGGGTGGTTTTTTTTAAAAAAAAATGATGGGTGGGTTGGTTGGTTTTGATTCTGTGTCTTCAAGTTGATGGTTGGTGACTGCTTGTATTAATCCCTGCAGTTTCCCTGGCAAGACTTTGGAAGTAGTTTTTCATAGTGTTTCCCAAGACTCAAAGAGAAAGAGTGTGTGACTGGCCCAAAGTCACCCAACTGGCCTCATGCCTAAGGCAGACTGGACCTCTCCATAGGTTTTCGTAGAAAGGAAATCAAGGGAAACTAGCCTGGAGACAGTTAAAATATAAATGGTGTTCTGGCTAGAAATGACTGCAATTGCTCTAAAACATCTAGAGCCATGATGGCGAACCTACGGCATGCATGCCATAGGTGGCACGCGGAACCATTTCTTAAAGCACACGAGGTGTTGCCCTGTCAGTTCCAGTGTGCATGCATGCACTGGCCAGCTGATTTCAGCCTTCATTTTCAGCCATTTTTCACCTGCCAGAGGTTTTCCTAAAGCCTCCAGAGGTAGAAAAAACAACCCCATGGGCAACCTGGAAGTCTGTTCCCGAACTTCTGGTTTGCATTTTGGGCCATTTTTTTCCCTCCAGAAGGAGAAAAAAGTCCTGGCCTCCAGAGGACCTCTGGAGCCTGGGGAGGACAAGGGGGTCTCATGTATTTGTGCAGGGGGCTCATCCACATGCACAGGAGGGAGGGTGCATAGAATTATTGGTGTGGCCATGTGCGTGCACAACTCCTCTGCGCTCCCCTGCTTTTGGTGCATAATGGCAAAAATATTAGCCATCACTGGTCTAGAAAGAAACAGATTTGGGAATGCCAAATACTGAATTCTGATAAAGTAATATTGGTAAAGTCAAACTTTAAAGAAATTAAGTATGATGGTTATAATTCAAAAGAGTTTCCAGACACTTTTAGGTTATTTCTCTAAAACAATGGTATTTTGCTCATTCTTAGAGGGAACAATGATATTATGTTTTGCAAAATATCTTGACTGAGCTAATGTCTAAGACAAAAGTATACAATCATGGTGTGGACATGTGACCAGTGGCAGATTAAGGCTTACTGGTGCCCACACTGGTGAAAAATCCTGGTGCCCCCCTTCCTATGTACATACTGTACAAATCTTTATTTTTTCTTTCTCTATTTTGTGGTGCCCCCTTGGGCCTGGTGTCCTAAGTATGTGCTTAATGGTTAATACACCATTGCATGCAGTGGTGGATTCCTACTGGTTAGGATAGGTTTGGGTGAACTGGTAGTGATATGGCGGCCTGGGTTGCTGGAACAAGCAGCAACCCAGGTCTGCCACGCTACCGAACCTGTTCCCCGGTCTCTGTCGCCGCCATCTTGTTTTTGAGTTCTGAACATGCGCAGAACAATTTTAATTGAACTGTGCATGTGTGCACAGTGCATTCATGAGCAAACCAGCAATAAAACCAGCCAGAACCAACCCCTGACTGCATGTGAAAAACTGCATAAACAGACATGCATACAGAGCAACACTTATATCCATGAGAAGGAATTCAACATTCTAGTTTCTTGCCCTCAAGGCAAAATGGCGGGTTCATACAACATGTAGAAGAAACACACAGGCCTAAAGACAGACCAAATGTAACCTTGGGTGATATTGACAGAGGAAGACTGATTACACCACTCTGAAAGGGAGCCAATATATTGTTTCATAAAGATTAATGCAGAAAATCTTGCAAAGGGTTTTGCATACTCTTATTAAAAAAGATAAGCATGACTTGGAATGAGGGAAAGCAGGAGGGAAGAGCTGAATGCAAACGTCTGTTTAATTTCCTTCCCAAGCAAATGAGAGGCTGAAGAGAAAAGAATTGTGATATGTGTGATGGGCTCGCAAAGGCAGCTTCTTCGACAGCAGCTATGAAGATATACAATGTGGTGCCAGAGACATATTGAACTGCAAATCATCTGAAACCCATTCCCGTGCTCTCCTAATATTTCCTTATTCTCTAGATGCACACAGCGATAGCAACAGATGCAGGCTATTATATGGATACAAAGAAAAAGCAAACAAAATCAAGGTTTGGGGTTTTTCAAAGCATGCTTGGAGTTTCCTTTGTCTTTCAGGCAGAATGGCTGAGGCAGGATATTGAAGTGAGAGACTCAGTGCTATCTAGATCCTAAAGTTTTGTGATTTAATAAATTCCCCAAACTAGGAGGGAAATCCAATGACAAACTGCCTCCACAGACACTGTTTCAGCCATAAGAAATGCCCAGCTGAATCACACCGAAGGTCGTGAAGTCCAACCCCTGTTTCCACAAGGCGTTGCTGAGAGGAAAAGGAAATGGATGATAGCCCTTTCTCACCTCTCACAACAGTTTGAGGAACTTTTATACTGAAGGCAATGTATATCTCAGTAACCGGGGCCTGAAAGTACTTTATAGCATGGATAACTATGGGGAAGTGACCTCTTGATCCTCTGCTTATTATCCTGTAATTCCCTTTTTTAAAAGGTTTGTGTTAGTAGCCATCAGTACAACATGGATATGCATATTTTAAATATGTGTTAAAGGGCACAACTAGCAGTTCCTGCCAGCATTACTACCAGTTTGGTGCCCAAAAATTTTTGCACCCAGAATAGAACCGGTACGATCACGTGTCTGGCCGAGTTATTACCTATTTGGCCGAACCGGTCCGAACTTGTAGGAACCCACCTCTGATGTGTTATCTGAAGAAGTTTTCTTTTGCCTACTCTGGAATCCAGCTGCAGTGGATGACACTAATTGTAAGTCCTTAACCTGCAACAGTTCATTTAATAACTGTTCCAAGTTACAACATCACTGAAAAAAGTCAACATTTTTCACACTTACGACTGTTGCAAGCATCCCAATGGTCACGTGATCAAAATTCAGACAGTTGGCAACTGACTCATATTTATGACCATTGCAGTGTCCCGGGGTCATGCGATCCCCTTTTGTGACCTTCTGACAAGCAAAGACAATGGGGAAGCTAGATTCCCTTAACAATCCTGTTACTAACTTAACCACTGCAATGATTCACTTAACAACTCTGGCAGGAAAGTTGTAAAATGGGGCAAAACTCGCTTAACAAATGTCTCACTTAGCATCATCAGTTTGGGACTCAGTTGTGTTTGCAAGTCAAGGACCACCAGTATTATGAAAATAGCAGAAAGATAGAGGGGGGGGCTTTCATTCCATGTATACTATAAACTCTTTACATATCACCTGTTTAGGACAGGTGGTCTTCTGTTGCCTACCCCCAAATTATTATTTATTAAAATGTATCCCACCTTTATAATTTCTACAAATAATTCAATTCCATATCCAACACTTCTTCTATCTACTTTCCCTACCTGTGAGGTAGATTAGTTGGGCTCACAGAGTGATTGGACTAACATTACCCAGTCTGTCATGACTGTCATGGCTGCCTCTCTCCTCTCCAAGTTTCATGAGCTGACAGCCTGACATTAGCTATTTCTCATCTATTTCTCTCCTCCAGAATCTTGGCCTTTTCAGCTCTCCTGCCCCTGATAGCCAGGCTTGAGAAGAAGGCTTATATCTATCGAGCTAGGTATCCATTGTCAACAATGGGAGAGGAAGACTGCAACAGTTAATTGGGTATGGCAGGACAGCAGAAGATAAAGCAGCTTGCACTTCCTACCACCCCAAGCAGCAGTCACCCCTAGCCAATGGTGGGTTTCAAAAAATTTGGGAACCTCTTCTGTAGGTGTGGCCTGCTTTCCGGGTCCACTGGTGGAACCTCTTCTAACTGGTTCGGTAGATTTGACGAACCGATTCTACCAAATAGGTGCAAACTGGTAGGAACCCACCTCTGCCCCTAGCCAGGTTGCACTCTTGCAGTGCCATAGCAGACAATTATTCACCTGCTGGACTGTTTGCAAATTGCCTGGGACTCATAACTTCCTGCTGGCTTCTCCAATGACTTTGCTCTTGGAAACCGACAGGAAGTCAGGAGAAGACTACAGGTTAATGACAGCAATGGGGACTGCCATGATTAGCAATGTGATCCTGTAGTGTTGTGCTTAGCAACAGAAATTTGAGTCCCAATTACCATTGCCCAATTTTTAACAAGGGATACAAGTAGCCTCAATCTGGTTTCTTAGAAGACTAGAACTTTCCTCTCTTTCCATCTCTAAAGTAGTGCTGCCTCTCTAAAATTGTCATGGCTTCAAGAAGGTGAGTATTAGAAGGTTAGCGCTTTCCAGGGCCAAAGCTGAAGTTATCAGAGCACACTTTACAGGTTTATTTTGGGTGTGCTTCGCTTGCAGAATCTAATAGATTTTCCACAGTCACTTTGCTCATGCTAACTGACAGCACACGTTATATATTTTGGGGGCAAAATATAGCTCCAAAATAATTCAGCTCTGCTTTTATTCTTAGTGGCTCCTTTCCTTCATGCTTCTTTTGCTCGGATTGACTGCTTTGATAGGTCATCAGATCTGAAGATTAGAGTTTGGTGGCTAACTTCCTCTCGTCTACATCCAACAATTCCTAGAAAAGATGAGACTTAATGACATATTGTTGTCCTATAAACTCATATGTCATTGCTATTGAATTGGTGCAAATGGAATTCACTGACAGTAGTCCATTTTTCAGATAGTAAGTCTTATTCTTCTCAGTACCACAGGGCATCTTTCCATTGGTCTTGGGGAAAACCTGCCATATACATCACCATCTTATACACTGTCATAGTTGATTTCATAATTACTTGTTGCACATAGCAATAGCACTTAGACTTATATACCACTTCACAGTGCTTTACCCTCCCTTTTTTTTAGCAGTTGACAGAGTCAGCCTATTGCCCCCCAAAAATTGGGTCCTCATTTTACGGATCTAGGAAGGAAGGCTGAATTAACCTTGAGCTGCTCAGAATCAAACTCCTGGAGTGAGCAATGAGTTAGCCTGCAGTATACATTTTAACTACTGCGGCACTGTGCCACCATGTTTATGTGTTGCCACTTAGTTGTCCTTTATTGATTGATTGACCCATCATTTATAAGGGTACTAAACCCAACTGTGATGCTGAATGCTTTTGTAGTTGAAAATCCTCGCCAAAGCAGGAGCACTCACAGAAGCTGGTCTGTCATTTTTTTCTTCTTGAAAAGGTGTTAGTCCTATAAAAAGTTAGATGCAAATATCATTGTTTCCACTAATATTTTCCAGACTTTTTCTGGAATTTTGAGATGAATCCTTACCAAGAAAAGATTAAATATTTTCTTGGTAAGGATTCATCAATTTCTTTATACTTGGGAATGCAAATATATCAAAAAAAAATTAATTTACATCCCAAAGTATAAAGAAATTGATGTTCAAGTAAGTGAACTTTGTGTCTTTTTCTTTGCTTCCCATAATGCTCAATACAGTAATTGACAGTCTATGAAAGTATTAATCAATCAAGCTATCAAAAGGTTTCATAATTATCCTGAGAAACCAGAACACAATGGACTATAGGGCAATCCTGTTATATCTGTCCTAATAAGTGAATTGGAGTCAAGTTTTAAGAGCATTTCTACTTCAAAGGGAATCCAGGATTCATGTACTTGGGGACGGAATGACCCTCACATGCTCCTTGGTGCCTGCCAAGCTCCCTGTCCTAAATTCATTTTTTTAAAGATTGCCTTAGATGTGTGATAGAAGCTACAATGTTGGCACGTAGCCCATGATGTTATTAAGTAAATGATGCAGATGATGAAATATGTGTCATTTGCATGACATTATCATGACACATGTGATATCACTTGCTTCATAGTAAACCACAGAAATGTGAAGCTAGCATTCTGATAAACAAAGCTTCAATCTCAAGAGCTACCCGCTGTAATGCTTCTGCCCCGCCTCCCCAGTCTTCAAAACTTGAATGATAGGTGGTGAAAGCGCAGTGTTTTGTAACTCCTTGGGTAAAGTGGTATTGGATGATTATCCATATGCACCACAGCAACCATGTTTTTGCATCAAATTGCAAAATATTTATAATTAGTTATATCAGATTTGAGCTGGGGGAAAAATCCCAGATGAACAAAGACTGGAGCGAAGAGACCTCCTAAATACTTTTATTGGCATCCACGGGTATCCAGATATTCACAGTCTACATCTGGTAGTATATTGGTCACCAAAGTTACTCTGTGGTAAGATGGGCAGTCAATAAATTTGATAAATAAATCAATAGATAAATTGAAAGCAACTTTAAATTGAAGTGTGCAACATAAATTCAATTATGAGTTGAATTCTTGCCTCCTCATTTTAAGAGCTGTGGTTGTGCAGTGATTAGAATGCAGAATTGAGTTCAATTTTGACCAGCTCAAGGACGACTCAGCCTTCTATCCTTCCGAGGGTGAGTAAAAGGAGGACACATTGTTGCGGGCAGTATGCTGATTCTGAAACTACTTAGAAAGGGCAGTAAAGCACTATGAAGCAGTAAGTGCTATTGCTATTGCTGTTGCTAAGGTGGTTTGCAAAAGAAAAGTACACGAGGAGTTCCACTAATGATATTATGTTAGTGTTATTATTTTATCTTCCATCTTCCCTAAGGGAACTTAAGGTAAGAACAGTGATGCCCCCATAGTTCTGATTCTACAACAAACTGTAGAATAGGTTTAACCAAGTTAAATGATTGACCCAAAGTGCACTTACAATATCTTGGATATTCTTAGTCCATAATATCTTACTCCCCTTCCTCTCTGTTTATGTTTATTATGATATTGTCATTTTGGCTAATAGCCCATTTCTTAAGTCCTAATGAACCACAATACCTTCTCACTGCTGCTTTTGTCTACTTTTATGCAGCCCTATAAAAAATCCTGATTTCTTTAGTTATTGGTAGACATTTTAGTTTTCAATTTCAGGCCTTCCATTTAGTACCACCATTTCACTTTAATACTATTTTGATTTATACCACCTTGGAAATATGATTGCCTTTACCATTATCCATTTTTATTTTTAAAGAAACAATTCTTTAAGATCTTCAGGCCACTGTGTCATAGTTCCTTTTCCAAATGCCAATAACCCAGCATGTTGATTTGATTTTTTTTCTTTTTACAGTTTCAATTTTATGCTGACTTTACTGCATGTTTTTACTGTCTTATTATTTACTGTCTTATTGTTACAGCTTCTTTGCATTTGTTTATTCTAAGATTTTAATATGGATACTTCTTTAATTGGAGGTAAATATTTTCCCAGATTTATTTTTCCATCTCTCTTATCTGGAGATGCAGTGAAATTATCAGGAACACAGTGAGAGTGTTATGATTTCCTACTGATATAAGTACAGACCCAGGGGTGAGTTTCTACCAGTTTGCTCCAGATCGGGTGATCCGGTAGTGGTAGCAGTGGTGGGAGGCTTTGCCTGGACACTTCTGCCCATATGCAGAAGTGTCGCACGAGGGTGTGAGCACACGCACACAAGCACAAGTGAACTGGTAGTAGAATAAATTGAAACCCACCATTGTACAGACCTCATTATATGAGCTGATGAATCATCTTCCATGTGCCATGCCATTTTTTGCAAACTTTGATTATTGTCTAGTCCAACTTTGAAGAAGAAGTAGGTGCTCTTTGTTAATATTTGTAGGATGATGTATATCAATAGCATCTTCAAAGTTCTCCCTCTGTTTGTAGGTCTAAAAATTGAAACTCCATTTCAGCAAATTTATCCATAAAAGGAAAGATTTTCCAATACTCTTCTTAGAATTAGGATTCTTTATTGGCGAAGTGTGATTAGACAAACAAAGAATTTATTTTTGTACATAAACTGTCAGTGTACATACAACAATAGTGATAGATCATTGTTGTGGCCTTTGGAGCTGCTATCAGACTCTGACACAGAAACCTCCTGTGAGTGGTTTCAGGATGCTCACAGGAGAGGATAACAAGCACCTGTGGCTCATTAAGGATCTCCTCCTGCGGATAAAAGACTGATGGTGCCACGCCCTAGTTGCAGAAGTCAACGTTCGTTTTTTCCATCCCGTTCCGTTCCTGTTCTAGTCAAGTCTCTGTTTGTTTGCAATCATCGAGAAGAAGCACTTGGATAAGTGATTTGATTTATATAAACCTGTTTTGCTGTAGTTTACTTTTGCCAGAGAATTTATCTGTGTTTATTTTGGGCTCGCAGCCAGCAAGAGCTGGGACTGATAAAAACATTCCTTTGCAAGCTATGTGTGGCTGTTGTTTCTGAACGGGCAAGGTGTGGGCCAGAACAGATTATTATCATAGTCATTGTAAAATACATTAATCATAAAACATTAGATACAACTCTTAGTCATGGATACTAAATAAGTGATCAACATAAAGCATACTAGGATATTAAATAATCAATATAAATTGTAAGATACAAGCAACAAAGTTATAGTCATAAAAAGATTAGTGGTAGGAATCAACTGAACAGTACTGTAGTTTGTGTAAAAGTATGGGGAGTATGTTTTCAAAATGAACTTCTAAAGGGGGAGGGGAGAGAGAGAAAACAGCAATAGCACTTAGACTTATGTATCACTTCACAATGTTTTATAGCCCTCTCTAAGTGGTTTACAGAGTCAGCATACTGCCCCCAACAATCTGGATCTTTATTTAACTGACCTTGGAAGGTTGAAAGGTGGAGTCAGCCTTAAGCTGGTGAGGATCGAACTCCCGACAGTTGGCAGAAATAGCCTGCAATTCTGAATTCTAATCACTGTGCCACCCCAGCTCTTAAAGTATATAAAATTATATAAAATTATAAAATAACCTCAGATATACTTGGAGAAATTATGTGACTCATTCTAGACCACAATAAGCAGAGAATAATTGACTCTGCGATACGTATCTTTTTAGCAAATTCATTTCAGCTGTAGACAAAGCTGAATCTACAATAACTGCTACATACTTGCCAATATGTCAGCATAAATAGAAGCACAGTTCATTTAATGTGCAGTGGTATGTACAATGTTTTATTCATGCTTTACACTCACTCCTCATCCCACATGCATTCTATTTCTCAGGCCCTACAGGCATAAATGCAACAGTTCCAACTATTACTTTAATTGGTGTTAAAAACTATTTGCCGTGGCTGAATCACTTTGCAGTAACCCCAAATCAGAAATGTGTACAAATTATTAATGAGAATTAATTGTCCATCGTTTTCTTGAAACTTCAGGTCATTGTAAATGGCAAATTCTGTGGCAAAAAAAGGGCTGAGAAAGTATTTTGCATTCATTGTTTTGCCTGCTACGGGATTAAATGTCTTAGACTCAAAGTTCATCAGCCGTCAGGGATATTTTCCAATGATTTAAACTCTTTGTGTTTAAACTTTATATTCCAAATCTCACAACACTCTTGAAAAGTCACAGTCATGCTTCAGAAAATGTGTATGCATTCCCTTTTTTGAGTATTAATTCTTTTCCCCACTCCAGAATTTGAGGAAATGAATGCAATTGGGTGATGTTTTCGCTTGGATTTCTGTGCAGACCTAGTGCAGCCATAGGTTTTTGAAAATAAAATATTGATTCTGCTCCAGAAAAGCCTCAGGCTGCATATGGAAAAGAAAACTTTATTCTGTATCAGAAAAGTCCTGGTCTGGAATAATAAGCAGGTTTTGAAAATAAATCTCATCAGGGAGCAGTACACTGGAGCAATATAAACAATGTTATAAAACAAACATTTTTTTTCCGTTTTCTGTATTAGAAAAGTCCTGACTGTGGCTCTAAGTGGTTTTTTGGAAATTAATCTCTTCTACAGAGAAGTGTTCCATGTATATACTTTCCAGATCTTTCTGATGGTTTGTGTGTGTGTGTGTGTGTGTGTGTGTGTGTGAAAGGTTATCATTTATAAATTTGCCATTTAATGGAGCTGACCTTGAAGAGCATCCAGAAGCTCCAGTTGGTGCAAAATGCAGTACCCGCAAAGTTTTGTGCAGACCCCGTGTGCACATGTATCACCTCTCCTGTGGGGGCTGCATTGGTTGCTGATTTGCTTCCGGGTGCAATTCAAGGTGCTGGTTGTCACCTTTAAAGCCCTTCGTGGCTTGGGACCAGGTTATCTAATGGACCGTTTCTTGTCAGTCACATCTACCCTACCCTCCAGAGTGGGAAGGCAAGGAATGTTGTGGATCCCATCCCCAAGGGAGATACACCTGTTGGGACCCAGAAGAAGGGCCTTCTCCATGGTGGCCCCCTCTCTCTGGAGCATCATTCCCCCAGAGATTAGAAAAGCCCCCACTCCAGCACACTTCCAGAAGGCGCTGAAGACCTAGTTCTGCCAGTGAGCCTGGGGAATAGAGGCCCCACAGAGTCGGATGGAGCCCATTAAATGGCTCGTATGATGTGTTATTGCCAGGGTAGGGGGTGGAGGGTTATTTTATTTTATTATATATGATTCTCTCTTTTATTGGTTTTATTGTTTTTATATGATGTTTTTATTGTCTTGTAAGTGCCTTGAGTGACCATGTGCAAATAGGCAGCAATATAAATCTCCTAAATAAATAAACCTCTCTTCTCCTGATGATTTCCAGGGGGGAACCTTACTTCTCTAGTTCTCAATGTAGATGATCAATCTAGAAAGACAGGAGAGATATAGGTTGTTGGCACGTTGTGGTATAATGGCTACTCTTTGGGCAACTCCAGGAGTTAAAGAGCTGGAGATCAGACTGTCCATTAAAATAACAAAGCCAAGGTGTCACCTTTATCTCTTCTCCAAAGGAAGAAATTCTTAGCTACTTATGGGACACAGGTGTAAAACTGAAACCTGACTTCTGCTATAGTAATATATTCCTTAAATTTTATGCTTTGCAGTTAGAGTGATTCATCAACAGATTTTTTTTTAATGTGTCATAGATTTTGGAAGATGCAAAAATTCCAACAATGCATAGTCAATGCCCAGTGAATCTTTCTTCTTTTATTGTTACAAAGATATGAGGCTTTTGATTTCCAATTTTCTCTTTGAGCTAACTGGCTGGGAACTTTTCCAACATTGCACCTGCTTATCTGTAGCTGGGCACCTTCAACTTTGGCTATTTTCCCAGATTTCATTTCTTACTGAGAACCTGAACTTGATCCTTCAGTTGCCTACCATCAGGTGTTTGAGGTGGAAATAAGCTAATTGGTCATTTCAGGGTATTCTTGCCCCTGAATTTTGGGATAAGAATTTTCTTGCTTTCCTTATCATCTTTTTTTTCCAGAAATTTTTTATTTTATTTTTATTCTCTTACATACCATTTTAAGTATACATTCACATAATTATTTTTTTCTTCTTTACATTTATCATTCTTATACATTTATTGTTCCATTTTATAGGTTATAATATATGTATACAGCTTGGGTTGCTTTGTTTACCATCCCTTCCTTCTGTTGTAACACCACCTTATTGTCCCTTTCTTTTCTCTCTCCCTCCCTTCTCTACTTTCCTCCTTCCTCCTCTCCTTTCCCTTCCTTCTTCCCTTCCCTTTCTCCTACTCCTACTCTTCCTCTTCCCCTACCTACCCTCTCTCCTTCTCTTCCTCTCCCTTCCATCCTCCCCTCCTTACCTCTTTCTCCTTGTTTCTGGTTTTGCAAGTTGCTTCTGCATCACTGCCACAAATGAATTGCATCTGGGCACCGGATTTGGAAGGAAACTGGTTTTCTCCATCATGTGCAACTTCAGATTTGGCTCCTTTCTTTCCTCTAACCTTATTCCTTCTCTTGCAGATCCATTTGTCGCCACTCAGCTTGCAACTCACCCTAGGAGGCTTCCTGGATCTGACTTTCTTTTCTTTCACATTCCTTTGTTCCCAATAGTTATTGAACTCTCTCAGAAACTGGTTGTTGAGCAACCAGGGTGGAAGACTGTATCTCAACCCTGCTCCTGTTCTTCCTCAAACTTCTCCACTGCTGTCAAAGGTGAATTTTGCAGAGCCATTCCTTTTAGTTAACTCTACCCAGCAGCAGCCTATTTTCCCTGATTCCTGACAACCAGAATTCATGCTGTATACTACAAATCAGTCCTGTTTGGCTGAGGCTGCTTCCAGAAATAAATCCTCTGAATTTCAACAGTACAGCTCCCTGGATTCCTCCTGCCTAGATCCCTCACTCATAAACACTGGCCAACCAGTAGACCTTTACCCTAGTGCCATCTGCCAATTTCCTGCCCTCTGGCTTCTTCAGCTGTTTCTCCTGAAACTTTGGAACTGTAAAATATATCAGGAGCACACCAGAATCTTCAGAAGCCTTCTCTCTGCCTTCCAACACAGCTGCCTATAACAATTTTCTTTCTTTGTTCCACTAGCTCCACCATCTATTTCAAAACAGCCAGCCAGCCTGTCTTGTAAACCCTTCTACCTGTCTGCACATATTTCTTGAATGATACAGAGGGTATGCAGAATGTATGAGAGGTGCAGCCCAACCGATTTCAGACACTCAGTTCTTTCTTACATAGCATTTATAACAGAGGTGAATCCTTGATAAGTCTGCAAGATTTTGTATCAGCTAGAAGAAAGCCGACAAGCAGCAAAAAAAAAAAAAAAAAAAAACCCATCTTGAACAATGACTAACAGGGGAGATAGTGTGAAACTAATGATCATGGTTTCATTTTTGTTGATTTTCTTAAAAGGATATTTCTATTATGATCCCCCACCCATATATAACTGGTCCAGGACATAATTATCAGCAAAGCAGCTACTTCAGGAAAACAAAAGTTTAATAAACAAACATTAGGCAAACTAATTTGCTTTATCTTAGAAAGAAAAGAAAGATTTTATTTATTTTTTATTTATTTTTATTTATTGGTCAACGTGTACAAGGTAACAGTTATTAGTATAGACATAGACATTATTGCATGAGATTGGTACAAATAGATGGATATAAATAAGTATAACGTGGCCATGAACACATAAAATGAGTACATATCAATGGGGACAGTAGGACAGGGATGATAAACATGCTGGTGAACTTCTGCACGCCCTCTTCGGGACCTCTTAGAAAACATGTGAGGTCCACGGTGGACAGTTTAATAATGTTGTTAATTTCTTTATAAGATCAATGAAGTTGAATTCTGCAGCCTTTTTCCTCTGGAAGGAAAGTCTTGCTGAATGACAAAGTCTCTGCTTTTCTCTGAAACATTTTACGATCGTCAGCGATTACATACTTGACATTTGCAAACGTATTCAGAAAAATGGACTCTTGAAAAAAATATGTTCTTGATGAATTAGGCCATATTTTTCACTCTGGTTTCCTGGTTACTTATTTCTTCAACCCCAAAGCACAAAAAACTGGGTGAATATCTATTCCTCTACAAAACCTGTCCTGACCAATTCCTAGCCAGTAAGCAAGCTATACTGGCTTACCTCCAGGAAAAGATGAATGTATTCTACTGCCTTTGTTTCTCATTCTGAAGAAAAATATTGAGTGAGTGAAGCTTTTTTTTTTTAAAAAAAAGTTATTTAAAACAATTGATTCAAGCTCTAGTACTGTATACTGTATATATCAACTTGGAGTCATGGTGATTTTCAGTTGTCATCTATAAAGGTTTTGAATGACAAAAGCAGACAAGATTTCATAAAAAGATGAAAAGTAAACTTATTTCATTCGGATGATATGGGAAACCACACACACACACACACCCCTTGTAGAAGAATGAAATATTTTGAAGAATATTAAAAAGGCAGTTTTCCCTAAATGAGAAATGAAGAAACATGTTTTTACAGGCAGAAAGCAACCCCTATTTCTTTAATAGGACACAGCAGATGTCAGCACTTAAGATATAAAGAGCTTATTGAAAGAAGACAAGTATCTAGATAGCTCTATTCATAAGCAAATACCATCCCCCAAGAGAAAAAACAGGACAAAAGCCATTAAGCCATAATAAGAATTACCCAACACCCTTTCAGAATACAAGCCCCTTCATTGCATTACCCTAAAAGCAGACCAAACTTCAATCAAACGTAGCTCAGACAAACACCTAGGATTTTTACGTTGCCTATAGAGCCAGAGTGTTCCGTGTGCCTTTGGTGTTTAGTCATGCTGGCCATGTGACCACTGAGATGTCTTCAGACAGCGCTGGCTCTTCAGTTTTGAAACAGAGATGAGCACTGCCCCCTAGAATTAGGAACGACTAACACATATGTGCAAGGGGAACATTTACCTTATAGAGTTAGCTATGACCCCTACATAAATCCTACAGGGCCCCATGGGAGTCTAACAACAGACAATAGAATATGTGTTCTTGCACAGGAACAGGAAGCTCAAGTGCAAAGCCCTAGATAAGATATAAAAAAACCCACTCTCAACTCCATTTTGTTAGCTGCCCAGAACCACAAACCCAGGTCATTCTGCTTCACCAATAAATGGACCCTCTTTCCAATCAGCCTCCAGCCTCCATTTGGTCTCTTGTGCCTTTTTCCCAGCTTGGAACTGGACCTGGATATTTCTTTCAACAATGGAGAAACAAAGATAAGGGAGACCCTAACCTACTACTAGATAAAGTAGAAGAATGTGGGTTAGACAGCATCACCAACAAATGGATTCGTAACGGGCTGACCAACTGCACTCAACATTTAGTCCTCAATGGAACTGCATTTACATGGAGGGAAGTATGTAGTGGGGTACCCCAAGGCTATATTTTAGGCCCAGCACTCTTCAATATCTTCATCAATGATTTGGATGGGGGAATAAATGGGGAACTCATCAAATTTGCAGATGACACCAAGCTGGCAGGAATAGCCAACACTCTAGAAGATAGGCTAAAGATACAGAAGGATCTTGACAAACTTGAACATTGGGCACTATCTAATAAAATGAAATTCAATGGTGAAAAAAGTAAGGTTCTACATTTAGGCAGGAAAAACAAAATGCACAGGTACAGTATAGGTGGTACCTTGCTCAATAGTAGTAACTGTGAGAGAGATCTTGGAGTCCTAGTGGACAACCATTTAAATATGAGCCAGCAGTGTGCAGCAGCTGCCAAAACAGCCAATACAGTTCTAGGCTGCATAAACAGAGGGATAGAATCAAGATCACATGAAGTGTTAATACCACTTTACAATGCCTTGGTAAGGCCACACTTGGAATACTGCATTCAGTTTTGGTCGCCATGATGTAGAAAAGATGTGGAGACTCTAGAAAGAGTGCAGAGAAGAGCAACAAATATGATTAGGGAACTGGAGGCTAAAACATATGAAGAGTGGTTGCAGGAACTGGGTATATCTAGTTTAATAAAAAGAAGGACTAGGGGAGACATGATAGCAGTGTTCCAATATCTCAGGGGTTGCCACAGAGAAGAGGGAATCATACTATTCTCCAAGGCACCTGAGGGTAGAACAAGATGTAATGGGTGGAAACTAATTAATGAGAGAAGCAACTTAGAACCGAGGAGAAATTTCCTGACAGAACAATTAATCAGATGGCACAGCTTGCCTCCAGAAGTTGTGAATGCCCCAACACTGGAAATATTTAAGAAGCTGATGGATAGCCATTTGTCTGAAATGGTATAGGATTTCCTGGCTAAGAAGGGGGTTAGACTAGAAGACTTCCAAGATCCCTTCCAACTCTGCTATTGTATTGTATTGTATTGTATTGTATTGTATTGTATTGTATTGTATTGTATTGTATTGTATTGTATTGTATTGTATTGTATTGATGGTGGGTTAATTTTATTATGTCCTAAAGGTCATGTCCTGTTCTTAGAATATGGATGGAGAGGGATGTAAATTTTAATCCCATGTATGGAGGTGAAGGTGTTTTGTTTGTTATTAGGTTGGCCTTAATGGGCACAAAATATCCATCTTTAAAGACTGCAGGCATCTGCTGGAGGCTATTAAGTAAGATTGGGGCTGCTTTCTGCCTTTAAGAACATGTTTCTCCATTTCTCCTTTGGGGAAATATAATATTGGGCCTCTTTTAATAGTTCTCAAAATATTACATTCTCTAGGAGTGTGTGCGTGCACACATGCACGCACGCACACACACACACACACACACCAACAAACACTTACTTCTTCCATTAAGAACAACTGAAATGTATAAATCACACTTTACTATAATGGAGGAAATTCCCAGAGGTGGGGGGGAGGGGCAGAACCAGATGTTGAGACTTTGAGACTAAAAATGAAAAGAAGGACTAGGGGAGACATGATAGCAGTGTTCCAATATCTCAGGGGTTGCCACAAAGAAGAGGGAGTCAAACTATTCTCCAAGGCACCTGAGGGTAGAACAAGAAGCAATGGGTGGAAACTAATCAAGGAGAGAAGCAACTTAGAACTGAGGAGAAATTTCCTGACAGTTAGAACAATGAATCAGTGAACAGCTTGCCTTTAGAAGTTGTGAATGCCCCAACACTGGAAGTCTTTAAGAAGATGTTGGATAGCCATTTGTCTGAAACGGTATAGGGTTTCCTACCTAGGCAGGGGGTTGGACTAGAAGACCTCCAACTCTGCTATTGTATTTGTCCCTTCCAACTCTGCTATTGTATTTGTATAAATTAAATTCACTGAACAATTTATTGTCTTTAGCTATGTAAAGGTTGCATTTCAACATGTGCATTTATACTGATCCCCCCCAGTTAGTGATTTCAAATAAAGTAAGAAATATGTGACTAAATCTCATTATCTCATAGGAGCAATAGCTAGAAATGGGGACAGAACAAGGCCAAGAGAGGTAGCTGGGATATTTGAGCTTTTCACTGATGGGCAACAGAAACTCGGGCATATAGACAAGCACCTGTCATTCTCTGCTTGTGCACCTACAATCAAAGTCCCTATGAACAATCAGTTCAGCTCAAACAGCACTTCTGTTTAAGTTAAAGAACATCTGTTTTCCATTTTTGTGCAATTTTTAAAATTATAACCATTTTTGTACTTGATTTTGTGTTCTACTTTGCATGGAATGGCTGTTTCATACTTTTTAAGATTAGAAAATAGACATAGCAACCAACCACAGTTGGGATCAGAAATTCATTAAATGAAATGGTCACAAAATAAAACTGTGACTGTGCTTATGATTTTACTTCAGCTTTCCTCTGCTTTACAGGCCCCCAGAGATGGTAAATGTAAGGACTGGTAGCAGAGTTTGTTTGCTTGTTATATTGCATGTTTCTAAACTGCCTATTTCCCTTAAAGAGGGTGTTGGGGTTGTGTAAAGTATAATGATATGTTAGCTTTTCATCAGTTTTCTAATTGCAGTCACTAAAGAAATCATTTACTAAATGAAGTTTACCCATATGTCAATATATCCAGGTTAGTGATAACCTGATGGAAATGCAATGACGACATTCAAGGGTGGAGTTAATCATGACCTTGTACAAGGGAGTAGGTCATCTAATCCCTACTCCCTTGGGCAGGGGGTTGGACTAGATGACCTACAAGGACCCTCACAACTCTGTTAACCTGTATGTGTATGATACTGTGCTCTTTGAAAAAGAGTATCCTCCTTTATATCTGAAAGAAAGCAAACATGTTTTCTCAAGCTACCTATTGATCTACCTGCACAGTTCTGATGAACCCACCAGCTCCAGAGGGAATCTTATATACGTCAGGAAATGACAGGCAAAAAAAAAATCGAGCAGTTTCTTCTGAATATGTATGAGAAGAAAAGGCAGCGTCTGGGGCCAGATTCAAGAGAGGACTCAGCCTAGAGTAGAGTAGAGTAGAGTAGAGTAGAGTAGAGTAGAGTAGAGTAGAATAGAATAGAATAGAATAGAATAGAATAGAATAGAATAGAATAGTTGGAAGGGACGTTGGGGGTCTTCTAATCCAACTCCCTGCTTAGGCAGAAAACCCTACACCATTTCAGACAAATAGTTATCCAACATCTTTTTAAAAACTTCCAGTGTTGAAGATTCACCACTTCTGGATGCAAGTTGTTCCACTGATTAATTGTTCTAATTGTCAGGAAATTTCTCCTTAGTTCTAAGTCTCCTTGATTAGTTTCCATCCCTTTCTTCTTGTACTGCCTCTAGGTGCTTTGGAGAATAGTTTGACTCCCTCTTCTCTGTGGCAGTCCCTCAAATATTGGAACACTGCTATCATGTCATCCCTGGTCCTTTTCATTAAGCTAGACATACCCAGTTCCGGCAACCGTTCTTCATATGTTTTAGCCTCAAGTCCCCTAATCATCTTTGTTCCTCCTCTCTGCACTCTTTCCAGAGTCTCAACTAGAATCATTATATGTGCACAAATGCTTTGACCAGCCTCCCTTGAATTTCATTGACTCTTTTGTAGCACCAATTTAATTGGCCATTAGTTGACTAGATTCTCATGCATAGGCTTGAGCAATAAATCTTCTTAAACTGGAACTTAACATATGGCTCTGATTCTTTGCATCTGTCATGATATGCCTCAAAGGGACAAGAGGAAACTATGAGAAATTGTAGGTTATCCCATAATGCTTCCTTGCTGGTTGTTATTTTTAAACCAAGTAGAAACAGAGAGAAGACGCATGTTTTGGACAATTTCATAAAATTCTAGCATATCTTCGTTTCCTGCTTAGATTGCCTGTTACAAAAGTCAGGTAAAATTTCCCCATGTCCTTGTTCCATCTGCAACAATTTAAACATCGTTGTTTCTCTCTGAAGCAGATGGCCAATTTCTTTAAAATCTGGAATAAGGAGGAGAGTCTATTATATAGTAAGAAAGTTGAAAATCTATTGGGTTTTTTCCCCTTTCAATTTTTTTTTAATCTGAAGTTTGTTCTATTTCTGTGTAAGTTTGAGGAGGTTTAAGAATGCAAGAATTTTTGTGCACATTTTTCCAATGTAATAAGCTAATTCCCCTCATATGTGTTTTACATATTATTTTCACTACTATACCTTTTTGGCAGTGGTGAAATCTATTTTTTTTTGCCACTGGTTCTGTGGGCATGGCTTGGTGGTGGTGGGATCATGTGACTGGGTGGGCGTGGCCAACTTAATCCAAATTTTTAAAGCAATTTTTCCCCTGTCAATTCAGGCGAATAGGTAGGGAAAAATGCTTTAAAAAGTGGGGTGGGGGAAAGCTTCCAACAATTGCATAGCACAGCTGAGTGTCACGGAACCTCTTTTTTCATTTTTAAAAGCCTTTTTTTTTTTAACTACTGGTTCGGGTGAGCAAACCAGTCAGAACCGGTAGCATTTCAGCCCTGCTTTTTGGGTTCCCCTTTTTTGCTATACTTATATACTGTCTGAAAAACTGCTTGTGAATTCTGAAGGATAATGTACATTCAGTTTATACAGAGAAAATATATAAAGCTATTTCTTTATTAAAAAATATCTCACTATCCAAACAACTCTGGATGGTTAATAATATTAAAATAACCATGTATCCATATCCATACACACACTCTCTCTTTCTCTCTCAATCAATCTGCAAATGAATATTATATGAGTTGTTAGATGACTATCCAGATTCTCTGGGCTTCTTGACTGACAGTTCTGAAAATAATCTGCATTGTCATTGGACATTAAATGTGTGTTGTATTTGGGCTAGCCAAGTTGTGATGATGCATCTATCTCAGTGCAGTAAGTTCATCTGGCTTTAGATTCTGAAGATCTGTCCATTGTCTGGTCATCTTAAATGCCTTCAGGATGGATGCCAAAAATTAGATAAATTCAGGAATGCCCTATGGGTAACTGTTTTTGCATTTTCCTTGTGAATGTAAGGTTTAAATGAGAAACTGTCTTCACCAATGAAGGCATTTTCAGTTGAAATTCCTGTGCATCTGTAACTAGCATTTTTCTATACTAAATCAAGCTTTTATGGCATGAAGACAAGGGACGCAATTCCTTGTTTAAAGTAAGGCCTCTGTGTCAGTGAGATGGATTACACTTTGGATATTTCTCTGAGTTGGAGAATAATTTTTCTCTTTCTCTATTTCCTCCAGAGTCCTCACCAGCAGCCATCTAAATAATTCCCCTTCATTCTCAGCATTTATGTTTCTTAAATATTTGTAGACTAGGTCTCATCCCTCCAGTTGCTTTGCCGAGTGATACATTATTAACTCTTAAATCAATCCTTCTAGCCCACTAATTATGTCCCTGCTCTTTGCTGATCTCCCTTTCCATTTGTCAATATGTGTCTGCTGGGACTGAACCCAAAATTCCAAATGCAAATTTACTATCGTAGCTTGCTATATTCCATGGTGTAAAGCTGGCATCAGCAAAAAAAAAAAAAAATTGTTATCCTATCACATTGTTAGTTCTTCTATCATATTTTGTGTCAGTTTACAATTCTTCCTTCTAGCTGTCTCAAAACAGGAGTTGTATTTCCTTAGCTGCAATTATTTATGTGTTTTCCCTGTGTTTTAGAAGCTGAATTTTTCTTCTGGAGAGGAAAAAAAAAGCCTGCTTATATGAATCTTGAGAATATAGATTACCTTGATTATTTTCCCTACACCAGCTATGAGAGCTCCAAGACAATTGCCCAATGGATTAATGAGTGTAGTGTTCTCCATCAAGGACTTAACTAATGACATCTCCTGGTAGTTGCTCATGGATATATAACCTTCATAGCTTGCAACTGTTGGAAGAAATATCCATTTGGTTCAGTTCAGTGGTGGGTTTCAAAAATTTTTGGAACCTCTTCTGTAGGTGTGGCCTGCTTTCCGGGTCCACTGGTGGAACCTCTTCTAACCTGTTCGGTAGATTTGATGAACCGGTTCTACCGAATGGGTGCGAACTGGTAGGAACCCACCACTGGTTCAGTTCCAAACTGGTGGTTTAATGATGAACAGAACCACCAGCATTTATAGTTCTGGTGCACCTGACAAATGGAGTTGAGAGGGTCGTGGGGGTTATACCTTCTTTGGACTTTGTATCTGAGCTTCCTGTTCATGTGCAAGAACATGTATTCTATTGACTGTTGGCAGATTCCTATAGGGCTGTGGTAGTGAATCTATACCACACATGCCAGAAGTGGCATGCAGAGCTGGCTCCTCTTCTATGTTCCTGTGCACACACACATGCCAGTCATCTGACTTTCGCGCATGCGGGAGTGCCAAAACCTGGAAGAGCATCGTTCTGGCCTGCATGTGCACACCGGCACCTGAACTTCCAGGTTTCCATCGTGTTGTTTGTTGGGCACGCGCCCGTGCCGAGAACTGGAAGTTTGGGTGCTGCTGCATGCATGCACACCAGAATATTGCTCTTCTGGGTTTTGGCGCTTGTGTGCATGGGAAGGCCAGTGAGGCCACACGGTCCAGGAGGGATGGTTTTGCGTGCCATTTCTGACACGCAGGTCGGCACACAGTGACATAAAAGGTTAGGCGTCCATGCTATAGGGTCATATAGAGCTTATGTAGGAGTTATAGCTGGCTTTATAGGCAAAAGAGGAAATGCTTGTATTGCTCTGGGATAGTGCAGTAAAGGGGTTTGCATTCTAAAAGGGAGTTGGGCAATTTCTATTGTGTCTAATGACTTTTGTTCTGTGTTGGATCGTGGGTGAGGGGCTACTTCTAATCCTACCATTCTACCTTTGTTTCAAAATATCATGTCTTGAATGGATTACCAAATCTGCATTTCTAAAAGCTGCCTCCTCAGTTTCTGCTTGGGAGCAAGGAAACTGAGTCTGCATTCTGTCTTTTAAGAGCATGTTTCTCCATTTCTCTTTTAGGGAAATATACTATCTTGCCTTTTTAAATATTCCTCAAAATATTTCATTCTTTTTTGGTGGGGCTTCCCATGAAATCATATATTCACTTGAATCTCAGCAGCTATTCCTGCGATCTGATCAATAAATTAGGCAGTCAAATGCATAAGTCACCTAAGAAATGAATTTAAACCTGACGGAGAGGCAGAATTTGAAGCAAAGTTGAAACTGAATTTGAAAAGATAAATAGAAGAATTATATGAAGCACATACACAAATATGTAAACAGAAAAAGGTATGCATTTCACAATAAGTTGTGATTTCATTATTGTAGAGAAATCTGGAGAACAGAGGACAGTTTTTGGCATGCATGGCTTTTGAGAAGTCATGTTCAGGGAGTTTGATTATTTATACTAATTCCCTTCTCAACAAAATGTAAATAAAATTGCATTGAGTGCAACACTTACAGTATTTAGAAATGCACAAAACCCAAATTAAGAAGCAACAGCTGCAAAATTAAGAGATCATATTGAACTTGAGCATGTGGGAGGGGGAAAAGGAAAAATGTTTAAAATTTGCTGAAGCCTCAATGTTTCCATTCCATTTCCTATTTAAAGGCTTCTGGCTATAAAGAAGCTGAGAGTTTTAGCAAATTAGATTGGGTGCTACCTATTAATGGATACATTGTAAAGGAGAGAAGCAATCTAGACCTAAGGAGAAATTTCCTGAAATTAGAACAATTAATCAGTGGAACGACTTGCTTCCAGAAGTTGTGGGTGATCCAACACTGTAAGTTTTTAAGAAGAGATTGGAAAGCCATTTGTCTGAAATGGTATAGGGTTCCCTACCTAAGCAGGGTGTTGGACTAGAAGACCTCCAAGGTTCCTTCCTGAAGTTGTCTTCAGAGGTTGTGAGTGTTCCATTACTGGAGGAATTTAAGACAAGATTGGACAACCTATTTGTCTGAAATGGCATAGTGCCTCCTGCTTGAGTAGAGTGTTGGACTAGAAGACATCCAAGGTCCCTTCCAACTCTGTTATTCTGTTATCTGAAAACTGCACTAATCAGAATAAGTCATAATATTGTAATCAGCTGTTTAAACTGATTTAACAGAAAGTTATTCTCCTTTCTGAAGATCTTCTGAAATGCTTATGCTTCTTCTACATAACTTTGCTCCTTTTTATATCAAAGCTGAATGAAAGTGGCAAACTGCATATTCCTTGCTCACTACTTTCAGTAAGGCTGTGAACAGTTTCTCCCAAATCTAGTTCTATAAACTGACTAGGCTTCCATTACAATGAGTTATGTTTGATCTTACTGGGAGATAGCAATAGCAATAGCACTTAGACTTATGTACTGCTTTACAGTGCTTTACAGCCCTCTCTAAGGGGCTTACAGAGTCAGCATATTGCCCCCACAATTTGGACCCTCATTTTACTGACCTCGGAAGGATGGAAGGCTGAGTCAACCTTCAGCCTAGTGAGATTTGAACTGCCAAATTGCAAGCAGCCAGCAGTCAGCAGAAGTAGCCTGCAGTACTGCACTCTAACCACTGCACCACCATGGCTAAGTTGATATGTTTAAAAGGATGGCAGTACCTATATAATTCTTTAGTAATAGGTCTCTGTGTGTAAATCTGTAATATCTACAAAAAAAATTAACTCCAGCATTCATCAACAAATGTCCTGTTTTAGTAGCACCACAATTGACTCTTTAATAATAATACAAAATGCTATCCTGTTATATTCATATTAGCTATCAGTGAGATTTCCCAAGAAAAAGAAAAAAAAAGCCAAGCTCTGATCAATAAGTGAAGTTGCTCTGAGTTAGTGAATGTAACATCAGCATGCTGCTGCCTCAGGCCAGGTTGGAGGCCATTATTTGGACACAGTCACCACTGACACCCCCTATCATCTTGCAGTGATCCAGCAATGAGCTGACATTTTAATTTTCCAGGCTTTCCAAAATTTGGAATCATTCTAAGAAAGTGGGACCATGCTTATTTATTGTAGCGCCCTTGATGAAGCCCTACCAATGGGTTTTATCTCACCATTAATGGTATAATCAAAGAGCTGCACATATGTAAAAATTGTCTTCATGAATGGAAAAATTGATTCATTCAGCGTGTACAAGTGCAGTACAGAACTATGCAAGTCATCCTTTACAAACAACTGTAATGGAGCCTGCCCATTGGGATCATATGCCATGATAGTCGTAAAATGGGACAATCGTGTACCGACTGATTTTACCA
Organism: Thamnophis elegans; assembly: GCF_009769535.1. Classification (NCBI taxonomy): domain Eukaryota; kingdom Metazoa; phylum Chordata; class Lepidosauria; order Squamata; family Natricidae; genus Thamnophis; species Thamnophis elegans. The sequence continues at coordinate 129,864,954 of NC_045542.1, read as the reverse complement.
CATTTGTTAAGTGAACATGGCTATTAATCAAACATCACAGTTGTCAAACAGACCAATGGCTTGCTATGGGTGTGATTTTGCTAAAAACCAGAAGTTTTCAGTCATGTGACTGCTGGTTATTGTCAACAGCTGCATATGCAGCCATGCTGCTGAACACTCAAAGTCTGGTCATGTGATTGCAAAGGAAGCCTGACGATCAGAATTTTGGCATCCCATTTTTGGGGGTCTCATTTCTAACGGTCATTAAGCAACTGGTGAAAGTCAACGGCTACCTATACCCAGTGGTGAAATTCAACTTTTTTTTTATACTACCAGTTCTGTATGTGTGGCTTGGTGGGCATGGCAGGTGAAGGATACTGCAAAATCTCCATCCCCTCCCCATTTCTGGGGGAAGGATACTGCAAAATCTCCATTCCCATTCCAGCCAGCCAACTGGAGGTGGTATTTGCCGGTTCTCCAAACTACTCAAAATTTCCACAACTGTTTCTACAGAATCTGTCAGAACCTGCTGAATTTCACGCCTGCCTGTACCCATAACAGCCATAGATCTATGGATCCCCTTCTTTAAAATCAGATTGCACTGTTGCTAGATCAGGGCCATCGCAAGCATAGATTACTTCTTTTCCCATACTATCAAAGTATTGACTAGAATTTTTAAGCAACATCTTAGAACTTGGCAGAGTGAATCTTTCTTCCTTTACATGTTTCACTATTAAATAAAATCCCCTCCCCTCCAAGGGCCACTTAACCTAAATACAAAAATATACAGTTATGAAATAACACCAAATATTTTGTTAAAATGAGATGTGCAGCTTTTTCACTGTAGTGAATATTTTAATGATAAGATCATCACTGTAACTCAAATACTTTTTCTATATAATCACCACACTTTTAAAGTTAGGAGTGTTCCTGCTCGTAGACTTTCCACTTTGCTTTTTGTTCTTTGTTTGTCAACCAGATGGAAATCAGAAAACAGCAAAACAGTTTGTAGTAACCAAGAATATTTATTACAATTATTGTATTTTGTTCTGGCCTGCCTCCAATTTTGAGCATTTTTCTAAGGAGCCTTGTTCTTTTCCCCAAGGAGTCTATACTTCTCCATTGGGTTGATTTTGCTATACTACTATGATCTGATCATCAAAAATTGGCCATGTCTAGCCATATACTTAGCCTATTAGAAGATTTACGAAAGCCATTTTCAGTGAGTGGTATAAAGTTAGAAATAGATTCCCTTGACTTCACCAAAGTCTGAGGTGAAACATGTTTCAGAAATGTGTCTAAATTTTGGCTTGAACTGTAAATGTGATATAAAATCTTCCTAACTCTTTAAGCTCCAGAGTGTGCAGCTATATCCAGATTGTGATTTATTCCAGGTGTCAAGGAAGCTGCTCCAACAGTTGCATTCTTCTTTTCTTTTCAGTAAAGGTTGCTAAGACTAGAGAAATATCTTTTATTTAAACCCTGCCATTTCAGTTGATGCAAAGATCCATGCAAAAATAAGATTTTCTACATTTGTTTCCTGCTTTATTGTAAATAGCAAATTTTAAGAAAGCATAATAATTGGGAAAAAATAGAAAGCAATATCCAAGCTTGTAAACACTTTCTGTATTAAAAGCTAACATTTTCTAAGATACCATGATCATGTCCAATCTGCTTTGTTACACTGCTATTTCAGTATGTTGTGGTTTAGAAACATGCTGATACATCTACTTCCTTGGCCTAATTTCAGAAACACTCTGTAAGTTGGGCAAAATTCCTAGAATTAGAATTCCTCTATCATCAGGTCCACTGCAGAGAATTCTGGGAGTTGGCGCCTACAATTACCCAGATTGAGAACACTGGTTTAGATCAATAGTATGTACATGCTACTTTGTCTCACTTTCCTGATATCTCATTTTCAGCTTTATGTAGCCAGGAATGGTCATTCTAGCTGAATAATTCATTTGTGCAACTAATTTCTCTGTATGAATGGGCATTGGTGTAGAATAAGCCTGTGCGTGCAATGTTAAAGCAAGCATCTAGTTGGCTTAGTTCTGCTTTTAATTCATGTGCTGACTTACTTGCCAGTGGATAGCTATTTAACAAGCACACCAATTTTCCAATTGTGCATCAACATGTTCTCTGCTACCAGTTACACATTCACATCTACCTTCTGGTTATGAATTTAAAATATTTACCGTAGTCCCATTTTTTTTTACCAAAGTAACCCAAGTAGGCTGCAAAGTCATACTTTTTGAATAGAAAACAGGACAAAACCTTAGTTCTACTTGAGTCCAGAGATGAATGTCAAGTTGGGAGAAGGGCGGCATATAAATCCAATAAACAAACAAACAACAAACAATCAAGTTCAGGAAAACTTAAGAATAAGTCCATTCCATTCCCACCCCAGGATTCCAGATAATTCAGCAATAGCATACAGAGCCACAGATAGGAAATTAGAATGTTATTACTGGAATGTTATTTGCCACACCAAAACAGTCATAATGAACATCTGTTTTATGAAGTCCTGGCAATCACCCTGACTAATTGGCTGAATCACACTGCTTTCTTTCAGGTAGAGGGGCTTGACACCTTTGGGTCTTCACTTTATAATTTGCAATGGGTGCTTGGGTTTAGGAGCTAACCTGGCTCACATCCTGGGCCCGCAGTCTCAACCTGCATCTCTTCAGCTAATTCCTGTGATGCAGGCTAAGGGTCAGTAAGATCAGGTTTATCAGCTTCTGAATTTGAAGTCTCAGACTGATCCCCTAAGACAAATGTTCAGTGTAATTTCATTATCCCATTGGAAACCTAGAGGATTTGATGTGCTTTCATTCAGACTATCTTCCTTACATCTGTCTCATAATCCTTTGGGATTGGGCGGCATACAAATCTATTAAAACTTAAAACTTCACAAAATATTTTAATTTAGGTGGACAATGTAAGGTAACATTTTAAAACTTGGAACCTTCAAAAGCATGCTTTTGTTCAATTTGGATGCTAATTTTAATGTCTGGCTGGTCCTATTAAAATGTGAATATTTCGATGCATGGTATTTCTATAATTAATAACTATATAATAATTCAACATTCTTACTTATAAGAATCTGAATATTTAGGCATATTGATTTGCTCTACCAACACCTCCACAGAAGTGCTATAGGTTGTAGAAAAACTAGACTGACAAACCAAACCTTCATGGGGTTATTTAGAAATAAGTGCCATTAAGCTCAATAGGATTTCTGAAGATCTTAAAATAAAGATAAAGGTCTCCCTCGCACATATGTGCTAGTCATTCCCAACTCTAGAGGGCAGTGCTCATCTCCATTTCACAGCTGAAGAGCCAGCGTTGTTGGAAGACATCTCTGTGGTCATGTGGCCAGCATGACTAAATGCTGAAGGTGCCCGGAACACTGTGCACCTTCAGCCCCTATTTTTCTACTTGGATTTTTACATGATTTTGAACTGCTAGGTTGGCAGAAGATGGGACAAGTAACGGGAGCTGACTCTGTTACACGGCACTAGGGATTCGAACCAATCTTTCTGATCAACAAGCTCAGCGTCTTAGCCACTGATGCTACCCTAGGAAGATCTTAGGATGAGCCTAAATCTGTAAAGGTCACCCTGATCATCTCAATTGGATCGTAGCTCATTTACACACATTCCCAACAGTTTTACTTGAAAAAAGTTTCAGGAAAATCTTCTCTTCTGGTAAAATACAGTAGAAGATACAACACATGCGTTTCTTAATGGTGCATTCAATAAAGATGCATGATTATGTTTTTAAAACCCCCTTTATTAACTAAATTTTCAATTGTAGAGATTTATTTGATATACTGATTATTTTTATTATGTTATTATTATTGCTATTCTATATAAAATTTAATTTGCTTTACCTAGTATGTTTCAGACATGGAATTAATTAATTAATTGCAATAAAAGACTGAATGCCCTCAACAAAATCCAATGGTTCTTTGTTGTCAAGCTCAAAATAGTAACTCAGATTTTCAATTTGCAAGATGGATAAACCCTGTAAAGTTGCATTTGAACAAAAGCTCCCATTGGCATCTACATTTCCTCTACAGAATGTAAAACTCACTTATCAAAATATTGTAATCATTATTGCTTTATGACAAAGACAATATGTAAATGTGGTAGATTAATCCTTTATTCAAACCTCAGCTATCTTTGGGTTACTTTCCTATGCTATCCCTTGACTTTCCCTCATGCCCCCTTCATATTATGCAAATATGACCTAACTTCAGCGAACAACTAATTAACTGAGCAGTCTGGATGTTTTTCCAGATATTTCAGATAAAATGGTTTCTCAGATAGGTCATTGTTCTCTCTTTGGTCCTATTACTTTTTCTTTGACAGTGTCCCTTTTGGAGTGTTTTGAGGTCCCACAAATATTTATTGATGATCGCATTGTCCACACAATGTTTATTTATTTATTTGATTTGTCAATCATTTACAAGATAATAGGTATAAGAATAAGCATGAGTATGAATGAAATGGGTATGAATAAATGGGAACAGTAGGACGGGGACAGTAGGCAAGATGGTGCACTTATGCACGCCCCTTACAGACCTCTTAGGAATGGAGTGAGGTCAATAGTAGACAGTTTAAGGTTAAAGTTATGGGGATTTGAAGATGTAACAACAGAGTCAGATAGCATATTCCAATCAAGTTTGGAGCAGTTTACATTGAGTTTGTATATATTGTAAGCTCTTATATTATTGTAGTTAAAGCTGAAGTAGTCATTGACTGGTGGATGTTGTAGCAGATAATTATGTGTACTACACTTAAGTCTGACCATAGGTGACATAGTTCTAGGTTGTCCAAGCCCAAAATTTCAAGCCTGCTGGTGTAGGGTATTCTGTGGTGAGCAGAGGAATATAGTACTCTTCTCGTGAAATATCTCTGTACTCACTCAATTCTATTAATGCCCAATATACAGTGTGGATTCCAGGTAGATGAGCTGTATTCGAGAATTGGTCTAGCAAAGATTTTGTATGCCCTAGTTAGCAATACAATATTACCAGAGGAGAAGCTTTGTAAGATTAGGTTAACAACTCTTAATGCCTTTTTGGCAATGCTGTTACAGTGAGCTCTGGGCTTTTGATCATTGGAGATGAGTACTCTAATGTCCTTGACAGAGTTAATTTCATCTATGAGTCGTATCCACCTAGCTTGTATTTGGTGTTCTGATTTTTTTTACCAATGTGTAGGACAGAGCATTTGTTGGTTGAGATTTGGAGTTGAACTTTTTTCACCATTCAGACACAAAGTCAAGGTCGCTTTGATGTAAACAATGTAAACCAATATAACAAAAGAGCACATGAATGTGATACTTAAAAGAAGCGTATTGACAGCAAGAATGCTCCAAATGAAGATTCAATGGGAATCTTTCATGTACAATGTTATTTAAATGCATTTTGTTTTATTTTGCTTTTTACTTAACCTAACCTTGCTCCTTGAATTTGCATGTCTCATCAGACTGGAAATTACTGAAATGAAATTAGTTGAAAAATCTAAACTGCTTAGAATAGTGAGTAATTTTAGAACCTATTTGGGGTGGGAGTCAGGGGATAGAAGATTTTCAAATAATCCATCTGGAAATAGCATGGGAATTTTTACTGATGAGGACAAGTAATTTTTAATTAAAATTTAAGTTGCCCATCTTCATCCCACAGAGAGATACTTATATTGGTCTTATAACAACCTGATTCTCATTTAGATGTAAAGTTGTGATGAAAGCCTTTGGTTTAGTGCAGTTTTCTCTAAAATTCATAAGCGAATGCTAGCATTAATTAACACTGAGGCCAAACTTATGAAACATCACTGGCAACAAAGTTGAGCTTTTTTAAAAAAAAAATTATTGATAGAGCTCTATTGGTCCGAAAGGAGCAGAGATTAGTTGTGGATGGAAAGTTCAGGAGTGCAAGGGAAAAGGAGATTATGCTAATTTTATCTAATTCTGTATCAAGTAAATGCAAAAAAGTTGGGGTTTTTTTTCCTCCAAAGGGAAACACAAAAGATTACATTTTGAATCTTGTTTTGGATTCAGCCAGCCACATCGGATCCAAAAGGACAAGAGGTGACAGCAGACTTAAAAGAATGGCTTCCTTCCTTTTTTCTTTATTGTGACAGGCTGGTAGGAGTCAAACACCACAGTGAAAACAGGACTCAGCTTTGACTTGACGGCATTTTATTTTATATTTATATTCATTCTCTCTCTCTTCTAATAGTCTTAAGGATGAAGAGTCCAGCTTGCTCTTTAAATGAAAATAGTCCTATGAGTTGAGAATCATTAATTAATTAATTAATTCATAGATTTAGAAACTACCCATCCCTTCATTCAGTGATTCTGTGGGGTGACTTTCTATTCTTCCCATTTAATTCCTAAATTCGTGCAGTGATGCTTTTGCCTGAATTGAACTTATCTTATTCATTCATTCTCTCATTCTCTCTCTCTCTTTCTCTCTCCCTCCCTCCCTCCCTCCCTCCCTCCCTCCCTCCCTCCCTCTCTCTCTCTCTCTCTCTCTCTCCCCTCCCTCTCCCTTCACCTCCCTCCTTTTCCAGAGATGGGTTTCCATATTTTTTTTTACTACCAGTTCGCTCATGGATGTGCACACACTCACACGTGTGATGCTTCTGCTCATACGCAGAAATGTCCAGGCAGGTGGCCAGAGCTTCCCACCGCTGTTACTACCAGGACGCCTGATCCGGGCCAAACTGGGAGCAAACCATCTCTGTCCCTCTCCTCCTCTCTTTCCCTCTCTCTTTCACCTTCTCTCTCTCCCTTTCCCTCTCTCTCTCTTGATTTTATTAAAAAAAATTTAAAAAGGTAAAAAATGATGTATAATAATATGAAATGAGAAAAAGAAAATAAGAAAGAAATTAAAAAGATAAAAACACAAGTAATAGAAAAGTAAAAGAAAACTAGGAAAGAAAGAAAAAAGATGCAAAATAAAATCAAGAGAACTACTGGCTAAGGGATATAGTTTTTAATGATGGTTTTCGTACTTAAAATATTAGAAATATTTAAAGTTCACAAAAGAATTTGGGATTTTAAACACTGTAAGTCTGAGACTGAAATAAAACTGTGCGCAAATAATATTCATCTAATTGCTGAAATTTATTTATTTGTTTGTTTGTTTGTTTGTTTGTTTATTTATTTGTTTGTTTGTTTGTTTGTTTGTTTGTTTGTTTGTTTGTCTTGTATGCCGCCCACTCCCGGAGGACTCCGGGCGGCTCACAAAAGACAAGGGAAAGGGGGAATGAGACAAAGACAACATATTAAAAACAAAACCAACATTCACAATTTCTGTGGAGGTAGATGCTTCTCAGCTCCCCCCAGCCTGCTGGAACAGCCAGGACTTGGTGGCTTTGCGGAAGGCCGGGAGGGTGGTAAGGATCCAGATCTCAACAGGGAGCTCGTATAAACTTTTATTGAAATTCAAAACAAAAGAACAAATGAAAGAATATATCATAAAGTAGGCTAAAACTTTGGTAATAATATACAGAATGAACAATGGAAAAATATACTGTATGGTTGAAATAATGTTATAATCTTAGACATTTTATAAAATGATATGCTGTTGGTATATGTCATCAGAAAAATTGTCTAAAATGTATAATGACACTTCAAATTTACATTGAAAATATGAACAAGGACATGGTAAAAAAGTTATGTTTGTTGGACATGTAAAAAATATAAACAAATTTGGATTCAAATGCAAACAGTGATTCAGAGAATTTTAAATATTAACATACAATTGAGACCAGATATTTTTCTTTGGGATTTATGTATAAAAAGTAATGCAACTGTTTTTTATATGATAACCACAGTGAGATTATTGTGGTTTCCATACAAAAATGGAAATAATTGACATTGCCTAAACCAGGGGTAGTCAACCTTTTTATACCTACTGCCCACTTTTGTATCTCTGTTAGTAGTAAAAATTTCTTACTGCCCACCGGTTCCACAGTAATGGTGATTTATAAAGTAGGGAAGTAACTTTTCTTTATTAAATTTATAAAACAGAGTTACAGCAAACCCCTACCACCCACCATAAAAGCTGGAAGCCCACTAGTGGGCAGTAGGGACCAGGTTGACTACTACTGGCCTAAACTAAGGGAATGGTTGGTGAAGAGGATGGAATTTACTGAGATGGCTAAATTGACATTTTTGATTAGAGAAATACAATATCTACATTTACTGCTGACCGGAAACCCTTTATGGATTTTTTGTGAGGAAAAAAAGGCCCTTATGATTTATAGTTTTGATGATTAGACACAGTAGATTATAGAAAGAAAAGAGCTATGTTCTAACCACAGAGTAAGGGGTAAATTTATAACTCCTGTAAAGAAGGTTGAAAGCTATTTCTTTGGCATTTTTGTTTTAAAGAGAAATTGCAGAAGCAGCAGGTAGTGTAGAAGAAATGGATGGCCAGAACAGGTAGAAAAGGAAACACTGAGGCAGCCAGGACAGTGGAAGTTGAGAAAGAAACAGAAATATGGAGGGCAGAAAAGCTAAGAATGAGATGAAGGAAGTGACAACATAACAAAAAACCACAAAAGGGAATAGGAAGTAAGCTAAAAATGCTGTGAGAGATGATATATATAAAAGTACAGTTTTAAAAAACTAGCAGTTACTGTATATGGAGCTCATTGGAGACACAGTATTTTACAGTCTCCCTTGATTTTCTTTGCTTTCAGCCATATCCAGAATAAACAGAAAGTTGTCAATCTTCAGCCTCACTTACACAATATTTCAATCCCACGCTTTATAGCAGGACTGTCAAACTCCCGGGCCATGGCCTGGATGTATCACGTGCTGGCCACACCCACACCTGGCTTAGTGAAGGGGAAAAAAGTCCAGATACATCACATGATGCCGCCATGATGATGTGAGTTTGATGTGATGCCCCTGCTTTATAGGGAAACAGATGGGTTGTCCAGTACCAGCTTATATAGTACATTCAAATAACTTGGACTAGCTTCCTCATTTCTCTTTTGCCTCTGTTTGTTCTAAATAGCATACATAGTATTTAGAGAATGCAGATAATTCTTTCTCTTCTTCCTTTTCCTCTTCCTTTTTCTCTTTCTCATCTTTCTCTTCTGCTTCTGCTGTTGCATTTGCTTCTTTTTCTGGCTTTTCCTTAATAATTGGTCCATTGATGTTCCAATGCAGAACTATGTAAAAGCTACTCGATGGTCAAGGGGAATTCTTCTGTTTTCCTTTACACTCCAGAGATCCTATGCCAGCTTCTAATAGTCTTAAGGATGAAGAGTCCAGCCTGCTCTTTAAATGAAAATACTGCTATGAATTGAGAATAATTAATTAATTAATTAATTAATTAATTAATTCATAGATTTAGAAACCACCCATCCCCTCATTCAGTGATTCTGTGTGGTGACTTTCTGTTCTTCCCATTAATTCCTAAATTAGTGCAGTGATGCTTTTGCCTGAATTGAACTTATATTATTATTATTATTATTATTATTATTATTATTATTATTATTATTATTATTATTATTGTTGTACAATTGTATCACAGCGGCCAGTTGTTTCGCCGGATTTGGCATTGGTTACTAGTCGGGCTCCACCCAGGGGCCTAGGACGTCGTAACGTATTTTCGTAATATGCGTGCAGATCCAAGCAGTGCGGCTTTTTGCATTTGACTGATGGTGATTTTGTCAATTTTTAACTGTTTTAAATGTAATTCCAGTGCTTTTGGAATAGCACCCAGTGTGCCAATTACCACTGGAATTACCACTGCTGGTTTGTGCCATAGTCGTTGAATTTCGATTTTTAAGTCCTGGTATCTTGTGATTTTTTCATGTTCCTTCTCGGCGACCCTGCTATCACCTGGTATTGCGATGTCTATGATTGTGACCTTATTTTTCTCAACCAGTGTGATGTCTGGTGTATTATGCGCCAGTATTTTGTCAGTTTGTATACGGAAATCCCACAAGATCTTGACCATCTGATTTTCGGTGACTTTTTCAGGCTGATGTTCCCACCAGTTTGTTGCTGTTTTAATATTATAATTTTTGCACAAATTCCAATGGATCATTTGTGCTACTGAATTGTGCCGCAATTTATAATCAGTCTGCGTGATTTTTTTACAGCAGCTGAGTATGTGATCAACAGTTTCATCAGCTTCTTTGCAAAGTCTGCATTTGGCATCATCAGAGGATTTTTCGATTTTGGCCTTAATGGCATTTGTGCGGATAGCTTGTTCTTGCGCAGCCAGGAGTAGTGACTCTGTTTCTTTCTTTAATGTACCTGTTGTTAACCATAACCAAGTTTGTTCACTGTCCACTTTATCTTTTATTTTTTCCAGAAATTGACCATGCAGTGCTTTGTTCTGCCAACTCTCCATTCTTGATTTTATCACATCTTTTCTGTATTCTTGTTTTGTCTGTTGGGCCTTCAGTAGATTTTTGTTCTTTACTTCGATTAATAGATGTTCTTGACTTTCTTTTAAATAATCAGCCAGTGCATGTTTTTCTTCTTCAACTGTTTGCTTCACTTGTAATAATCCTCTGCCACCTGATTTTCGGGGCAGATACAGTCTATCAGTATCACCACGTGGATGTAAACTGTAGTGCATTGTCATTAGTTTCCTGGTTTTTCGGTCCAAAAGGTCCAAATCAGCTTGTGTCCAGTTAACTATGCCAGCTGTGTATCTTATAACTGGTATTGCCCAGGTATTTATGGCCTTGATTGTATTTCCACCATTCAATTTAGATTTCAAAATTTTCCTAACTCTGTTGGTGTACTCTCGCCTGACAATAGTTTTTACTTCTCCATGCTTGATGTTATCCAACTGCAGAATGCCTAAGTATTTGTAGGCTTCATTTTCTTTGCATTTAATTAGTTGGCCATTGGGCATTTCAATTCCCTCAGATGCAGTGATTTTGCCCCTTTTTATGGATACAGTGGCGCATTTTTCCATGCCAAACTGCATTGAAATATCGGTGCTGAATACTCGGACTGTATTTGTCAATGATTGGATTTCTATTTCTGACTTTCCATAGAGTTTCAAATCATCCATATATAGTAAATGCGAAATTTTTTCAGCTTTTTTGGCTGTTTGATAGCCTAATTTCATTTTTTTAAAGATTACTGATAGTGGGATCATTGCGATGATGAAGAGAAGAGGTGAAAGTGAATCACCCTGGAAAATTCCTCGCTTGATATTAACCATTCCGTAGCTCTCATTCCCTACTGCCAACTCAGTTCTCCATTGTTTCATTGCCTTTTCAGTAAAGGATGTAATATTTTTGCTAATGCCAGTTGTTTCTAAGCATTTTATGATCCAACTATGTGGCAGTGAGTCAAATGCCTTTTTGTAATCAATCCAGACCATATTCAAGTTCGTTTTTCTGTTCTTACAATTTTCTAATATCATTTTATCAATTAGAAGCTGATCTTTTGTGCCCCTGCTCCTTCTTTTGTTGCCTTTTTGCTCTACTGGCAAGATGTTGTTTGTTTCCAAATAATCCATCATGTTATCTGCAATAATGCCTGTGAGTAATTTGAAGGTTGTTGGCAAGCATGTTATTGGTCTATAGTTTTCAGGTGTTGTTCCTTTAGTTGGATCTTTCTGAATCAAGTATGTTTTTCCAGTTGTCAACCATTCATCAATTTGGCCCTTTTGTAAAATTTCATTCAGTTGCCTGGCTAATATTGCATGTAAACTGGTCAGATATTTGAGCCAGAAACCATGTAATTGGTCCTTTCCAGGTGATGTCCAATTCTTTACCTTTTTAACTCGATTTTTGATCATCTCAGTTGTTATTTCTAATACTTGCATTTGTTTGTTGCCAATGCTTTTCTCAAAGTCATGTATCCACTTTGCTTCCTTGTTGTAGTCCTTTGCATTTTCCCACAATTCTTTCCAGAATTCAACTGTGGCCTGCTTTTCTGGTTTTTCACTTTTGGTGTCACCATTCACATTAAGACTTTGATAAAAATGCCGTTGGTCTGATCGAAATTGCTGATTTTGTTTATATTGGATGATTCGTGCCTCATATCTTTCAATTTTTCTAGCTGTTGCTGTTATCTGCTGTTTTACAATCTCTACAGCTTCATTGATGTTTCTTGTATCCAATCTATATCTTCTGATTAGCCGATCTATGATTTTGTTGTTTTTAAGCCGTTGCTCATGCATGTTCTTTAAGTTACTAGCATCTGCCCTTAATTTTTTGATTTTTTGTTCTAGACGGATTTTCCACTTTGGCTTTGATGCTTTTTCTGTTGTGTGACTAGGTACTTTAATTTTAATGCCTAGTTCATTAGTGACTATTACAGCTGCGTTGTACATTAACTGGTTTGTTTCCAAGATGGATCCCGGTTCAATAATAATAATAATAATAATAATAATAATAATAATAATAATAATAATAATTATTATTATTATTATTATTATTATTATTATTATTATTATTATTATTATTATTATTATTATTCCCTCCCTCCCTCCCCCCCTCTCTTTCAATTTCTCTCAATCTTTGTCTCAAACTCTATACTTTATATTTGCTTAGTCTTGGAATGTAATATTCACTCATTACTATTGTTAATAAGTGCAAGCTTGGACATTAATGTTTCTTTTGTAGTTATATTTGAACAGCTATTATTAAATTTAGTGAAAAAGAAGCAAACTATATTAAAAATGGAATATTCTGTATGATATATGTACAATGGCCTTACATTACCTGTTACAGAAACAGGATGGGACACTATAGCACAGAAAATAAGGAGTGTGGGGAGCAAAAAGCTTGGCTAAAGTTAAAAAAAGGAGGGGTGAGTGGGTTAAACCAAAGAGGAAGACATCCTTGTAGGGATTTATTGCTTTGAATTGTATGCCAAGTATTGAGAAGAATGCAGTTGGACCATTTCCTAAAGAAGTTCCTTACCAGCTAGGCTGAGTGATGGGTTCAATCCAAAACACCCGAATGGCAAAGACAAGTGTAGTCTAGAGCCAATGAAAATTGGTGGATTTGGAAGCAAGGATTTTGAGGGCTTAAAGATGCTGCTTTTCCACCTGTCTTGTAGATGGACTTTACCATCTGCCTTGGTACATGCCTTGCCTCCTCAATTGGAGGTTCAGCTGTGCTTTTCTTTTCTGGCTGTAGTTTCTCATGTCTTTCTAGCCAAGGCTGCAAATTACAGTAAGTAGATGCAGAGCAGGCTAGCCATCTGACTCTTGAATCTTCTTCAAGACATATCTGTGTTCTTCTATGCTCTAATGTGTGTATCATTTTCAATATTTGTGTTGATTTTATTTCTATTTTTTGAATCTTGCAAAAACCATAAAGTAAACTTAATTTGAAAGGCTTCTTTGTAATTTACTATATAAAATTGTTTCAAATTATTTATGAGAGAAAGGCTCGGTGTTGTCTTCCTGATGTGATTCTACTAGATGGCAGATTCACAGTCCACAGAGAAGAATCTAAACCAGAGGTCCTTGGATAAAAGCTTTAGACCTTAGGAAGATTTAGAGGACAGTTAGTGTTCTACCTGCAATTTCTCCTGTATTCAGGGATTGAATGTCCTGCTGAAATTTTAGGAGGCTAATGAAGCCTGTCAAGTAGTTTGTTTGATTGCTTGGGGTCACCAGGGAGGTGGGAGTTATTGTTTTTACTCTTTGTATATTAGGTTTTATTTTTTGTAAACTGCCTAGAGTCACTGAATGTGAGAAATTCTCTAAATACATACATGCATGCATGCATGCATGCATGCATGCATGCATGCATACATACATACATCATACAATAGTGTCCATCCTTGGCTCTGTGACTGAAGATTCAAGCTTTTCACAATGGCTTTCAATAAACATTGTTGATAGTAGATGCGTAGTATGGAATGAGATTATGAATAATGCCAGCATACCATATGTAATTCTTGGCAGTAACTTCTGTAGGCCTCTTCTGATTTAATCTTGATAATACTAAGGAATGGGTGGGGGGGAGAATTATTCTCACTTATCCTCTCCCCACTACACCAAACTGTCTTGTATAACTTGTAATAGCTAGCTGTTTGACACTACCAGCAATGTTCAATTAGGTCTTTTGTGCATCTAACACCCACATACATGTAGACTTAGATAGTTTTCAGTCTAGAAGCTGTATGAATTCAACATCTTGAAATTCTAATTTTATCAATTAAAAAAAAACAAGGTGAATGAAGCAACTTGTTGGAGCTTTGATGAGAAGTAAGTCATCAATATTTCTGTGACTTAGCAATTCATTTACACCACTTTATTGCTTTAGATATAACACAGAATAGTTTTGAGGTTGATGAAATGTTGTTATCGACATAATTCATTTTATGCCACTTCAACATGGCATTTGAATCTGTGACTGCTCCCATTAGAGGCTGGAAATTGAATTGAAAATTCATGCGCAAGCTGTATGGATGCAGTGAACTTGAGTCTCTGAAAAGTGTCAATTAAATTGACCTTTCAGCTTTGAAGCAGGAAAATTGGAACCAAAAGCTTTACCAAACCAGCACTCATTAACATTTCACTTGATGTCTAGAGAACTTACTCTGGACAGAAATTTCAGACAATCATCCTTCTCTTTTCCTAAAATGTACAAAACTGTTGAATGCTAAATATAAGAAAAAATATTTGCTTTTTCTTTCAAAAACCTGAAGTATTAAAAATTACTGAATATTTTAGTCATAAAAGTATCAATGATTAGACATTGATTATATATTAGACAGCTTGATCCCAGATATTGTATTCAATTCACAAAAGCACTATTGTGAACAACTAAATTCCTATTTTTTTTTCTTTGAACACAGTATATTTCATGTTCAGTTAATAAAATCTACATTTAAAGAGAACAGATAGAAGGTAATTTTAAAAAACCTTCTATATGTTATGTTATTGCTGAAATATTTGTTCATTATATTAGAGAGGCAAGATGACATTACACACCTGACTTTAGCTGATCTTACAAAAACTAAAAGGACCAAATGTGATTGTAAGTTAAATCAAGTCTGTCTTGGTTTACTTTTTCATGTTCCACATACAGATGTCTCTCAAGAGCCAAGGTGGCGCAGTGGTTAAATGCAGCACTGCAGATCAGCAGTTCAGCGGTTCAAATCTCACCGGCTCAGGGTTGACTCAGCCTTCCATCCTTCCGAGGTGGGTAAAATGAGGACCCAGATTGTTGGGGGCAATATGCTGACTCTCTGTAAACTGCTTAGAGAGGCCTGAAAGGCCTATGAAGCGGTATATAAGTCTACTGCTATTGCTATTGCTATAGATGTAAAGGAGCAAGAACACTCCAAAATATTAATTTAAAAATATACATATTTTAGTGAAATCTCCTGAGGGCTTTTTTAAAAATTTCATCCATGAAAATTCATTGAATCATGTGCATAGTTAACAAGATTTCATTATTTCTATGTTAGATTTCTCAGGAATTCAGAAGCCTTATGCAAAATCCTAACTACTCATATGTAAATATTAAAATCTTGTCATATATATGGTTAATTAGCAGAATTTGGGGGCATTAATTAAAAAATAACTTGGGGGACTGTAATTATACTATGTGTCCTGGATAACCTATTGTTCTCTCGAATAGAATAGAACAGAACAGAACAGAACAGGGTAGAATGGAATGGAATGGAATGGAATGGAATGGAATGGAATGGAATGGAATGGAATGGAATGGAGTGGAGTGGAGTGGAGTGGAATGGAATGGAATAGAATATAATATAATAGAATAGAATAGAATAGAATTTTCCAGAATCAGAGTCTGAAATTAAGCCACGCTCTCAATTAGGGTAGGGTAGGGTAGTAAATGGACCAATTTTACTAAAGAATTTCTGAAAATGATTTAGCCTGAATCATCTTGTAGACTGATCTCTGCTATAACCTTGTCCTTTTCCTATTCAAAATATTTTCTTTAGGAAGAGTAAAAGGTAGTCTTTTTGTAGCAAAAAGTAGCAATTATGTCGTAAAGGAGGTTCGAGGTTCATTTTATTTATATGCCGCCCTATTCCCAGTGGGACTCAGGGCAGCGCATAAACCCAAGGAGGGGAAGGGAATCACAAAAAACTACAACAAAAATACAGGGCATTTAAAACAACCAACAGCCACATGATTCAAGAGGGGAAGGGAACTCATCAACCCCAGGCCTGCCAACACAGCCAGGTTTTAACGGCTTTTCGGAAGGCCTGGAGAGAGGTGAGGGTCCGAATCTCTGCGGGGAGTTTGTTCCAAAGGGCCGGAGCTGCCACAGAGAACTTAGACAAACAGATAAGTGTTTCCAATTATATAGAGCATCCTACGAAATGGAGTATCAGCATTAGTCAATCAGCCTGACATTCACCAGCCTCAATTCAACTTGTTAATAATCTTAAATTTCATTATGATTAATCTAAAAGAAGGGTTAACAGAGGAATGGGATTAAAATATAATGTTTCCATACAACCACAACCCAGAAAGATATCATATTTTTCTATATTACTTTCTAACTTTATTTTCTATATTCTGGACAGAGCAGCCTACCATAATGTCAGTGTTTTTAGGTTAATGTCAAGACTATTAGAAAACAAGTGTCTAGGCAAAAAGTTCACATACATTTTGACATATATAAGTAAATGCTGAAAAGGACTGATGAGGAAGGAGAATACGATTTAATGTTTCAAATATTTGGAGAAGTGTGAGATCTATTGGATAGCTATGTTCCAATTTGCACATTACTCAGAGTTCAGATAATTTTCTATGAGGATTTTTTTAAAAATGGGTTTTTTTCTAGCACCATTAATAGAAATTGTATCCTTGTAGATATGATTATTTGTAATCTACTTAGAGATCCCTCCTTAAAAACTGTCTTCACTATGATATCTCTTAATTGATTGGAAACTTAAATCCTTCAATTTGTTTTAATTGTAGCAATATAATTTGTTTCATCACTACCAAGAGAATCAGGTAACACAACTACCTTATTAGCAAAGTTCTTCAACATGGTATTTTCCACTAAGGCCCAGAACTTTTTATTTTTTTTATTTTTAGGTAAAGTCTAAGACGTCTGAGAGATATAAGATTAGATGATTTGCCTTAGGGACATTTAAAACTATGTATACATATCAGTGATGGGTTTCCATTTTTTTTTTACTACTGGTTCGCTCATGCACGCACACACACTCACATGCGCAGAAGCATCTCAGTGGGTGGGCGGAGCCTTCCACCACTGGCATTACTGGTTCGCCCAATCCTGGCCGAACTGGAACAACCCACTTCTGATAGTAATGTATCTTGGGGGAAGGGTTTCCCTCCCCATTTCCTAAAAACCTTTAGCCACAAGAACAAAACTAGCTATAACTCAATTTTTTTTTTGAACTTGAACTTCATGCCTAAATTTTATTTCCAGGTATTTTACTTTTTTTCCACTGAGAAGATGCATAGATTACACTATTTTTAGATGCATTTAAATGCCTATGGAGTTTCTCAGGCATCCAAGTCATGGTTGTCCCAAAGGTGCTTTTCAAGAGGCAACTGGATTTTCTGGTTTTTCTTTGAAATATTTTGCTTCTTGGATGAGCAGCGAAACTTCTTCAAAGAAAAAACCAGAAAGTCCAGTTGCCTCTTGAAAAAGCATCTTTGGAGTAGATGCATTTAAGTAATGCAATATTTTATTTCTCCCATTTTTTTTAAATAACTCCTCTATCATGAGCTCTATGGGATTGAGAGGGCACTTTTAGGATTAGCATGATATTTGTTTGCATAGATTTAAAGATCTGTGCTAGAAGTCTTGGAACTTCTGCCAAAAATTGCATTAGGAAGCCATATATGTTTCCCGCAGAGCTGTTTTTCTAGAAAGGGGCCTATTTTGACCTGTAATTCATTCTCAAGTTTCAAAAGCAGTTTGAATATCTTGCAAAAATGAAGAAAAACCATTCTCAGCCTGGATACTAAAATTTAACAGTGAAGTTAATAGGATAACATAGGTCCAGTCTTTCTCTTTCAATTTAATGTACCAATGAGATTCTTAGGATTAAATACAGAGACACAATGCTTTTTGCTTCTGAAAAAATCAATGCTGAATGGCTTTCTTCTAAATTTCCCTTCTGGAAAGTTATCACGCCAAATCAAGGCCACAAAAGGTTATGGAATCTTTTGGAGTATGTCAAATTTCTTGCATGTTTACTGTTAAAAAAAATCAAGAAGAAAATAGAAGTATAATGAACAAAGGTCATAGGAAATTCTAGAGATGGAGACATCTGTTAAAATTAAGAAATTCTCCATTTGGATCTGCCTGTTTTCTTCCTCTGACTTTTGACAGTCGCTATAGCAACAAAAACAGAGAAAATGAAGAACTCATGAAAATACCAGTATGACAAGTCCAATTTGCAGCCAGCTAAGCAGTGTAACAAAAATCTGTGTCATATCTAATGACAATCTATGCCACAAGTAACTGATTATGCTGACAGGGATGCATGCTTATTGTTAGCATCATTTTTCTTCCATTGACAACACTAGAATAACAGTACTGATAGTTTGTGGCTTAGGAATGGTGAGCAACCCTGAATTCCATAGTTAATAGTTTCCTTCCCCCCCCCCCACTTTCTCTAAAGTTTTAGACTGTCAAGAATGACTTGAACTTTCACCTATATTCCATTTTGCTCGAAGCTTGATAAAGAATGGGGGGGATGTGGATTGGAATGCAAGGGTGGGGGCGAATGGCCTCCAAGCATCATTGGTTCTCATTGGCTCCCCCCCTTAAGGACACCCGGAGAAGATGCCACAGTGTTATCGGCTGGTTCCTAAAACAAAATGAACAGAAGTAATTGGTGGATGTAATGGACTGTGTGTGGGACCAATGAGGAAAGGGGAAATGAACTATCAATGCGTTTGCGCAGGAAGCCCAGAGTTGGTTTCGCTTCTTCTGTGACAATGTGGATTTATTCAGTAAAAATTATACTCTTGGTAAAATCATGTCCCAGGAGAATTTTTTTTCCTTGATTCGTCAGCTGGACAGCTGAGACAGACTTGTGTAGGAATTGGACCAGGGGTGGGTTCTGGCTGCTGCTACTGCCGGTTCGCTCAGGGATACGCTGCAAATGCTCTTGGTGCACACTATGTGTGCATGCACAGTACTAAAAAAACAAGATGACGCCACCTATGGCGCCACCAAGAGAACTGGTTCAGGGGCAGTGGCAGGCCAGGTTACTACCCATTCAGCCAAACCAGTCCGAACAGGTAGGAACCCACCTCTGAACTGGAGTGTCCGTGGAGAAAATTTAAGAAAGCTTCATAAACAGATTAGGTTGTGTCCATAGAAAAATATTCCATGAATTTATTTCTCAGTATCTTGTTCTGCATTATGTTTATTATACAATAATTCAGGTGATACAGAGCTGTTCTGTTTCTAGGTTCTGGATGGAGCCAGGCTACATCCTCTTAAGCAGCAGATTTGCAACTGGGGGGACCTCTTGGGTCTAGTACTGATGCTAGCCCAGATCCTCAGCACAATAAATCCTTTGGTTAGCTTTGATTTGCCTCTACCTGATGGAGAACACTTGGCTTCACTGATTCATTGGCAGTCTTAAACCTGAACTAACGTCATACACAAGTCAGCCCATGAGGAGATAGAATATTGTGGCTGATTTATAATGTAGTAATACAAGTAGTGATTGGAAACCACATTGCAGTCCATATTTTATTGCCTGCCTTTTGAGCTCAAATCAAAGTATATGCAGCTTTAAATGGCTTGTCCAACTGACTGATAGAATTGCCTAATGTTAGGTCTTAGATTATTAGGTATTATTGTTGGGTTCCCCCACCTTATTTTCAACTTCTCATACATTTTTCTTGGTTGTTGTTTATGCTAAGGGTTGCTACATTACAGGATTTGTAAGCCACATAGGATCATTTGATTGATTTGACCCAAAAGTAGCAGAACAAACAAACTTTTTTTCATTACCATGAGTTCCTAGTAGAAGCTGCCTGTCCCATATATGCACAGGTTAAGACAACATATGAAGAAGTTGGTTAGATCCTTTTGAACTTCAGGTTGGAGAGTACTTTTTAGAATTCCACAGATAGCCAGGGAAACAAACATACATTGATCCAGAGTTCTTACTCTAGGCACAATGGAAGCAAGCTCAAATTACCATATTATGGGGATGAGATCCATTCTTTGATACTGGGAAAGGTCAAGAGAAAAATAGATGGATTCAGGTATAGCAGTGATGGGCACCCTAAAGGAATACCTAAAGAGCCAGGATGATGACAGATCATCTAGGTGGTTGGTAAAAGCTTAATGGCACATAATGGGCAATAATGAACTAATATAATAAGGGCTAGCTCCTTGGAGGTAAGGGGATAAGAATCCCAAAGGTGACCTAGAACAGCCTTGCTTTAACTTCAGAGTGGTCCTAATTCTACAGTTATTAGGGTTTGGGTGAGGAAAGAACCATATAAGAATCGATGGATGGAGGGATAATCTAACATGAATACTTATGGCACTGTGGATTGATTTTATACATGTCTTATTGTTTTAGAATTGTCTGTTATCTCAAATTGATTGAGTAGGCAGATAACTGCAACTAAATAAAAGAAGCATCTTTGGGTTCTGTCCACAGATACATTTGATAATGTACAGATCGCCTTTTTTCTATGGTGGAGTATTATTGAATAGATTTTCCCTGAAATCAGCATTCATGCCACAGTTTAAGAGCAGGTTCAAACTTCTATGCCTTCTAATACCACTGATTTAACTGTTGCTGTTATTTTCACATAATAAGTCAGCCAGAGCCTTTAAAGGAATAGGCAACATATAGATTTTCTAAGGGTTATTGCAACCATGGTAGAGTTTTGTTTTTGCTCCTTATTTCTGTTAATAATCATTTTCATAAATTGCTGTGAACTACCTGGATCCATAAATCCCTAAACGGAGTGGGTGGCATACAAATCATTTTTTTAAAATGTCAATTTATATTCAAGTTGTAAAGCTCTATAAGCAAGTTCCAGTGAATTCATTGCTCCTTAGTTCTGGGTAGACATGCATATTATAAAATTATTAGCAGATGATCGAATGATAATGTGCATTCAGGGAAAACAGCATTAACAAGAAACCTCAGTGTTCAAAGATCAGATTTCAATCTCTCTAGATTTCATTTCAGTCTTTGGAATTGCTGGGTATTCTTTGATGTAGTAGAATCTGACAAAAAAAAATTCTTAGAGTACATATTTCCAAAATTGGATATATTTTTTTTGAATTAAAACAAAACCACCCAAATTGGTTACATTATTAATTGCACATAGCAATTTTATGTTGGATTCTTTTGGCAAAAAAATAAAGCTGACCATATGTTGATATATTAGAAAACCTTCCATGCAGTTTGCACAGCTGATTGTAGACTGATGCTATAGCACTGATTCTGGGGAACAAGCCTCTAGTTATGCCGCATAAGCGCCTTGGCACATGTGCGTGGTTAATCCTTGATGTACATTCAATGCACATCTTCCTCCTTTCATCAACATCGCAACATAATGGAAACATGAATCACAGGATGCAGAGGCTTTCAGAGATACTTTAAATTCCCTCCAGGAGTCTCAGAAATGTTTCAAAGCCATTATGCCTACAGAGGCTGCTAACCTGATAAAACATAAACCACGGAATCTCATATAGTCTCCCATTAAAAGCTAAGAGACAAAATCTTTGGTTCCATGAGAAATATATACATTCAGATAAACCAGAAGGTATAAATTCAACCTATTCACTTAATACAGTTTAAGACCTCCAGAGGACACATTCACATTCAGAGCAAGATATGTGTTTCCTGATGCAGTTCTAAGTTACATAAACGACAGGAAGAAAATTAATAAAGCCTTATTTTTGTGATAGATTGCTTCCCTATGTTTTTAAAACTAAACACTTCAGACTTCATAAATGTCGCATGAAAAGATATAAGAACAAAAGCTATGGCTACAGCTCATGCTTTGTCCCCCAAAAAGGACCACTATCCAAATCACATTTGGTCCCATGTGACTTCTGTATATAATTGGGGATTTTGGTTGTAGAAACACACACATACACACACACACCCCTCTCTAGCTCCGTTCTTAAAAAAAATGTTTACCAGTGTCCCTTTTGTGGGAAAATAAGCACATTTCCAAACAAAGCTTAGAGTAGATGCCTTTTCCATTTTAATTTCTCAGAAAGCTTATGAGACCCAAGCAAAGCAATGGTATTACTAGGAAAAACACAGTTTAATTTTTTGTGAATAAGCTTCCCAAATTATTTTAACAAACTATTACAACAGGGTTGTTGTAATGGAGAAAATAGGAGTAAGGAGTATTTGATATGTTCGCTGCCTTGAAGTTATTTATAAAAATAATAAAGGTAGGATTAAAACAATCTAAAAAATAAAAATAAATCCCTGTTCTACATTAAAAAAAAAAAACTTTTGAAACTGGGATTTTTCAAAGCTGTTGATTCTCAGCCATGAAGTTTGGGAGGATATTGTGGGAAGAATTCAGTCTTGAAACATAATACTAGTCTTTGAAATATCACTTCAGGCTTTTAGGTACATATTTGTAGTTGCCAAATATATTCTCAGGGATGGAGCCTAATATATACATACATTGCATTTCACTTTTTGTGGCCTAAAGTAGTCCTTGGTTAATGACATTATTTGGACTGGAATTTCCATCACTCAATGATGCGGTAATAAAACATAACATTACATGAGTGCATTGCTTAGCGATGGAAATCCTGGCAATCCCCATTGCTATAATGAAGCAAGGATTGTGGATTACCTAGTCACAACCACAGGCAGTGAGGATGCCAACAAAGAGATGCAAGTCCCAAGCGGCTTGCAAGCCAGCCAGCAGGGAGGTAAGTGGCTTCTTCCAGGTGTGGGAGGATAGACAAGAGGCTAAGCAACACCAGAGCCAGATTTTGGAAAGAAATCTCAGAGCCACAGCATGGCAAAAAGTTCCAGTGTCCTGTCCTAAGCCAAGCACAAGCAAAGATGCATAGGGGTGATTTTGTTGTCTTTGCTAAACAGGGCTTGCAAACTAACACACTTGCAGTACAGAGTATATACTGCAATATAGAGACTAGTTTCTCCCCAAAGTTCAGAATATTTGGCTTATAAGAGTTCTAGATCAAAGCAGCATATAGGAGAGTAGTCAGAGAGAATTTGATGGTCAAAGCATATATCAGATTAGTTGGTTGGTGAAGGTTCAAAGTCAGGATTGCAAAGTCCAGAAGTCAAGGCCCATGGAGTGGAATTTAAATGGCAGTCGTTGTCAATAGACAGCTTGAGCATGCTACTCTGTTTTAATAGAAGCAGCTTGGTGTACTTCATTTAGTGAAGCAAGACTCCTTCCATGCTAGCAGTCTTACAGAGCACCTTTGCGCTACACTGTATGCAGTCCACTGAGATCTTATATTGGAAGGGGCAATAACTCGATGCCCTCATTGTCAGAGAAAGGTGCGGTGGTTCAGTGGCTTAAACAATGTCAGATAAAGTCTGTTCTCCAGTGGTTCAAGGCCTACCAACACATGAAGCATGAGTTCTTGTCGCTTTCCTCAGTTCCTACCAATCTTGCTATCAATGTTTTGACTGATGAACCCAACCAAACAAGCATGGTCGAGATGATCGAATCTCTGAATGCAAAACTTTGTTGAGTTAACATCATTTTTGCACTGATGAAGATAAAACCAGATCTAGCTAATTCCAACACAAATCCACATAATTATAATATAAGATTCTCCCTCCCCCAATTATTGCAGGTCAATTGTCCAATTGCATCTCATTATTTTGTTATGAGAAAAAGTATTTCGCTTTGGCAAACACTTGCCAAAGTGTCCTTGGCTCTCATGGGTTGTCTTCTTGATGTCAGGAGCCTACAATCCATCTCACCCTTCCCTCCCCCTGGTTTGTTGGCAAGCTGAGAAGCAATAATGGCTGCAACAGCAAAAGTGTGATTCAAATCTTGACACTAGCAGTTTGAAAACATTTAAATGCAAGTAGATAAATAGGTACCACTTCAGTGGGAAGATAACAGTGTTCTATGTTCACTGCACACTCTGCGCTGAAGTGCGATATCATGCTGGCCATATGACCATGGATACACCAGAAGAACAGAAAGCTCTGGCTCAATAACTTAGAAATGGAGATGTGCACTACCCCATAAAGTCAGCTACAAGTAGTAGAGTAAAACTCACAGGGACTGTTTTAATTTTAATTTTTATCTTCAGAGAGCAACTGCATCTGGTTTTGCTCGGCTGGTTTTCCCCACCTCCTCTATCTACTCAAACAGCAGTCTATCTGGCAGTGCTGGAGCTGATTGCCCATTGTCTGTCAGCACTTCTAGAGCTCACTCTGGAACTGGCTGTTTTGTCCCCAAATCTGAAGCCATGTAAATGCAAGAACCACAGAGCCAGGGCTGGGTTAATGAGTCCAACAGAAAGAAAGAAAGCGGAGATAACAAAGGTCAGTTGGGGTGAAGTGGGGAAGCAGGAGGATAATCATAAATGTGTGTGGCTCTAATTTTTATCACATGATCATAGGTGCACTGCAACACTTATAAGTTCAAAGACTGATTACAAATCCATTTTTTTAGCATTGTCATAACTTTAAACACTCTCTGAATGAACAGACTTTTAGTAAGGAATAAAATATACTTAGCAGATCAGATATGCTAGTTGTGGGAAATAAACAAATAAAAATGACTCCCAGAAAGTAAGCAATAAATAAATAAGTCCAATTAGCACATTATTTTAATAAAAGTATGACAAATAGTTAAAGCACTTTAGTAATATTACTCATCTCTGTGAAGATGTCTAATTAAACCCAATGAAATATAAATATGAAAGTGCACTTTCAGGATTTGGCTGATTAAAAGAGGTTCAATAATGATGAAAGCTTTGGATTCATGTGCTTTTTGTCAAGTTTTCATATGCGCAGCCTGAATAAACTAATCTTCTAAACAACATAAAACAGTCATATGTGTTTATTGAAATTCTCAATATAATTGACAGATATTATCATACAGGGTCATTCTTCTTTATATTAAGAGCTAAATCAAGCCAAAACAAACTGAGGATATTATACAGTCATGCATAAATATATACATATGTATAATTATTACAGTTCAGGAAGTGCGGGAACAGTCAACCACTTGTTATGATCACAAATGAGTAATCAAAATGAGTAAGCAAATTAAAAATAATCTACATATCACGAATATTCTTAATTTATATTCTTTTTTAAGCTTGATTTTCCATCTCCTATTTCTAAGTCCAATCTGGATTTTGGAGATGGATCATGGGGCAATTCTTCTTCTGTAAAGTTATTTAAAGTTAAATTCTGGGACTTCCTTGGATTAAACAGAAAATCTCTAATTCAAAAGGTCTGATTTCAGAGAGATAAGTGCAATACTGGATCCCTCACTTCCATCTTATCATTTACCTTTTTCTTGGCTGTTTAGAAGTTGGATTTTGCAATAGCAAAAAAAAAATCCCTTTAAAACATGACTTTAATAACATTCTGCCATGACTAAGGTGACCAGATTTTTCAGATTGGTAAAGAGGGACACCATTGACCGGGGGCGGGGGGAGCGGCTTGATTAAAAATTTTATATTTTGTCAAAAGGTCATACAAGGTGATTACATGACCCCAGGACACTGAAAGCATCATAAATATGAATCTGTTGCCAAACATCAAAATTTTCATCACGTGACCATGAGGATGCTTCAATAGTCGCTAAGTGTGAAAAATGGTTGCTAAGTGTGAAAAATGGTCATCAGTCACTTTTTTCAATGCCATTGTCACTAAATGAACTGTTTGAAAGCTAAAGCTAGCTTGCATTATGCTAGCTTACATTTTCAAGAGAGAGAAGCTAAACTCCTTATTAGAATTGAAATAGAAATGAGTAGAGTAGAGTAGAGTAGAGTAGAGTAGAGTAGAGTAGAGTAGAGTAGAGTAGAGTAGAGTAGAGTAGAGTAGAGTAGTTTATTAGCCAAGTGTGATTGGACACACAAGGAATTTGTCTTCGGTGTACATAAAAAAAAAATAGAATACATTCATCAAGAATCATAAGCTACAACACTTAGTGATAGTCTCTCTCTCTCTCTCTCTCTCTCTCTCTCTCTCTCTCTCTCTCTCTCTCTCTCTCTCTCTCATTTCATTTTCATTTTCATTTTCATTTTCATTTCATTTCATTTATTATATTTATATGCTGCCCTTTTCCCCCGAAGGGGACTCAGGGCGGCTAACAAATCAAATCAGGGAAGGGGGGGTACAGACAAAAAATAAAAAATAAACGATACATAACAATACATAATTTAAAAACACACAACAGTCATACCATTCAAGACGGGGGCAACAGCTCTTTAGCCCCAGGCCTGTCGGAACAGCCAGGTTTTAACGGCTTTGCGGAAGGCCTGGAGGGTGGTGAGGGTTCGAATCTCCACAGGGAGTTCATTCCAAAGGGTCGGATCAGCCACAGAGAAGGCTCTCCTCCGGGTAGTCGCCAGTCGACACTGGCCGGCGGATGGAATTCGGAGGAGGCCCAATCTGTGGGATCTAATCTCACACACACACAAACACACACACACACACACACTCCTCCTCTGGATTCAATGGGACTTTTAGAAAATCCCCACTCCTGTGCACACACTCCCTCTTTCTTTCTCTCTCTCTCTCCCCTCCTCTGGATTCAATGGGACTTTTAGAAAATCTCCACTCCTGTGCACACACTCCCTCTTTCTCTCTCTCTCTCTCTCTGTCCCCCCTCCTCTGGATTCAATGGGACTTTTAGAAAATCCCCACTCCTGTGCACACACTCCCTCTTTCTCTCTCTCTCCCCTCCTCTGGATTCAATGGGGTTTAGAAAATCTCCCCTCCGTGCACACACTCCCTCCCTCCCTCCCTCCCTCTCTCTCTCTCCCTCCCTCCCTCCCCTCCTCTGGATTCAATGGGGTTTAGAAAATCTCCCCTCCGTGCACACACTCCCCCCCTCTCTCTCCCCTCCCTTTCCCTCTCCCTCTCTCTTTCCATAAATTCTGAAGCCTGAAAAGGGAAGAGGCTGAAAATAGTAAAGATCCTCAAGGATAAATTCTTCTGCTTTTGATTTGCATTAGTACTACAGCACGTTTCTACTAAGCTCCTGTAAATCTATGCTTTTGATACACATACTGCTGCATAGCATTCACTAAAGGATTCCATGTGTTATCATTTTTCCTAGCTGGGTCTTTGGTGCGATAAGTAAAAGAATTTGCAAGCATGTAGGTATGACATATGGCGAGCTCATGTAACTTGAGGCTGCCACTTGTTCCTCTGAAGCCACAGCCATTTCTTCCTCTGAAATCTCTTCTCTTCAAATCAAAGTCCTTTAAACATTATGCCAAGCAAATTTGAGTTCTACAATTCAGATCCTGTTTCAACCATGATAATTGGCAACTTTTTTTTTATTACAACATACTGTGCATATTTCATTATCTGGAACGTCATTGGAGGGATCAGGATGGGTCTTCAGTATTTTAAAAACAGGGATGCTGAAGCTAAAAGCCTCAGTGTAAAATAATTCTAGGGAGAACTTGACATTCTGTCCCTTGAGGCAAATTCATAAATTGGGAGTGGGAGGCTCTTTGCGAGCTTGGAAAGCGGGGGTTATGCCATCTTGGCCAGCTGATCTCCCCACCCACCCATCCCACCCCTGTCCTCTTTTCTCCACCGGAATCCGGGCGGGGGGACTCGGCGGCGACCACCTCCATCCCCGCGCCTCAAACCCTCTTCCTCCCCTCCACTCCAAAACTCCTCGGGGCAGACGGCAGAGGAGGGGTGGAGGTAGAAGCGTTCAGTTTTTTAAAAAAGACTGGGGAAAAAAGAATTGAATTGAAAACAGTAACAAGAGAGACGAAAATCAGAGTATCCCAAAAAAACCAAACCCAACACTTTTTTTGTGTTGTTCTCCGCGCTTCGCTCCAGGATCCAGATGAGGAAGGCTATGGCCATTCCCAAAACTTTTTTCCTCTCCCTCTTTCTCTCTCTTTCCCCCACAAAAAGCAGGACGTAATAGAGCTGTTTCGAGTCCCAATCACTCGGGATCCATTCAGAATCCTCTCGCTGCCAAACTCTTAAAGCTTTATCAACTCTACAACAAACCCCCTTTTCTCCCCTCTCCTCCCCTCCTTTGCTCAGTCACTCCCCCGAAGTTGAAACCTGAGGGGGGCAGCGATTCCCCTACACGCTTCAGACACGTTGGAGAGAAGTAGGGTTCACCTCTCGCTTTCTCCCTGCAACTTTAAAGGAGCGTGCGTGCGCGCTCCATGGGGAAAATGCCTCTAAGCGGCCCCGCAGAAACAACTGTGGGAGAGAAAAAGATCTTTTCTTCTCTTTTTTTCCTTTCTTTTCCTTTCCTTTCTTTTCTTTCTCCCGCAGACACAAGCCCCAAATTTTTGCCGATTCTTAACCGCCATTGGGGGGAGTGGAGAAAGTGGAAAAGGCAATATTCTATCCTATCTGGTATAACACGGAATAATTTCAAGGGGGGATTCTCAATCATCCTGGAGTTTTCCCGCCCGGACGCCCAAAGCCTCCCAGCCCGCCCAGGGCGAGTCAGCTGCAGTGCAGCCGGTGTTGGGCAGGAAGGCTTCTGGTGGTTCCTGGGCGGCGATACCACTACCATCTTCCCGCCTGGACGCCCAAAGCCTCCCAGCCTGCCCGGGGTGATCAGCTGCAGTGCAGCCGGTGTTGGGCAGGAAAGCTTCTGGCGGTTCCCTGGCGGCGATCCCACCACCATCCACTTGCGGCTCTTCCCGCCCAGACGCCCAAAGCCTCCCAGCCCGCCCGGGGCGAGTCAGCTGCAGTGCAGCCGGTGTTGGGCAGGAAGGCTTCTGGCAGTTCCCGGCCAGCGATCCCATCACCATCTGCTCGCGGCTCTTCCTGCCTGGACAGCCAAAGCCTCCCAGCCCGCCCGGAGTGAGTCAGCTGCAGTGCAGCCGGTGTTGGGCAGGAAGGTTTCTGGTGGTTCCCGGGCGGCGATCCCACCACCATCCGCATGCTCACTCGCTACACTACCCCACCCGTCACTTACTCTGGTTGAGTTCGGAGAAGCAGCGGCCCCAGGAGTCAGGAGAGCCAGGACAGGCTGGGAAGCGGACGGAGCCGGAAGGGGTCCCACGGAGGAGTCTCCGGCTGCTGCGCTAGCCTCGCTCACCAGCCCCCAAAGTGCATGAGGGATGCTTTGGCGGAAAGGCGCTGCTTCCAGACCCCGCCGAGGGCCACACACACAGGTGGCTCTTTTCGGAGAAGCGGAGGCTTTCCCACGGCTTGTCCGGAAGTGGGTCTGGAAAGGCGAGCTCGCTACCTCGCCCATCCGCCCGCTCACTCGCTACACTACCCTGCCCATGCAAGTGGCAGCGGATGGGCGGGGGAGCAAGTGATCGAAGAAGGCGCCAAAATTAAAAAGCAGGATCTTTTAAGAATGGCCCAGGACGCGGGAAAAGTTATGCAAAAGCATGCCTGTCCCGCCAAATGCGGGACATCTGGTCACTTTAGCCATGACTCAAAATCAAGGAAAATGTCTATCTACTTTAATAGCAATATCCGTTAGACTTATATACTACTTTATATTGCTTTACATCCCTTTCTAAGTGGTTTTACAGAGTCAGCATATTGCCCCCAACAATTTGGGCCCACATTTTACCCACCTCAGAAAAATGGAAGGCTGAGTCAACCTTGAGCCTGGTGGGATTTGAACTGCCAAATTCCAGGCAGCCAGTAGTCAGCAGAAGTGGTCTGCAGTACTCCACTCTAACCACTGCAACCAAGGCTCTTTAAATATCTACACAAAATATGAATAAAATATTTGGCTCTGTACTCTCTACTAATTTTCATTGGCTGTAGTTTCTTTGAACTTTTTGGTTTTGGACATCTCCAATAAAGCACTAAGCATTCCTGTGCACCTGTCTATATCAGTATGCATTATATTAGGAATGCAAGAGTTCACATCAACAGAAAATTAATACAATTATTTGGACAACAATCTCAGGTTGATCATATACATTTCTTCCATCTCATTGTCTCTGAGCAAGAATTGCATTTGTCAGAGACAATGAATTCTACAAATAGGATTAAAAAAAGAATAATTCTACTTCTATTGCAAGACTAGAGGATTTTTTGTTAAAAGAATAAAAAAATATGACATACTATGTTGTGCCTCGTATTGTATTCAATATTACTGTACCGAAAGAAATGGATTCTATTAGCACAGAAGATCTGCTCAAATATGTAAACAAAAGGATGTGTCACACTCTGTGAGATTTCCTCCCAAATTTGGAACCAGTACAAAAATGAAGGCCTAGAATATTTTATTTCTAAATTCAAACCAGACATTAAAAGTGGTAATCATACACTATACATATTTTAACATATCTCACTGAGACCAATGTCCTCAATGATGTCTGAGGGAAACTGGCCACATAAGAGGGATTGGGACTGAGAAGGGTGGGCCAGGGAGCTGCTAATTTCCACTTTTAATAGCTGTAGCTAATCATGTCCTCTACTGTAAAGGAGGATGCTCCTGGTTTTTAATCCTACTCCATCCTCAGATACATCCCATGTACAGGTAGTCCATAGCAACAGAAATTTGGGAGCTCAATTGTGGTTGTAAGTCGAGGACTACCTGCAGTGAAAATCTCAGCTTATTTCCATTTCCATTACTCAAAAAACAAAACCCCTACTGGCATGGACAATACATCAAACGTAGCAGAGCATCAAGTCCATAAGAATACACAACTAGTACTAAAATTAAGATATGTTGAACACTAATTTAAAAACCTAATTTAAAAGATGGCTATTTTTTTTTTCAAAACCAAGAAAGGTTCTTGGTTTCACCCACCTTCCGAGGTGGGTGAAATGAGGACCCAGACTGTGGGGGTGATATGCTGACTCTGTAAAACCGCTTAGAGAGGGCTGAAAGCCCTATGAAGCGGTATATTGCTATTGCTATTGCTAAGAAAGAACAATAGGTCCTTTGATGGGAAAGATTCAGGACAACCTTTCCCCACAGGCCTAACAAGGTGCTCTTCAAGGTGCTACTTGTCACCTACAAAGCCCTTCATGGTAGTGGATCTGGGTACTTGAGAGACCACCTACTGCCAATTACCTCCTCTCGACCAATCAGATCCCATAGATTAGGCCTCCTCCGAGTTCCATCGGCCGGTCAGTGTCGACTGGCTACCACGCGGAGGAGAGCCTTCTCGGTGGCTGCTCCGACCCTATGGAACGATCTCCCCATGGAGATGCATACCCTCACCACCCTCCAGACCTTCCGCATAGCCCTCAAAACCTGGCTGTCCCGACAGGCCTGGGACTAAAGACTTCAACCCACCCGAATTGTATGAATGTTGTGTTTTTAACGATGTACTGTCTTATGTGTTTAATTTGTATGTCCTCCCTTCCTTTTGAACTGTAAGCCGCCCTGAGTCCCCCCAGGGAAAAGGGCGGCATATAAATAAAACTACCTACCTACCTACCTACCTAACAAGTGGGCCTTTGCTAGCAGAGGCGACTTTGAAGGGCCTTTCCTGCCTTTTTAATAACTGGACAGGCTTGTAATACCAGCTTTGCCCAGTATACACTTTCCCGTGCTTCACATGATTTAATATAAGATCTAATAAAGTGATGTGACAGGATTTGATGTGATTTAGTGTAATACAATAGATATGAAGGAAGAAATTTCTTGCGTAGACAAAAATAAAGAAGGCATTTTCGGCTTCCTGGCTGAAAAGAACCTAATTCTGCACCTAATAACATGAAAACAAGTGTTCTGCACCTGCAAAGCTATAGTAATCATTCCAAGTGAAGATGACAACCGCTCCTCTATCATTCTCTTGCAGCGTGAGAAATGAGACGTGAGGGTGCTCTTCCGTGTGAGGACATCAGTGAAAAATTGCCAGGTGGGAGGCTTTATCAAAGGGACAGAGATCCCAATTTTTCTGCTTTAAGATCCGCGGTTTGATTTCTTGGGCATCCCAAAACTAGTGACAGCTCATGGGTAACCACCCTTGTCTGTTAACAGCTGCATTCACATTTTGTCCGTGTGTTTGCCTTTACTTTGTGGTTCCCCCCCCCCGCCGCCGCCCCACATTTTCATTAAATGCAAAATCGTGCCTGTCATTTTAGGATTACAAAAGTCGCTGCTTGAATTTGCTTAGCCATCTGTGAAATAAATACATGGTTGTGCTAGGAATATTAAAGATTTCCAGGAATGGTTTATTTTACATTAAGTCATTTGAACCCTGGCTCTATATTGATAAGGGCCAGTGGTGAAATTCAATTTTTTTTTTTACTACTGGGTGTGTAGGCGTGGCCTGGTGGGCATGGCAGGGGAAGGATACTGCAAAATCTCCATTGCCACCCCACTCTGGGGCCAGCCAGTGGTGGCATTTGCCAGTTCTCCAAACTACTCAAACTTTCCGCGATCAGTTCTCCAGAACCTGTCAGAATCTGCTGGATTTCACCCCTGATAAGGCACATGGGAAAGTGACATTAAAAATGTAGGTATCTTTCTTGGTAGTCATTGTTTTCTAGACTGCAGCAGTGGTAGGTTATGGCCGGTACTTCCGATACTGCTGGGAGCACCAAGTACTATTCCAGTATGGTGTTCCGGAGGGCCCACCCACCCACCGTCCTTACCAGTATTTGGCCCAACCGGGCCATTTGTGCACACGCACAGAGCATACGGCACCTGCGTGATGCTCTGCTGAGCAGCTGGACAGTTGCAGGCGGTAATTATGCATGCACATGGTGGATGCCCGGCCCCGTCGCAGTGTACCAGTTGCAACAGGATTCAGAACCCACCACTGTCCTGCAGTGCTTAGAATTCTCAGTCAGTGGGCCAACAGGGACTTGTAGTTCCAAAACAATTGAAAGCAAAGTTACGAAAAACTGGTAGGGCATTTTTTGGATCATTTGTGTAAATAATGGCCATGATAATGGTGATTAAACAAAAAAAATGAGTTTTAAAAAACAGTAGCGAAAGGCTGGAAGAGACACTTTTAAATCTGCCAAGTTTGGCTTACATTCAGAGAACTCCTTGCTGACCTCTGCATATGAATATTAGGCTATTTTGGATTGAGCATATGTGCTATCTGGGCTGTGAAGGCACCTTTCAAAGGAGGGGGACAATTTAATCTGCATATGCTCTCCACATTATATACAACTGTGGGCCAGATACAGCATCTTGTGCATGTGCCTTTTTGAACGACTAAAGCTAAAATGTCCTCAGAGGCTGCTTCTTGCAAGAGTGAAATAATGTCATTAATCCTCCGCAAACATTCCCATGTTCGTTATCCATTCTGCCTGCCAACATCTAAGCATTAAACCTTTTTGACAGGTACAGCATTCGATTGCTTGGGCGCCATATGAATGCATCTCCTGTGATTTTGCATAACGTTATTTCTGTTCTAGTTGGCAAGGATGAACTTTTTGTCACAGGCTCTGCACATAACATTCTGCCCTTCATGGCCTTCTGATTTTAGCACCATCAGGCACAGCACCCCAAGCAAATTTTGCATTCCATCTCTTTCCTCCGAGACAAGCTGTTCCTCTTCTAGAGGTTTGACATGGCAATCTTTTCCAAAGCGTGGGAGGGGGATGGTGGTGGTGGATGAAACATACATTTCAGCTGCTCAGCTCTTAACAGAATCTGCTTTCATTCACCCATACCTCATCCTAGCAGATGTTTAAACATGGGTAAATTAAACAAAAGGAGAAAAAAGACTTTTGACTCCTAAGCCATTTTCTCCAATTGTGTTATGGTTTGCTTGAGTTGAATGCCCATTTGTAAAAACCCACCTTGAAATTATAAGGCAGTTTTTCCACCAAGGAATCCTGGAACTTCCTGTATAAATGCTATGTATTCACAAAGAGTTTTGTTTTTCACTTCTGCTTGTATTGCACCTGAACAAGACGTTAAGTATCCAAATTTTTATTATTAGATGTTACTTATTCAATTATTTTTACCCCACCTTTATTCCTTTATAAATAATTCAAGGTCACAAACAGACATAAAACTTGTTCCTCCTATTATTTTACCCACAACAACAACCCTGTGAGGTGGATTGGCCTGACAAAGAGAAACTGGTTCAAAATCACCCTGGCTTTCATACCTAAAGATGGTCTCTAGAACTCAGGATTTCATGGATTCTAGTCTGATGCCTTAAGCACAAGGCCAGGGGGGGTCAATGCCCAGGAGCTGGATCCAGCCAGTGGTGGGTTCCGGATCCCATTCCAACTGGTACAGTTGGAACGGGCCCAGCGGCATCCATATGGATGTGTGCAGCATGCACACAGATGTGCGCAGTGCGCACATGCATCTTAGGGCCCCCGCGAGCCTATGTGAGGCTCCAGCTGCTCAGCGGAGTGTCGTGCAGGTGCTGTATGCATCGTGCATGTGCGCAGAAGTGCCAAAGACTTAAAAGACTGATAAGGAGATTGGGTGGGCAGGTGGGCCCTTCAGAGCACCATACCAGAATGGTATCCGATGCTCCGGGCAGGCTCTGGTAGACCCGTACTGGGGCGGACCGCCTGCAACCCATCCAGCCATGGGGTGCTTAGCTCTGGCACATTGGACTGCCCTATAATCAGCAAAGGACCAGCCCATGATGCCTCTGTCCTCGTCCCCCAAGGTGAAACACAACCCTGATGCGGCCTTCAATGAAATCAAGTTTGATAACCCTGCACTAGACTGAAATGGTCTATAAATACATCCATGGGACTGTGCAAATCTTCAAGGGAATATTCTGCTTCAGGGAAGATATCTGGATAAGTGAAGCTTTTTTCTTGGAGATGTTTCATAAAACAATGTGGCCCACTTGCTTCTATGAGCTGACACTGAAGGAGAAGATTAAGCAGAATGAAGTGGTTCCAAACTGGATAGTTTGGGCAATGCAAAGATCCATGTAATGTGTATCAAAACCATCATCCTAGAGTCCCTATGGTGTGTGATGGTTTGTTCTGAAGATCTGCCAGACAGATTAGTTTCAACACACAATGAATCCCATATCATGGGCCAAAAATGCCCAAACTGGTAGCATTTCTCCTGTAGCACAGAGACTTAAGGGGATCCATTTTGCTTATTGAAACAAGTCACCTTTTCACTTGAACAAAGACAATAGCCTCATCTCTACCCCTGGGTCGTGGCCCACCAGCAGCCAGCAGATCTGGCATCAGATTCAGACAATGAGGAGGTTGGGGAGGAACATGGGCCAGTCCTGGAGGCTGGCGAAGACTCAGATGAGGGCTCTGCATTGGAGGCAGAGATGAGGCCGAGGCTGCCTGGCAGTGATCAGGTGCCTACAGAGTTAGAAAGCAGTGAGGCAGAGGAACAACTATAGTCTGGTCCCAGTGTGCACATGCTGCCAGAAAAAAAGAACAAGTCAGAAATCAGGGTTAACTTGGGAGTAAAATCACAGGTGGAAGGTGATTGGCCCCTCCCATAGGAAATAAAAGAGGAGCCAAAGGAGAGTGGGCTTTTGGCAGGAAACAATTAGATTCATTTCAGGAGTGTGAAAATTTGTGTGTGAATCTCAGAGACTATGTGTCCAGTCTTTCCTTGCACAGCACCTCATTTGGACAATATTTACATGGCAGCCTTCCAAGATAGATAAGGTCTGTAGTCATAATTACTTCTTTGAAAGACTGTCAGGCTTGTTGACCGTGAATGAGAGGAATTCACATTCGTTTAATAAATTGGGTTTTGTCAGGACCAGGACTCAGCTTTGTGCTTTTTGAGGAAGCCTAGGTCAGTACACCCTGGAATCTTTTTGGTGCAATTATTCCTGTGCATCCATTTTGTAAACATACAAATAAAACACCGCCGCACCGAACCTATTCTTATTTGGACATACGAGAATCATCTGATCAGTGGGACAATCAGAAGTTTGGCATTACTAGTTGTTGAACTTACACTTACCTGGATAAGAAGCTTCAACTGGTCAAAAATGATTGAGATGTGGCAGAAGATAAATCCCATGAATCACTGAATGTCCAAACATTTCAGAACGCTTTAAAATGCATCAGAAACTCCCAATTTAATTAGAAGATGACAACTTCAATTTGGAAAACTATTCTGAAGAGGTGATTCAATGGGAGGTTTGGGGATTCAAATCATTCATTTGAAGCTTCACAAAACTATTTGTACCCTAACCGTACGCATGTTAATCAGAGAAGTAAAAATGCAGAACAGACAGCAAGGAAAGTACCAGGAGAAAAAGAGGCTATTTTTAAAGTGCTGAAGTGGGTAAGAGAAGAGTGATAGAAAGGGCTTGTTTGTTTGTTTTTAATTTTTATTTTTTAATTTTCAAAACAGACACAACACAAAGAATCCTCCTTTTTTACATACTGTAGAAAGCGTATCAGTTGGTTACAAAAGACTTTCATGCATCTGTTCCACAGTCATCAACCATGATTCATATTAACTCAAGTATTTTAAATCAGATATATTTATACATGTTACCATCATCATACCTCCATTTTCATTTGACTATAATTGTTTAAATGTCCTTCATCATAAAATATATCAAGATTTAAAACATAACCACATACTGGCATTTCATTTGCTATTTCTAATATCCTCCAATAACACTTGAATCCTAATGGCCTATTCTGGCTAAAAATCCATAATATTTAGTAACAAAAATTTCTAATCCTCCTTTCCAAATCACTGTTTACAATTTACATCCACTTTTCTTATGTTGTACCCATGTGCATATATATACGTTGTTATCATTATCCCTCCTTTATTTGACTGTGTCCTTTATCATAACATTTCCCCCCTAATAAACAAAGCTTAACTAAATTTAACTTAGTTCTTTTTTATTAACCTTTATATATAACCAAAAAAATTCTAATCTTCCTTTCATAGGTACCACTCAAATATTCATATCCAATTATTACTTATCATTGCAACACATATGTATATATTATTATCATTATCAATTATTTATTTAACTATATCTATTGTCACTAAATTTCACTAAATTTAACTAGTTTTAGATTATACCCTTTCATCTATCAACCTGTATCTTTCCAGTAGCAAAACAATCTCATGTCTTCTGCCATTTGTGGTATCAGTCCTCTAATCATCTTTTTAATCAAATTTGTATGGACTCCTCTTTGCAACTCATTGCTTATTAAGTCTCTCATGTTATTTCTATGCCCTTCTTCTGTTTCCTTAATCAGTTTATCTTTAATTGTCAGTGGTGTTTTCAACAATGTTGCTAACAAATTTTCTCTCTTTAAATCCATAAATTCTTTTATTTTTTCTTCTTCTGTATCTTGCCATCTGGGGTAGAGTTCCCCTCTATTTAATTCCTCTTTCCATATTCTACTCTTTCCATTTCCAGACACAAACCAATCACCATAGATATCAGCGGATTTAATTTCTTTGTAGTCATTTTTTCTTCAGTTTTTAGGACTCTAACCTCCACTTTTTCCACTTGATAAACATCTCCAACTTCTTCATTATATTTTACTGGATGCTCTACATTTTCCAACTTCTTCTCCATCCTCTCAAATGTGTTTGATAATTTCTGAATTTCTAACAATATATTTTGCAAACTTAAAGTTTCTTTCTGCTGTTGAGATTGTGCCATTATCTCAAGCTGACAAACACTGCTGTTCTGGCTTGGAAGGTTTTTACAATATTAAGCATAAATTCACAATAAGGTTTTATTTTCACTTTTCTCTGGTTAAAGATATATTTCAAAAGAACATCTGTGTGCTTTTCTTTTTATCGCTCTCTCTAAACAAAACAGTGAGACCTTGAAGTGCCAAGCCAGAATAATCAGTAAGGAGAGTAAAAGTGTTTTGTTTCCAATACATGTACCTCCATCCTCCGA
The DNA here is from genome assembly GCF_009769535.1 of Thamnophis elegans. Taxonomy (NCBI): domain Eukaryota; kingdom Metazoa; phylum Chordata; class Lepidosauria; order Squamata; family Natricidae; genus Thamnophis; species Thamnophis elegans. The sequence continues at coordinate 129,827,074 of NC_045542.1, read as the reverse complement.
GTAGCAGTGTCATCTTCCCCTCTGTTGCAATTTTATTTGTTGCTTTTTGTATCTTTTTTTATTCCAAGTTTTAAAAAAGTCAAATTCTTGAATGAAATAGAGAAGAAAAAGGGAAAACCACATGCAGTAATGAAGGAGAATTTTAATCCATAAATTGCAAAAAATAATAATAAAAAAGAAGAAAACTTAACCCATTCAATTTAAAAAGCTTGCATACATTCCATCCATGAAAATAACATTTAAACAGTAAAATAACCCACTGTCCAAAACCATTCAAAGCTTAATTACGCCACTTATTTCTTCTGTTCTCAAATTTAAATTAAAGTTTTATAGGCAGTCTCTTTTAAAATGGTAAAAATTCCTCACCAGCTGAAAACACTTTATCTTTCCATATCCTTTCATTTTGGAGCCACCCCAATTTCATCAGCCTGGTGGCTGGACTTTTTGTCACCGGCTTGAAGAACTTGGATCGATCAGGGACTTTGCAATGTCACTGAGATCAGCAAGACATATTCTTCCTGTTCTTCCTGTTCACCATCTCTGCGGGACAGTTTAGGTCCAATTGGACCACCCAGTGGCAAAAGTATCAGCTGTGGTCTCAGAGCATCGCAACTGCACGTCCGTATCGTCGTGACATTGGCTACTCCTCCAGAAAGGGCTTGTTTGTTTAGTTAACTAATTAATCCTTCATTTTGTTTTAATGCTGCCTTTCTATCAAAGGCTTAAGCCATGTGAATTTGTTTTCCCTTTCTTCCTCCACTTCACTGGACTTTCTTATTCAAAGATTGACAAGATGAGAGAGAAAATATCGTTTGATCTGGATCTATTGTAAACAAGGACGTGTGATGCAAGCACAGAGAACTGTGCTCAAGTAGGCCCAACTGATAGTTTCAGTAAGCGATTGAGAAGTTTTCAAGACAAAGTGGTGATCCTAATAATAGAAGATATGAGTCCCTGACTTGCAATTCCGAAGAAGGTCAACAAATCTTTTTCTGTTCGAGTTGTTTTATCAGTGCATGAAGAGATATTGTTTCAAGGGAGCAATTGTCTCTTTGGACACTGCATTGGATCATTGCCATATTCTTAAAGGCATATCTATGCTTTGAGTGAAAGGACTTTTTGCCTCACTCTGCTTCCAGTCTCATGAAATTGTATCCTAAGATCCCCGCAGGCTGTTGAAATTGTACCATACCATAATGAAAGGACTCCAAATGCAAAACTGCTGCAATATCCCATGAATTATTTTGATGGTTATTGGAGATTTGTCACCCTGAGAAAAACCTAGCTATTTACAGAGTTTACAGAAAAACAGAGTTGGAAGGGACTTCAGAGATCTTGTAGTGCAGGCACCTGCTCAGGAAGGAGACCCTACATCATTTCTGACAGATGGCAGTCCAATCTCTTCTTGAAAACTTCAAGTGAGGAAGCACCCACAACTTCCGAAGGCAACCTTTTCCATTGGCTGATTGTTCTCACTATCAGAAAATTTATCCTTATTTCTAGATTGACTTTCCCCTTGATAGGTTTCCATCCATTATTCTTTGTCTGGTCTTCAGGCACTTTGGAAAATAGGTTGACCCCCCCCCTCTTCTCTGTGGCAGCCCCCAAGTATTGGAACACTGGTCTCTCCTGGTCCTTCTCTTCACTAGACTAGCCATGCCCAGTTCCTGTACTGTTCTTCATATGTTTTAGCCTCCAGTCCCTTAATCATCTGTGTTGCTCTTCTCTGCACTCTTTCTTTTTTATAGTGTGGTGACCAAAACTGGATGCAGGTATGGTCTTACTAAGGCTTTAGTCTCCTTAGATCTTGTGCTGTATTGATAAAAAAGTCAAATATTTGGGTGCTAGAGCTAATATGAATTGTATGTTGTTTCAAAATAATTGTTTTAAGGTATAGAATGAAGTTTGAAAAGATATGATGACATGGGGAAAATTGCAACTTTAATTCTTTGGAAGAATTTATGTAATTAAGATGAACGTTTTAACTAGGATGTTATTTTTATTTCAGGTAATATATTGATGTGGAGTTGGGTACAAATGATGCTCATATTGTTACTAAGTTGTATAAACCCTTAGTATTGAAAGTGGAAACAGAAGATGAATACATTAAAGATCACATGATAAAACAGGGCAAAAATGCTTGTATAAATATACAGTTGGATCAAAGGAAGAGTATGTGGAAGAAAGGGCTAAAATTTACATTGAATTATAACCTTAAATATGGACAGTCTTTAAAGAAAATTCCAGTCATTTTCCAGATGGAGTCCTGAAAATAGCTTTCAAGAGTTATGATATCATGAGTCTAAAATCTAGGTCAAGAATACACTACACAAAACCAGATATTCAACACACACACAAAATGTAAATTGGTAGTCCCAGATTCTTCTGCATTTTCATTTAAAAAAACGTTTTAGAGGAATAAATTGTTTGAGAAAGGAAAGAGAATCATTATATCCAACAAAATATTTTTCCACTCTTCCCATGCACATGTCAATTCTCTTTCTGAAAATACAAAAACCACGACAAACTAGATACAAATGCCAAAAGAAGTGGGGAAAGAAGCATCCCATAAGACTGTAATGGCATATAATAGAACATGTATTATTAGTTGAAATGCCATACCTAAATTTTAAATTCATCTCATATTGATGAAGAACATCCGAGGCATTGGGCTATGGTCTTTTGGACTCAACTCTTATCCCTAAATAGCTTCCAGAAATCTGAGCCATGGAGTTGATTATGAAATTGTTGCCTAGTGAGACTGCCAAACAGTAGAGAATTAAGCAGTAATCCCAAACTCACTGACTAGAATCATACATCATCCTTTCGGTGGTATTAAATTTATTTAATAGAACAGTGCTTTCTGTAATTCCTCTTCAAAACACTTCCCCCATTGTAGTTATAGACCATGGGAGTGTTATGTCTAAAAATACAAAGCAAAAGAACTATGTAAAGCACTTACGTTATCCAAGAAAAGACAAATGGGCTGACATTCGATTTTCTTCTTGAAATTGTTTCCCTTGTATTCATTATTGCAAAATAAAGGATGATTCTATGGAATTTCAAGATCTGCTAGGGGGAAAAGTTTGCTATTGTGCCAAGTATCTCAATTAAAGACTTGCTGTCTGCATGAAATGATCAGTTGCCCAGGTCTATTCTTATCTTCCTCTATTACAGATGTTGAAGCAGCCTGACAGACAGTGAAAAGGCCAGCAGCAGAAAATCTAAAAGCAGATGCAATGAATCATGGCTTAGAATGCATGGAGAGCCTTCATTGTAGAAAGTGAGTGAGAAGAAAATTAAGATTTTCTCAGTCACCACATGATCTGTGGACATTTACTCAAGGGAGTTGTTTTGCATACTGCAGGTACTGTATAGTCTATGAGAATTGTGGAAGAGCTCTTTGAGTCCTTATTAGTTAACTGCAAAGTCTCCAAGTATTTCTTTACTCATATATGGTTGCTTATATCTACCAAAAGATTCATGAAGATCAGGAGTTGGTTTATTGAATCCATCTGTTTGGACTCAAGCTTTCCTCCCCTAGGTTTTTGTTTTTAACATTATATTTTTATGTCTGGAGTTGTGCATCATTTCTTTGGGGACATTGTTGCTATTTATGCACTTTAATTTGTATTTATTTTGTATTCTGAAATGCTATTATTATATTCTAAATTGTTGGGAGTTCTACAATGATTGTCCAAATGCTTTGGACTATTGCTTCTGTTTTAGTTAACTAAGTTAACCAATGTCTGTGCTGCTTGAAAAAGACAGATGCTGTATCTGGAGATAGCTGTCTGTTATATTTAAAGCAGAGGTCACTGTTGTGGACCAGCAGGAGCTGTTGGAGCTGCAAACAGACTCTGACAGCGAGGGGCCTTATGAGTCGGCTCTGGAAGAGGTGGAGGACCCTGGAAAGGGTTCCGACTCTGAGCAGGGTGCAGAGAGGCTGGTTGGCCACCAGGAGGCCCCTGGGGCATGGAGCAGCGGTGAGAGCCAAAGCGAGTGTGCTCATGACGTCAGGCCTTGGAGTAGTGACAAGGAGACAAGGGAGGTGGTGCTGGATGCCAGGCAATGCCGGGCAGATCGACAGAGAAAACAGCTACACAGTTTCAAAAGATAATTGGACTCAGCTGGTTGTAATTAGGTTCCTCTCAAGATTGTATTTAAGGAGGGACTCGGGGAGGAGTCTGATTTTCAGGATTCAACCATTCATAACGCTGGAGAAGCTGTTATCTGCCTATGTCGAAGTCTGAGTTGCTGCCAAGGTTCTTATCTGCTTGTTTATGCTTGGGCTTTCAGCCACCGAAGTTTATGTTTCCTGTTAATTAAAGTGCTATGAAATTCCAGTTAAGCTTGTCTCGGCATTTGTTACTGGATGGAGGAGGGGGGTCAGAACAGGTCACCAACCTTTTATACCTCAGCGACCACTAAATTTATAATTTTAAATCCTGTGGATCACTAATATGATCTGCCTAATGACCGGCTGGCTGGGCGTGGCTAGGTGATCATGTGATGGGTGGGCATGGCCAACTCAATGTCATTCACATCAAGAGGTGCCTCATCAGCCTCTACTTACCCTTTCCCTACCAGCCACTCCTCCCCTCCCCACCCAGGTTCCTTAAGACCCCAACAGGAAGCAGTTGTTGGAGCTAAGCAGCCTCCATGAGAAAGAGTTGGCAAAACAGTTCAAATTGGATCTGACCAAGAAGGAAGCTCAGTAGAAGCACCTCACTGAGGACTATGAGCATAGGCTTTTCAAGCAGTGGAAAAACCTGTGGGAGTGCAAGGCCAGGCACTGGCACCTGGAGACTTAGCAGGCAGAGATGGTGAGCCAGTTCCAGGCCATGATGCAGTCCCACTGGAACAAGGTCCTCTGGCTCTTCGTCACCCACAGAAATTCCTTCCAGCCTTCGCCCAAAGCCCTGCACCAGGAGGCTGAAGAAGACCCCAAGTTGAAATTTCTGCCCCCCTCCAACCCACACAAAAAGACTCCAAAGGGGAAGACTCTCTGCAGCAACACAAACATTTATTGCATGTATCCGTCCCAGGGGCTGTAGTTTGAGGACCCCTGATTTAGCGCAATATAAAAATGCAAATAATTTTTCTGCAGACCACCAACATTTTCTTGCAGACCACTAATAGTCCACGGACCTCCAGTTGGTGACCGCTGATTTAGAGTCTCCAGCCAAAAACTGTGAGAAAGCACTACAGAGTCCCTAAACATGAAAATGTAGCTTTAATTCTATTGGTTTTTGTTCATGGGAAAGTGTTGTAGCCCAGCAGGAGCCGTTGGAGCTGCCGACAGACTCCGATAGCGAGGGACCCTATGTGTCGGCTCTGGAAGATGTGGAGGATCCTGGACAGGGTTCAGATTCCGAGCAGGGACCAGAGAGGCTGGTTGGCCACTAGGAGGCGCCTGAGGCATGGAGCAGCGGTGAAAGTCAAAGGGAGTTTGTCCCTGACATCAGACACTGGAGCAGTGGGGAGGAGCAAAGAGAGTTGGCCCCTGACGCTCGGCAGAGAAGGGTGGAGAAGCGAAGGCAGCAATTATGAAGACAGACTCAGGGGAGATAATCAGGCCCAGGTGGTTGTGATTTGACTCTTCCCAAGAGAGTATATAAAAAGAGACTTTGGGAGGAGATCTTTTGCAAGACACAACTGTTGTACTAAGCTGGAGAAGCTCTTGTGTGTATCTCTTATCTGTGGGAGTCTGGGTTGCTACCAAAGTGTTGTCTGTGAGTAATTACTGTGAATAAAGCGTGGCTAACAGTAAGCTTGTGTCGGCGTGACTCACCAGATTGGGCGGGGGGAGGGGGCAGAACAGGAAGGATTGGATTCATGAAAATGATCTTGATATTTTAATTGATTACAAGGTGAATGAGTGCAATGTGGCTTCAAAAAGTATGATTCCAAGATGCATCTGCAGACGTATAGTTCTCATATTATGGAAAGTAATAGTTCCATTTTATTTTAGAGCTCATATCTCCATCTCAACTGTTGTATTTAGTTGTTGACACTCTATTTAAGAAGTTGGTGCTAAATTAGCTTTATGATGAAAATACCAGGGAGAGGTAATATGATATCATTTTTCATGTTTAAAATATTGCTTTAATATGGAAATAAGCGAGAAAAGAGAGGGAGAAAAAGTAAAAACAGAAAAGCAAACAATCAAAACATATTATGCTACATATAGGAAATCATTCAGTCTAATTTTAAAACACATCATTAAATCTTGACCACTCTGAATAATATTGATCAGTCTTTCCATTACATAGCTAAACAGTTATCTCATAAACAGTAAGAAAACACATTTTGGTGATCAAAGACTATAAATATCTTGCCTTTCCTATATTGAAGACTAATCCTTTTTTACTGGCCCTTATTCTTGGTTTTTCATAAAACAAAAAAGTTTATTTATTTTTCGAGATAGAGTTCAGAAATAACATTTGCATTTGAAAACCTATTGATATTTATAGCATCTACATATTATATAAACAGTGTTCCGTGCACCTTCAGTGTTTAATCATGCCGGCCACGTGACCACTTTAAACATCTTCGGCTTTGAAACGGAGATGGGCACCACCCCTTAGAGTCAGCAACTACTAGCACACATGTGCGAGGGGAACCTTTACCTTGACCTTATTTATAACATCTTATTAGCAAACTTTAAGAAAGCTATCTGACAGAAGCCCTAACATAAGGCCTGGGACAAAATCCAGGACATCAGGGCTTTCTGGAATGCTATCAGAATGGAAGCCACGCAGATATCAAGGGACATCTTATTCCAGATGATAAATAGCGTGACAGAGAAGACATTCTTTCTCGGTCCTGATAAATGACATTGCTTAATTGAAGGGACCTGAAACATGCCAACCCTATTGGCTTATAGGAGATACCACAGAAATCAGAAGTTCCTCACTTAACCAGGCCCCATACCATGTTGGACTTTAAAAGTTATAATCAATATCTTGAATATCTACCCAAAAGAATATTAGTAACCAGTGCAACTCGTAAAACAGATATACCCTATGAGCACTTTGAAGCATGTCCCTCACAGCTCATGCCTTCAAGGGTAACTTGACAGCTTATGTTATAATTGTGGCATGACTCTCTGATTACTACAGTATCATGTCAGTTTAACTATATAGTACTAAAACTCTTGTGTCTGTTTAATACTTTGTACACTTAAATTGGGTGATGTTCCTCAGCCTTCTTCCCAGATTAAACATTGCTCCACTTTGGAAAGTCAGGTTCCAGTCTTTCTTCAAATTTGCCACTTTTCAGAAATGCAGCGCTATGCAGTTCATCTCAGACTCATTCATCAACTTCTTCAAAACCAACTCTGTCTAGATCCAGTTTGAGTTGCTAGTTATCACCGGCTTCTCTCTTCTTCCAAACATGCCTCTTTCTCCTTCCCAGTAATTCCCTTTTGAAGGACTTCCCTTCCATCAGCTCAGCAGCGGTTTCTTGCTCCTCCTATGAGAAAATCTGTGGAAACCTACTGGTTAGATTTCCTACTCCTAGGTTTTGCTTATTAACCAATAATTGGATAGCTGGGTTGCCTTTGTGCCTTGGTCATTGAATTTCAGAGAATCCTGGCACCCGGTAGTCCACCACATTTCTTTATACATTTTCTGAATACTACAATTTACTGCAAATACTCTTTTAGTTACTGATGGAATAGTATCAAAATAGTTGCTCACCATAGCAATGGCAGAAATAGAATAAATCTTCTGGTATGACATAGATGGAAAGGGAACAAATACTCTACTGCACATTAAAACTTCAATCCTAAACTTATTTCCCAGTGATTTTGATAAAAACAGCTTTCCAGTGAGCATTATTGCAATTACAGCCTTAGCTTAATTTCCATGTTATGATTCACTTATAATTTCCAGATGCTGGAAAAAGTGGGTGTGGGTGGTTTTTCTGGCTAACTTATAATAATGAAAAAATGATTTTCCTTTCAATTAAACTTGAATTCTCCCATCTTCAATAGATAACAGCAGTCGAGCAGTACAAACTGTTACAAAACATTCAGCCTGCAGTCTTTCAGAAATTCTAGGGGTCCAGCAAAATATAGGGACCATTTGCTCCTCTTGTTTCCTTCAATTATCTGATTTTTGCTTTTAGGATCTAGTGAATAAACTTGGCTTTGTATTTGCACAAGGTCAATAAACTTCAGAAACTGCAGTAAGTTGCTATCTCCTTTGTTGAGACTCACATAAGTATAAGCTACTTAACACTGAAACCAGCTGGTGCAAGTTGACAGATGACATGATAAACTAATGTTTGAGTTGCAACCCTTTACAAGGAATATTTCATACAAATATCTTTCCCATATACAAAATGTTAAGTCTATCCCCTTTAGGAGACTAGAGTTCTGCAGCAGAAGTTAGTAATGAATAAGCCACTGAATAGTCACTCACAGCCACCGAAGGTAAAAGAAATAATAGCTTTACTTGCGTAACAAAAATAGGATAAATAGTCTCCAAAACAGACTATAAGCAGTCTTGAAGTATATACACAGTCTGTTTACAATACGTTGAAGTTACAGTTGCTCAACTCACAATTCACCATCTAGACAGGTAACTATTATATAGACTAGCCACCATCCAATACACGGTCTTCTCTCCAAATACTAAGCTCGTATAGTAACAGTCAATAATAATCAGGAACAATCAGGAGCATCAGGAGCATCAGGGGGAACTCCGTACTACTTCTTACTTCCTTATATGGCTGCTTAAAGCAATAGTATCCAATTACCTCTCTCTTACATTTAAAGTAACAGATACATTTGTTACAATCATGGCTTATATACATTGTCAAGCCAAGACTAGGGTACATCCCTAACACAAAAGTAAGTAGGAAATGGATAAATTTCCTCCTCCTCCCCCCCACCCCCAGCTAGCTTTATCCACTAAGATTTATTTGGGAGGGGGGTACTTACATTAGTTTTGTCATTATTTTCATTAGAGAAGGATTTGCAACTTGAAGTAGTATAGTCCAGATGCAGCTCAATAGCTTTTCAGCTGTCCCTTAGAATTAGATCTAAGCCTTAATTGCCATGATAGACACCCTGGTGTCTATCATTGCTATAATGCATGCTAATATTGAAATATTGGAGTGGTATTCAAATAGCTCAGTAGGCATTTTAAGGAGGTAAAATAAACAGAATAACAAAAGCAAAATAATAATAATGATGATGATGATGATGATTATGGTGATGATAATGATAATGATGATAATGATAATAATAATAATAATAATATTTTGTTCTTTACTTCGATTAATAAAGTCAAGAACATCTATTAATTGAAGTAAAGAAGAAAAAACTACTGAAGACCCAACAGACGAAACAAGAATACAGAAAAGAAGTGATAAATTCAAGAATGGACAGTTGGCAGAACAAAGCACTGCATGGCCAATTTCTGGAAAAAATAAAAGATAAAGTGGACAGTGAACAAACTTGGTTATGGTTAACAACAGGTACATTAAAGAAAGAAACAGAGTCACTAATCCTGGCTGCGCAAGAACAAGCTATCCGCACAAATGCCATTAAGGCCAAAATCGAAAAATCCTCTGATGATGCCAAATGCAGACTTTGCAAAGAAGCTGATGAAACTGTTGATCACATACTCAGCTGCTGTAAAAAAATCGCAGAGACTGATTATAAATTGCGGCACAATTCAGTAGCACAAATGATCCATTGGAATTTGTGCAAAAATTATAATATTAAAACAGCAACAAACTTGTGGGAACATCAGCCTGAAAAAGTCACCGAAAATCAGATGGTCAAGATCTTGTGGGATTTTCGCATACAAACAGACAAAATACTGGCGCATAATACACCAGACATCACACTGGTTGAGAAAAACAAGGTCACAATCATAGACATTGCAATACCAGGTAATAGCAGGGTCGCCGAGAAGGAACATGAAAAAATCGCAAAATACCAGGACTTAAAAATCGAAATTCAACGACTATGGCACAAACCAGCAGTGGTAATTTCAGTGGTAATTGGCACACTGGGTGCTATTCCAAAAGCACTGGAATTACATTTAAAACAGTTAAAAATTGACAAAATCACCATCAGTCAAATGCAAAAAGCCGCACTGCTTGGATCTGCAGGCATATTACGAAAATATGTTACGACATCCTAGCCCCTGGGTGGGGCCCGACTAGTAACCAATGCCAAATCCGGCGAAACAACTGGCCGCTGTGATACAATTTTATAATAATGTTGTACGGTGTTCATTAGCAGGCTCGCAGTCACACTGAAAGTTGAATTTTAGAAAACGTGGATATAATCAGAAATGAAGAAGTGGGGAATACATTAAACAGGATTAGAATAGTAAGTCTATCAAGCTTGGAAACTCAGCGGGTGTTGAAGCTGAATGCAGCTAATCTCTCACATCATACTGACAGTCTCAGATCATCTCCTATACAGTATGTGATGCTATCACTACAAATGTAAGCTAAACCTGCTTGATATTTTAAATTTCTTGTTCTAAATCCTCCAGCACTTATGGTTCTACACCCCACTGCAGTTCCCTGCTATGATCAAGATACTTTTTATTCCTCTGGAATCTTCTTGTGATACTTTCTACAATGATTACATATCTAGTTCAGATATGGACGAGAAATGGTTAAAAATATTTTAAGGTAAGATTTTTATATCACATTACCATCTAAAGACATCACATTAGTTTTCCAATGAAGTCCTTTCACAGCCTGGAAAACAATAACGGCAAGATTTGTACAATATCCTAGACAGAAATATAGTTGACTACTTTGTGGGGTTTGTGTATTGTATTGAAATCCAGATCCCTGAGTTAATTGAATAAATCATAGTTTAACCAATGATAGGTATTGGGCAAATAGAGCCTATGTCAGTGACATAGGGTGCCAAAAGGACAAGTGCACATGCTATCACTTTTATGTTACCCCCTAACTTAATATTTCTCCTGCACGGTGCCCCCTGCACATGTGTGCATGAACCCCCTCCCCACTGTCCTGTGCATGTGCACATGGCTTTCTAGGAGCCTGGGGAGGGCAAAAACTGCCTCCTGCCCCCTGGAGGCCCTCCGGAGGCCAGAAACGGCCCATTCTTTTACTTCCAGTTTGCGTGATGGGCCATTTTTTGCCCTCCGGAGGCTTCAGGGAAACCTTCTGATGCCTCCAGAGGGTGAAAAACTGCCCAACACGCAAACTGGAAGTTTAGGACTGGATTTCCGGGTTGCCCATAGAACTAATTTTCTCCCTCTGGAGGCTTCAGGGAAGGCTCCTGAAGCCTCCGGAGGGCCAAAAACGTCCAAAAATGAATGTCAAATCAGCTGACTGACCAGGCAACATCTCACATGCCTAAGAAATGGCTCCATAGGTTTGCTAGCATGGGACTATGTTGTCATAAATGAAATATTTATCAACAGTTAGAAACCCTTAATTTGGGGAGGACCATGAGACAAATGGATGTAATTCCATTCTTAAGGTTTCTTATCATGCTTATACTAGTTCAGGTTTTCATTGTTAGTATTCTTGATTTTGAGATGAATAACTTCCACAAGCATTTTTAAAAATTTGATATGATTCCAGACCAGTTCTTTCCATTGGTAAAATCCCATGTTCCTAATGGGTTATAATTTTAAATATGAGCTTGTACTCCATCCAAATTCTGGAGTTCTCTTATATATATATATATATATATAATATTAGATCTGGTCTGTTTTTCCCCCCTGAATAGACATTTTTATTAATTGTTGTTCTGATGGATGATTCTTATTATATTTGGTGTCTGTTTAAATGATTGAACAATGACTTGATTTTAATGTTTTTGAAGTGCCAAATTAATATAATTTTTAAATGTAATGCTTATTAATTTTTTGGGAGAAGCTATTATGCGTATAACAAGAATTGATGGTGAAGCTACATTCTAGGAATCAGATGGAATTGCTACTACTTCCTACTCTGTAGCAGATTTCCTATCTGAGTTGAGAAAGATAAGGAATAGACTTGAGTGAACATAGATTAAAAATATTTCTCAATGCTTGGCTTTCAGCAATAAAAGTGGCAAAACATAACTCTTTTTCTGCTCTTCTTACTTTGCTTAAGGTGGCCTTAGCTCTCATGATGAGGAAAAAAAAACCAAAGGAACATCTAGTGATACTTTACTCAAGGAATCTGCCTTGTGGAGTTAACTGAGGCACTTTCTGACTGATATCTGGGAAGTGTTTGAACTTGTTGATCCTGAGGAAATGGACAGGCGCCTTGGGGCTATGAAGGCATCTACTTGTGTATTAGATCCAGTGGTGGGATTCAAATTTTTTTACTACTGGTTCTGTGGGAGTGCCTTGGTGGACATGAAATTTCTTGGTGGGTGTGGCTTTGGGGGCATGGCTTGGTGGGTGTGGCAGGGGAAGGATATTGTAAAATCTCCATTCCCTCCCGATCAGCTGGGACTCGAGAAGCAGAGAATAGATGGGGGTGGGGCTAGTCAGAGGTGATATTTACCAGTTCTCTGAACTACTCAAAATTACCACTACAGGTTCTCCAGAACTGGTCAGAACCTGCTGAATACCACCTCTGCTCAGATCCATATCCCTCTTGGATGGTCAAGGCTTCCTGTCACAACATGTAAAATATAAAGATAAAAGTTTTCTCTGCCAGATACATCTCACTCTAACAGGCAGTGCTCAACTCCATTTCCTAACTGAGGGAGCCAACACTGTCCAAGACGCTTTCGTGGACATGTGGCCAACATGATTATATTCTGAAAGCACATGGAACAGTTACCTTCCCACCAAAAGTGGTACCTATTTATCTACTTGTATTTGCATGCTTTCAAACTTCTAGGCTGACAGAAGCTGGGGCAAGAATGTGTGTTCACTCTATCACCTAGTGCTTGAGTCTTGAACCGCAAACCTTCTGGTCAACAAACCTAGTGTCTTAATTGCCCCTATACAACATATAGATAGTGGTAAATTCATCCTGACCTCAGTGAAGTAGTGTTCAATTGTCTCCTCAAAAAGACAGTTGTATCAAATATAGTGTATATATATATATATATATATATATATATATATATATATATATATATATATATATATATATATATATATATCTATCTGTGTGTGTGTGTGTGTGTGTGTGTGTGTGTGTGTGTGTGTGTGTGTTATTTGTGCTGATAAATAAATAAATTGATTGACAGATGATGGAAGCAATTGGCTTCCTCCCATAATTGGGGCTTACCAGGGGTTGTAAAAATCTAAGATATATCTGATAAATAAATAAATTGATTGACAGATGATGGAAGCAGTTAGCTTCCTCCCATAATTGGAGCTTACCAGGGGTTGTGACTATATATATATATAGTCATCACAAGAGTCCATCACGACAAAAAACCAATATTTTTACTGTTGCCTTTGTTATATTTGTGTTATATTTGTGCTGATAAATAAGGATGGATTGTCTCTTGTGACGAGCCGATGGACAGAGAATGGAAGTAGTGAACTTCCTCCCGTATTTGGGCATACCGGTGGTTGTAACTCTAAATAGATACCTATCACCCTGGCTTAGCTGATAAGGAGTCGAACTCTGTGGCTTAATGGTTAACACATCTGCCTAAGATGCAATACAGCACAGGTTCGAATCCCAGTAAGGGTATGGCTAGCTGATGAGAGCTAAATAGCTTGAAATAGATCTATACTAGTCCCCCTTTATTTATTTATCAGCACAAATACAACACACACACACACACACACACACACACACACACATATATATATATATATATAATCTACATCTACATCTACATACGCGCGCGCACACACACACACACACATATACACATATATATGTATATATATGTGTATATATATGTGTGTGTGTGTGTGTGTGCGTTTGTGTGTGTGTACGCGCGTGCGTGTGTGTGTCTGGGTATATCCACAAGGGGGCAATTTGATTTTTAATGGGTCAATTTGAACCTTGTTTAAACAAAGTTAATGGCCTTTTAGGCTTCCTCCACGTGAGTAGAATTAACTTTTTGAGTAAAGTAAGAATTATATGTCACGGGGGGGGGGGGGGAATCAGGATTTTAGAGATGCTTAGGTGGGAAATGTCCAAAACAAGGTTGGAACCACTGGTATACCTTGTCTCCAAGCTTTCCTCTTCAGGAAAAGCAGTTGAGAAGGCAAACTGACCTGCAACTTTGAAGGACTCAGGACACTATTGAAATTGGGAAGATTCCTACGGCCAGCGCTCTCAGTGGAGGAATGAATTGCCTTCTTGACAAAATATCTTTCAGCTCTGGCTGGTTTAGCAGCTATGATCATTCTTGGATATCCAGGTGACAGTGATGAGTATTACTCATGACAAGGCTAATGTTTTTCAAACATTCTGTATATGGGTCGAACTTTGAGGTAGTTCAAAGGCTGCAGCTACTGCAAATTTTCATGGCCTGGGCTGTGAATATATCACAACTCTTCAGAAGTGTCACAGAAGCTGCAGTTTTCTACCAAGATAAAAATCTATGTTCTCACAATGGTATACGTCACTTAAAGTGTGAGATGAATGGCATATATATTTAATAAATAAAATAAAATACAAAGTGCTATATAACATCATACCTGAATAATCAGTTCTGTTTAGTAACCTGAAAGACAGCATTCTCAGCTCATTTTTCAGATATGAATTTCCCTCGTTGTTCAGCTGTGGTTGACACCAAGTCTTATAAGCTTCTGAAAACACCTTCAACCATATTTCTCCTCCCAGGCTTGTGTCTGTGAAACTGTTGTGTCTGTTCTGTCTTGCTATTATAATAGTTTTAAGGTGCTTAAGACTTTAAAGTACTATCTACTTTTTAAATGTTTTTATAGACTGGTGTCTTATTTAAAGTTTACCTCTTTAAATAAGACTTTCTATTCTTTCTTGTTTGATTGATTTTGACAGAATTGCATCACTGCTTTGGAATTGTTTGGGGCAATAAACACAAGGTATTGAAAATGTCCCAAAGGTGCTTTTTCAAAAGGCAACTAGACTTTCAACTGGTTTTTCTTTGAAGACATTTCACTTCTCACTCAAGAAGCTTCTGTTTCTTGGATGTGAAGTGAAACATCTTCAAAGAACAAACAGAAAGTCCAGTTGCCTCTTGAAAAGCCACCTTTGGGATGACCATGACCTGGGTGACTGAGAATCTCCATATACAAGGTATTGAAAACATAATACATAGCACACATACTGTTGTGGTCTGCCGGCGGCCTGTGGAGCTGGCAGCAGAGTCGGACAGTGAGGAGGTTGGGGAGGAACATGGGCCAATCCTGAAGTCTGGGGAAGACTCGGATGAGGGCTCTGTATCGGAAACAGAGAGGGGGCCAGGGCCATCTGGTAGTTATATGCTGCCTCCAGAGCCTCCGGAGTTTGACATCAGTGAGGCAGAAGAATAATGTGAGCCTGTTCCCACTGTGCCCATGTGCAGACCTTCCAGAAGGCAAGAACAATTAAGACAAAAAGGGTGACTCAGGCTTGGAGATGACTGGCCCATCCCATAAGACATAAAAGAGGAGCAAACGGATGTGAGCCTTTGCAGGAAGCAACTTTGTTCATTCTGGTTGGTTCAAATTTTGAGAAGCTCCATTTAACTCTGTGCTCCGTTTGACCTTGCAAAGTTATTTGGCAATTAGGTCTCTGGCAGCATTTCAAGGGAGATAAAGGTGGGTGATTATCAGCACTAGCTAACTACCTTGACCCCTTCCAGTCTGGCTTCAGGCCCGGTTACAGCACTGAAACCGCTTTGGTCGCATTGACCGATGATCTCTGGAGAGCCAGAGATGGAGGCTATGCGTCCATCCTGGTTCTCCTCGACCTCTCAGCGGCTTTCGATACCATCGATACCATCGACCATGGTATCCTTCTGCGACGACTGCGGGAGGTGGGGGTGGGCGGCACTGTTTTACAGTGGTTCTCCTCCTACCTCTCGGACAGGTCGCAGTCGGTGTTGGTGGGGAGGGAGAGATCGTCCCCGAGGCCCCTAACCTATGGGGTGCCGCAGGGTTCGGTTCTGTCCCCCCTGCTATTTAACATATACATGAAACCGCTGGGCGAGATCATTCGAAGGCACGGGATAAAATACCACCAGTATGCGGACGATACTCAGTTGTATCTGTCCGCCCCGTGCCAACTCAATGAAGCGGTGGACGTGATGAACCGGGGCCTTGAGGCTGTTAAAGACTGGATGAGAGCTAACAAACTGGTACTCAACCCGGAAAAGACCGAGTGGCTGTTGTGTTTTCCTCCCAAAAATTTGGCTAACGTTCCACCAATCAGGCTGGGGGGGCAAAATTTATTCCCCTCAGATAGGGTCCGCAACTTGGGAGTCCTCCTGGATCCACAGCTGAGTTTTGACCACCACTTGTCGGCTGTGACCAGGGGGGCATTTGCCCAGGTTCGCCTGGTGCGCCAGTTGCGGCCCTACCTGAACCGGGAGGCTCTCACAACAGTCACTCGAGCCCTTGTGATCTCTAGGCTGGAATACTGCAATGTGCTCTACATGGGGCTGCCCTTGAAGAGCATCCGGCGACTTCAGCTAGTCCAGAACGCGGCCGCGCGAGTGATCATGGGCGCACCACGGTTCGCCCATATAACACCAATCCTCCGTGAGCTGCGCTGGCTACCTGTTGATCGTCGGGTGCACTTCAAGGTCTTACTTACCACCTATAAAGCGCTCCATGGTAGTGGATCTGACTATTTGAGAGACCGCCTCCTGCCAATCACCTCCCTGCGTCCCATCAGATCGCACAGAGTAGGCCTCCTCCGAATCCCATCCGCCAGTCAGTGCCGACTGGCGACTACGCGGAGGAGAGCCTTCTCAGTTGCTGCTCCGACATTATGGAACAACCTCCCCGTGGAGATCCGTACCCTCACCACAGTCCAGGCCTTCCGCACAGCCCTTAAGAACTGGCTATCCCGTCAGGCCTGGGGATAGGATTACTCTCACCCCGCCCGAATGTTGAGTGAATGTTGTGTTTTTATGACCAATTTTCTTTTAATCACGGTTCCTTTTTTTTAAGTCTTGTCTTGCACTCCCTTCCCTTCACTGTTGTAAGCCGCCCTGAGTCCCCTCAGGGAAAAGGGCGGCATATAAATTTCCAATAAAATCAAAAATCAAAAATCAAATCAAGCACTACCCTAAAAGACTGTGGCAGACATCTGTCGGACTCTTCACAGACTGTGAAACATTACGGGCTGTGAATGGCCATAATTCACAGCCGTTTAAATAAAAGATGGTTTCTGGGACTAAGCATGCGAGTTATGCTTTATCAGGAAGCCTAGGTCAGAACACCTACATGCATACCTTTCTACACACATGTGCAAGCATGCAATGTGGGAGAAAAGCCCACTTCTATGCTTTCCATCTGCTGGACTCTGAATGCTGAAATGGATATGGGATAAAGAACCAGCCAAAGGAAAAGGGGAAAAAAAGTAATCAGCCAAAGAATCAAGAGCAGAACTGTTTCCATTGACATTTTTCTCAGCATAAGGTGTTTCAAAGAACTGTAACAATTTCCAAAGTGCTATTTCTATGCATACAAAGTACATTTCCCCCCTTTAAATGTCTTCTCCTTTCCCTTCTTTTCCTCTTCTTTCCAGCATAACATATGGCACAAATACATATTAAATGAATCTCACCAATGATTCATAACAGAAGGTACTCCGCCCCCAGCCTGTTAGAAGTCTTGAACTAATCGCTATTATACCCACATCAAAAAAGCGACCATCCTTGCATTGGTCTAATGAGAATGATAAGAAAACACTGACACACAGGAGACAAATTGGTGCCAGTAATATAAAAATATGCCTTATTAAGTAGACATTCACAGATAGGAAGGAAGTCTGATTGCTCACTTTCCACATTTCTAAAGCAGACAAAAGAAGAGAAGATGAAAATAGTACAAGGAAATAAAGTTATGGGGTCAATAATATGCGTATTTATATCTGCCATCAGTATTCTCCCTAACCTTCCAAACAGGGGTGAAATGCTACCGGTTCTGACCAGCTTGCCCGAACTAGTAGTAAAAACTGCTACCAATTCTGCTACTAATTCGGGCAAACCGATATTTCCAACAATCAGCTGTGACACACAATTTATATTGCATGGCACGGTGGAACCCCCCCCTCCCCTCACTGTTTCTACTTATCTTTTCAGGCACGCTCAGTAGCAGGCTCCGCCCAAACATCCAGACATCATTGATGCTCTGCGTATGTGCAGAAGTTCCTGAGCACGCTCATATTTGCAAACGAGTAGCAAAGGTAAGTTGTTTTCACCCCTGCTTCCAAATAAGATTTTGGAAGTAATGATAACAAACAGAGAGATATCCAATGGTTAGTATTTGCTAGCAACTTCCAATTTACTACAACTGGGTGATTTCCGCCACCCTCCCTTCTTTTGTTTTCTGTCATGATAGGTCTTTGTTGAAAGTTTGAGGATGTGCTCAGGGCAGCAAATATGTTGTATGAAACCACAATAATATTTGAAATCTTCCCACGTACACTGACGGTTGAGCTTGCAGTATCAGAATCTGAATACTCCGAGCAATGAGAGTCCAACTTTTTATTCAGTATAGGAAGTAAATGTATAGGCTCCTTTAAAAAAATGTCTATCCAGTCTTCATTAGACCCACTCAGTAAAGGAGATCTGTCAGTAATTGGGTCCACTTTTGAACTACTTTTAAATGCACTTCCTGAAATCCATGGGACTACAAGTAGGAAGGATTACAGGTTTGAAAAAGCAGGCTAAGAAAAGAGATCTACACTTAATCTCCAGGAGGCCAAACAGTTACCAAGGTAATTGTTACATTGGTCTTTCCAGAGTGTTAAAGGAAGCCCAGCTAGAAGTGCTGCCAATGGGCAAATCCAGGACTTAAATTCTAGCTCTGGTCATTTTTTTGGGAGGGGGCAGAGAGCCCTTGCCGGCTAAAACCACCCTCATCTTGCTTAGAAAGTACATCTTGTATTTTTGTTGTTGAACTTTTGGCAATAGTTTAAGATGTTTGTTTTCACTTGGGCCCTTACTTCTCAAATGCATGACATTCTGCAACTGATTTGTTTTCAACTTCTTTGGGCAATAGACATTCAGAAAATCAGAAAACAGAATAAAAGAGTTGGAAGGGACCTTGGAGGTCACCTAGTCCTACCCCCTGCTCAGACAGGAAATCCCATATGGTTTCAGACAAATGGTTGTCCAATCTCTTCTTAAAAACTTCCAGTGTTGGAACCCCCACAATTTCTGTTGTACTAGCTTTCTTTCTGAATTGTCTTTGTGATATGTTTGTGTTAATTTTGTATGTGACCCTGCCATTTCAGAATTTCAACTTATATGATATTAATATTTGTATTTGTAGTATTGGTGTTTTTTTATTTTGCTGTTGTTATTGTTCAATGTTAATGTAAGTGCTTTAGATGTGGTAGAGAGTTTCTATGATATATGAATTGACTGTCATAGAATGTTACCCTACACCATTACATGTGCTAGTCTTTCACTACCCAAGGTCTGGTATTGGTATGCAATATGTCAGGCACTAAGCATTCATTCATAAGCAAGAAGAGTAGATTCCTACATAATCATTTCAACCAGATTTAAGCAAAGAAAGTTTTTGTCCTGCCTTTATTATTTTTATAAATAACTCAAAGGAATGAACATAACTAATACTCTTTCCTTCTCCTATTTTTCTCCACAACAACAATCACAGCCAGCTCCCTGTTTTCTCTCTATCTGCTCGTGGTGATCTCTGTCTTTATACCATACGACAGACTGCCTTCCACCAGCAGTTAATGAGATTTTCATGCAAAACCTTTAGATCCGTTAATGGGGAAGATTTTTTATTTATTTATTTATATTTATAAATAAATATAAAACAGGAGATTTCACACTCAAATGCCTAGACCAGCTGCAACTAAAATCCCTTTGCCATTTCTTATGTAGTCACATATGTGGGCTGACTTTACAGGGGGAAACAACGTTTTTCAAAGCATTTGATTATGTATTTGTACATCTATTTATTTTAACTAAATAAGGAATAATGGGTGGAAACTGATCAAGGAGAGATTCAACCTAGAAATAAGGAGAAATGTTCTGACAATGAAAACAATCAACCAGTGGAACAGCTTGTCTTTGGACGTTGTGGGAGCTTCAACACTGAAATGAAATTTCAAGAAGAGATTGGACTGCCATTTGTCATAAATGGTGTAGGGTCTCCTGCTTGGGTGGGGGATTGGACTAGATGACCTACAAGGTCCCTTCCACATCTGTTAATATGTTAAACCCTGTGAAGTGAGTTGGGCTAAGAGAGAGTGACTGACCCAAAGGCATCCAGCTGGCTTTCATGCCTAAGATGGGACTAGATCACACTCTCTTGGTTTCTAGGTTTCTAGGCAACTTAATCATCACCCCAGGAGTGAGCAGTTATTTTTCCCAAAGGGCCATATGAGAAACTGGGACTATTATGCCACCACCATGTCTCTATCCTCTGCTGTGGCCCAAAGCCAGAGTTGATCTAACCCCAAACCCACCAATGTTGCCCCACCCCTGATGTTGCAATGAGCCACACAGGGGCAGCTGAAGGGCTGAACGTGGTCCACAAAGCATAAAATGCCCAGGTCTGCATTACACCAAACTGGATCTTATAGTCTTGGAAACTGGATATGTGTAATTTGGGACAGTATTTATCAATAGGTTTGCTATGGCTAGGATACTTTGATTCTTCTGCTGAACACCTCTAGAAGCAATGTGAAGGTTGCAATTAATTTCCCTAATGTGGATGGACTGTGCAGGCCATTCAATGATTCACAGACCACTACTGTTGTTTCCAGATCTGCAAAGTCTATTACACAGTGGTCTTAATGTAAAGAGAAGTGGGGTGGCTTTTTTGCTTGTAGAGGGGACAGCAAGCAGCTACAGAAACAAAAAGCCACCGTTGTCTGCAAATGTTTAAACCAAATGTTTGTTAATTCAAACAAAACATTTTATATTATAACGCTGCAACCCCTGATCTTAATGTGCAAAAACTGATTTGTAAAGGCAGAGGGGAAGTTAATTTTCCAGCCTGGAAGGGAAAGATCCAAGCCTAAGCATAATGCATGCTCAAGTGAGCTCAAATGGATTGCTGTGGTTGTTTGTGTGACTGCTTAGGAATGAAACAGGCAGTTAAAGCATTTTGCAACTATTAGAAGGAAGTGGGTTAGCAAGGTGCAGACAGAGCAAAAACATTGGTTGAGATTTTTCATTCTGTGGGGATGCTTTCTTCATGAGCATTCTGCATTCTTTATAGCAATAGCACTTAGACAAGGGGTGTCAAACTCAAGGCCCAGAGGCTGTAACTGGGACCGCGCTGGAAACAATGAAGAACTGCCTGTGGTGCCTTTCCCAGCAAAAACAGAGCTCGGGAGACACGGCTCTCCCAGACACGGCTCTCCCGAGCTCCGTTTTAGCTGGCACAGCACTCGGGCCACCACAGGCACCCCTAACATGAGTGACGTTGAGCTGGCCACACCCACCCTGGCCACACCCACCTTGCCACCTGGCCACGCCCACCTTGCCAGAAGAGGGAGTCAAACTATTCTCCAAAACACTTGAGGGCAGGACAAGAAGCAGTGGATGGAAACTAATCAAGGAGAGAGACAATCTAGAACTAAGGAAAAGTTTCCTGACAGAACAATTAGCCAGTGGAACAACTTGCCTCCAGAAGTTATGAATGCTCCAACACTGGGAGTTTTTAAGAAGAGATTGAATAACCATTTCTCTATCTGTCTGTACTTTGTGAACAGGCAAAGTTGGTGAAGGTGTTTGAGACACTAATATTAGTTGAGGATGTAGCGAAAAAGCGAGTCAGGAAATGCTAGAAGCATTGCACTGCTACTTCAGCAGATCTATAGTTAACCAACATTGCTGGGTTGCATTAAAAAAAGAGAGATGAATAGTTACAGCGACAAATACAGTGAGGAAGGCAAGTTTTCATATTAGCGATGCTATTATACCTATTTAGTTGCAGGCACAGGGATAACATCTTGTCTGCTTGTGATATGTTAATGTGCTCTGCTGAAAGTAGCTTATAGAACTCAATGATGGAGAATAATCAGCCATTTTGCTACTAAAGTCATATTTAGACCCCTTCCCGCCTTCACGCTCCACCATATAGTTTTGGAGCTGTCATTTTTCAATCAACGGTATTATCTGCAGAGAGCTCTGACATAAACGTTGGAACTGATGTATTACTGACAAAACACAGCAGAGCCCAGAGCCGGTGGGTATTACCACTAAACAGCAATTCGGCTGAAAGATTTTCATTTAGTTCTTCCTCTCCCGACTTTACCTTGTTTATTCACCCTTCCAAAGTGTCAGAAACAATGGCGCTTCTAAACAGAAATTATTTTGTCTAACAAACAAGGAGTCTGCACAAACAACTGAAAGCAAAAGCTCTCGCAGGGACAAATGAACGCACTTCATCACTAATGCTTGTCAGCCGCACCATGTGGTTTCAGCTTTAATTTCTTAACATTCTGTTAAAATTGTGATTTAGCATCTATTTTAATGCAGCATAAACACTTGAATATTTTACTACAATACCCTCTCCCCCAGCTCATTTCAAGTTAACTCTTCATTCTTATTCCAATTAGACACATATACGGAAAACAGAAGTGCAGAATATAAATATGAACTGGACGGACAGAGTTTCAACCAATTTTGTGGGAAGAAATCTGATCCAAACCAAGTGAGCTTTTCATGTCTCCCTCTGACTCATCTAGTAAGCTGGGAGAAAATACACACACACACACACACACACACACACACACACACACACATACACATACACACACACAAACAGTATATCTGCCTTTCAGTGCACATTCAGAATTCAAGAAGAGTCTGGATGACAAATTCTATTCATTAAAATTTTAGGCACATATGCTGGTCTGCTATCTACTGCATTGATCTTTGGAAAACTGAAACACATAATCCATCCTTTTCAGAATTTTTCAATCCTCCCTCCCAAGTACAAAATTGCACTTATTGGGGTAAAATATGTGTAATGCTGCAAACATTAGAGAAACATATGTAAAACACGTTTTCCTATAAGCAAAGCACATATAAAATGTGTATAAAAACTATACATGTATTCTTCTGTTCAATCGTGTCCAATTCTGAAAGTTTTCTTGGCATGGTTTTTCAGAAGTGGCTTGCCATTCCCTCATTTCAAAAAGAGAGAAAGTGGTCCAATGTTACCTAGCTGGCTTTGTTCCTAAGGTGGAACTAGAACTCCCAGTTCCTAGCTTGAAGCCTTGACAAAAATATTTAATCATTCCCCCGGCTCAGCTGATAAGGGAGGAGAGCTTGTGGCTTAGAGGTTATTATAACTGCCTAGCATGTAAAATAGCCCAAGTTCAAATCCTAGTAAGGGTACAGCTAGCTGATGAGAGCTAAATAGCTTGAAATAAATCTATACTAGTCTCCTTTCATTTATTTATCAGCAAAAAAATTCAATGCAAAATGGTTTCGGCCTGAAAGGTTCTAGCTGAAAGGCAAAAGGATGCTGCCTCCCATATCTGGGGCATCCCAGGTGCCTTGACAAAAACATAATTCATATCTATATCCATGCTTGTGCTTGCATGACAATGTGACCTTGTCGAAACGTCACCAAGATACTGTCAATCTTACACGGGAAAAGACCCGAATATGCCAAGACCTGCATACCTATACCCATGAAAATCTACGAAATCTGCACACTTACACACACACACACACACACACACACACACACACACATATGTATAACCAGGGGTTGTAAAAAAAAAAATCTAATAGATACCTTTCACCCTGGCTTCGCTGATAATGGATAAGAGCCTGTGGCCTAATGGCTAAGATCTCTGCCTAGTATGCCTAGTGTGCAATATAGCCCAGGTTCAAATCCCAGTAAGGGTATGGCTAGCTGATGAGAGCTAAATAGCTTGAAATAGATCTATACTAGTCTCCCTTTATTTATTTATCAGCACAAATAAAACACACACACACACACACACACACACACACATATATATATATATATATATGTTATATTTATGCTGATAAATAAATAAAGGGAGACTAGTATAGATCTATTTCAAGCTATTTAGCTCTCATCAGCTAGCCATACCCTTGCTGGGAATCGAATGGAAGTGTGACCTTCCTCCCATATTTGGGCATACCAGGGGTTGTGACTTTAAATATATATATATATACACACACTTAGACAGTTTATGTATATATACTGTCCTTAACTTAGACAGTCATTTAGTGACTATTAAAAGTTGCAACAGCACTGAAAAAGTGACTTATGACCATTTTTCACACTTACGACCATTGCAGCATTTCCATGGTCACATGATCAAAATTTGGATGCTTGGCAACTGATTCAAATTTATGACAGTTGCGGGGTTCCCAGGTGGTATGTTCCTCCTTTAGGACCTTCTGATAAGCAAAGTCAATGGGGAAGCCAGATTCATTTACTTACTTAAAAAAAACCTGCAGTGATTCACTTAACAACTGTGGCAAGGAAGGTCGTAACATGGGGCAAAGCTCACTTAACAAATTTCTCAGTGACAGAAATTTTGGCCTGAATTGTGGTCATAAGTCAAATGCTACCTGTACAGCTTCTGAATAAAGAATGTATGAATAAAGAAACTGAATGTAGTTCTACTGTGAACATTCAAACTCAAATATATATACTTTGCATTTTGAAAGGTGTAGTTGTGATTTCTTTGTTCCATAGAGAAGAGTCAGAATCACTACAACTGGGAGTCTGATTTATACAGCATGGACTTCTTCCACTATTACTCTGTTTTAGTTTAATAGCCATAGGTTTGTTCACATGGTGCTGAGTGTTCAATGCTTTTAAAAGCATTGAATTATATTAAAAATTGGAGTTTATTACCATTTTTCAGTAAAGCTTGTATGAGGCTTCAAAGAAAAGAATATTTCTTCACAAAGTAGGCTTGCATAGTCAAAAGTACACACAAAACTCTATCCAGACATTTTTTTTATTTCATGTTAATAATATATAGTAGTATAGCATAGCAATAAGACTTATATATACTGCTTCACAGTGCTTTCCAGCCCCTTTTAAGTGGTTTACAGAGTCAGCCTATTGCCCCCAACAATCTGGGTCCTCATTTTATCACCTCGATGCTTGAGTCAACCATGAGCCGGTGACACCCAAACTGCCAAAATGCTGGCAGCTGGTAATCAGCAGAAGTATCCTCCAGTACTGCACTCTAACCACAGCACCACTGCAGCTCATGTTAACTGAATAACCATCATTCCCTTTCAAGAAGGCTCTTAGCAAGCAGGAGAAAGACAAGACCCTTTCTTCTCCTTCACTTTGCTGAAATAGATTTCTTTTAAAAGAAAAATACCCTTCACTTACCAATAAAATCAAGTCAAGAATGGTCACAGAGGGTGAATGTTTTATTTCTAAAGAGCACTACCTGTACGGGGAAAATAAATGACAGCTGTTAGAGGAACATGCTTCATCAAAAACTGTATAATTAACTTGACAGTTGGCACATTCATTGTGCTAAGGAGTTCATGCCAGTACATGAAATCTTTTAGTGGTGAAAAAAATAAATTTGGCTGTAGCTGTCTTTTATGTTAAATAAATGCAATATCGCTCTGTTCCAAGGAAAAAGTGATGAAAATATATTTCATCACTTGACTGCTGATAACCATGTAATGTTCAAATTAGTTAATTTTTGAACTTTTCTGGCTGGACTTTCCTGGGAATTAAGTGATGAGATGCATTGTTGATGTGATCCACCAAGAGATGTTCTATATTTAAAAGTATCTCTTTAGAATAAAATAGAATAGAATAGAATAACAGAGTTGGAAGGGACCTTGGAGATCTTCTAGTCCAACCCCCTGCTTAGGCAGGAAACCCTATAGCACTTCAGACAAATGGTTATCCAATCTCTTCTTAAAAACTTCCAGTGTTGGAGCATTTGCAACTTCTGGAGGCAAGTTGTTCCACTGATTAATTGTTCTAACTGTCAGGAAATTTCTCCTTAGTTCTAAGTTGCTTTTCTACTTATTAGTTTATATCCATTGTTTCTTGTCCTGCCCTCATGTGCTTTGGAGAATAGCTTGACTCCCTCTTCTTTGTGGCAGCCCATGAGATATTGGAACCCTGCTATCATGTCACTCCTAGTTCTTCTTTTCATCAAATATACCCAATTCCAGCAACGGTTCTTCATATGTTTTCGCCTCCAGTTCCCTAATCGTCTTTGTTGCTCTTCTCTGCCCTCTATCTAGAGTCTCCACATCTTTTTTACATCATGGAGACCAAAACTGGATGTTGTATCCCAAGGGGGGCCTTATCAGAGCATTATAAAGTGGTATTAACACTTCACATGATTTTGAGTCTAGCCCTCTATTTATGCAGTCTCTTACTTCTCTCTGCCTCAGATGTTTGCTTTTGTCCATGATTTGATCTTGATTCCAATGACACTGAACAACATTCTTCTAGCAGGTACTGTATATGGAATCCAGATTGTCACTGAATCCTTCTGGGATAATGTCTCAACTTCTCATCCAAAATCTCACCCTGCTTGGTCTTATCCAAATCATCAAGATCAGTTCCATATTAATAAGAAAAAGAATATTGGAGATATAAATAAGATGTGAGCAGAGATATACTCTAATTACAGCCAAAGTATTACCTGAATGACTCCATTTATATTGCATCTATTGTATCCTTGTTCCCTATGATGGCAGGAGAACAGAATGTGGCATCTGGTTCATGGCTATGGAATGATCCAGAAGGGGAGCCAGGAAATCAATATGGTAGCCATGACCACATAATCAATGCCTTGCCTCAACTTCATATTTTATTACAACTACTAACACTTCTGGTCGTGGGTATTGTTCATACAGTCATTATAGTTGGTCTTCTTGTATAGAACAAGTTCTAAGCCCTAATTTCTTCTCTAGAACAAGAGATAAAGACACAACAGAGATGAAGGGGGTGAATTCTTAATAAATTCAACTGAGTAACTTTGGCTTTTAAATTCTCTTTTTCATCTGTGCTTTGTTCATTTTGTAGATGAATCACCCATTCAGAACTAATATTGCAATAATTCAGAATGCTTCCAAAAAGAAGAGACATACAGATTAAAGCTGAAACCCTGCCTTTGACATACTGCTAAAATATGTTCTTACCTCCAAAGACTTCTGGAATGATAAATATGTCATTTTATTACTGATTGATTAATGCAATGCCCAGTCCACATATTCATTACTAAAAATATCCCTTGATATAAAGCTGCACTATAACAACACCAATTGTAATAGCATTTTTTAATTCATAGATATACATTTTGAAATGTATTTATCTGACAGTCTAGAGAATAAGTACATATTTTTTTAAAAAATGCTTAAAGGCAAATCCTTGGGGATTTGTAATAGGAAAAAAAAGGTACCACAATATACTTACAAAATTTCTACTCTCTGTATTGCTGGAGACAGATGTAACAGACAACTGTTGTTAAACACCTACTTATTTATTTCATTTATTTAAAAGATTTGTGTGGTCACGAATTTTAGAACTGTAGCTTTGGGTGATTCACAATTATTAAATAAAACCAAGCATCGCACACAAAAATGGAAGCAAAAACAGTAAATACAGAAATAAAAACATCTGGTACCACTTTTTCTTGTTGTGGCCAACATCAACTCCAATTGCATTCTACCCTTTGTTGAGGTAAGATTTTAAGATCTGTAGAAGACAAGTTTTCAAGATCTGCTAGCTAGAGCAGATCTCTAGTTCTCCTGTGTGCATACAAACCATCACACAATTTTCTCCTGTTACATCAGGCTGCAAACTCCACTCTTTTGAACATGTGTCATATCTTATGAAATGGGTCTAGTATGTGTTGTGACCTATATTTACTATTTATTCTTTTGTGCCCCTTTTATAGACATGATAATATAAAAATGTACTCACAAGTGTGCAATATTGCCTTTGTAGGTGAAATGATTTTGGATAAGAAATTTATAAAAAAATAAGAACAACTGTTGTCCTATATTGCTCATGGAATGATTGAATAGTAAATTGCAAGTAAATTGCAAGTACTACAAAAATATTTATTAGTCCACAATGTTTTGCACATTTTTATGAAAATACCTCTTATATATTCTAGGATTCTAGGATAAAGACAGAGAAACAGACAGACAGACAGACAGACAGACAGACAGACAGACGTGGAATCATAGTAACATACCCTTTTTGCAGCATTAAAATTATTACATGAGTGATTTCACAAATGTTATTTTGTCAGAACCTCATCAGAAACTGGCACAATAAATGAGGGCGAGTTTGGGTCAAAAAGATAGGCAAATAAATAAATAAATATGACACTGTCTTATAGTATAATACTAAATAAAAATGGATTTTTTGTGTGAGTGGATGAATATATTATGAATCAAGCCAACAATGGAGATGCACACAATAGATTATAATGGCTGATATTTGAGTTCTTCCCTACCCATGCACACACTTTACATATTTTTATTTGATGATTCGAATCATCCTGATAGATCCCTGCTTCCCAAGGTGTCCCAGTAAAAATTATTTATGAAAGATTTCTACCAGTTGGGATCCTGACAGGTCTAAACTATCCGGCTGAGAGGTCTTGTTCTGTCCTGTCCTTTGACAGAACTTGTAGCTTCAACTAATCCTAGGGAAAAAATAGGGGAGAAAATGTTTTGGATTTTATTGTCCAAATCACCGAAATACAGTAACTACACATCCATTTGTTCAAAGTGCAAGGGCTACCAGTGCAACTCCCACTATAGGTTATTGTAGAAACAAAAACACATTATTGTGCTCAGCTTGGCAGATGCAATTATTCAGCTCAAACACTTCTTCTGAATTAAATATGATTTATAGTGTACATGATTATCAAGGTAGTAGTCTACAGAAGTCTTTTCAGAAGAATTACAATGATTCTCCTTTTAATCAGCCACCATGTCGCCAAGCAAGCATCTCTTGTTCCATTCAGTAGAAGGACAACCATTCTCAAAATTCAGAAGCCATTTGAAAGCTACATTGCAGAGTGAAATGGAAGAAAAACACAATGCATCTCCAAAGGAGCACTCTGGACTTCAGTCTCCTTCACCAAAGAAACACAAATAACCTTGGCAGGCTGTTTCGAAGAGCAGAACTCAATTTTCTCTAGTGAAGAATCATGAATCTTCAATACAGTAAATAGACGGGTGAAAGAAATTCACTCAACTCTTGCTGAAATTCTATGAACAGCACACATCAGAAAAATGTCGCCGAATACTGCAGAAGAAATGTAGGAAAATTAGCAACCCAGGGCTCCTTTTTAACCAGACCAACCAGGATCCTAAATCACTAACATCACATCAGATCTGAAAGCTCATGGGTTAAATCTAAGAAAGACACAAAATAGATAGGCGAACTAGATACTTAAATAAGGACTCACTATTTAATGTGTAGTTGTCCTAAAGGTGCTTTTTCAAAAGGCAACTGGACTGTCTTTAATATGTTTTTTTTAAAACAACAGCAAGCAAACTAGAAAGTCCAGTTGCCTCCTAAAAAGCACCTTGGGACAACCATGACCTGGATGACTGAGAATCTCTACAGACTTAATATGCACTAAATATTAGTCAACAGGTAGAAATATTTCTAGAAACAGGATAAC
Source organism: Thamnophis elegans (assembly GCF_009769535.1). Lineage (NCBI taxonomy): Eukaryota > Metazoa > Chordata > Lepidosauria > Squamata > Natricidae > Thamnophis > Thamnophis elegans. The sequence goes on along the minus strand of NC_045542.1, from coordinate 129,797,332 downwards.
TGTTGCAGTTTGGCACAATAAAATGATAAGGTGCTCTATGTTTTCTCATAATACAGTAAAATGCTTTTATATCTATCTCTACTGTGTTCACTGTTAAATCTAATGAATAGACTTTTTAAGTAATCTTTTCTGCAATATGTACGCACAATGTGATTTTTCTTTCCAGATTTTTTCTGTTATTTTTTATTTTTCAAAATAATGTGATGTTTACATATTATTTTGCAAATGTCCCTTCTATAAGTATATAAGGGTTTTTAAAGTTTTCAAATGAATTAATGCTGGACTTTTCTAATCTATGCTTTATTACATGTGGGTTTAGGTACCTCCTTCTCTTTCCATCTTTTCAACAAAGCAAAGGTTAGTCTCTCAAGTCTGTGAATACTCCCATTCCCAACTGGCTACTATCTTTAGAGAAAGACCAAGTAAAAAGTGATCAGTTAAACCATCAAATCTAACATTCTGTTCCATTCAAGGAGAACCCAATATTTTCTTCTATGAAACTGTTAGGAAGAGCTTTTTTAAAATGTTTAGCAGGATTTGTGTAACAAAAGGTCCTTCATTCTAAAACAGTGATGGCTAACCTTTTTGTCATTGTATGCAGAATGCACCCATAATGCAATGTGTGTGTAAACCCCTGCATGTGCCCCATCCCTTGCGCATGTGGACATGACTCCCTGGGTGTACCTGGCCCCCGTGCATGTGACTCCACCATGCTCCCCTGCCCTCCCGCACATGCGTGCATGACCCCCCACTCCCCCTGATGCACACACAACCCCCATGTATGTGCATTTAACCCATGTATGTGCATGTGACTCCATGCATGTGCATGTGACCCCCATGTGCTCCTCCATGAATGCATGAATGCGAGCACATCTCCCACATGCAGGGCAGAGACCCGAAAAGCAGCTGGCTGGCGGAAGGCACACACACGTGCACAATAGAGCTGAGCTGGGGTGATGGCTCATATGCCCACAGAGAGGGCTCTGCGTGCCACCTGTGGCATGTGTGCCATAGGTTTGTCATCATGGTTCTATAACATGGAAAGAGAGGTCATGTCCTCCTTTTTTGTGATGTCTCTCAAGCATCTTGCAAGTCTAAATATTCATAGTTGCCTCCATCCAACTCATTGCAGTTACTTTCTAGCTCACTTATCATCCTCATCATATTACTCTGCATCTGTTCCAGGAAAAATTAATAGAACATGGCCAGCACTTGTTACATGACAGTGATACCACGTTGCAGAACACATTTCTCAGTTCTAACATGGCCTAGAAATATTCGCAAGCCATCTGTCCTGGTTACAGGAATCCTGATTGAAGCTAATAGGACAATGCTTTATTGTCTTCCCATTTCTAAAGAGGCTAGCTGCTTGACTTCATGTTAGTTAGTGCAGAACCAAGAAGAGCATATGAGGTCAAAACAAGATAGAGAAGAATTCTTTAATCATTCGTGCCACTTCCCCGCACAGTGTTCCTATTCTTCATAGTGCTTGAGTGAATGCAATTTGTTACTGAAAGGATGGGCCACCAGGTTACCCCTGCCATTGGATCATTACACTGCAAAGTCAGATAAACAAACCACCACAGATGTTTGAGCTGAACTGTAACAGATTATTTGATCAAAAACAGGTTCTGTCCAATAAAACGTAGGTTATTATGACCAATCTTGATTTGAATTCTAACATCCAGAATTGGTGGACATCTCCTGGTTCATAGACCTTGATGTAGATCCTGCTTCATTTGGACTTCAGATTCTCCAGATTTTAATCATACGTCACTCTTTTGATCCAAGCAAATTTGTGTGTTCTACTTTTCGGTGAGAGATGCCAGGAAAAAAAAATATTCCTCCTCCACAATGGTAAAATAAAATAAGGCTATAAAGTCATTCAGTTCAGGAGCAGATGTGAGAAGAACTGATGGCAGGTTAACTACCCCTCCCTCAGACAAGAGTTGATTGAAAAATATTACAAGCTAGAGTGTTTACTGATTTATTTTGATTTATAAGGCTACCTAACCTGAAGGGATCTAACTAAAGTGGCGTACCTTGTGTTTAAAAACATATAAAAACAAAACAGAAATCAGTAATAATAACAGCAAAACTGCCACAGGGATTGTGGAAAATTAAAATATAAAATATTAATATTATTGGGAAAAAACACTGAAGTATGCTGTAAGGCAAAATATATGGCAGGATTCATTGTTAGCACAGTTTTATTTCATTAAAATAAAGTGATATTAGCACTGCACATGATCTTAATTCTATCTCTCTGTTAATGGAGCGTAGAACGGTGTTGACTTTTTTTTTTTGCAGCTGCAGCTCACTGCTGGCTCATATTCAAGTGATTGTCCACTAGGACTCCAAGATCCCTCTCACAGTTACTACTATTGAGCCAGATACCACTTGTTCTATACCTGTGCATTTTTTTTCTTGCCTAAGTGCTGATGGTCTGGGCTGGGCCTGATATCTTGGTGCTGGAGGAGCAGCAAAAGTAATTACAGAACCATACATCCATGGTAATCTCTAGAATGCCTTTGAAATCCCAGGAGGAACACCAATGCAGTGTTCATCTTAAAAAGGGGGAAAGAGAAGGCAGATGGATTTGTCCCAAGCAAATCATTCTGGACTAACTTTAAACTCATTTGATGAAATTAGTAGCTTAGTAGTTATCACAAAGCAAGATGGGTGGCAAAAAAAAATTCTAATAATAAACTGTAAAGTCCTCAATTCTACGGCGACGATTCCGGAGCGTGCCTCCCAGGTGGTGCCTCTTATAGGCTGAGCCATAACAGACGCAAGGCGGGAAAATGGAGCTTCATCATTTGTCCGTCTGTCTGACAGCTGCTATTTAAAGAGTTGTCAGACAGAGAGTTCCCTGTTGCCGGTTACTAAATTGCCTCACTTGTTAGCTGTTACTGTTAGTGAAAATAAAAGTTATTTTTACTTCATAACCTGCCTGGTCTATGTTCCTACCAGCCTGGTTCTCAGGCTAGAACACAAACAAATTAGTATATCAAGAGAATGTTATGGATAATGTATGTATGTAATGTGTGTGTGTGTGTGTGTGTGTGTGTGTTTGTTTGTTTGTTTCCTGCCATTATTATTTTTACAAATAACAAGGTCAAGCAGCTGCCTTTGACAGCTAAGGTGGCACTTAAACTCATGATCAAGGTTTGTTTTGGTGTCTTAACCCTCTAGGGCCAAAAAAAAAAAAAAAAAAAAGGAAGAAGTCTTCAATAGTGTGTCTCTTGTTAGTCACTTAATAAAATGATAAACTGTGGGCTAGCTAATGCCATTATCAGATAGACTGGCTGAATGATGTCATGAAAGGAAGGCTTATAAATAACTCCACTTTAGCTGGAAGGGAAGTACAATATTGAATGGAGTGCCCCAAATTTCTATCCCGGATCCTGACACTTCAATATTTTCATTACTGATTTGGACATAGAATTTATGGGAATATTTCTGAAGTTTGCAGATGACACTAAGCTGGCAAGGATACTAATCCTTTAGATGAAAGAGAGAAGGTTCAAAAGGATCTTCTTCAAACACTCTGTTTACCATCCTGCCAATTCTAACCTCACCTTGCAAAAAAAAAAAAAAAAAAACCACCATCCTTATTCCCTCCCCTCTTCCCTTTTCATTCAGCAAGCTTTGCTAATGTATTATACTCCATGAACCATCACTGGTTCTTGCCCATATTAATTATTTAATATTATTCAGTGTTTGCCCTTGATGCTGAAAAATTGTCACTGCAAATGTTAACTTTATAGGAAATGATAAATGATCATATTTGCATTTTGAAAGGAAATGAATTGTTTGAAGAACCAGTCTTGGAAGAAGTATCAGATATTGCCTCTGTAATTATCTATTTCTATTTTGGTTTTGTACTGATTTTATATTTGCTGCATGCTCCAATCATTAGTCCTTTGCTTGGATAGATATTGTTGAAACGTATTAGAACTGTGCTCTTTTAAAGTGTGACTGGATGGGAAAATAGTTCACTGGTTTCCAATGAACCGAAAAATTCTGTTGGGTGCATCATTTACTCACCAATTTCTTCTCTCATTATTCTGCCCAGGCTATAATCAATTTTGCTTGGTCCCTTCATTTTGGAAGAATAATATTGCTGATTGTGTTACAGTGCTTATTCTTTATAGTCAGGTTTTCAAATATTCATTAAACAAGAATAGATTTTTTTGGGGGGGGATTCCTTTTTATCCTGCTACTATGACATGATCTTCTACCAGTTGCATGTCAGATTTTGCTTTTCTCAGATATTTTCATGCCGTTATTTTCTGTGGATTGACAATGGGAAAATAATGGTTTCTTTTGAAGAGATGATTTAAACACGAATGCCTGGTGCCCCACAAATATTGGATGGCATACTTTGAAATTTTAATGAATAGTTTCAATTGAATAGCGTGTCTTTTTCAAATCTTGGTAACATCCACAAATTATTTCTGTCCCATGGGTTGAACATAATCCTTACCAAGTGACTAATACAGAGTGAACTTGTCCTCATCCCATGGATAGTTCCCTACGTACAATATGACCTTTAGGGAGAATAAGGGAATGAGAACAATTGCCTTAAGAGGGGAGCTATCCAAAATAATATTCAGTATTTGAAATGATGGATATTGAACGATATTCAAAAGTACTATAACTAGTTATTTCAAGTATAATCCCAGTAATTCACTCAGTATTCAACTTCCCCTGTCCACTTTGAATTGCTGAGATGTGACTTCAATAAGCAAAAGCAATGGAAAAAAAATACGCAAATATCAGATGCAGTGAGAAGACAATAGGAGAGAATACCACTGAAGCTTCTGCCTTGAAACTTTTTAGAGACTTCAAAATAGCAATAGGAATAGCAGTTAGACTTATATACCGCTTCATGGGGCTTTCAGCCCTCTCTAAGTGGTTTACAGAGTCAGCATATTGCCCCCAACAACAATACGGGTCCTCATTTTACCCACCTCGGAAGGATGGAAGGCTGAGTCAACCCTGAGCCGGTGAGATTTGAACAGCTGAACTGCAGAACTGCAGTCAGCTGAAGTAGCCTGCAGTGCTGCATTTAAGCACTGCGCCACATTGGACTTTGGACCATTTGTCCATTTGTGTCACAAGTACACCTGTGACTCAGGCCAGCGTTACTGCCGGTTTGCTCATGCACGGGCATGCATACTTCAATAGAAATTGTTCTGCATATGTACAGAACTCCAAAAAAAGATTGTGGTGGTGACTGCGGCAACCAGGGAAGCAGTTTGGGGATGTGGCCAGCCTGGGTTGCTGCCAGTTCTGTGACCCAAGCCAGCATACCACTACCGGTTCGGCCGAAATGGGCCGAACTGGTAGGAAACCACCTCTGCTGTGACTGTAAACTTTACTGTTGTATGCCTTCTTTTGTTTTTATCTAGATCAGTGGTAGTCAGCCTGGTCCCTACTGCCCACTACTGGGCGTTCCAGCTTTCATGGTGGGCGGTAGGGGTTTTGTCCGATACTGAAGCACTGTCCTTTTTTTTTAATTTAATTGACTTTAAAGAAAAATTCATAGCATTATTTAAAAACATTTTCATTAGGTTTTCATAAAATCACCATTACTGTGGAACCGGTGTGCGGTTAGAAAATTTTAATACTAACAGAGATACAAAAGTGGGCGGTAGGTATAAAAAGGTTGACTACCCCTGATCTAGATAGAGTCACTATCCCCACCAAAAAAATTAAAGACTATAAAGAACTGCAGTAAAATAATGAATTGTTCAAGTGAATGGGGAAACAATATTGTTATACTCAGTAATGCACTGGCATTATTTTTTGCACCAAAGTCTTAAAAGTTGAAAATAATATGTAGCCACTTTCTCCCTAGAGTTGCCACAAAGGTGTTTTTTTTTTTAAAGAGGCTTTTCTGAAGACCTGAAGAAACTTCTTGGATGAGAAGTGAAACATCTTCAAAGAAAAATAAGAAAGTCCAGTTTCCTCTTGAAAAAGCACCTTTGGAACAATCATGACCTGGGTGACTGAGAATCTCCATAGACATCTCCCTAGGGTTGTTCTCTCAGTGTAGAGGTTTACAGTGATCTAAATAGCTTATATTTAGTCATCCAGAAGAGGCCATCCCTATCTCTTAGTTCAATCTAGATTGTTTCTTTTATAAATCCAATTTCTACACACCTTCAGACAAGGAATCTTTAACTATGGACACAATTGTCAGCTTTTCATATCTTCATTAATGGAAAATCATAGCATGAGCTCCATTTAATAGATCTAGTCCAATGAAGCAATCAACTGCTGTGTTATGGCAATAAGCTAATAACTCCACTTGGGTAGGCAGGAAATCTTTATTTTTTTTGTTTGGTAACCACTTTGTTTGGTAGCTATCACACAGGGTAAAGTGCCACATTGGCATGCTTATTCCTTCACATAAGCAGCAATCAATGTGTATTAAATGACATAAATATTGAAAATATTTCATTTAATTTTTTTCCCTCTTGCTTTTTCTCTTGCCTCTCTTGCCTCAGATAACATTCTGGGCTGACAGCTGATAGGAAAAAAAATTCTATAGTACTGATTCCATTGCAACAACATTTATGTATTCAGTAGCCGGGATACTTACCGCTTACTATGCCCTTTCCAGAGTATGTCAAGTATTATTTATCACTTATGAAAGTCTAAATAACTTGGATGAATACAAATTACCTTCTTCCACTTCATATATCCCAGAGAAGATTTCTCTGCATTACCAATATAGAATCTGTGATATTGGATAAGTTGAAATATTTTCTGCTGAATATAGGTTTTGTTATCTTTATCACAAAAGATTTGGATTTTGGCCTAAGGAATGGAACCAGGGGTAAAATTCAGCAGGTTGCGACAGGTTCTGGAGAATTGGTAGCGGAAATTTTGAGTAGTTCAGAGAACCAGCATACACCACCTCTGGCTAGCCCCAGAGTGGGGTGGGAATGGGGATTTTGCAGTATTCTTCCCCTGCCACGCCCACCAAGCCATCCCCACACAACCGGTAATAAAAAAAAATTGAATTTCATTACTGAATGGAACCCACTTTTACAGTTATTTCAATATGCTACACTATACTCCTGCTGATTAAAAAAATGTTGACTTGTTGAGTTTGCTATTTACAATATGGAATCACTTAGATTCAAAAAAAGAGTTTCAAAATCTTCTTAGATCATGATTCTGATTATTTTGAATCCAGGTTTGATGTCACATCAGTTCAATCTCATCAACCACATACCAATCCTGCTGCTAGGTTTCTTTCACAATTATTTATATCCAATGTGATCCTTCAGGTCACCCAATGGTACACCCACTGGCAATATAATTAAGTGCATCCATCTTGCAATTGGCCATCCTGTTTAAGTTGTTTCTCACACCCTTTCCTGAATTATAGACTTTACTAGAGAGTTAGAGTTTCACACCAATTCTTTGACCCTGGTCATTTGTGCCTCAAATAAGAAACCTGAGTGGACTTGTTCTATGTTCCATTTTAATTATCTTCTTGACTATCCATGTTTTCAGTTTTTAGAATCTCCTTTCCCCAAAGCCTGGAAATGTTGTTATGCCCTTTCTTTTGGGTTTAGCAAATTAAAATAATAATAATCAAGTTTTCTGAAGAGAGTCCTTTAGATTTACAAAATCTTTCTTAAGGTGACAGTTTAAAAGAAGAAAATGGCTGATAATTAAAATATCCTTTGGCTGGAGAGACAAATACAAGGGTGAGAATAAGAAGCAAGTGTATAAGGCAAATTGTATCTCATTTGACATAAAAAAGAGATGCATATTCTTACATGTCAGCTTTGAGAAACAATCTCTCAGTGCTTATCATAAACAAAGGATTTTAATCAGGTGAACAGATTCGATACCATCAACAGAATATGATGAGCTTAACCTTTGGAATGACAATTATTCCCATGCCTCAAGATTTGGTCTTCTTTTTTTCCACATAAAATTCAATATCATATGACAGTAAGATGAATATACACATCACGCCTGCCTACATCGCTAATACACAGTAAGACTAACTGCAAGGACTTTTCTGTCCTTTCAACTTAAAAAAGAAGGCTAATAATCAACATTTACTAAACAACTACCTCTATCCCTCTATCCCTGCAGACAATGTCTATAATGTTGACAAATATTAACTTGGTAGTGCATCACCCATCAAAGGCAACAGAAAAAGTTCACATACTTGTCTATCCGTCTTCCCTGGTTGTTTTTTTTAAAATATAGGACAGTCTATTCCTCTGGTTTCGCTAAACTACAATAGATCTCCCTCTTTCAACATCAGAATATTTTTTAAAGAAAAAAGTGCTTGCCAATCATGTCAAGCTATCTAGGCCATTCTGAGCATGTGTATTGGAATACAGTAATACAAAAAAAAATAGCTACTGTGCATATCTCTATAGCCTTATGAAGTTATTGATGCTGACAGATAATCACTAGCTCAAAGACATCTAGTAAACTTCAGAGATATGACAAGGGAAAAAAGCTTATTCCTCCATAAGAGAGCTTGAATGTTCTGGATTTGCATCCCAAAGAAATGTATCCCTATCTTGTGCACTAACATTCTGAGTGGCTCATTCATTGACCCTTCTGAAAATTGGTGGATAATAATTATTGTTACAGTGAAAGAAAATAAAGATAGATAGATCTAATGCTTCTGCTTTCTCTCAAATTCCTTTTTTTTCAAAACAGCTCATCCTTTATGCCTGATTTTTAAATAAATGTAGAGTTTTAATATATTTTATTAAAAAGAAATAGAATAAAATTATATTCCATCTGCACCACTAAATTCATTGAACAAAACTATTGGGGTTCCAATACAGAGAAGTAACTGATGGCCCTACAGCTATTATAGTTTTAAGAATCAATTTAGTGCTTTGAACCTAACGAAACCTACAGAGATTCAAACTCAGATAGTTAAGAACTAACTATTGTTAATTCCTCTAATTTCAAGAATCTCCTACTTTCTAAAACTCATTTTATTTCCATCCCTTTTGTAAATAATATTGCACAGTTTGACACAGACATAGATATACACAGACACACACACCAATGTATACACAGGCAGACACACACACACATACATAGTTTATTCGTTTCTGGAAGAAACTAATGAAGGCATTTTAAGCCATGTAAATCAAAAATGCAGATGGCTTGAGTGAAGCATCCTTCAGGGGACACTTGTGTTGTATTTTATTGCTGAAAGTTGACAGTATTCCAGTATTCTCTGTTCTAAAAAAAAATACTGCAATCCTCTATGCAGTTATATGAAGGAAATTTGACATCTGGAATGCACCATTATAGTGCCAGTGGTTTTATTGGACGATTGGTGGGGGGGGGGGGGGCAATAGGATAGTGCTTGTGTATCTTCATGTAAAGGTTAAGAGTGTAATGCAAAATTATATAAACATTTATTTTAGTCACTAAAGATTTATACTTGGCTATATGCTGTTTCCCTTGTCTTTGCTGGGCTCTCTGTAAAAAGTCAGATAATCTTTCATCGTCATTCCAAAAACTTTAGAAAACAGATTGAAATGGCCCATTCCCACATGGTGTTAAGTACTCCTTAATCTTGATGGTCTCATTTTGACAGAACTAGACAAAAGAATCCCAAGGACAAGATAAAATGAATTTGCTTTGGCAACTGGCAACTCAAGTGAGATAAGCCCATTAAAAATGTGTGTGAGAAATGGTGGTTCAGAACCCATACAGGTTAGTCAAGGCCACACATGGCATGAAACTTTAGTGCAGATCCAAACAGGAGATGTCAAATGTTTGCTGCCTTTGAAGAGATTCTCCTATCAGCATCTCTTTGGAATTATAAGACTGGCAGAAGGGATGTAAGGTCTTAGTTTGTCTTATTATATTCTCCAGTGTTCTTGAATATTCTTCTATTGCTTGCCATGTTATATTGATATTGTCTTATATAGCCTTGGAATCAAGTCTTAAGTACTCATAGTTAAGTTATTGTTGTTGATTAATGTTTCTATATCCCAAAGAATCAGTAACTCTATTGGACTCAACTACAGCAATGCAACCATCTTTTAATGTGACCTAAACCAAGATGGATATTGTGGCACTTTCATTAACTGTTGCTTCCTTCCCTCCACACTCTTTCACACTGTTTCTCTTGTTACTACACTATCTACTCAAATGTAGGACAGCTATCCACTCCTGTAAAGTTTTGAAATTGACATGGGCAGATAGAATCTAGAAATGTCTGATTAAAACCATTCACAATAAGAAACAATAGGAGGTCAAGCACCTGCCCCAAACTCTTTCTGAATGTCAGTCTTTTTCACATCAATAGCTGCCACTAATAGATGTGACCTCATGACATCAGTATACTCCACAGCACAAAAGGATGAGAACTCAGCATAGGAATAATATTTTTCCATGAGAGGCTCTTAGCGGCAGACTCAACTACACACTGAGGATGTTGTATCTGATAAAAGTGAACTTTTAAGAGCCTTGGGGTTAAAATGCTCTCAACTGTTCTCAAATCGTAAGGGGAAAAAAAGCCTGATATATGCTATAATTTTTATGAACTAGTTTTGTACAAGATGGAGGGATGGAGAAATGAAAGGATGGAAGGAAATATGGGAAGGAACGATGGGGGGGGAAGAAAAGCTATGAATTTTGCTGTAAGAAGCTTTCCTGGTTTTGCGATTCCCTTTTGCTGTAGCTGTATTGTGCTGCGATCTTCCAAAAAAATGAAAAAAAAATCTTTAGAATTTTCCTATGAAATATTTAAAGGACTCAAAGAGCTGCCAAGTATGAGATTGGTAAGACTCTTGCTATTGAAAATGGGGAGGCATAAATAAATCATTGCCTATTTACAGGGAACAGTTTTCAGCTCTTGCAACTAATGAGCAGAGATCACCAGCACCACAATTTCATCTGCCACAAACAAAGGTGTTTTTGATTATCCACGATTTATAGGAACACATGTACTCTCTGATAAGCATAGCACTAAGGGTTCCTTTTGAGATAGCTAAAGACCACAACTGTGCCAGGATGAAAACTGGGTTACATACTTCAAGAAAATACCGAAAGCTTAGACCATCCCATTTATCCTTAGCATGATTTTTGCTTCTTTATTTTGGAAAGCTGACATGCACAGATGGTTTTTATATAATGCTTTGATGACCTTTAGAATTTTTTTTCGGATTAAACACTGTTCTACTTCATTATGACATTTTCTACTTGTACTACCACATTTGATATGTACAGCTTAATAACACAACTAGACATGAATGTTAATACCTCTACAATTCATTGCATGGGTTTTTTTTCTTTTTTTAAAAAAAAAATCTCTTATGGAATTTAGTACAAGTGCTTTCTTGCTGCAGGCTTACATGAATCATATAAATTAGACGGTAACAAAGGAACATATTAGCATTTGTTAGCCTAGATGCCCAGATTTTTGTAATAATACAGTTTAAGTATGTAGTGTTATATTTTTCCCCCTGAAGTTTAATATGTACTACAACTTTTCAGCCTCGGGTTTTCAATGAAAGCCATAATTGAATTGGCGTCTTTCATGCCCAGGGAGAATGATTTTGCACAGTGGTAATTATTACAGGGTACAAAGAATTGTATTATTGCTCGGTGTTTGGTTTTGTTGGAACTTTTAAAAATAACTCACGGGCTCTTAATTGGAAACAAATGTTAAGGCATCAAGTCAAACCTGCTGTTCTCTGCTTGCCAGATAGTTGTCCTGTCTCTGCTTGAAGGCATACAATGAAGGAGATACCCCCATGTTCTGGATAACCAATTTCACTTTAAACTGCTCTCATTGCTAAGATTTCCCCCTCCCTTCCCCCAGTTTTCAAATCAGCATTTCTCAAATCTGCACCAGATCTGCTGGTTTTTTAAAAGTTAACTTCTGACCTGTGATGTCTCAGACTTTGTTCTCCAAATGAAATAGTTATTTCAGGGCCAGACCAGGTCCAGAGCACTACATTCCAGTACCAGTTTATTAAATTCTGTAGGCCACATCCTTGATGGATGGACTGGAATAATCCAAAGGATCTTGTAATTTTTTAAAATTTTTAGATAGGTTCTGAACCATCATTACTCTCATACTTTTTCAATGTGTTCATCCAACTTGGGTTGCCAAAGCAAATTCCTCTTATTTATTAGACCTTGTCTTATTTACTTTGGCAATGTCACATGTGCACATTCATTGGAGAAGTCAGTGATGCTAGGAATGGCTGGTGGATCAAGAAGAAGGGGCAAGCAAATAACTCACTGGTTAGATACCATCAAAGATACAAAGATGAACATCCAACAACTAAAAGAGCTGTGCTTGACAAAGTAGCATGGAGACTACTTGCCTACAAAGTCACCAAGAGTCAGATATAATTGAACAGTTAAAACAACTACTACTAATTTTTTAAAGCATATTTTATTGATTTAGCCTAAATTGAATCTATATTTTAATGGCCATGTCATACTATTAATAAACCTCAACTTACAACCACCCATTTAGAACTGTTCAAAGTTACAGGCACTTAAAAAGTGATTTATGATCAGTTCTTGCACTTTTGGCTGTCACAGAAATCCCATGACTACATGACAAAAATCTGGGTGCTTGGCAACCACCATATATTTACAACAGTTACAGTGTTCTGGGGTTACCTGATTGCCATTTGCAACCTTCTAACCAATGTCAAACTGGTGGCCCACAGACCAGATGTGTCATGCACAGGCCACGCCCACCCCAGCTCCGTGAAGGGAAAAATGTTGCAATACATCATGGTATGGCAACATGATGCCGTGAGTATGACCTTCTAAGAGGACTTCCAATGAGCAAAGCCAATGGGGAGCTATATTTGTTTAATCACCATGTGATTCAATTTAAAACCATGGCAAAAAAAGATCATAAAATTAGGTGCAAATCACTTAGTTACCACTTTTCTGGTCCCAAGTGTGGTCATAAATCGAGGACTACTGACTTTTAATGTGTGGTTGATTACAATTCCCATAACTCTTTTTGATGAGATATTCATCATCATCATCACCACCACCACCACTATCATCTGTTTACTGAAGGATGAAGGACTCTCCCATATGTTTCCAACCAATACAGTCTTGAGCTTTTTTGATACATTATTATCAAGTCAGGTGTATCTGCCTGATTTCTTTTTCCCAAGGGATGAGCTTTGCCTTTACCCTTATTAAATTTGTTCTATTATTTTCAAAAAGCTTTTTCTTACCTTTCAAGGTGTGTTTGAATTTTTTTTTTAGATTATTAGGTATCCAGACAGTTTCCTATAATTTACAAATGTAATAAGTATTCCTGGTGACCCCCAAAAATGAATTAAAGGTGAAACAGAAGAGAGGACCAGTGGAAACAGGTTATGCATCTGGAAATAGCTCTTTAGAACCCTCCTCCTCTTTGCCAACTTTTATAATCAGCAGTTGCATTCTGAACACAGGGAGCTTCCTTTCATGTCTCTCAATTTTAACATCTTTATTTCAGCTTTGCGCTTGCTGTCAATTTTGTTTTATATTGTTGTCAAACGTGTGTGGGTTTTTTAAAAATTTATTTTATGGTTTTGTTTTATTTTATCCATGTTTTTTTTTAAAAAAAAAATACTGATGATAAAGAGTCCAGAAAACACTGTTATTTCAAGGCAAACAAATGTCTTCAATAAATAGCAAAATAAATTATGAACGAATTGGAGTTGCTGCATAGAAACAGTGGAGAATGTGATGGCTTACATGTCAAAAAACTGGGAGGCTGCGCAGGGGGAATAGGCAATATTGGTCATGAAAGGAAAAAGAAGAAAAACAGAAGGGTGGAGGAGGGAGAGTGAATTGTTAATATAGATCTGCACAGCTTTGTCTATTCAAAATATTTGGACTTTTAAAAACTGGAAATGACAGAGATGTCCATTGGATGTTCCAGACTTTCTCAGGAACACGTAGTCTTAACAGAGAGTTTGTTGCTTTGTGTATGTAACAGAAAAGTAGAGTTGGAAGGCACTTTGGAGATCTTCTAGTCCAACCCCCTGCTCAAACAGGAAACCCTATAATATTCCAAACAAGTGACTGTCCAGTCTTTTCTTAAAAGCCACCCGTGATAGAGCACAACTTCTGAAGAAAAGCCATTCCAATGGTTAATTGTTTTCACTATCGGGAAATGTCTCTTAGTTCTAGGTTGGTTATCTCATTGATTAGTTTCCATCTAGCATTCCTTATCTTGGCCTCTGGTGCTTTAGAAAACAGGTTGACTACCCTCTTCTTTGTGGCATCCCCTCAAATATTGGAACACTGATCTCATGTCACCCCAGTCTTTCTTTTCCCTAAGCTAGATATAATTCCTTTGTAGGCCCCTAATCAACTTTGCTGCTGTTCTCTCCACTATTTCCAAGGTCTCAACATCTTTTTTATAATGTGACAAAAACTGGATGCAGGTGTCATGTTACTAAGGCTTTATAAAGCAGTACTAATACTTCATGTGATCTACATTCTATCCCTCTGTTAATGCAATCTAGGAAGCATCTAGTCACAGTTTGATCTTTTTGAATAGATCCTCTGCAGTACAGCAGAATTATAGAAAAGTTAGAAGATTCCTACTGTTTTCATAATCACATTTCTGATGATGGCCCACATATGGTAGAAGGCTAATGCTGAGGTGAAAATCTACATTCATTTGGCTGAATATAGTGTCTTGTTTGCTGCTCATGCTTTAAGAAAACCAACTCCAATTATAAAGTTACATTTACCCTAACTTGATGCTAAATAGTTTGTTCAATATAAACCATAACTCTTCTTAAATGTTGTAATTATATTAAGTGAAAATCCATTTTGCTGGCTTAAAAAAAAGCTGGCTTGAGATATTTTGATGCCTAAAATGAAATAAATGAAGTAATATGATGCATTCTGGGTATACCTCCCCCCCAGGCAATGGTTTGAGGCACAGGGCAGACAAAGAGATGGACAGTTGGATTTTTGTTCAACAGAGTTGATAGGATAGCTGGAGTAATCTAGCACAAAGAATGAAGAAAAAGCTTTGTTTATACAGCTCTCTTTCTAGCGCTATAGAAAAATTCCAAAATTCTTATAGCAACTGATATGCAACTTTCCATTTTAATGAATCTTCAAAATCTATTAAAACTATTTCCCCTTCCATTCAAATATTGGAAATAAATCACTGCCTGGACATGTTTTTCAAAAATGATTTATTTTTATTTTATTTATTTTTATTTTATTTAGTTTGTCAAACATGTACAAGATAACAGGTATAAGTGTAAGCATGGACATGAGCTTACACTTATATGAGTGCAAATAAATGGAGAGGGTAGAACAGGGACGATCGGCACACTGATGAACTTATTTCCACTTGGAAAGTTTCCAACATGGTGGCGCACTTAGACTCTGGGGCTTTGAGCTCCTGGTGTCACAGTGGAGTTAGGCAAAAACTAGTATATACCCACAGGGAGTTACTAAAGATTGGATCTTCTAGTTTAAATACAACCACACTCCATGCACATGCTGGTTTTTCCCCTTTTTTTTCCTTTTTTTGTTTCTGCTATAATTTTGCACCAGTAAGGTTAAAACCAATTTTGTTGTATTTTGTACAATGACAATAAAGATTATATTTATACTTATGCACACCCCTTTATGGATTTCTTAGGAATGAGGTGAAGTCCACGGTAGACAGTTTGAGGTTGATGTTGTGTAGGTTTGAGGATGTAACAACAGAGTCAAGTAGAGCATTCCAGGTATTTACCATTCTGTTGCTGAAGTTATATTTTCTGCAATCGAGTTTGGAGCGGTTTACCTTGAGTTTGTATCTATTATTTGCTCATGTATTATTGAAGCTGAAGTAATCGTTGACAGGTAGGACCATTGTAGCACATAATTTTGTGTACTATGCTTCGGTCAGACTGTAGGCGGCAGGTTAGGTTGCCAAGCCCCAAATTTCAAGCCTGGTGCCATAAGGTATTCTATTGTGAACAGAGGAGTAGAGTACTTTTCTCGTGAAATACCTCTGGATTCGTTCAATTGTATTAATGTCTGATGTACAGTGTGGATTCCAAGCAGATGAGCTGTATTCGAGAATTGGTCTGGCAAAGGTTTTGTATGCTTTAGTTTGCAGTACAATATTACCAGAGAAGAAGCTTTGCAAAATTAGGTTAACAACTCTTAATTCTATTTCTATTTATTAAATTTATAGGCCGCCCAATCCCGAAGGACTCCGGGCGGCTTACAGAAATAAAATTTTAAGGAAAAGGTAAAAAGACAAACAGAAGAGAACAGATTAAAAGAAACACACCATGTACCCAGTCTAAGCGGGGCTGGACCTTGATCAAGAGGTCAACAGCCCCCAGGCCTGCCAGAATAGCCAAGTTTTAATGCCTTTTTTGGCAATGCTATTACAGTGAGCTTGGGGCTTAGATCATTTGAGATGAGTACTCCTAGGTCCTTGACAGAGTGAGGGTTGTCTACAAGGTCATATCCACCCAGTTTGTATTTGGTGTTCAGATTTTTGTTGCCAATGTGTAAGACAAAGCATTTGTTAGTTGAAATTTGAAGTTGGCAATGGCAGGAGATTTGCCCTTGCCTTCTTTCTAGGGCTGAGTGAAAGTGACTGTTCCAAGGTTATCCATCTGTCTTTGCACCTAAGTTGGACTAGAATTCATGCTCTGCTGGTTTCCAGCTTGATGCCTTAACCACTATGTCAAACTGGCTCTCTGTTTACAATTGCTAATGTGAATTCTTATATTGCTAATGTGAATTCTTATATAAACTTTTTGTTAAGGTAAATTTTGTCTCATTATTATGTAAACCAATGCAAGCATATTGGACATAAAATGACTTTTATATACTGTGCACAAACCGTTGAGGAAAGTAAGCTACCAGGCAGCTGCCATCTGAAGATAGGCACTGGAATGGTCCCTTATTGCAAACCTGAAATCATGGTATTTTAAACCTTACTAAGCAGATCCTGTCTTCCAAGGTTTTCCCAGGAAAAGATAATTATAAGCAGCCATCACTCTGGCTCAACTTTCTGTTGGACACACAAACACATCTATCACACTAGGGATATCTTTCTTTCTACATTTCTCCCTTTAGCCTTAAGAAAAATGAAAGAAAGGTGCTTTGACTGTTCCTGACCGCAATCAAAAATAGAAAATAACTAAAGTGTCTGTTCCTCCTTAAACGCCAAAAGTAGCTGTACAATTATGCAATCTTGTACATGACTTAATAAATCAATGAATCAAAATCTATAGATAGAAAATATAAAAAGGAAAAAGGGAAAAAAGGGGGAAAAAAGAAGTTCAGAGAAATAAGACAGGGACAGCTATCACCTATAGAACCTGGAACAAAATCAATAATTCAGTCACATTTACTGAATTAATTAATTACTAATAAATTGCTTCTTTGATTAAGAATTTGGATTTCAGCCTATGCTCATAAAGCGAGGATAGAGAAAAATAACATGAATCTCTCCTCACCTCCCCTTGTCTCCCCATCCCTTCCCCTCCCCATCAAATACTATCCTTTGTTTTTAACACACAAATAATGAGTGAAAACAGTGGCTGTTTTTTTAACCAAGCAAACAAAATGAATGACATCATGGTTCTAGAAAATTGTATGATGTCTGAAACTGTCTTCCTACTTAATTTGACTTAATTGTATAATCTAATTGTGCCATGGCATAAAAGATTTCATTGATTTTTTTTTTTGGGGGGGGGGACAAAAGCTGAAGTCCTTTTTAGATCTTTCAACATGGGTCAGCTTACCACATATTTAGGGGCAACACTTGTACCCCTAAAAGTAGATTGACAAATCTATAAGTCTCTCATTTTAGTTCTTGAAGTATTTTTCAGTTCAGATTGCTACTATTCTCACATCTATTACTCTATATCAAGAAGTGACATTCTAGTTTCTGATTTGTCCTTGTGTATTCATGAAATACAGTCCATTCTTATTCCAGTCCCCTGTTGGTCATTCTATCATTCAACACTGTCTTTCTAAATCCAGGCAAGGAGCCAATTCAGCAACAGTACCCATCTCTCTCTCACACTCTCTCTCTCTCTCTCACTCACACTCACACACTCTCTCTCCCCCCTCCCCCCCCCCCCCTCTCTCTCTCTCTCTCGCATATAAGTAATCTGATTATACAGAACAAAGAGTGTTCTTTATGTCTGTGATATAATTCACAAATAAAAAACAAACATAAGAATTAACATTTAAAATGATGTAAACAAAAAGAGCTTTTATTTATTTATTATTTTCAGTCTATTGAATATGCTTTCAGTATCCATAATGTGCTTAATATATTGCTTTAATTTCCATGAAATCCATCCTAAGAAAATTTCATAAAACAATTTCCCATTGTAAACAGAAATATTCAGAATAAAACACAATATCTACTGTATAAACAATGGACAAATGGGAATAAAATCACTCTTTGCTTTTAGTAATTTAGGTTGTAGCATTGGAAAACTACATAACTTATAAAATAAGTGCTGTTAACAGATGCCTTAGAACAGAGGTGACAAAATCAAGGACCCCAGGCCAGATCTGGCCCATGGAATGCTTAAATCTAGTTGTTGGGGCAACCTGGAAATAGCAAAGAACTGGCCCTCAGTGCCTTTTGCAGCCAAAATGGGGCATAGGGGGTGCCATATCCTGTGTTTTGCCTGGATGGCCTCCTGTAGCACTCTGCTGGCCATAAGGGGGCATGAGGGGGCTGCGTGCAGTCCCCCCCTTGCCCCATTTTTGGCCTGGACTGCCTCTTCTAACACTCTGCTGCCAAATTGGGGCAAAATGGAGAACTACAATGCTGATCCGGCCTTTGAAGAAATCCAATTTGACAACCCTGCCTTAGAATATAACACCATTAATATGTAACTATTGAGAAGCATACAGTAGTTTATGTATGTCATAGTCTAAAATCTCCCTGATAACCGAGATCAGTCTTTTTCCACTTGGAATAAACAAGACCTTTTTAAAAAAAAATAACTTTTTTTTAACTTTGTGTGTTGGGGGATTCTCTCAGTGGTGGGAATTTTTACATCCTGCAACCAATTTTACTGATTCTGCTAATGTACCATGAGTTGCAGATGCAATAATTTTTATGCAAGTTTTCCATGAGGTCTAACCATTATTTCAAGAGTTCTTGCAAGGAAAACAAATTGAGAAAGGCTGGACTAGATAAAATTGAAGTCGTGTCTGGAGGAAGATCCAACCTCACGACAATACGGACGTGCGGTCTTGATGCTCTGAGACTGCAGCCGATACTTTTGCTGCTGGGTGGTCCATCCCATATAGACAGTGAACAAGAAGAATATGTCTTGCTGATCTCAGGGACATTGCAAAGTCCCTGATGAATCCAAGAGAAGTTCTTCAAGCCGGCGGCAAAAAATCCAGCCATTAGGCTGATGAAGTCATGGCTGCTCCAAAATGGAAGGATACAGAAAGAGAAAGTGTTTACAGCTGGCGAGGAATTTTTGCCGTTTTAAAAGAGACTGCCTATAAAAAAACTTAAAGTTAATTTAAATTTGAGAACATAAGAAATAAGCGGCGGAATTAAGCTTTGAATGGTTATGGACAGTGAGTTATCTTACTTTTTAAATGCTATGTTCATGGATGAAATTTATGCAAGCCTTTTAAAACAAATGGATTAATTTTTCTTCTATTTTTTTCTTTTATTATTATTCTTTGTAACCTATGGACTAAAATTCTACTTCTTCACTACTTTGGGTGTTTTTTCCCCTTTTCTTCTCTAACTCATTCAAGAATTTGACTTTTTAAACTTAGAATATAAAATAAGATGCAAAAGGAAACAAAGAAATTGTTACAACAGAGGAAAAGAAAAACACTGCTGCTCAGAGGCTGGAGATTTGTGCATTGGAAACAAACCACTCTTACTTTCCTCACTGATTATTCTGGGTTGGCACTTCAAGGTCTCACTGTTTGTTTATAGAGAGTGATAAGAAGAAAAGCATACAGATGTTCCTTTGAAGTATATCTTTAACCAGAGAAAAGTGAAAATAAGACCTTATTATGAAATAATGCTTAATGTTGTAAAAACCTTCCAAGCCAGAGCAGCAGTGTTTGTCAGCTGGAGATAATGGCACAACTTCAACAGCAGAAAGAAATTTTAAGCCTGCAAAATATATTGTTAGAAATTCAGAAATTATCAAATACATTTGAGAGAACGGAGAAGAAGTTGGAAAACCTAGAGCATCTAACAGCAAAATATGATGAAGTTGGAGATGTTTATCAAGTGGAAACAGTGGAGGTTAGAGTCCTAAAAACCGAAGAGGAAAATAACTATAAAGCAATTAAATCCATTAATATCTATGGTGATTGGTTTGTGTCTAGAAATGGAAAGAGTGGAACACTGAAAGAGGAATTAAATGGAGGGGAACTCTACCCCAGATGGCAAGATACAGAAGAAGAAAAAACAAAAAGAATTTATGGATTTAAAGAGATAGATTTTATTAGCAACATTATTGATAACACCACCGACAATTAAAGATAAGCTGATTAAGGAAACAGAAGAAGGGCATCGAAATTACATGAAAGACTTAATAAGCAATGAGTTGCTAAGAGAAGTCCATACAAATTTAATTAAGGAGATGATTAGAGGACTGATACCACAAATGGCAGAAGACATGAGACTGTTTTGCTACTGGAAAGATACAGGTTGATAGAAGGAAGTACATAATTTAAAACTAGTTAAACTTAGTGAAATTTAGTGACAATAGATATATTCAAATAAATAATTGATAATGATAACGATATATACATATGTATTGTTATGGTAAGTAATAATTGGATATGAATATTTGAATGGTACCCATGAAAGGAAGATTAGAAATCTTTTTGATTATATATAAAGGCTAATAAAAAAGAACTAAATTAAATTTAGTTAAATTTTGATTATAAGGGGGGAAATGTTATGATACAGGATACAGTCAAATAAAGGAGGGATAATGATACAAAGGGAAATATATATGTATGGGTACAACATAAAGAAACTGGATGTAAATTGTAAACAGTGATTTGGTAAGGAGGATTATAAATTTTTGTTACTAGATATTATGGATGTTTAGCCAGAATAGGCCATAAGGATTCAGTGTTATTGGAGGATTTTAGCCAGAATAGGCCATAAGGATTCAGTGTTATTGGAGGATTTTAGAAATAGCAAATGAAACGCCAATATGTGGTTATGTTTTAAATCTTGATATATTTTATGATGAAGGACGTTTAAACAATTGTAGTCAAATGAAATGGAGGTATGATGATGATAATATGTATAAATACCTGAATTAAAATACTTGCGTTAATATGAATTATGATTGATGACTGTGGAAGAGATGCATGAAAGTTTTTTGTAACCAACTGATACACTTTCTACAGTATGTAAAAAAAGGAGGATTTTTGTGTTGTGTTTTTTTAAAAAATAAAAAAAATATTTAAAGAATTGAAGTCGTGTCTGCTTATCTAGTTCTAATGATATACCGTATATACTCGAGTATAGGCCGACCCGAATATAAGCCGAGGCACCTAATTTTACCACAAAAACTGGAAAAGTTATTGACTCGAGTATAAGCCTAGGGTGGGAAATGCAGCAGCTACCGGTAAATTTCAAAAATAAAAATAGATACCAATAATGTTTTTGAATATTTATTTCAAAGAAAAACAGTAAACTAGCGGTGTATTCAATGAAATACTTCACTCACCTCATGATGCTGATGTCCCGCTGTGATGATGATGTCCCGTGCAGCCGCGGGAGCGATGTCCCGCCTCCTATGACACACGGCACAGTGATTCCTATCATTGGATCACTGTACCAGAGGAGGTGGGACATCGCTATGTGGCTGCTTGCCATAACAAGGAGGAGGTGGGACATCGTTGCAGAGCGGCAGGAGGGGGAGGAAGGGGAATCGTAAGACAGCCCTGCATTACATTAGAAGGTGAGGAGGGGGGATGGTGCGGTGCGCGGCAAACTGACACAGAGGGAGGGGAAACTCACAGGGGCACTGGGCCATTCACGAGTGTCACCCAGCGGCATGGCCCCGCCCCTTTTTCTCCTCCATTTCGGGCAAATTTTTCACTGACTCGAGTATAAGCCGAGGCGGCTTTTTTCAGCCCAAAAAGTGGGCTGAAAAACTAGGCTTATACTCGAGTATATACAGTATAAAGAATATGGACTTTTCTCTTTGCCTGCTGTGTTTATGTTATCTGCCTACAACAGTCTTGTGCATTTTGTTAACCAAGTCAATCTAAGTCTGTCATGTGACTCCTGATCTATTCTTGGGGAGTGCTTTAATCAATAGCAAAGAGATATTGTGTTCGTGTGAGATGCAAACTTTTTTCCCCAAAATATTTTTGAATTATGCACAGCACTGTTTTTTCAAATACTCAGTAAATCTGTGATCTTATACAGACTTAGCAAGGAATAAGCAATGCGAAATCCAAATAATTTCTGAACAGGACTGGAGATAAGCAGATTTTTCAATCAATACTCTTGCAACTCAATATAATAGGCTTGCTGGTGGAAGGCGTAAACAACTTATGCTTATAGGGGAGAGAGGAGGAGGAGGAAGAGGAGGAGGAGGAATGTGACCCCTTGATGCTGTTCCTAAAAATGATCTCTAAAAGGTCAACATAATGAAGTAGATGAATGCAGGAGTTTATTTCTCACCAGGCTCAAGGTTGACTCAGCCTTCCATCTTCTGAGGTCAGTAAAATGAGGACCCAGATTGTTGGGGGAAAGATGCAGACTCTGTAAACTGCTTACAGAGAGCTGTAAAGCACTGTGAAATGTAAATAAGTCTAAGTGCTGTTGCTAAGTGCTAAATGTAAAAAATTTCATTTGACATACAATATTATCCTGTTAGAACCTGAGATATTAACATCTTGTTGGATCTTAATGAACACTGTATGAGCGCAAGTATTTCTGATATCAATAGGGAAACCTTGGACCAAATAGACATATTTGGAATGTTGGAAGTGGAAGACATTGTCAACTCATAACATGAATTCTCTCTCTCTCCCTCTCTTTCTATCCATTCATTCTATTTGTATATCATTTAATTAAAAAAAACATTAACGTTGGAGTACAGTAAGCCACATTGGGACATATCTATGTTCCTGTTCTTCCGTTTTCTTACTTTTTGATCTTTATTACTTTTTGTTGTTGTTAGTTGCAATTTTGTGTCAGACCCATCGTGACCCCATGGACAACATTCCTCCAGGCCTTCCTGTCTTCACCTATCTTCTGGAGTCGATTTAAGCTCACGCCTACTGCTTCAGAGACTCCATCCAGTCAACTCATTCTCTGTCACCCCCTTCTTCTTTTGTCCTCAATCTTTCCCAGCATTAGGCTCTTCTCCAGTGAGTCCTTCCTTCTCATTAGGTGACCAGAGTATTTGAGTTTCATCTTCAGGATCTGGCCTTCTAAAGAGCAGTCATGGTTGATCTCCTCTAAGGATTGACAGGTTTGCAGTCCAAGGGATTCGCAGGAGTCTTCTCCAACACCATAGTTCAAAGGCCTCAATTCTTTGGAGCTCAGCCTTTCTAATGGTCCAACTTTCATTGCCATACTTTGCAACTGGGAAAACCATAGCCTTGACTATATACACACATTTGTTGAAAGGGTGATGTCTTTGCTTTTTAGTATGCTATCTAGATTTGCCACAGCTTTCCTCCCCAGGAGAAAGTGTCTTTTAATTTCTTGGCTGCAGTCGCCATAGCAATAGCAGTTAGGCTTATATACCGCTTCATAGGGCTTTCAGCCCTCTCTAAGCGGTTTACAGAGTCAGCATATTGCCCCCAAAGTCTGGGTCCTCATTTTACCCACCTCGGAAGGATGGAAGGCTGAGTCAACCCTGAGCCGGTGAGATTTGAACCGCCGAACTGCAGCTAACAGTCAGCTGAAGTGGCTGCAGTACTGCACTCTAACCACTGGGCCACCTCGCCATCTACAGTGGGGTTTGTTAAACTGATTAAATAAATAAAAATGTAAATGTGCTTAAAAGCATTCATGGATAAAGGGAATTTCAGAACTTAGAAGCATTGCAAGAGAAAAAGAAATAAAAACTAAGACCAGCAGAATCCATGTAGCAGGTGTAGAGGAATTTAAGAAAACCCAAGAAGTGGACCACAGACATGTGACCAAACTTTTGTATAATCTTGACATACATATAAAAGGGGTGGGGCTTCAAACACATAGTTGTTACTCATTTTTTGCCTTTTTGACTGATTATTCCCGCCTTGGACACTGCTGCCTAAAAATATGTCTGGAATAAAACTCCAAAAATATTTTTCAACCTGTTCAAAAGTCTTCTTCCTTGCTCTTTATAAAAAGAAGGCTAATTTAGATGTTGAAAATAATACATCAGATTGCAATGGAGCTGAGGAAAATTAATAATATTGTAAGAAGCTTGGTTTATTCCCAAATCAGATTTAGATGCTACTTTTAAGCTGAGGTTATATCATTAAAATGGAAAGAGGGATTTATTTGAAAAAGGTTTATTCTAGACGTCTAATAAAATATAAAACCTTATGTTCTTTGCATAACCATCAACTGGAAAATCACCAAAATTAAGCATTTTCCCCAATTTTAGAGATTTCACTTTAACAGGAATTTCATTCAAGATCACCTTAAAATGTACATAAATAGTAATAAGCTTCAAAGAAGCATGGTTTGAAATTTTAACAGCCCTTGTATCTCATGCTTTAATTTCAGATATCAATGAATTAGAAATCAGGGGGGGAAACAGTCACATTTTTTTTTCCTTTTAAATAAAAATATGCCCTTTTTAAAAAAAGTGAGGATTAATGGAATGCTATATATCCCCTAATTAAATTCAGAAATGCATGTTAGCAAATGTGAAAAAATTAAATTTTACAGTATATAAACTCGATAGAAAATCCTAATAATTAAAATAGCAACTCATATTCCACATTCAGAATTACCATTTATATACATGTCTTTTATCCAAGTTTTTTTAAAATCTCTTCACCTTAAGGAAAAATATCAGAATTCTAAAAAAAAAAAAAGTTAAATTAACTTTTAAAATTATTTCATTTCAGTAAAACTTGTCTACGCTTAGCAGGAGATCCAATCCTTTCCTTGTTGCAAAGGAAAATGCCATCTGATACAATTAATATTAAAACCATTTCCTTCTAACAAGCAAAATACTTATTCCCATAAAGTAGGAAGCATAAAGTTAAAAACACATGTGCATACCCCCTGCAGTGATAATGTTTCTAACATTCTTAAATCCTGTTTGGTGTTTGTCAAACATATCTTTACATCCCTCTTCCACTCAACACAAAGGAATAAAGAATCAGGAGGCTGCTATTGTTAATATTATATAAACCTAATTGAAAAAGACAAGTAAAAGGCGTTTAATAAAGAAGGCAATCTTTAATGTATCGTATTTCACCTAAAACAAGACTCAATTGGAAAATAAGCAGTAGCATGATTTTTCAGGATGCTCGTAATATAAGCCCTACCTCAAAAATAAGTCCCAGTGCAGATCATCAGCCAGATGGATGCATTAAGTACTGTATTTCTCCTAAAATAAGAGCTACTGGAAAATAAGCCCTAATGCGTCTTTTGGAGCAAAAATTAATATAACATTCTGTCGTACTTTTAGAGAAACACAGTAAAGGCAAGAAAGAGGAAACAGAAATTGCAATTTATACATATTTTCCCTGCAACCAAAATCATACAGAAATAAATACAAACATATAATTAAGAGGCAAAGATAAATAAGTCTAATAGCCTCATTATAGTAAACAAATCAGCAAAACTTTAGAAGGAAAGCGAAATGAACCTCTCCTTGTAACTAAGCATAATTAATTTTACATTTCAATGACATTATTCCAAAATTAATTATAACAGTGTTATACACTTTTTTGTTCTGTCCCAATCCATTTTGGGGTGTATGGGTCTTAATTTACCATCTAAAAATCAAGTGTGTCTTTTGCGTTAAAAAATCAGCCACTCTTCTTTATGGATTTTTGGAGGGAATAAATGGCCCAAATGCAATGTGGCTTACAAGTGAATTACTGACATAGAATTTCATGCTTAATAAAAGTTTAGTATTCCAAGCATTACAAATATAAATTTTGACAAGTGTCACAACTTAAAATCAACTTTAAATTGGGTGGTGTCTTGATTTTATGCAGGTGGCTGAAATTATTTGTATTAATCATTTTCTTAGAGTCTTTGAATTGAAAGGTGGACAAACCCAATTTTGTTATTTTAGGAGACTGAAACGGCTGTGCTTTTTTAAATAAAAAAATGTATATCAGCAGTTAATGAAGAGGAAATAATGATGTGTGCGCATTTTAAAATACATTAGAACACTAATTAGACTACAATCAAATTGCTTAGGGAAGTTTTTCAGACATCTACCTGGTAATTTTCAACCCCATGCATGAGTTCATTTAACAAAGCATGCATTATTAGAAGATGGAGCTAAAATTAAGTCAGAGAATTCCAGGGTGGCCCAGCATGAAACACTTCTAGTTTCCTATATTTTAAGAGTAATTATTTTCATTGAATGATTCTTAAAGAATAAACCTCAACTCAGAGATGATTACCTGGGTGGATTTCACTTCTTGTGTTTGTACAGATATTGTAGGAAGTTCTGAAGGAAAGAAATGATACCGTGTGACATCATCTGTAAACAAATAAATTAAATGTGTCACCAGCTCTTTGAAATATTGAGCAGTATGGAATATCACAAGTGCTTATTGTTGTTATCAAGGACACTGTCTGACCCACATTAGCTGTTTAGAAAGGAGATTTCACTCTGTGTTTATCCACCCACAGTCTATAACCCACAGCTGTCAAATTCACGACCCACGAGCTGGGGGTGTCACATATTGGCCATGCCCACGTCCAGTTTCGCGAAGGGGGGGAAAGTCTTGATACATCACATTATGCCACAGTGATGACGTGAGTTTGATACCCCTGGTTTATAGCAAAAGCACTTAGAGTTATATACCCCCTCACAGTGGTTTACAGCCCTCTCTAAGCGGTTTACAGAGTCAGACTATTGCCCCCAACAATCAGGGTCCTCATTTTGCCAACCTTGGAAGGATGGAAGGCTGAGTGAACCTTGAGCCTGGTGAGATTTGAACTGCCAAATTGCAGGTGGCTGGCAGACAGCAGAAATAGCCTGCAGTACTGCATTCTAACCATTGCGCCACCACGACTCTATAGCAATGTTTCCCAACCTTGCTGACTTTAAGATGAATGGACTTCAACTTCCAGAATTCCTCAGTCACCAAATGAACTTTTGAAAATCAAGGACAACCTGAAATGAATTAAAGAGAATCAAACGTGTGAGAATAAAGTGAAGACACTTCCAAGTCATTGGTTTGTTTTTCTTGTTTCTGCTGTGGTCAGGATTTTCGTTTTCTTCAATGCAGCACTCTTAACATTTAAGAAAAAGCACACAAAACGGCCTTACATGTTTCAGTCTTCATTCAAAGAAAATGATCTCTCCAAGGTTTTTTTTCAATCATCTATAATGGAGATAGGTTGTTGGTTTTGTTTTTTTTAAAAAAAAATGGGCTCACAAAAGTGAAATGGGATAGGTTGGTAACAAGATAATGTTACTGGAGAGCTGACTGTCAGGCCTGCAGTCTTATTCCTTTTTAGTATCTTTGGCCTGCCACACTCTCTATTATTTCATTATGCTTTCATTAGTGTAGTAATTGGGAGGGGGAATAGAAAGGAGTAGAATTGTGGAATGTGTTCTTGTCATTCCTTTCTAGAAGCCCAATGTCATCTTTTGTCTCCCCACTTCTGCACCTGACCGGAACCAGCTGGGTGGAGTTGCCAGTATGGCCGAAGAAGATTGGGCTATGTGGTAGATTTATGAGTGTGGGGGATAAGATCTTGAACTTTCAACTGGGTGGAATCCCAGGAAGCTTTATATTTGGGATTCCCCAGTTCATGCAAACATGTCTGTCTTATTAAATTGGAACTTTAAGGATAGTTCTGCCTTGGACTCTGATTTAATTCTGCATGATATTTGGAATGCTGACATTGGCATTTTCAGTGGTTCTTCAGCAGTAAGAACTTTTAAAGAAAAAACAGGCTTCTCAAACCTGCTTAAGATATAATGCCTCTATTTCACTTCTTATTTCTGTTTTGCTTAAATTGTGCAATCCAAATTTGATATGGCCATTAGATTTCTTCAGTGAGCGCTGAGGGATATAAAAATGATTTGCCACTCAAAGAAGTATATGCAGAGATATGCACTTGGGAAACATAGCCCCCAAAATGCATACCTACAGAAACAAAGATGCATTTTTCTCCTAGATGCAGTCCTTGCAAAAATAAGTACATTGGGGAAAATTGTATAGAAAATTGGGGTTATCGTACAAGGAGGACTGAAAAATGGGGAGTGTTAAGTCACAGCAAACTTCATAGACAAAAAGCTTGCACGTCCTTTAGTTAGTAAGCATTGGGATCGGTTAATTTAAAGAAACTTAATTGAACATTTTTAATTTAAAGAAAATATATTCTGTGCATGATAAGCACTTTTCAATGAATGATTCCTCAAAATACTATGGAGGTAGTTCTCAAACTACGACCATGATTCAGCCTCAAAATGATGTTGCTAAGTGAGACATTTGTTAAATGAGTTCTGCTGCATTTTATGACCTTTCTTGCCACAGTTGTTAAGTGAATCATTGTAGTTGTTAAGTTAGTTACACAGTTGTTAAGTAAAGGTAGCTATCCCATTGCCCTAAAGGTGCTTTTTCAAGAAGATACTGAACTTCCTTGCTTTTTGTTTGATGACATTTTTCTCTCATCCAAGAAGCTTCTTCAGCTCTGGCTGGATGGTGGGGAATGGATTTATATTCCTTGCAGACTGCTGGTTAATTGCATTTCTTTAGCAAGACATTGAGGCCACTTGGAGGTTTATCTGTGTTATTAGGGTCACCTGAGTAGTGCAAATAGTTGTGGAGCCTTCTTGAAACTGTTGAAAGGACTCTGTTATAAACTGGAGATAGATGATGTTGTATCCCTTCCCCTTTGCTGAGAGAGGGTTCTTTAATGTTGACATGTTCATTATTTCTGAAAAAGCACGTTCGGGAGAACTGTACCTGGATGACTGAGAATCTCCATAGACATTTAGCTTCCACTTTAACTTTGCTGTCAGAAGGTCACAAAAACTGTTCACGTGATCCCCAGGACTCTGCAACCACCATAAATATGAATCAGTTGCCAAGCATCCAAATTTTGATCACATGACCACGAGGAAGCTGCAATGGTTATAGGGGTAAAAATGGTTGCCTTTATGACTTTGAATGGTCACTAAACAAACTGTTGTAGAACGAGGACTACCATACCTGTCCACAAACACATTCTCAATGACTGTGCTGCTGCCATAGCTGGAGATAGCAATAGCAATAGCAGTAGACTTATATACCGCTTCATAGGCCTTTCAGGCCTCTCTAAGCGGTTTACAGAGAGTCAGCATATTGCCCCCAACAATCTGGGTCCTCATTTTACCCACCTCGGAAGGATGGAAGGCTGAGTCAACCCTGAGCCGGTGAGATTTGAACCGCTGAACTGCTGATCTAGCAGTAGCCTGCAGTGCTGCATTTAACCACTGCACCTAACTTACTGTCAGGCCTGCAGCGGTTCCTTTAAGAATCATTGGCCTGCCACACTCTCATTAAGGGGGGGGATAGCAAGGGATAGAATGTGTTGTTTTCAAAATAAAAAATTCCTTTCTAGAAGCTCAAGGTCATCTTTTGTCTCTGCACCTTTGCACTTGATCGGAAGCAGTTGGGTGTAGGTGGAAGAAGAAGATTGGACCATGTGATGGATTGTGGATGTGGGGACAAGATCATGAACTTTTAACTGGGGGGATTCTGATGTAACTTCCAGAATTAGGATTTCATAGCATAATGCCAGGATGTCTGATTTATTAAATTGGAATTTTAAAGATAGTTTGCCTTGGACTGTGATTTAATTCTACATGATACTTGGAACGCTGACACTTACTGTAAGAGGAAAACATTCACTTTCACAGGTTTTTTCAAATGGTATTTCTTTGCCTACTAAATATGTGATTACTGTTTTCAGTACTTTATTATTACACTCTTTCATTCTGCATTGCTGATTTTCCATTTGTTTTCTCTTCTGCTTTCAAGTTGCTTGGAATGCTGACTGGGCAGAACTTATTCTCTTTAGGATTTTCTTCTTGTCCTACATGCTTTGAAACCAAACTTCTTTAAAGATTTACACCACCTAATTTTGTTTACTGCAAAAAATTGACTGAAAGTGAAATAATAATCTTGTCAGTAGGATACATTACACAGAACTGTTTTTCAAACAAAGCTCTAAAGTAACCCAATGGTAGTGCTTTCCTTCTATTGTGTTTTTTTCTGTTTTTCTACATTAGAGAAATGTGTACTATTTCAAGCAGGTACTGTACCTCAATTTGAATATGCAGAAATATGCCAGAAAGCACCTCAGCCTTTCTTCTGAAACAATCTGGATCTAGTATTTGTGTGGACTCACATACATATTATGCTGACTTGTTTTCAGGTTTGAGGTATAATTGTGTGAATTTTTCAATTTTTGTTTTAAAAAGTCCTATTTATTTTTTTAAAATGTTCTTTTATGACAATATGCTTTTATAGAATTCCTATTTATGTCAAGAGAAACATAGGAAGCTGCCTCCTACAAAGTTAATCCAGTATTCTAGTTTGCTTAGTGTAATATATATTAATCTTAAAATTACATACAGTATATCAAAAATTGAAAACACTTCCTTCCTTCCTTCCTTCCTTCCCCTCCCTCCCTCATTCCTTGACTCCTTCCTTCCCCTCCCTCCCTCCCTCCTTCCATCCCTCCCTCCCTAATTCATTCCTTCCTTCCTTCCTTCCTTCCATACAATTAAGGAAATGTCCACATTTGTCTTCCCTGAACCAAGTTGCCTTTGGGGAAAAGGAATGGATGGAAATCAGATATTGTTCTCAGTGTTCAAAGCCAAAAATTTTACAAATCTTTGTAAAATGTGGAATACTTTCAGAGTAAGTGGAAGAGAGTCCTTACTTTAGACTGTTCTGAAAACATGCAAAAGTGCCATAGCAACTATCTTCCCTGGAGATGGTCACCATGAGCAACAGCACTGAAATGTAATTAAGTATAATAGTCAAAAATCTATCAGCACTTAATGCTACAGCAAAGCTAAATATCTTTATTTTGCTGTCAAATATGTATGGCTGATCCAGGTAAAGAAACATTGGGGAAATAAACATGTATAATTGTTCAGATTGATTGCCTCCTTTTTCATTTCTACTTTTGCCTCCTTCTCGCTACCTCTTCCTGAAAATCCTCCAGCTATTTTGATTTGGCTTCAGAATTCCGGGAGTTGAAATCCATTCTTCTTACAATTCTTGAGGTTGAGAATCACTGCTCTATAGTATGGCTCAGGACCGCCATAGCCTTCTTGGCTTCAGATATTTCCTTGTACATGAGAAATTTTCAGGAATATAATGGAATTTAATGCATAGGAAGTACATAGCAATATTCAGGAATTCTAAAAATAATATGATCTGTGTCAGCTCACCTAACTGCCCAAGATTCAGCAAAATTCCTTAGGAACCCTTCCAGAGCAGAGAAAAAATTCTAGTATAGCCTTCAAAAATACCAAGGAAATGTAATGGCTAATATTGGGAGAACCATAGCATTAGGAAGAATCTGGAATTCTATCCCTTGACAATACAAGGAATTGTTGTGGCAATGTATGGACATCAAGGATTTTTTGGCAGCTGCCCTTCAATTTATACTTAAAAATTTTTAAAGTGTGTGTGTAGCCCATTGTTGAATTGTAACTTATACCAATAAAAAACAACTTCTCCCCTGTACTGAAGTCTGAACTTCTTCCTGCAACAGAAAGCAAATTTGTTCCATTATCTCTCTGACTGGGAATAAAATATTTGGACTTAATCCTGCCTTTGTAGTGTTCCATTCTCAAGGCTAAGCAAGCTCAGATTTTAATATCTTACTCCAATGCAAATCCTGTTTATTTGCCAGAAACTCGAATGAATTCCACCTAGTTGTGAATTTTGCTACCCTGTGGCAAAATATTATGACATTTCCTCCACACTGTGACTCTTTCATCTTGTATCCCAGCCTGGGGATGATTGCTCAATCAGTTCAGAGTAAACACATAGTAGAGATCATTCTTTCAGTCATTAAATCTATTTGTGGCCATACATAAGAAAAGTCATGCTAGATACTGCAGATCCACAGCAGTCTGTGTTACTCATTGTCCATTATGCTTTTGGAAACCTGATGGGAGACTATTAGTTTCCTTCCAGTCATTTCTAAATAATAAACATTCTGCTTAAGACTTCTAAACAGCCATTAATTAAAAATCTGATCCTCCATGAATTATACAGTCCTATTATATATTTTTTCTAATTGACTCAGAGCTGGGTTGCTACTGGTTTGCACCAGTTTGGGTGAACCGGTAATGGTATTTTGGCCTTGGTTGCCTGAACTGACAATGACCCCAGCTAGCCACGCCCCCGAACTAGTTCCCTGATCACCGATGTAGTAATTTTTTAATGTTCTGCACATGTGCAAAACAATTAATATTCAACTTATAGTCAACTTACAGTCAGTTTATAGTCATCTGACACACGTGAAGCAAACCGGCAGCGATGCCGGCAGCAACTCACGCCTGAATTGACTACTATTAGCACAATGTCTGCAGATAAATCTCACAATTTAAGCTTGTGCTGTATATAAAATTCCTTTCTGCTCTTCTACTATGACAACTGCTGATATATGAGATGACAGACTATACAAAATGATAGATATTAATTATTCACTTGATTAACAGTGCAATCTCCTATCACTGTATTTCTCAAAGTATTAGTCATACAAGTGACAGGAGATTACAACACTCAAATCATTTTACCACCATCACCACTTATTTTGAGGACAACCATAAAAAGTTTTAAAGATCTATGAGTATTGTGACTACCGTAAGTGCCATTTTCTGGATTTAGGCTTGGATTCAACACTACCTGTCATAACGACACAATCGGTACTTTCCTATGTTTTTTTCTTACCTAATTCTCTAATTGACTTATATGGACAGTGAGGTTATTGCAAAGCTTATCCATAAATATCTGTTGGTCTGTCTATCTAAAAGATTCAGTTTGGAACTGGCAGAACAGCTAAGGAAAGCTGTTCTGCCAATTGAGAATCTTACAGCACACTTTTGCAAAAGAACAGTGATTCTATGAACTCAAGGCTGATGTATTAATGAAAAGTAAATTCTGTAAGGAAGACTGGACAAAAGAATAACAATACAGAATAATACTATGCTGAAACCTCTTCTACATTTTCCTAAAAGTTTTCTTCTGTAGAAGAGTCTCCAGTTTTTCTGTTCACTCTTGGGATGCATGAGAATGTTTTCCACTCTTTCCCTGGCACTTTTAAGACTATCTTGTTGTATTGAAAGACTAAAGATACATTTTGTTGTTTGTTTGCTTCATGTTTCTTTATCATTCTACAATTTCCGTGGTTGCTAATTGGGAAACTTCTATTCTGATTTGTTTTAGGTTTGCTTAGAAAAACAAGGGAAATGTTTTTAATCTGCTGTGCAGCGTATTGTATAATAAAAGGCAGTGTATTCTCACACACCCTGGACCACTTATAGTTGCAAGAATTTCCCTAAGAAAGTAATTTCAAATCCTAATGGCACAAAACATTGGCAGGGAATCCATGCTCTGTTATAAATCCCTCACCCTTGCCCCACAAAAAAGTATTGAGAAAAAAGTGCTTGCTAATATTGTTATGTTAGTACTGATTCTGGAAATTGTTTTTAATAATAGGAATTTGGGGGTTTGTAATTCTTCAAGGATTTTTTGCATGATCCTTGGGAAGGAAGTAGAATCTCTCTCTCTGTCTGTTTCCCCCCTCTCTCATCTATCCATTAGCGTCATCCATCTCTTCATCATATATCTCCTCTATCCTATCTATCTATCTATCTATCTATCTATCTATCTATCTATCTATCTATCTATCTATCTATCTATCTATCTATCAATCATCTATCATCACTACCTATCTACCTACCTACCTACCTACCTACCTACCTACCTACCTACCTACCTCCCTACCTACCTACCTAGTTTCTTATTGTTGGTAATCTTGACTGCAGGCAGTCAAAAAGTTGCAAAGAATTTTATAGAGATCAAATGGATAAACTATTTCTCCAAATTTTAATCTTTGAACACTTGCTGTAAAATCCTTGGGTTTAAATATTTTTGTTTCAAGAGCTAAACCGTGTTATATTGTTTAACAACTGAATGTCTTTGTTTCTTTAAGAATTACACTTTTTAAGTGGCATTGTTGAGAATCGACTGCCCTGGACCCAACTGTTCTTCATGCCCTGATAATGAACCTTGGAAACAAAATAATTAAAAGGCTCTGGATTATTATTTTTGGACTGCTAGAACTTGCCTCATAAGTCAGATATTTCTACTTTAAGCCTTTCGATTAAAGAGGCATAGGAATCTGAACTGAAGTTGATAAATTTAAGGCTCATGAATCTTATGGTGTATGAAGACATTTGCTATTTCTTGCCATGGGATGACAAATAAAGACAGAGAGAAAATGCATGAGTGTTAGATGAGACAAACAAAGCAATCACTTGCAAGGATATTGAAATCATATGTAAGATGCTTTCCCAGAACTGGTCTGATTTATTGAGGAACATCTGTCTTCTGTGAAAGAAGAAGAATAGAAATGGAGGGGGGAATGCAAAATACATAACAGAAACTTAATTGTACTAAAGCATGTTATATATGTATTCACTCAAATAGAGTGGCTGCCTCTTCAGTAGTATAATATGTTCAGAACTAAATGATAGAATATAATAGCCAAATGGCACTCTAAGCCCATATAGTGAGGTCAAGGACAATGAACTCTCAACATAAATTTGGAAGACAGACTCCGCACATTAATTGCTCATAATAAGAGTAATGAAGATAGATGAATGATAAGTGACCAGCAAGAAAATTTAACTCAGCTCCCTGAAATTGAAATAAATTATTATTTATTTAATTTATATGCCACCCATTCTAGGCAGCTAAATGCATGAAAATAACTGAGTGATGGAAAAGACAACATCAGATAAGTGGCATAGACAAAGTGGGATATCATATTCTACCAATTAAGAAGCTTGAAAGAATAGCAGTAAGTGAGGAACCCCTGAATCTTGCAGTCACCCTGAACTGGGTTACTATTCCATTGCCATAAAGCAAAGCTGTAATTTCTTCTGTGAATCGAATGGAAGGCTAGGTGAATTAATGGGGCCATTTGAGAAAGGGGTATAATTATAATAAGGTGAAAACATCTTGAAGTTAATTGGACTTAAGGAAACCTTGTGGGTATCAGCATTACAACATAGTAGCAATCTTGAAGACTTTGTCATTGGTTTTTTTTCTAGAACACTTTTCAGCTTCTTAGTACAGCCTAAAGCTATTAAAGAAAGCACAGAAATTCCTTTAAAAACAAAGTTGTGAAAAGACTGGCAGTATTTCTGCCAAACAGTGATTCCAAACTACCTACAGAAGGTTGAACAACCAATGCATTCGTACATTTATGTTAATTAAGCTTGTATTTATATTAATCAGACTTTAGTCTTTTAATACATCTTTGAACTTTATCCTTATTTTATTCTTCAGCCTGTTTTTAATTCAATTCTTAATTATATGCTTCCTATTTAATTTTATCATTTGTAGTTGTAAGTCAGAGTCACCTGGATTTACCTGGATAGCAAGATGGGCAGTGCTTAAATTTGATAATAAATGAATGAATGAATAAATAAATGAA
This sequence comes from Thamnophis elegans, assembly GCF_009769535.1. Classification (NCBI taxonomy): domain Eukaryota; kingdom Metazoa; phylum Chordata; class Lepidosauria; order Squamata; family Natricidae; genus Thamnophis; species Thamnophis elegans. The sequence continues at coordinate 129,761,430 of NC_045542.1, read as the reverse complement.
TAAATAAATGTTAATGCATATAGTATGTTGATTGCCCAAAATAAAACATTAAATTTTATGTTGCTTAACATATGGAACCTAAGTCAGCTGCTTCTTTGATTCATTCCTAGCTTCTTATTACTGAAGACAGCCATTTGTTCCATTTAGTTCAATTAAATGGGACAAAATTGTATTATACTGTTTTTATTCTTACAGAATTACATGTAAAATCAGAATTCTACATGTAAATCAAGCAGGTCATTCATCCCAAGAGCATTAAAGAAGAGGAGTATATTCATCCCAGGAGCATATTAATAATTAAAGGCCACCATTTATAATTTTGAATTTTAAATAAATTGAATAATACAAAGCCAGCTTATCTTGAATGATTCTTAAAGAATAAACCTCAACTCAGAGATGATTACCTGGGTGGATTTCACAAAAATATCTCAATGAAAGCATCTTTAGGGAAATTATATAATAAAATGATGTATTCATAGATTTTTATTTTGATTGTAAGCAAATATAAGGTAGCCAGTCTCTAATTCTGTATCTGGTATCATGTTTGCAAAGTGGAAATTCTGCTAATCATTTTTTGTGGATAAGAATAGAGTCATTGTTCCACTTGGGTGCTGAATATTTGGAGATTTCAACTCCTTAAAGAAGATCCTGCCTACTTAGGTTTTGTTAAGACACCAAAATGGGCCATAGTACTGTCATTGTCTCAGCAAGGGTTCTAATCTTATTAAAACTTAGACTTTTAGAAAGGTTTGTTCCTAGAAGCTAATGGACTGCAATGAACTTTTGAGATAAATATTTAAGACTAGTATGAGTAGCTTACATGATGAATTCCTGGTTTTTCTTTAAGAGGCAGGGATCAGGCAATATTGTCTGATTTGAGCCAAATGTTTTTCCCCTTGAAGCAGAGGTGGTATTCAGCAGGTTCTGACCAGTTCTGGAGAACTGGTAGTGAAATTTTAAGTAGTTTGGAGAACCAGTAACTACCACCTCTGACTGGCCCACACTGATCTATTCTCTGCCTCCGAGTCCCATCTGATTGGGAGGAAATGGAGAGGTTTTGCAGTAACCTTCCCGGGAGTGGAGAGGAATGGAGATTTTACAGTATCCTTGCCTGCCACACCCACCAAGCCATGCCCACCAAGCCACACCATGCTCACCAAGCCACACCCACAGAACTAGTAGTAAATTTTTTTGAATCCCACCACTGTCCTGAAGGAAACCCATGAAAACTAAGGATATCCTTAAATAAAAGCCAATGAATAACAGATAAGCATATGCAACACAGATTTAGAAACCAGTGAAAGAGTACACAACTTAAAGACAGCGATCATTATCAAGCCTGCTGATGAATCACGATGAATGTGATTCTGTCACTGTCATTCAGCGAGTTGTTAAGGAAATTGTGGCCATTTGTTAACATGCAGTAAGTTTTTGATGGATTTCTATTTTCTTACACATAAGAAAGACATTCGGAGGCTCAAATCATTTGCACAACTGATATGTTTCAGTTGTGTACAGATATCATATGAATAGATGTCTGTGCCAGTTTTATTATAAAATTGCATTGTTAAAAGGAAAAGGCAACCAAGATACTTGAAAAATCTTTCTAGCCACTTGTATACTTAACATTTACTCATCTTAGTTTATTAATTCTTCAAAAGAAGAGATGACGGACTGATCTCATGATATTTTCAATGTATACTTGATAAAGAAGCAGTTTCAGCAGTTGTAAATCTACTGGTAATATTGCTTTTGGGATAATGAACTCAGTAAGTGATAGACTCTTAGGTATTCTCAGATAGAAGAATTAGGTAGCACTTTTTCAGACTGGAAAAATACAATTAAAAGATGTAAGCACTCATAAGCTATTTTACCACATGCATGAAAGACTTAAACTGGACAAGGGGATAGATGGGGAAGTCATCAAATTTGGAGATAACATCAACCTGGCAGAATAGCCAATATTCCAGAAGACAGGCTTAAGATACAGAGGATCTGACAGACATGAACATTGGGCACTATCTCACAAAAAGAAATCAATGGTGAAAAAGTTAAGGTTGTACATTTAGGCAAGAAAAACAATATGCACAGGTCCAGTAGAAGTGATACTTCACTCAATAGTAGTTACTGTGATAGAGATCTTGGAGTCCTAGTAGGCAATCATTTAAATATGAGCCAGCAGTGTGCAGCAGCTGCCAATAAGCCATCACAGTTCTAGGCAGCATAAACTGAGGGATAGGATAAAGATCACATGAAGTATTAATCCCTTGGTAAGGTCACATTAGGAATAATGCGTCCAGTTTTTGTTGCCATGATGTAAAAAGAGATGTTGAGACTCTAGAAAGAATGCACAGAAGAGCAACAAAAATGATTAGGAGACTGGGGACTAAAACATATAAAGAATGGTTGTTAGAATTAGGTATGTCTAGTTTAATGAAAAGAAAGACTAGGGGTGACAGCAGTGCTCCAATATCTCAAGGGTTGCCACAAAGGAGACAGAGTCAAGCTATTCTCTAAAGCATCTGAGGGTAGAACATGAATCAATGGGTGGAAACTAATCAAGGAGAAGAGCAACCTACAACTAAGGATAAATTTCATGACAGTGACAACAATTAATCAGTGAAACAACTTGCCTTCAGAAGTTGTGAATGCTCCAACACTGGAAGTTTTTTAAGAAGATGCTGGACAACCATTGTCTGAGTGGTGTAGGGTTTCCTGCCTAAGCAGGAGGTTAGAAGACCTCCAAGGTCCCTTCCACTCTTTTATTCTATTCTATTCTGTTCCTCTTCTCTTCTATATGGGCTTTAGATTGAGATGAGCAGGGTTAGATTGTGAAGAGAGCAGGGTTAGATTGTGAAGGAGACATGACGATAAAGTATACACCATGAGAATTAGAGTGCGCCTAGTTTTTGTCATAGGCCCATCAAAGCAGTATCCTATATCAAACTCTAACTAAAATGACTCCAGAAATATATTATATGCAGATGTTTCTGTAGCCATGAATTCTGGATCCATGAGTTTATCAATAGTCTTACTTAAGAATCAATATTTCAAAGTGGCTTATAATTTGAACGATCTTCCTGGTTGAGTATTTTTATTTTTGCCTCTGAAGAAAGAAAATTAGGTCATATTAGATATTACTTCATCTAGCTAAGATGATATTACTTCATCTAGCTAAGATAGCTAAGATGACTGTTGTGCAACAAGCTGGATTGTCACTAACAGATTCCTAAGGCTAACTGATTCCAGGCGAGAGATGGCAGCAGCAAGACAGCAAAATTGGTATATTGCTGGCGAGAGAGATAGGAGTCCCCTAGACTGGAGGTGGGGGGGATGGGGGACAACCATTGCCCTTTTATGACTTGTGGACCTCAACTCCCAGTATTCCTGAGCCAGCAAGTTATAAAAGGGCCATGGTTCTCCATCCCTGCTCTACACTATAGCCCTACCGCCTTTCTTCCAATTTTAGGTTACTGCATTGTGGAAAAAATTGGTGGATAGACCTGGGAAAGATTGACACTACATCTAACCCTTCTCAGCCAGGTCTTTGTAATGCGTGTCAGGTCAGTAATTTTACTAAGGAGTAAGTCCTGAGTAATCAATGGTTAGATAACTTGCAAAAACTACATTTTCTGAAATGTATCTTTCTTAAAAACCCACCGCCACATGCAACACACTGCCCACCTCCAAGTTGAACTTGGTATTTCCTCTGGGGGGCGGGGAGGCTGTTTTTCACCCTCCCCCAGGCTCCAGGAAAGCCTCCCTCAGTCCCTCGGAAGCCCCCTTGAAGCCGGAAACAGATCATTTCCAAATTTCTGGCTGGCCCATTGGGCCCACTTTTTTTTTTGCCTGGCCCTCCAGAAGGCCGAAAATCATCTGGCCGGTGCACACATGCATGCTGGAGCTGACAGTTCATGTGCTGGCAGATATGACTCCGTGTGCCACCTGTGACCCTAGTGCCATAGGTGTGCCATCACGGATATATAGTTTTGATGAATGATCGGTAATTTCTTATTTGACTACCTTAAACACTCTCAGATGGTTAGCTAGTCTAAATTATTTTTTTGTTTTCCATTTGTCTAGAATATTTTCATTTTAGCTCTATGGATTGTCTTGTGAAAATACATTTTCATTTTCTTTAACAAAGAGAAAACAAAAACTGAATCAGCTTCTAGAATCCCTTACTTCTTTAACACAAAGATCCTTGCCATCCAACTACTTATGGTTCTAATGGTTCTTTGCTTTTGTCAGTATTCTGCTACTTCACTACCTATATGATCTGCCAATTCCCAGAGAAGCAACAATGAATTGCTTATCTTTAGTAATTTCAGTCCTAGCTCCTGTAAATAATAACTCAATAAACTGGATAATTCCTCATGAAATATTTCCTGCTGGGCCTCTATAAAGATTGGCAGTAATATAATTAATGAGTCTAATTAAAGGGGCAATGTAGTACTGTGCTGAAATCTGTATTTCAGTTTCTAAAAATAAAGACTTCTGTTTTTTTAAAATCTTTTGAACTATTTTAGAATTTGTTTTAGTTGTGCTTCAAACTTGTGATACTGCATCAGTGTGTAGCCTCTTGGCTGCTCATGTTGACTCATTGGAAAAAGCTGCAGAGCAGGAATTTCACTACAAACAGAAGATACTTTATGAATTGGATTGACCACTTTAGTCCTAAAATGGTCAGAATTTGTTCTTATTTCCAGATAAAGAGAGATGGAACAGAGAGGTTATGAATTGTCTAGAAGAACAATAAATTATATGAATATCTATTAACCAATATACATACCTGGAAGATACATATTTTGCAGTAGTCTCAACCCAAATGTCTTTTCTCATTGATTATTATGCTTTTCTGCATTGTAAAGCTATACCTAGTAGTTAACTCTTGCCAGCCTGTCTAGTATTTCCCCAGCAGAACAACAGGGGTGAGGCACAAACTCTACCTCTTTTCTACTTGTGCACATCACAGACAATTATGCTAGGGGTGGAGCTTTCATCATGACATTATAACTATGTTTTTGTCGGATACCTGCGAGACCATCTTCTGCCGCATACCTCCCTAAGACCAATAATCCATAATTCCCAACCAGGATTGCTAGTGATATGTCATTTTCTATTCCTTTTATTTCCCTTGTTAAAAAAATGATTGTAATAATCATCAGTCAAGAAATTATATGCATTCTTGTTTTTAGTCAAAAGACCAAACAAATAATTGGTGTTAGTGAATACATTCCCTACTGTTTGGATTACTAAAACGAATAGAAAAAATAGCTGAAACCCATCTTCAAAGACATGTTTCAGTGGTTGGAATGCAATAGCTTAACTTGAACAAAATGTGTATAATTCATAAGATTATGTCATCTTTTTGGCAGCCCAGCACTTTTATTCCTGCCAAAAAGGCAGAATAAACAAATGTGTGCTTATGTGTGCTTATCCAATAATTAATATGAAAGCAATGTGTGTTGCTGTCTTAATTTTAAAGTACCAGTTCATATATGCATAGTGCATAGTTCATATATACAAATCTTTGATCTGGAATTTGTATCACTATCTAAACCCCATAGATTCCATGCTGCATCTTTTGCCAGGAGCCTAGCAGGGAGAAATTTCTGACTCAGTTATAGCCTTTTAAATTATTTCTGTGCATTCTATGCAAATTATAGTTAACCTGCATATTCTAACAGATATGACAAGAAACCAATTTTGAGGGTGCTGATATCTGAGCAACGCAACCATTATGAGACAATATTTAAATCTACGTTCTGATCTTGGTTCTAGCTTACTGTATCTTATCTCAACAATATTTTGTTATCTTTTAGTCCAAATCGTCATCATCATAACAGAATTCACAGAATAACAGAGTTGGAAGGGACCTTGGAGGTCTTCTAATACAACACCCCAGCTCAAGGAGGAAACCCTATAAGATTCCAGACAAATGGTTGTACAATCTCTTCTTAAAAACCACATTTTCCTGCTTTCACCTGCCCAGATCTAATAGCCAATAGCTCTCTGTTCTGTTGTACAGAGAGCTACATTTGGTGGGCCCTAAGCAGTGGGAATTTTTGGCTCTGCCACCTGCATGTGGAATCCTCCCCAGAGATGAAGTCAGCATTATCACCTTTGAAGGTCCATAAAACCTTCATAAACCTTCATAAACCGGGTCATGCCAGCAGGCATGTAAACATCTATCTATCTATCTATCTATCTATCTATCTATCTATATATCTATCTATCTATCTATCTATCTATCTATCATCTATCTATCTATCTATCTATCTATCTACCTACCTACCTACCTACCTACCTACCTATCATCTATCTGTCTGTCTGTCTGTCTGTCTCTATCTATCTATCTATCTATCTATCTATCTATCTATCTATCTATCTATCTATCATCTACCTATTGTGTCTATTATATCCATCCATCCATCCATCCATCCATCCATCCATCCATCCATCCATCCATCATCTTATCTATTTACCTATCTCACACACACACACCACACACACACACACACACACACCACCCCACACAGAGTACTGTGCGACTGGATGGTCACACCAAATACCGATTTGACTTGGATTTCTCTCCTATCATTTACTTTCCATTTTGTTAATTGATAAAAAATAAACCATTAACACTTCTACTTCTGAAAGCATAACTACCTAATATCTTTGCATTTTTTTATTTTATTTTATTTTTGATATCCCTCTATTGTTTCCCTTTCCTTATTTAGTTCTGCTTTTATAGTTTTTCATGTTTCTTAGCAATAATGTCTACTGGTTTTAGATAACAATTGTTATCTAAACAATTGTTATATATTGCCTTTTGGGATTACTGTGTCACAGTTTTGCAAGATAATATAAATTTGATAAACAAACGTGATCTTGCATGATTACTTGGTTCAGGAGTGTCAAACTGGATTTCTTCGAGGCCCGGATCAGCATTGTAGTTCTCTTCCGTGGGCTGGCAGGAGGAACAGCACGGATGCCTCCTGTAGCACCTTGGTGGCAAAAACAGGCAGGGGTCACCCACGGCCTCCTACAGCACTCTGCCAGATGAAAATGGGCTGTGGGGGAAGAAGCATATGCAGCTCCCCTATGCCCTTTTTGGCCGGCAGAAGCACATAGGCTGGTTTTTTAAAATATTTCCAGGCCAGCACCACGGGCCAGATCTAAGCACCATGGGTCTTGAGTCTGACACCCTTGATGTAGTCCATGTCTTTTTAGGGTTGGATTATGTAGTACAAGAGACATCACATAAATCAAGCACATCTTCCTGGTTTCACCGAGTAGAGTGTATATAGCTGGCAATGTTATAAATCTAGTCTTCCATCCTCACCTATAAAGTTAAACAATATTTCTAGTCCAGAATAAGAAATGTAGCAACAAGTATTACGTCTTCATTCTTTTGGTTCAGCTCTTCAGAGTCTAAAATATTGGGAGATATACTGTTATGCCAACTTGTGTACTAATGAAGGACTCCCACCTCATTTTATTTTCAGTTCTTGGCTCAGAATCACAGAGCTCATGTGGAAATTATGGATCACATTTGATCCACAATTGGCTCCTTAAATGGATTAAATAAGAGGCTTTGTGGCACCCAGCAATACATACAAAAATATATTGTTTCTTAATAATATGGTCCAGTTACTTCCCTATTCCAGTCTGCAACAGGGCAGAAAAGGATTTCATTTCTTTCACATTTGGCTTGAGAAAATGGGTTTGAGCTGCATGGTAGCATTTGAGAGCAATTATAAATAGAGCAATTTCTAAAACCACTTTTGGGTATGCTGAAGGCAGTGTAGAGAGACTCATGCTGTTTTGGAACATTATGGAATGGTGCAAGAGTAGGGATTCACATTTTTGAAAACTTTCAGTGCAAGTACAAACACCTTATGTATTTATTGGGTGAAAACACTTTTATAAAGTGTATTAGAACATGGTGACTAGTAAAAGAAATTGAAACATTCAGATGGTGCCTTTTTCTGTTTTATGTGTTATTCTATTCAGAGGGACAACTCTGGATCCAGCCCAATGTTTATAAATTTACCACAGTGCAGTCTTCACACCTTTCTTTAGTTCACAAATCCTTTAATCCCATAAAATTGATATTGAACATAATTAAGTCTCATGTAGCATTGTCCTAATTTAAAAAGTACAGCTAAGGAAGCTTAGCCTTATGGTTTGAAAGATTAGGATCTGCTTTAGGAATAAAAAGAAATTTGATGAAAGCTAATTTGGTCTGTTTCTTGTTTGCACACCTTAGTGATTTTTTTAAAAAATTCTCTGTCTTCACGGATTTAGTTAAAATATATATATTAAGGAACTTTTATAAGTTATAGAAGATTCTACGTTTTAATTTATACTTCTGATTATATAAATATATTTCTCAGGCCAGCAATATTCCTTTTAGAATTTTGGCCTGCCACACTTTCTCTTATTTCATTATGCTGTTTCTTTAGTATAGTCGATGGGAGGGGGCAATAGAAGGAGTAGGATTGTGGAATGTATTATTTTCATTCTTTACTAGAAGCCAAGGTCATCCTTCGTCTCTGCACTTTCACACCTGACCAGAAGCAGCTGGGTGGAGATGCCATCGTGGAAGAAGAAGATTGGACTATGTGATGGATTGTGGGTGTGGGGACAAGATCATGAACTTTTAACTGGGTAGAATTCTGATGTCATTTCCAGTATTGGGATTAACACAGATGTGCCTAAGATGTCTGTCTTATTAAATTGGAACAAAAAGGATCGTTTTGCCTTGGACTCTGATTTAATTCTGCATGATACTAGGAATGCTGACATCATTCATGACTAAATTTGATAAGCCTTATATAGTGCATTTCATGAATTGAGCTCAAACTAGAATATTTTGGATTTTTCTAGAAATAGAATATCTATAAAAACTCCCTTTTAACACCCCTGTATTATTATTATTTTTTTGGAGTAGAATCAGGATGATTGGATGGAGCTGAGTGGCGCAGTGGTTAAATGCAGCACTGCAGTTCAGCAGTTTGGCTGTTCAAATCCCACCAGGCTCAAGGTTGACTCAGCCTTCCATCCTTCCGAGGTGGGTAAAATGAGGACCCAGATTGTTGTTGGGGGCAATATGCTGACTCTGTAAACCGCTTAGAGAGGGCTGAAAGCCCTATGAAGCGGTATATAAGCCTAACTATTGCTATTGCTGTTATTCTGGCCAGATCCCAGTAAACACTGAGCTCTATTCAGTTGCCCTGACTCTAACCCCTCCCCAAATTATGAAATACATATTCTATCCCCAAAATAATATCTATGTATTTGATAAAAAGCATAAACACCTATAATAATTTTAAACACATAAATTTAATCTTGGCTTCTAGCTTAACTACTATATGTATTAACAGGGACACACACTTAGAAAGAATAACTATCCATGGTTTTTTCCATTACACTGAAATATTTGAAATTCTGACATAACTAGAAATTTTCAATATTATAAATATTTTATTAGAATAAAAAAATACATACAGATAGCCATAGGATATATACACACAGCTAATAGTTGAAATAAAATTAGGCAAAACTTTTTCAATATGAAACTAGTATATTCTAAACATCTCATGGAGACAATAGCAGAAGGTAAATCCAGTAAGTTGATCATGAAAATGGTAGTCATAGGAACATGGTGTAGAATTTTCTTGTAACATGAATGGTAAAGTTACCATTCAGTGAATGAAAATTTGCTATGTATTATGTAAAGGAACTTTATTCCCATTGAAAGACAAGCATTTGGAAGCATCAATAGTTCCCATTTTCCATGTTGAGGAGGCAGTAGCTACAGTGTTATTTTACTATGTACATTATATACAGACACCAAAAAGGAGAAACTGTCAAAGCTGTGATTATTTTTTGTTCTGAAAACCTAATAAAATATAGAGCAATGCTTGAATTTTTACAGATCTTGTTCAAGAGTCTAACTCAAGTATTTAGTAGAAAGGTCAGAAAAAGTGAATCCATACAAATTGTATTTGGAGTGAGAATTATTTTAGAAGCATTGAAATTGTAAACAAGATATGCCAAACAGGAATGCTTATACATTATTTGCAATGAAAAATTGGTCAAAAAGAAAATTAAATTTGTTTATATAAATAAGAGAGCAGGAATGAATCTATCATCCAGAATAATTCTAAACAATGGGGTAGAAACATTGCAATTGGACTTACATCCAAAGAGAGTATAACCTGGCATTTTGGACAGCAACAAATTGAGGGTTGCATATTCAAACATTACATATTTAGGAAGTTATTTCCTGGCTATAAGGCTCTGGTGCATTGTACTGGAAGTGTGATGTTCTGTTCTGGGCACTTCATCTGTTTCTAAAAAATGCAAAGCAAAATACTAATACAGACAAAAACACAATGCAAAACTAAGAGAACAAGAAGAGCTACAGTAGCTTACTAAAAGGATGTGCAAGCATAAATAAAATAAGTGCAGATACTTTCAGACTTTGATATATCAAGAAGATCCTAAATGTTAAGGACCGAATTCAAAGCTGCATGGATGAAGAGTTGCAAGTGAATTTGTCCTGTAGAGCTTCTGAAGTACCTTCATAGATTAATATGGTTTTGAACCGAAAAGAAGCACAGTTCATTTTTTATGTGGGTGGAAAGACATGAAAAAGATAAGATATCATTCAGTGCTCTAATGTAAAAGCCAGTCCTGGGATTTTCCACTTTTAAGTTTTGAAATTGTACAAATACATTTTTCAACTAAGATATTCTAGGCGATTGCATCAGTCTAGAACAGAGGAGAATACTATCTCCATGAACAGCCTCTACCAATAAAGCAAGTAAACAAACAAAAATCAGAAAAAAAACTACCAGAAGTTACCAAACATTAATGAAACAAAAAAAAAAATAAAAATGGAAGCGTGATGAACTTTTTAGTAAACCAGTTTCTTTTATACTTAACAGTTTACAACAAAAGTAAATATGTACAGTCTATATGAATATAAACAGAGATGATCATCTATTCAAATGAAGTCTAGCACTGAGAGGCTTTAAGGAAATTATTCAAGGTTTTTCATCAAGCAGTGGTGAAATATAATTTGTAATTAATGCAAATTAATATTAAAAGGTTTTATTTCAGACGTTAAAATATTCTTGTTACTTGGAAAACATAAAGACTCTCAAAGCATTTTTCCAATGCTCATCTTCTTATTTTTGTCACATCAGAAATATGTAATGTTAAAAAGTCCTTTGGTTCATTAAGTCTTAAGGCATTTTATATTCCTTTAGAAGGAATTGTTTGAGATGGATATGCTTTATTTCTTTAGAATGAAATATCAGAAAGGATAAAAAATGTTTAAATGCAGACTGGTAGTAAATGCATGCATATTAACTCCCACCTATTATTTCTGTTGGTCTTGTAATTGTTGTCTTAAAAAGCACTTCAAAGTAAATGATACACCTGGTCTTGCACTATCTGAAAATACACTATCACAATATTGCATTGAAAATCAAGAACAGAGTTATGGACATCAAGCTGGAGAGGCAATTTAAGCTTTCTGCACAACTTCCTCTTGCATCCATACCTGAAACAAATGAGGAGCAAAATAAAATATTAGTGGAAGAAGATAAAAAGGTGTATTTTTAACAGTACCTTGCTCTTCAACTCAATGTTCTTTGGATTTATAAAGCTTTTGATTTTTGTAGGATTTTTTTTTACCTGCCTTCAACCACAACTTCATATACTAAAAACTCAATTCCCTGAGAGTTATTTTGGTGCACTCTACTAGATACTGGGGGACTGTGAATTATAGCCATGCCTGTGGCAAGAAAACAGCTGGGTGACTTTATCTGCCTTAGGAGAAAGGCAAGGGCAAACTGCTTCTGAAAAATGTTGCTTAAAAATTCTATGTAGTTGCCAGGAGTTAAGATGCCCTCAAAGGCATTTAAAAAAATCCTTACATGTGATTCATCCCTATTTTTCTGAGTTGCTTGCAAGACTATTGTAGAATTCATTGGGAAGCTCCAGACAACTGAAAAAAATATTGAAACTAAAATATGTTTGAAATTGCTCTGGGCATCATTCTGTATATTATATATTCCTAGCTGCTTAGAAGTAAGCTAGCAATAATTAGAGAGGGAAATGTAGACAGACATGCTTTTAAAGAAATATTTAAAAGGGACTGTGAGGTTCTTTGGTTTTTTGGTCTCTTGGGAACGTTATGTATAATGTTTACTAAGGGATCTATGCAGCCTCAATAATATATATCTCACTGTTTCATAGAAATATGGTGTTTATTTCTTGCTGTTTTTTGAATGAATAATTTCATATTTTTCTTAGTGTTAGCATTGTATATGTACTGCATACTGTATATACTCAAGTATAAGCCTAGTTTTTCAGCCCACTTTTTGAGCTGAAAAAAGCCGCCTCGGCTTATACTCAAGTCAGTGAAAAATTTGCCCAAAATGGAGGAGAAAAAGGGGCGGGGCCATGCCGCTGGGTGACGCTCGTGAATGGCCCAGCGCTCCTGAGTTTCCCCTCCCTCTGTGTCAGTTTACCGCGCAGCGTGCACCGCACCATCCCCCCTCCTCACGTTCTAATGTAATGCAGGGCTATCTTACGATTCCCCTTCCTCCCCCTCCTGCCGCTCTGCAACGATGTCCCACCTCCTCCTTGTTATGGCAAGCAGCCACATAGCGATGTCCCACCTCCTCTGGTACAGTGATCCAATGATAGGAATCACTGTGCCGTGTGTCATAGGAGGCGGGACATCATCATCACAGCGGGACATCAGCATCATGAGGTGAGTGAAGTATTTCATTGAATACACCGGTATTGTGTGATAATAATTTGTTATGCAGAGCAAATTTTTACAATGGCTACTGTATATTTAATGGGCACAGGCAGGCTGTATATGTTATTCAATGGGCAATGGCATTATTGGTATCTATTTTTATTTTTGAAATTTATCGGTAGCTGCTGCATTTCCCACCCTAGGCTTATACTCGAGTCAATAACTTTTCCAGTTTTTTGTGGTAAATTAGGTGCCTCGGCTTATATTCGGGTCGGCCTATACTCGAGTATATACGGTAGTTATTTTACTATTTAATGATTTGATGCACACCACTGACATCACACTATTTTGATTCTCCAATTTGTGCAAAATAAAACAATAGCATCACTTTTTATTGTGGTAGTGATTGAGTATGCAGTACAGAATTAAGCAAGCATTTATTTTAATCACTAAAGGCTCATAATGAGGCTGTAATTTATTCCGCCCTGAGAATAACAGACTTGGAAGGGACCATGGAGGTCTTCTAGTCCAAATCCCTGCAACAGCAAGAACCCTGTACTATTTCAGACAAATGGTTGCACAATCTCTTCTTAAAAACCTCCAGAGTTAGAGAGCACCGACGATTTCTGGAGGCAAATTTTTCAATGATTATTCTGTTGGGAAATTTTTCCTCAATCTTCATTCCAATTAATTATGAAAAACAGAAATTCCTTAATTGTTTCTCATAATTAAGGTTGAAGATGAGAAACATCTTACCAATAACAATAACAGACCTAGAACTAAGGGGAAATTTTCCAACAGAACAATTAATCAGAATCTTATCTATCTGATATAAACAACGACTCCTTAGACTTGGTGAAATCTTTACTGATAAAAATCTTCAACCTTAATGGTTTCACTCTTGGCTAAAGGGGAAACCATTCCAAGATAATATAGCTGTATCTCTCTTGTTCTTGATAACATCCAATTGGATGAGACCACTGAAAAAACAAGTGTACTTAATTAGAGTTTGGAATCTGTTAAGTTGGTCAAAATTCCCATAGGTGAAATATTGATGCAGACCTGAGGATAGCATTCCTAATAAATACATATATTTTGAGGGATGCTTGGTGGTCCCTCAGGTTGGTCTTGCAGTCCTTTCAATACCCAAACTATATACCCAAATATCAGAAAAACCAAATGAACAGGTACGGTATAGGTCCTTGATGGTGAACATATGACACACATGCCAGAGATGGCATGTAGTGCCCTCTCTGATGCCACATGAGCCATCATGAGGAGGGCACACACACACATTGCATTTTGGAGATTCAGGAGTGCATGTGCACTTTGGACACTCGGTCCAGAAAAGGTTAGCCATCACTGGTATAGGTGGTACCTTGCTCAACAGTAGTAACTGTGTGAGAGAGATCTTGGAGTCCTAGTGGACAATCACTTAAATATGAGCGAGCAGTGTGCTATAGCTGCCCAAAAAGCTAACACAGTTCTAGGTTGCATTAGCAGAGGGATAGACTCAAGATCATGTGAAGTGCTAATACCCCTTTATAATGCCTTGGTAAGGCCACACCTGGAATACTGCATCCAATTGTGGTCACCACAATGTAAAAAAGATGTTGAGATTCTAGAAAGAGTGCAGGGTAGAGCAACAAAGATGATTAGGAGGGTAGAGGCTAAAACATACGAAGAAAGGCTGCTGGAATTGGGTATGTCTAGTTTAATGAAAAGGAGGACTAGGAGTGACATGATAGCAGTGCTCTAATATCTCAGGGGTTGCCACAAAGAAGAGGAAGTCGAGCTATTCCCCAAAACATCTGAGGGCTTTGGAGAAGCAATGGATGGAAACTACTGAAGGAGAGAGGCAACTTAGAACTAAGGAGAAATTTCCTGACAGTTAGAACCAGTGGAACAACTTGCCCCCAGAAGTTGTGAATTCTCCAACACCGGAGGTTTTTAAGAAGAGATTGGACAACCATTTGTCTGAAGTGGTATAGGATTCCTGCCTGAGCAAGGAATTGGTCTAGACAACCTCCAAGGTTCCTTCCAATGCTGTTATTCTATTCTATCATCAGTTCTAGTAATGAAACATCTGCAAGTAAACAATCAAACTCAGAGATCACCAAGGACCCCTCATTTAAACCCTAAGCTACAAACAGTTCCTCTGTTGGTACATATATTTTGTCTGCCACTGTTTCTTCAAATTGTAATTCTGTGATGTTTTTGAAAAGCCTGGTAAATATTAATCGTCTCTACTAATGAAAAGATTAATTTGTCATTCTTTACAAACACAATTACTGATTCAGGCTCTGACATTCAATTTTTTTAAAACAACAATCAAATTAATTAATTCGTTTGGAAATTATTTAGTGTGTGAAAGTAGCCAGTGGGTTCAACACAAATAATTGTCTGTGGAAGCTAGATAGAAAATACTGACAATGTATTTTGGCCTTCATTATGTTTATACAGCCAATAAATTTCATCTCTCCAATTAAGCACAGGTATCTGGCATTCGAGAAGTTTTTAGATTTTAGGACTTTGAAAACATTTTTTTCAGTTAAATTTATAGAGGTCTAAACGTAGGAAGTTATTTCTAATGTTACCCTGGCCTTTCATCCTTTTCTTCTTCTTTTATGTTTTGTTTGCGAAGAGACTACTCCTATATTATAAATTCCAAAACACATTATATGTTAATGTAACTTTCTTTTGAAAGGTTGGGCCTGGTTCTGTGTAACTATATGGACTTGTTCATATTGTTTTTTTAAGCAGTACCAAGAAAGAGATTTGTCATTGCAAATTCCATGATTCAATCAATCAATCCATACATCAATCAAAAGTTTTATAATATAATTTACAACCCTGGGACTTTTTTGGGTGGTCTTGTAATCAGGTATTAGCAAGGTCTGTCTGTTCCTAGCTTTGTTAGAATCTGCCACAGTTAGCCAGACTGTCTCATTTACTCTATCTTTACTGAAATGCACAATATACTTTTAAAATAAGGTTTGAGTTCATACATACATTACAGAATACAATATATGTTTGATCTATCAGAAATAACTAGGTGGAAATATAGATATTTATACAAGTAAGAGCTATAGTGGCACAGTGGTTGGAATGCAGTACTGTAGGCTACTTCTGCTGCCTGCTGGCTGCCTGCAATTTGGCAGTTCGAATCTCACCAGACTCAAGGTTGACTCAGCCTTTCATCCTTCCAAGGTCAGTAAAATGAGGACTCAGATTGTTGGGGGCAACATGCTGACTCCGTAAACCACTTAGAGAGGGTTGTAAAGCAATGTGAAGCAGTATGTATGTCTAAGTTCTATTTCTACTGCTAAATTAACTGAAGATACTTTTCTTTAATTTCTTAAATTAAGCATTATTCAGTTCCTGCAGTTTCCATTTAAAATCTACTCTTCGAAGATTGTAAATGAGAGGTGAAACACCTTCTGCTTCTTAAATTGAACATTCACCTCCTATTTTGGCCATATTATGCAAAATGATATGCTAAAAGTAGAAATTTCAGCACACAGCCCTTTATTTGAAAGCAAGTTCATCCGAAAGAAAAGATCAACTTCTTTCATCAAATAACATTCACATCTTATATTAAATTTCATCCTGAAGATAAACCATCTTTTAACAAAGCATTGTGCATTAGCATCCTGTAAACATACTTGCTAATTTAGGGACTTTAATCTGGTCACTGCTAATGCCATCTCCACCATCAGTCACTGCTTTCACTTCTATAACATAATCGTCGTTTAAAGGAAGCAAAAGTTCTGCAGATGTTCTATTTGTGTCCAGGATACTGAGCTGGTTCTGACTGCTAGTCCAATATAAAACCTGCAACATAAAAAGAAAAGTGAAACTTTAGTGATGCTACTTAATTATCACTTAATATTATTTCTAGATATAAGGGAAAAAAGATTCCCGAAAAAGACTGTAAAAGAGGCTGGATATTTTGGTTTCTCAGTCATGGGATCTTTTAAATAGATCATTATTCTATTTGAATTTGTCTTTTCCTGGAGCAAGAATTCAGGTAAGTATGTAAGGAACTAGGCGTATGATACATGGATATTAAAGCAAAAAAAAATGTGAATATTTATGAACCATAGTAAAAGAAATCTTGTACATAGAAAGAAATGATTCTGGATAAAACAACTGTCTTTCATGCTATATTTAAATGATTATTCATTTCAGAACAATATGCAGAATCCCACTATAATAAACATTCTACAGAATAAAATTAACACACAAATGGCCATAGTCCAGATAATTTATTAAACTGTTCATAATATATGGACTGAAGGAATAGAGACTTTGTTCTAAGAAGCTTAATTAAAAGCTTAATTAATAACTGATTTTATTCTGCATATTGTAAAATATTATCATTAAAGTTACTTGTGGTTATTCAGAGTTCTGCATTCAATAACTTTTTCAGATTGCTTATTTCATCTTTCCTAATGTTACCCAATAGTAAACCAGAAGTTGAGAGAAGAAAGAAGAAAGTGTAATGTAGTCTGTGTTCCTTAAACTGGTCCCATCCAGAAGCCCAGGAATAGGCTACTTGAGGGATACTTAACACTTTTGCTTCTTACATTTATATTATTTGCTTTATTGAATAGTCTTGGACAACCACTGTCTCACAGGTGGGCTATAGTTAGAGGGTTGTCTGCTGTATAGAATTTGCTGAAGAAAGGATGATGTACAAAGATTAAAACTGAAAAATTAGATGTCTGGGAACTGTAAGAAAACAATGCACACAGTACAACTTCAATTGTCTGGCCCTCCATTCAATACATTTCAGATGTACCAACAAAGTTCTACTTACAACTTCACTCCAAACAATGGACAAACTCTTTGTTTCCAAAGCAATTCAAACAATTAATGTAATTGCATAATTATATACTTTTCATTTTTATATATCATTTGCACAATCATATGATTAGTCAGCCAAAGCACATTAGTACAAAGGTATAAAACAGCAATTAAATAATTATGCTTATTAACTAAGTATGACATTTGCATTTAACAGATATTCTTATTTAATAGGCATCTTTCTCCCCTCCCCCAAATAATATATTCAATCATTGTTATATGTTCTGAAAGGGGATGGAAATAAATTGTTTTAGTTCTTTCTATAAATCAGTGTATTGTTTTATTGTTGGAAATTTCTATGGTATATCTATGTTGAAAAGTAGGGGACACAGTGGCTCAGTGGAAAAGACGTTGAGCTTGTCAATCAGAAAGGTCAGCAGTTCGGCGATTCGAATCCCTAGGGCTGCGTAATGGAGTGAGCTCCCATTATTTGTCCAAACTTCTGCTAATCTAGCAGTTTGAAAGCACGTAAAAAATGCAAGTAGAAAAATAGGAACCACCTTTTGTGGGAAGGTAACAGCGTTCTGTGCACCTTTGGCATTTAGTCATGCTGGCCACATGACCAAGGAGACATCTTCGGAAAGCGCTGATTCTTTGGCTTTGAAATGGAGTTGAGAACCACCCCCTAGAGTCGGGAACATCTAGCACATATATGCAAAGGAGACCTCTACCTTTACCTTTTTATGTTGAAAAGTGGTATACAAATTAAACAGTACACAATAATCACAGTAATTATACAGTATAAAATACATAAATATATAATTACATACCATCAATATGAATATAAATCAATAAGAATCAAGGTACCTAGATTAAAATGACATATCTTTTTATTTGTTTATTTTCTTATTCATTTATTTGGTCTTTGAGCCTGTGTTGACTGCAAAAAAAACCTGTGTGGACTACAAGTAGACTCAACCTGTGACCAAAATTGAGCCCAAAATTTCTGTTGTTAAATGAGATATTTGTTAAGTTAATTTTGCCCCATTTTACAACCTTTCTTTCTGCAGTTGTTAAATGAATCACTACAGTTATTAATAGCGTGGCTGTTAAATGAATCTGGCTTCCCCCAAGATTGCAAAAGGTGATCACATGCCAAGCATCCAAATTTTGATCATGTGACCATGGGGATGCTGCCAATGATTGTAAGCGTGAAGAACGGTCACAAGTCACTTTCTACAATGCTGCTGTAACTTTGAATGGTCACTAAATGAAGTGTTGCAAGTTGAGGTCTACCTATAGCCCTAGATTTTAAAATGGACAATAACATAGCTGTAGTGAAAAAAGAGAATGCTGATATTTCCAAGGTGCGGTTTTAGTTACGTCAGTATGCCTTCTTGAACTTACCTTATAGCCCACTACGTCTGACTCATTTTCCATTGCATGGACCTGTTCCCAGTTCAGCACTACCCTCGAGTCTGTAATGTTCCACTCTACATTTCCTGGAGGCTGGCTGGGTGCTTAAAAACATAATGAATACAAGGTTTAAATTTACTTGGCATTTGAAATTTCTCATGTCAAAGCAAATAATTCAGGTATCTGACTGTCACCACATCCTTTGTAACTGTTTTTGTATTTGAAAACATTTAGAAGGATACAATTTTTTTTAAGTGACTGAATTCCACTGAATATTCTGCTGAGTGAAATTCAAACCCAAGCTTGCAAGTAATGCTTATGCCATTTCAAACAGGCCTAAATAACATTACTACAAACTAGAATGGAATACATGCAAACACACAGACATGTAAACATACAGGTGATCCTTTGCATAATTATCTACGCAATTATTTTTCATTATTCTCTTTTTCTCTTCCTCCTTTAATGGCTTGTTGCAGATTCCTATGAATGACTGCAAAGAAAAGACACCACTTTACATTTTGAATCAAATGATGGACGAACAAAAACCATTCGGATTTTGCAAGGAGGCAGCATCCCAACTCTTGACAATTTAATTACTCAATAAAATAATTACAATATAATATAGAAAAAAAATCAATGTATTTGGAATTCCCTGGGGATCAGGGAATCCTAGAACACATAGCCTGGCATGGGAAAATAATTCCACCATCTTGAATTGAATTCCAGCAAAACTGAATACAGAAGCCACTCTTCTAAATACTGCTGAAATTATTCAGAAAACTCAATAGATTTTAGTCCTATCTGATTGCAAGGCAAGACCCATTAGTCACAAGTTGCTATTTTCTAAAATCGCAGGATAATTAGATTAGCAGTTGTTCAAGTCATAAATAATTAAACTTTGGACATCAATTTCTAAGCATGCTAATGATCAGTTGTGTAGCTTACTCTCAAGGATGAACTCCAATTTAATAGGTATTGATGGTACGACTATGAATTATCAGATACACAATAGCCTCTATATGCTATAAATATCCGTGCAAATGTAAAGTTATAAGAAATAGAAAAGAGTGACAAAACTGGAGACTGGAAAAAAGATAGAGAGAGGGAGAGGCAACAAAGAATTATCTGACTTCAATTTTGTAGTGAACAAAGAATTTTGGAGATTATACTGAGATGACAGATTATGTTATACCAAGTTAAAGGGACCACAGATTTTCCACGAAATTTTTGACTTGATTGGTCCTTCAGGTCATCCAATGATGCATCCCTTACTACTGTAACTGAGTTCACTAATCTTGCTTCTAGCTGTCTTTTTTATTGCATCCTTCCATCTTTCTCAGGATTCCAGATTCTCTTCCAGCAAACTAGATCATTGCATATTATTTGAACCTGGATATTTATGCCTCAAGTTAGAAATCTGGGCTGATTTGTTTGATAATTTCATTTTTTGCTCAAAAGCAATATCCCTATTTCTTCAAAGTTCAACTTTTGCTTCCATAGATTGTCTGCACGATTTTGATCTTTGTAGGAATAAACACATCCCAGCATCTGAATATCTTTTCAAAGACCTTCATGGCTGTCTACAATGGGCAAATCTGCAGGGTAGTTCTTGACTGGTGGTTCTGATAGTACTAACAGTCAATCCTAAAAAACAGAAAGTATCCCCCACTTCAATATCTTCATTGTTCATTTCTAGGGATGGTTATTGTAGTTATGATTTTGTTTCTCAATCCCATTTTTTCCACTGTGCTTCTTGACATTCATTATAGGAGTTTTGCAATTCCCAAGCTGAGCTAAAGCAGCAGATGAAAACCAATCAATTACTGTAATATGATCTTGAGCATATACCTACCATTTTCAATTATACAATATGAGAAGAATGAAAGAAGATGGTAAACGTGTATATGAATGTATCAACTAAGAAACAGAAGATAGAAAACAGGATGTTAGAACAAATGATGCAAACTATCAAGAAGAGAAATTATAGTCAGAAAAGATAAAAATCTGAGGAAAGAACTAAACCAAGAATTCAAAAGAACTATTAGAAGAAACAAGTAGTTTTGCAATGACAGCTGTAAAAATATCAAAAGTGAAGTTGTAGAAAAACAAGAAGTGTTAAAAGGATATTTGAACTTAGAAAGAATTTACACTCTCTAATTGGTATGATAAAGGTTACTAGTTCTTTCTTCCATTCAATCGTGTCTGATTCTTGGAAACTGCCTGAACAAGTCCCTGAAATTTTCTTGGCAAGGTTTTTCAGAAGTGGTTTGCCATTACTTCCTTTCTATGGCTGAGAGAAAGTGACTGGCCCAAGGACCTTTGGCTTTGTGCCTAAAGTGGAAATAGCACGCACAGTTTTCTGGTTTGTAGCTTGATGCCTTAACCACTACACTAAACTGGCTCTCTTATAGGATACTAGTAGACAGATGATAACTGAATCAAAGTTCAGACAAAGATGAAAAGTGAATACTGAAAATCTGTAAAATAAAAATATTAAATATCTGAGAAGATAGCCCCCACTTACAAAACTCTCTGCTATTATAAGGTTTGTTACTGAGAGTTCTTGTATAAATAAGCAGCTATATAAATTGCATTAATAAAATATTGTTAGATCAGGTCTCTGGACATTATCAAGTTGGAAGTCTACGGAATCCTCTGAAATATCTATAGAAAAATGCAAGCAACTCTCAAAAATGTTTGTGACAATAACAACACTGACAGAACTTTGCTAATCCAGTTTGATGTGTGTTGATCACAAAAAGGAACCAATACCTAGAAAGACTCATTGGGTATACTGACAATAAAAGAAGGAAGAAAAATAGAGAATTTTTTTTAATTTTCTATTTCTGTTTACAAAGCTGTTTAGAACTCCTGCTTGTAGTTACTCAAGAGCGAAAGAGGTTAAAGTGATTTTGAGACTTGGTAGAAATGGAAATTAACTTTTCTAAACTTGGGATAATGGAAGCTGAAATAACTTATGCTTATATATAGCCTTGACATATAGGTGTATAAAATTTTGTACAGGTAGTCCTTGAGTTACAACTGTAATGGAGCCTTCTTGCAAAGTTGTGACTGATGTAAAGTGGATCCTCACATGATTGGACCAGATAATCACAGTGCCCTGTTCCCCCGAAAATAAGACCTACGCGGATAATAAGCCCAATCGGGCTTTTGAGCATATGCACTAAAATAAGCCCTCCCCTGAGAGTAAGCCCTCCCCAAAATATTGCAATATAGCAGCAGCCATGAGGTAACCACGTTCGCCGCCTCCTGCACCTCAAAAATAATAAGACCTCCTCAAAATAAGGCCAAGCGCTTATTTCAGGGATCAAAAGAAAATAAGACCCTGTCTTATTTTCGGGAAAACATGGTACAGACATCTTTGTGGTGGTAATTAAGCCAATAATACGATCATTAAACCAGCACCAGGATTAAGTAAACTGCCGAGTGCCTGAAATGTAGTCCTATGACTCAAGGGGTAGGAGAAGGTAGCCGTCAGAACTTCAGAATCAGGTCAAAAGCATCTTTAAGGGAATCCATTTTAACTTTGAATAGTTGCTAAACAATAGGTTGCAAATTGAGGACTACTTGTACACAGATTCTTAATCAATGGAAGTTCAAAAGCATTTTTATAAAGAGGAAAATGAAATACGTTGTAGAACAGCCAGGCTTTAATGAACAAATGAAGCTCCAGAATTCATATAAAAAGGGCTTTCTAATTACCCTCAATATAATAGTAATGTTTCTAATACATTGACAATATTGGGGCAGGAATATATTGAAGTCTAATTGCTTTTCTGTATCTCACAATGCCTATAGTAGCATACACCACATTATATTTAAATTGTTATTTTCTTTCCAGAAGACAAAAGAGTAATTTTTAATTCACCGAGATAGCAAGTATGCTCTTAATGCTCCTCAAGATACCTACGTGGCTTTTTTGTGGTAGCATTGACAGTGGCACTGAAAGGACCTGCTCCTGCACTGTTGTATGCTCGAACAGCTGTATAATATACCAAGTTGCTCATCAAGCCTGTTATTTTCACTGTGGTCTCCTTTCCGGTGGCTCTTACTTTGTTTGAAGACTGTTCTTTCCCACCATTGTTCCAATATCTTACCTAAAGGGAATAAGTAACAGATTAATTTAAATCACACTGTTGATACCATTGTTTGCTCAGATCTACACTTTATCATAGGTAAAGATGAAGGTTCCCTTCACACTTATGTGCTAGTCGTTTCTGGCTCTAGGGGGCTGCTCATCTCTGTTTCAAAGCTGAAAAGTGAGCGCTGTCCAAAGACGTCTCCGTGGTCATGTGGCTGGCATGACTAAATGCTGAAGGTTCACGGAATACTGTTACCTTCACACCAAAATGATCCCTATTTTTCAACTTGCTGCTTTACATGCTTTCAAACTACTAGGTTGGCAGAAGTTGGGACAAGTAACGGGAGCTCACTCCATTACACGGTGCTAGGGATCTGAACCGCCGATCTGTCTGATTGACAAGCTCAGCATCTTAGCCACTGAGCCACTGTGTCCCCTACTTTATCATATGTTGCTTAATTAAAATAGCTGAAATGAAATGTTGTTTCCAGGTTGTCGTGGAAAAAAAACACCAGGGAGAAAAATACTCTATACACCTCTATGAAATTCTAAAGAGTTTTATTTTGATTTTTATTATATATTTAGTGAATAGACTTCTAATGCTGGATGGGTATACCATATTTTCTACTGTTATCTAGATAAAAACAGCAGAATCAAACTGTGTACCTGAGTATCAAATTCTGCACCTATTTTTGCAGTTAACTTCAAAAAAGGCGTTGCTTGTATTCAATTTTCCAAAACCAAAACCTTTGTGCACTTAAATGCAACCAGTTGTATATAAGATGCATTTTGATTGAAGATTGTGTGCTTGTCATGGGTGGAGATGGAGCAGTTACCAATCAAGCACGTATAGAAGTTGGTTGCCAATTAATTTTCATTCTCAGTGCAGTTTCTGTGATCTTGCTATAATTGATCTGGTGTAATGCCAGCAAAAAAGCTAAAACTCAAGTTGTGTATAAAATCTGTGAATATTTACATTTGGTTTTTATATTCCCCATAAGATCAGATTAATTTGCAGCTATGCCATGTGTTCATCTAGGTTCAGAAGCAGAAAGCTGCTTTTCCAACTTTGAAGAATCAGCCATTTAACTAAAGTGGGAATTAATTACTTGAAAGTGAAAAGCATCCCATCACAGTAAGGGTAAGAAGTACGACAAAAATTTGGTATTACCTCATAGCCTAATAATCTCCCACTGCTCATTTTCCAAGGAATGGGAATCCAGGTAACTTCAATTATGGAAGAAGAAAGACTATTTGCAGAAACACCAGAAGGAGCTGTTGTAGGCTCTGAATTAGGAAACAACGAATAAAGAATACCAATAAAAAAGGAGCAATCTAAGGTCACGATTTGCCAGTCAATTCAAATGCCTGCACTGAAATTAACAAAGCAAATTCTTCTTTTATTCATTTTCAGCTAAAACGCCTAATAAAATTATTCAGTAACTCACCCTCTTCAGCAGAATACACTGTGGCCACTGGACTAAACGGTCCCTCTCCTTTATTATTGTATACTCCAACCTTGACTTCATAGGGTGAAAATGGTAAGATGCTTTCATTCCTAAAGACATATCTTGGGGTGTCAGGTGATGTAACAACTGTCTGTATCCAGGTTGTAATCCCAAGAGGTCGGAAAGCAACTACATAACCAAATCCTTCACCATTCTGTAATTCTTCAGGAACTGGCTAAACACAGAGATGGCATGAAAATAAGATACTAAAATCATCTATTCATCATCCTTGTAGAAATGTAACCTTCCAATTTGACAATGATTTGAGATCTCATAAAACCTCTATCAATCATTTTAATAGCATAGCTTTCTGAATGTATAATTTTAGATTAGTAAAGGAAAAAAATGACCTCCACCATATGAAAATTTAGAATACACTGAACTTCTACTTGTAAGCTTACTTATTTGGCAGTAACTCCCAGGACATTTAGCGGCTCTTACTGCTAAGATAGTATATTAAATAAAGCTGAAAGACTGGCATCTAGGACCTTGAAGTCCATGGAATTTCATATAGATAGTTCTATGGGACTTACAGTATGTTTTCCAAGTTATTTTAGTTAAAGCTCTGAAGACGGCTCTGTTTGTTTTACAATGCCTTCAAATCTGTCAGATTTTTTAAACCAGTTCTTTTAATGACAAAAATATATCAAGTTAGTTAATAAAGTGCTTGATTTCAGGTTGACTGTTCACCTTGTCCTTTATTAAAACCTGAAATTAAATGTTCCATGCCTTTTCAATGAAGGTCAAAATGCAAGTACAAGATATACTGCATAAGCCTATCTAGTGATCATTGTCAACCAGTTATTAACCACCAGTAGTTAACTGGGTGCTATACAGAATATAATAGGCCTTTCTTTAACATAAAGTAGGAAGACGAAATACTAATATTAAACCAAATAGATATTTAATTACTGCTATGTAATAAATTCATATGTATTAAAAGGAAGATGAATAACATCTATTTCATTCCCAGAAAACCTGATAAAATAATAAAAATAATGTGAAATACCCAAGACACTGTTGGATATGAAAAGAAATTACATAACTGTAATTACAAATTATAAAAAAATGAAAAACGAGCGTAAGATGAAGGTTGTAACTAGTGAAATAAAACTGAAGCCTAAGTTCTATTGCCTAATGTTACCAGAGTAGCATTACAATAAGCTTTAACTGTAAAAAGGCTATGGAGTTATTCATATGGTAGAAAGGTGGAGCATAATTCAAAGTATGGGTATACGTATGAATGAGTTATTCAGTTTAATGGAGGGCATTCCCACATGAGGTTTTCTCATTACTCTAGAATAACCTCCAGTTGCTTATGCTATCTTTTGCTTTCAGGAGCTTTGTAAATGGAAAGATTATGGTTGGAGGTACCATTTTTCCTTCTTTCTCTTATTATGGTATTAGCAAAACAACTGTGTGTATGTTTGGGTAGCTGTCTATGGCCAGGGGCTAAGGAAAATGGACCCAGGATTCTCCAGTTGGTCCTCCTATACAAATATGGAAAACCATGGATAAAACTATGGAATGTTACATTAACTATGTAAATAAATGTATAAAAATTGTACCACAGTAAAATATCATTTTTTAAAAAAAAGAAACGGAATATGTACATAACAAGTCTAGGATATGATATGTATTTGTCAGTTACTCACATTCATAGTTAAATAGGTTAGTATGGATGGGTACCTGTTAGTTAATTATGAATTAGTGGGAAGGGGGAGGAGGAGGAGGACTACTTACATCCCATGTTATGACCAATTCAGACCTGCTGCCTCCACCTCCACTTACTTCAGATGGTGGTACTTCTGGAACTGTGAAGAAGAAAAGCAACATTATATGTTATCATATGATAATCTTGTTAAGGTCTGGGGTGAGGCAGCTGGACAATCATCTACTTCTGAACCTTTGAGCAATATTCAGTATCATAATGGTATTGTTTCTCTGCTTACAGGAGTTGGGGATTAAAAGCACTTTTTCTAGTATTTCCTTAGTGGCTCATTTTGATTAGTGGTTATATCAATGTAGTGGGGTTTAGTTCCTCTCTTTTATTTAACAGCTACATGAAGCAGCTGGGAAAAAAACACTCATGCATTGGGAGTACAGGTAGTCCTTGATATACGACCAGTCATTTAATGATCAAAATTATGATGGCCCTGGCCCTTATGCTTTACAGTTTGTAAAGAATTTCTGGCACTGCCAAAAGTTATGTCACAGAAACATCCCTTGAAATGCAGTCACATATATGCATTTCAAGCAATTTGGAATTCCCTTGTCTTTATGCCTGATTACAGTATTCTGTGGTCACGTGACTATGCAATTTGATGACTTTTTTGTCAGTTTCCAACAAGAAAACTACACATTTGGAAGAATGCACTTACATTTACAACTGTGGCATCCACTTAATAACCACAGATGTACTTAATGACTGATGCAAAAAATGTTGTAAATGTTGTTTACAAAATCAATGCTGGTTATGTGAGTATCTCGACTTATGATCGTAATGACATATCTGGTTCCAACTGAGGTTGTAAGTCAAGGACTACCTACATTATTATGCTAGCCTGAAAAGTAGAGAGAGAATATATGTACACACATATATGACAAAACAGACTGTGTAAGACAACAAGCAACACTGGCAGTGTTAATATAAAAAATTCTAAAGGAAATCTTATTCTTATGCAATAAATCTCTGTATAACACTTCTGTTCCATAATCACACAAATTTACTTTATTTCCTTACACTTTGAAAATTGTAAAATAGGTTTTTTAAAAACTATTGTGAGCTAAGCTATGATCTTGTATCTACATTAATTTTATTTTTCTAAACTTTATAAAAGAACTGCAATATAGAATATTTTTATTGTTCCCAGGTAGGTTTTTTTCTTTCCACTTTTAATATTCCAGAGCTAAACATCAAACAAGACTAATACTTAGTGACCTGTCTAGTAATCTCCCACCCTTGCTGACTGAAATTAGTTTCCCCTTACCTTGAGGGTTTAAGATACATTTGTTACACCTCATCTAAAGGTGTTCATTGGTGCCAAAAACAATGCATTAACTTTGCCAGCGAAAGCTATGCTAAAAAGATTCTCTTGTAGAAGGATTTTTTTAATTTAAAGAATAGTTGACTCTTGAGTTGACTGAATCTCAGTAGCATAGCAACACTACATTATTCAATCTTCTTTTTTGATTGTTTAAATGATATAATTGCATACACGTCAAATATTAATATTTGATAGATGCTGAATGACACATTATCCTCCCATCTCTTGAGCCAGGTCGGGCAGTGAGGTGGGAAAATATATTACAAGGGTTGCAAGCAATAAGACCCATTTTGCTAGGCTGAATTATCAAATAAAACAAGCAAACAAAGAGACCCACTAACCTGCCTCTTCAGTTCTTACTTTTTCTGAGGGTAAACTAGGTTCTCCACCTCCAATTTTGTTGCTGGCAACTACACGGAATTCGTATTCAACCCAAGGGTTTAAATCTACTGCAGTAGCCATGAATGTTCTCCCATCAATGACATCAGGAACTGTCATAAAACATTTTGGAAGAAATTATAAATTTCTCGTCTCCCCCCACAAAAAAAAGTTATAAAATTTCTAAGGATAGCTATAACTTTACCTGTTCTGGCTCTTTGCCAACCCACTGAAAATGGTGTTCTGGCTTGAACAGTGTAGCCAGTGATTGGACTGTGATTATCTAAGCCTTCATACCAAGAAATCTGAGCTGCTGTGGCTGTTATTTCATCCACTTTTACATGCTCTGGAGTCCAGGTGAACCTAATGCAATAAGATAGCACATTTTAAAGTAGGTTGTGATCTTGCAAGTTAAAAATCATTACCACATAATACCAAATGATTTTTATTTTTCCATCACGGTAAATAAGAATAATCAATATAGAAAGTAAAAAAGAGATAGTTATACGTTCAACCAAACCGTTGATCTGTTATTTTAGTAATAAAAGGAAGCTGTAAAATAGGAATTCAATAAAAGGACAATAGATTCTCTACCTTTAAATTGTGCCTTTTAATTTAGTCTTTAATATCCTGTCCTGAATCTGTCAATGTTTTGGGTCTGACAAGTTGCTATCTAAAGCAGTTTTGCTGTGAAGCTTAACACAATATCAGCACCATGGACAGCAATACAGCACTAGGGATTTGACTTTTCTTCTAAGAGAGGAGCGTCTTTGGGAGAAAGCAGAGCAAATTAAAGCCCCACTAAAACAATAATTTTCTATTGTTGGAAAGTTCATATTTAACACATTCTCCAACTCATGTTCTTCTTAGTATATAATATATATATATATATATATATATATATGGCTCTTTCTGTGTGTGTGTGTGTGTGTGTGTGTGTGTGTGTTCCAGCATAACTCTGGAATGCCTTGAGCAATTTCAACCAACTTGGTACACAGATGACTTACTCTCTGGAAACAAATACTGTGGGGGTAAGACACCCATAACATCCCTTGCAGTGTGTGTTCTGTTACAATACAGCATGCTGTGCCTTAAAATGGATTCTATTGTACAGCACAGTAGAGTTGCCATGGAAATGACTTCACAGTACTCCACAAAGGGGCTCTCTGTGGTAAGGGGGGAATCCAACATTAAAAATTATGTTTGGTTTGGATATTTCCCCCCTATAAATAAATACCCAGGCAACACGGGGTTATCAGCACTATAAATAGGGAGAGATCAGCTTTATATTTGTATTTTGAAACTTTTAAAAATATTTTATTGTCTATACTGGAAAACAGACTACAAATTATTGTAATGATAATTCCATTATCAGCCTAAGGTTGGGAATGGAGCCTATATTATCAAATACTGCTTGATTCTGAACACTCATGTTTAAATAAGAAAGCTTGCAAAATTAATTCACACATGCAGGCAGTTTGATGGGGAAAATACTATTCTTACCTAAACACAAAGCACTGTGTCTGTAAGAAAGCAAGGCACATCAAATGTGAAGATGACTGGCTTTTCATACAGGTCATTTCTGAAGATGCCCAATAGTTTTATAAAGCAATAGTCACTTCAATTATCACAAATGCTCTTATGGTTTGGGGAAATTATATTAGAAATGTAAGCAGTACCAAGTCATACAAAATAATGTTGAATGTAAAATATATGTGGTAACCAATAATGGATTTGCACTAGTATAAAATGCTAATGTGCCAGCTGGAAAGCATCCTATTCACCAATCTTGTATTTAATTGTAATTTCCCTATCTATCAAATAATGCCTGTAAGTATTTTTATGTAGCTGGGAACAGTGGAATGAATATGGATTGTGACCACTAGTTCAAGGCAAATTTTTAATAGCAAGACTTCAGTCCTACAGAACCAATAAGTGCTGCTTTATCTGTAGAAAGACATTTAAAATATATAAGTACCTATAACTAAATTAATTTTTTTAGAATTCATTAATGTATTTAATTCACTATTAAGGAGAACTTGTCAGAGAAGCAGTTTGGGCTAATGGTTAAGGCCAGGTTAGAAAGCAGGAGTGAGTTCAAGTCCTGCCTCAGGCATGAAAACCAGATGGGTGACTTTGGGCTAGTTACGTTCTATTAGTTCAGCTCACTCACAGGGTTGTTGTTGTTGGGGGGAGGGGGGAAGGAGAGGAAGAAGTGCTGGATATATTCGCCTGGAGTTACTTGTAAAAATAATAAAGGCAGGACAGAAATAATAAATAAACTGGCATTTCCACTAAAACAAATTGTAATCGCTTGCCTTCATTCACACAAATACATACAAAGTGGTACACGTTTGTAAAATATACTGTGATTAAGAGAGACTCATTCTCATGCTCTACTTGAAGAAATGAGATATATACCTCCAAATGGTATTCCTTAAAAAAAGATACCTCGTACTATAAGATCTGCTGCAGATGATACACTATCCACTTCAGTCTTCACTGTACACACATATTTTCCACTGTGTTTCAGCTGAATATTCCTAATCATTAAGTCTCCAGATGCACTCTGTTGGGAGGAATAAAAAATGGTTTACAATTAGCTTCTATTGCAATATAATTGATCAGTTGCAAAACATTTTTTTCTCAGCTAGAGAGTGGAGTAGAAAGCTGAGAACTGAAGCGGAAAGTAATACAGTGATAAGCAGTATGACAATGTAGTACTTCTGATTTTAAAGGTTAAAAAAGTTGTTTCGTATCTTTTCCTAAAATCTGTACTATTTTTTAAAGGGGAAAATTGGAGAAACTGCAGCACAGTCATACTTGCACCTTAGATTGAGAAAGCTCATTTCAACAGTTTTAGAGAATCACCAGCTGGCTTTGCGTGGAAAGAAATACTCAGCTCCAAATGCTCCAAAACAAGATACCAAAGATAATTTGAAGCTTCTGTTTCTAATGAGAGAAAAGATGGAAGAGATACCTTAGGAAGCTCCTGTGGATATTCTGGGAACTTTCAATTGAATTAAGAACAAAAGGGGATGTGTATAGGGAATGGAAGACAGGTATAATCAACAAGGTATTATACCAGCAAAATGACTAACATCTGCAGAAAGAAGACTAAAGCACTGAAGCTAAAACCAATCAAAAAATGTTTCCTCACTCTATCAGTAATAAAAGAAAGAAAGAAAGGGGAAAGGATATATCCAATTCTAAAAAGCAAACAAACAAACAAAAAAAAACATAGGGGGACAGTCATGGAGAGGAATGCAAGTACTTTCAATTCCTATTTTGCTTTGAGGGAACTGCATCACAGCAGAATAACTAACAAAAATAGAAGCCAGCCAAAATAAGTAAAAAGATGCTAACTACATGAATTCCATTTTTATTTTCTATCTCTAACTACCATTCATACTTTATTTTGGCATGATCTATGAAGTCTGTATAAGATTTTATTCTAGGTTCTCACCACACCTATGTTTAGCTGTTTTACATTTTTTAAGGATGTGTAAGGCTTTCATCCTGTCTTTATCTGGATCCCATGACAGGTTGTTTCAAAAGTGACTTTTTTCTTTCTTTCAAATTTTAGGATTTTTTTTCTTACCCTAAAAAACCCCCAATATCTCTCATTTCTTCCCATTGTTTCTCAGGTCCAGTGACGTGCGGTGAGGTTTATGGATGGTGAGGCACTGACATACTGGTGGGTTTCAAATTTTTTTAAACTTGTGGACTTCAACTCCCAGAATTCCACAACCAGGCATGCTCAGTTCCAATTTAAAGCAACAGCATTTGTTTTTCTCCTTTGCAAAACAAGTTTCCTTCTTTCTTTTTCTTCTCCCTTCCCCTCTCTCCTCTCTCCTCCCTCTCTCAAACACACACACAGAAGTTGGTTTGGACTATGTCTCCTACCCCCTTCCCTCACTCACAAACACAAACACAACACACACACACACACACACACACACAAGGTGGATTGGAGGGAGAGCACCAGCGAGGAGACCACAGGAGGAGGGGAAGCCAGTCAAAGAGCCATACTGGTGGAGCACACATACTTTTCCCCAGCCCCGGAAGGATCCAGCTCAGCTTCACTGATTACAAGTTTGAAAAGGCAACGTGGCTCTGCCTGCAATCAAACTACACTTGGGGAGGGAGAACACAAGCGAGCCAGGGTTCTTCCCTCCAGCCTTTGCCCAAAGCCCCACACCAGGAGGATGAAGTTTGAATTCCTCCACCTCCCTCCAACCCACATGTACCTTTTCCAGCTGTTTCAGAGAAGATTTCAACTCTGCTCTTGCCTAGGGTCCTCTGAAGAAGCCCCGCCCAAATGAGCGCCCTCTACTGTGAGGCAGGAGAACGGCATGCCTCACCTATGTCAGGAATTTTTAGGCTTTTAACCCTTGCTTAACTCTGCTCGAGTAATCATAAAACTCCTAAAGTCAGACTAGATGAGGCACACTGTTCTCCAGCCTCATAGTAGAGGGCGCTTTTTAGAGGCTTTTTTAAACAGTTAAGCAAAGTCATCCATGGTGAGGCAGCAACTAGCTCAGCCTGACCTCAGCTCTCGCCTTTTTCCTTTTACATTTTTTTTTTCATTTTCATCATGGGAGTGGTGAGGCTGTGCCTTCCCTGCCTCCCCTGACTGCACGTCACTGCTCAGGTCTCTTTCATACAAAGTTAAATGTACTAAATCTATTCCTTCCTATGATCTTATGATTAAATTGTATATCATAGAATCGCAGAATCATAGATCTGAGGAAACTTGGAGATCTTCTAATCCAACTCCTGCTCAAGGCAGGAGTCCTTATACCAGTGATGGATAACCTTTTTGTCATGACATGCCAAAAGCTCCGCTCCCCTGCCTATGTGCACATGACCCTCAGCGCTCCTGGCGCGCATGTGCGTGCCACACCCCTGCACCATTTTGGGCCTAGTAGTCCTCCCTGCAGCCTCCTGGGACCAAAAACAGGCTGCAGAGGATGCGCTCCCATGCATGTATGCACATCTCCTGCATTAACCACACCCCCACACATGCACAGCAGAGACCCAAAAATCAGCTGGCCAGGAGGCGGCACATACGCATGCGCGATATACGTGAGGTGGGCTGACGGCTCAAGTGCCCGTAGAGGGCTCATGCCACGCATGCCATAGGTTCGCCATCACGGCTTTATACACATCCTTCATAAATGGTTGTCTAATATCAACCTCCAATGATGGAATAGCCATAATGTCAGGAAACAAGCTGTTCCACTGACTAATTGTTCTTACTGGCAGAGAATTGCTCCTTATTTCCAGGTTGGAGATCTCCTGGAAATGTGGTACTCCAGAGTGTTATACTCCCCTGTCTTTATATTTCTATGATTGAAATTGTCCTATAATTTGAAATTCATCTTTCTCCAACTTTTTATTGTAATAAGCAATTAGCAGTGAGCCGGTGGATGTGTTACACTTCTAGATTACCTCCTGCAATCTGTCACAGAATTATTCAGCCTTTAACCACTACATCTATAATCATAGCATACAATTGTACAACACTTCTAAATGAATTAGCCACCAATTTTAGAAATATGATTCTGTTACTTATGAACTATGGAGAAAAACTTACTTAGCAATGTCAATTTTATGACTGCTATTCCATACCTTAACAAGATCTCATATCCTTTATAGTAACCATCCGATTTAATGCATCCCATTCCTATTCATTTCATTTCTGCTTTGTCAGCTTCAGTTTCTCCCTCAGTCTACCCTTCCCTTCCCATTTCAATATTGGCCATTATTGACTGTAATACCTTCTGACCTGAGAACCAACATTTGGCATTCAAACTTGTTTACCTGTTTCAGCTATCTCCATAATTTGTTTTCTTGAAAACAATTCTAAAATGGTTTCCCACTGCCTTCTTTTGAGAATCCCACTGCAGATAACATTTTATTTCAGTTCTCTTCTGACCTTATCAGCAAAGTGACTAACCATAAACCCACCTTTATTGCTCTAAGGATCATTAAAGCTATTGATCAATCTGTCAAAGGTCTAAGGAGAAAAAGATACTCCAGCATCTATGATTTGCCTTGAGGAAATTTAGCTCCTAGTTAACGAAAATAGATTCAGTTATGAGGAAATGACTCCTTTTCAGCTCAGGAAATGCTTCTTCATTTATTTTCAAAAAAAAAAATTGATCTGCCACCTGATTATGTTATTATTATTGTTATGATAATTGACTATTCTCATAAAAGAGTCCAAATGTCCCCTAAGAGCTTTAATTTTATTAGAAGTTTCTGGTACGTTTCTCATTCATGTTAGGGCTCTGCATTTTAGTGCCTAAGATTAATTTAAACTGGAGATCCCAGGAAATGAATTTAGGACTTTCTGCAAAGAGAAAATAGGGTTCATCACTATCATAGTTCCAGGACTTAATCTTGAATATCTACAGTAGTATCATTTGGCATTAAACTATTGAGTTTTAAACCAAAATTAACGTTAGCATTATTAAGGTTGTTATATCTACATATTTTAAAAGTAGAAATTATCTGATCACATTTTAATCCCTTGTTGATTAATATA
The DNA here is from genome assembly GCF_009769535.1 of Thamnophis elegans. Lineage (NCBI taxonomy): Eukaryota > Metazoa > Chordata > Lepidosauria > Squamata > Natricidae > Thamnophis > Thamnophis elegans. Next base: position 129,726,824 of record NC_045542.1, on the reverse strand, counting down.
TTAATTTTCATAATTCAAGGTATACTCTGGGAAAGCAATTCATGTTATCTTGATGAACAGCAATTAATTAAAAAAATGGTCTTAATCTCAAGTGAGAATCATAACTAAAATAACAACAATTGCCTCTACTTTTTTTCTGATTTTCATGCCAAGTATTGAGGTACTTCATGCTACCACATAGTCCCTTACTTTTAAAACAAGAAAGAGAGCTTTGATTGGAATATAGAATAAAACTGCTCTGCTACAGAATTGTTGCAAGAAACATAACTGTAACCTGAAAGGAAATGGTATTGTCTGGCAGTATTGCCTCAAGCAATTAACATCTAAAATGCAATTATATTTATTATGTATTTTGTTAGTAACTTTTGGAATAAATCAAATTTTGCTTTTTGAAAATGGAGATTATTGGAGAAAATAAATTGTACACTCAAATTGTAACACAGATATAGGTAATATTGAACTAGACAAATTCAAATTAGGAATGATTGTTAAATAAATGGTAATAAGTTGAGGACTGTCTGTGTTTTCAAACCGTGGCTTGTGTACTAGGGATTTATATAAGTGATACCACTTTCCTCATTTCATAATGTCCATGAAAATGTTCTCTCAGATTGTTTGAATTATTGACTTCATTTAAAAAAGTGTTTTCCAGTTTGCAATCATATTTCATGTTCTGTTTTATTTTTAAAGGGGACACTAGGATTAATCTTATTTTCTTATGTGCAGTTTAATTTACTTCATATATTCATACTGTTTATCACCAGGAAATATACATTCAGTTTGAATGTTTTAAACCTTAAATTATATCTTCAATATAAAATATCTTCAGCCAAACTGTTGACTTTGCATTTGTTTCTTAACTGAATGGATATGATTGGCTATTCCTTTATGGAAGCGAAGCAAATAATAAATAAATGAAGATTACATTCTTTTTTATTATATAAAAAATTGAGGTGTTTGGAATCAAAGCATATAGATTCTCACATTAAATAAGAAATGGCAATATAAAAAAATCCTCAAAACAGAAAATACAGTGTGTATGTGTGTAAACATGGGCTGTATATCTCCCATATTTAGTATCTCTTTCAGTGACCTATTCAGTAAAATTAATCTTGTTCTAAATATTCAAAATATGAACTAAGTAGTGGGACTGTCAAAGAGAATAATTTTTAAAGGCCTGAGTATTTTTGATGCAAATAGAAAAATCCATACATGTATAAATCCATACCATATACTCTGTGTGTGTGTGTATACACAGGGGTTGTGACACTACACATACACATATACATACATACATACACACAAACACGCAGGCATACATACATACATATATTCTGACCCCCTCCTCCGTCCAGTAACAAATGCCGAGACAAGCTTAGCTGGAATGCCACAACTTTATTAGCAGGATTATAAATCTTGGTGGCTGAAAGCCCAAACACGAAGGAACAGATAAAGAACCTTGGCCGCACAGCAACCCAGACTGCAACAGATACAGATAACAGCTTCTCCAGCGTTGATAATTAAGTTGAATCCTGCAACTAGCTTCCTCACAAAGTCCCTCCTTATATACTGTCTTGGGAGGAGCCTAATTGCAACCACTGAGTCAAATTATCTTCTGTATCTGCGTAGTTGTTCTCTACGTCTATCTGCCCGCCGTTGCTGGGCGTCCAGGACCAACTCCCTTGTCTCCTCCCCACTGCTCCAAGGCCTGACATCAGGAGCACATTCCCTTTGGCTTTCACCACTGCTCCATGCCTCAGGCGCCTCCTGGTGGCCAACCAGCCTCTCTGATCCCTGCTTGGAGTTGGCTCAGTGGCTAAGCTTGTCGATCAGAAAGGTGAGCAGTTCGGCGGTTCAAATCTCTAGCACTGTGTAACGAGTGAGCTACCATTACTTGTCCCTAGAGTCAGGAACGACTACCGTTTTTCCCCAAAAATAAGACAGGGTCTTATTTTCTTTCTACCTCCAAAATAAGTGCTTGGCCTTATTTTTTTTGGGGGGGGTCATTATTTTGAGGTGCAGGAGGCAGTGAGGGTGATCACCTCATGGCTGCTGCTGTGTTGCAATATTTTCAGGGAGGGCTTATTTTTTGAGGAGGGCTTATTTTAGCACATGTGCTCAAAAGCCCGATTGGGCTTATTACCCGGGGAGGTCTTATTTTCAGGGAAACAGGGTAGCACATATGTGCAAGGGGAACCTTTACCTTTATCTATAGTACTGGTGGTTCTTGACATATGACAAGGATCAGAAAACTTGTTGTTAAATGCTGTGATTGTGAAGTGAGGTACCACATGATACCTTACATTTGATTTTGTAATCTATTTTAACACCATGGTTATTAAATCATCTGCAATCATTAAGCAAGATATCAAATCACCACAACCTGCTATCTCCCCCCGTTTCACCACTGACTTTCCTTGGGGAGTTGGGAAGAGCATAACTGGTGATCACGTGTCTGCAGAATGCTGCAACCATTGTAAATGCAACCTGGTTGAACACATCACTGTAGAGATGATGAGACGGTTGTTAACTGTGAGGATTAGTCACACGCCAATTTTTTTCAGCACTGTTTGTAACTTTGAATGGTCAGTAAGCAAGGACTACCCATACTAATAATTCACCATATCGCTAAAATCAGTGCAATTCATGTATATCAATCTTGAATGCTATGAAAACAGAGAAAGAAAGCTCTGAAACTGTCAATGTTTTATGCAGTTTTGGCAGCAGAAATGATTTTATTCAGTTTCAGCTGGCAAAATTAGATCTCTGCTATTGTGGGTAGTTTACAGTGACAGGAAGAGCAGGTTGGTGACCCATAGAACACAAATTGTCAACAGGCTGGGTGGAATTAAATAAGCAACAGCATTATACTACTGATATCTGCACAATTTCAGCTGATATCAGTCTTTCTCAAATCATAATTGCAATGTTAATAATTCAGGGAATATTGGTAGTTACCTAACATAATCTGAATTTATACTGTTACACCGTATGGAAATTAGTCAATGGTTTGTAATCCATCATTTCTAAGACTTTTACCATCCAAAATCTAAACAAACAATAATAATAGTAATACTTAAAAGCAAACTTTGAAAACCCACAAGGCAATTTTAAAAACTTCATGGAAATAAAAAGTACTTTAAGTTGAAACAAAGGAACAAGAGGCGATAGCTAAAAAACTATTAGAATTATGGAAATATAAAATGTTTGCCTATTTGAAAATGGAACATCATTGGTAATGTGCACAGCTCTCCTGAAAGTTATTTGGGGCTGTAACCAAAATGTAACCATATTGAGCAAAATTTCAAGAACGCCTATCAAGCTATCCAGAATAGAAGATATAACCATTTGTTTAGTGACTGTTCAAAGGCACTGAAAAAGTGACATGACCATTTTTCACACGTATGCCTCTTGCAGTATCTCTGTGGTCATGTGATTAAAATTTGAATACTTGGCAATTGGTTTATATGCCTAATAGTTGCAGTGTCCTGGGGTCATGTGATTACCTTTTGTAATTTTGGGCTCAAATGTTGTGATAAGTGAAGGACTGCCTGTATAAAATAAGTTCCATGCTATCATAATTTATTTAACCACAAAACTATAGTCTTAATGCTAGTTATAGGAGCAATGGTGGCTAACAGGCAAATTCTGTTCACAGTCTAGAGTTCAATCCTGATGGGCTCTAGATTGACTCAGACTTCCAACCTTCCAAAGTAGGTAAAATGAATATCCAAATTGTTGGGAGCAATATGCTAATTCTGTAAACTGTTTAGAGGGGGTATACATATAAGTTTAAGTGCTATTTCTACTCCTATAGACAACAGAATACAATTTAAAGAGGAATTTAATTGGGTTGCTTTTGTTTTGTTTTTTCACGATTCTAGGTCTAATAATAAAGTAAATTTACACAATTACATTATAACTTACCCCACCTACTCTCTCAAAATGGGATGCATCTTTTCTGAAGTCAGTCAATGCACTGTTAAAATACCATGTGAAACTTATATCCAGGAGTGGGTCATGCTGAACTTGGCAGGGTAAAATTATACTTTCTCCTACAGTCACGTCCATATTTGATGGTGCCAATGTTATCCGGGTTGGATCTGCAACGAACATAAAGAGTCAGTTCTAGCTTCTTGTGCTACATTCCTTGTGTTACATTCATGATGCTTTTTAAATCAATGTTCTATTCCATTAAAAATACACTGAAGAAACTGTGTCAACTCAAAGCTATCTATTTTCCAAACTCAATCTATAGTCCAGAAATATGAACAAGAAAAATAAATTAATAAAGTTGTAATCATGCTATATTTGCAAAAACTGAACTTAAAATTTTTCAGATTTGTTTTTAAAAAATAAACCAGATAGAGTTTGATAACTTCTGTCCAGTAATCCTTTAGAGAAACATGTAGAAAGATTCAGTAGGTTTTTTTGTATGTATGCTATTGGGTGGTTGGTTTCGTGTTACATAACACTGTTATTGAAGCAATCATACTTTGTAAACATGTGCTTTTTGGTTACCACAAAGTGTGAACACCAGTATGGCTTAACTCAGAAATGCTTAACCCGATAGACAGATCCAAGCCTCATCAGTTTTCCTACAATATGATAAATATTACAATATGATGGCATTTGTTTGCCACTTGGATCCATATGATGTAAGGAGAAGATAATATTCTTCCTCCTGTTTGTAATTTTTTTTAGGGAGGAAGGTTAATATGAGGTGTAAGAAGCAAAAATGAAACTAGTTTGTGTTGTCCCTCAAATTCCATGGGGAAAATGGTCAAACAATAGTGAGCTGACAATAATTTTATTGTGTAAAAATTGTTCCTGGCCCCTCTAGGCCTGCTACAGGCATCACAAAAGGATGCTGATAGTGCACGAAATTTGCAACCTGCAGGTTGCCCATTAATGTAGAAGAGAACTAAAACAACTCTAAGTTATTTTGGATTTTTTTTAAAAAATCATTATTGATCTATTATTTTAATATACAAATTAAATAAACTGGCTTTTCAAAAAGATGACCCAAGTTACAGGTATTTCTTCCCGAGGTACTTATAATGAGGAACATCGATTCAAAATGGTGGGTACAATTGGGAAATCAATTTTCTACATACAAAGTATTATATATCAGAAGTCCCCAAACCCTGGAACCTAGCCCACTACCAGCACTTGAGCCATTTGGAACCAGGCCACGGAAGTGGGGAGCAAGCTCGCACATACATCCCCCCTTGTGTGAGATATGCGTGCATGTTTGTCGTCGCTCGTGTGGAACCATCCCCTCACACCCACGCTGCTGGTTCACTAAGCGGGAAAGGTTGGGGAAGTCTACTATACATTTTTTTTTAAAGTTGGGGCTTTGTGTGTCTGTGTCCACCATTTTGACATTGTTGTAGCAGGTTTCCTCTTTTATTTGTAGACAAATTTATATTTCATTTTCTTCAGTAAACTGAAAAGGTTCTGTGAATGATTTTCCTTGCTCCCTCTTGCTGCACTGTATTTTCTAATTGTGTACAACATCTTTTCTTTGCCAAAACTGCTATATTATTGACTACCATTCTCTGTTGACTGATAGATCAAGAAAATCCTGTCTTTTGAACCTTTACTGGAACATTCCATGGCTATAAATAAAAGATCATTCCCTGTTTTTTTCCATTTCATTTCTTCAGATTTGGGAGGGGAGATCCATGACTACCTCTCAGAATATTAACATTTGATGGCATATCTTAACCTCTCATGCTTTTCTGCTTTTAATAGATATTTCCAGAGGCTTAATGGCTATTCTATGCAGTTCTGAACCTTTGAAAAATTGTATAGTGTGGCATTCATAGCAATTTAGAAAGATCTCAAATTACGTATTTCATTTGAATTATAAGATGAAAATTCAAAATCAAAATATCTCTTTCACACATTACTCAATTCATATAATTTTCAAGTAAAACCCTATTAGCCATCTAATTACCTGTTACTAATAAAGTAGCTGAGCTACTAGCTTTTCCAAACTTGTTTTCTGCCAGGCAGGTATAACTTCCAGCATCTGATTTACTCACATTAGCTATTTGGAAGCTTCCATCTTTTAAGAATGATATTCTAAAAATAAAAGATGTAGAAAAAATAATGTTATATGTTGGGAGATGAGTGTGTGTCTATAACTTAGAGTTTAAACAATTAAAATATTTATGAATAGTTCTAACAATTCTAATATGTCTCTGTATCTTAGATGACAGAGTATGTTCCATACTATATTCATTACATAATATATTTGCTTGGGAAGTTCTCTCTAAATTTCCACACTTCAGTGTGAATGAAATCAGACCTTCTGAAAATATGCAACTACTTATTGTATTATGGGGGATGCCCTTTCCAGAAAGCAATATGGAATGGAAGATTATAGCTTCCCCAACATGATTAGAATGTATCTTTTTCCTCCAAAGAAACCAATAAGATGTGGATTTATTTTTTCATTTTCAATTTTTGTCAAGCTATGAGAAGGGCAAAAGGCAGGTTTGGAGTGTTTTAACAAGGACTGTCTACGGTACTGTGCAGCTGAAATTAACTTAAACAGAAACAGATTCATACAAGACTCAAAGTAGCTTTCCCAAAGTAGTTGCAGCTGCACTGTGCCTCCAAGGAGCAGAACCAGAGTATGGAGTATTGGAGTATCAAACCTAATCCGAATATGTAACTATCCTTCCCATATTTTACAAGCTGTTCCTTTGACCTTTGCAAGCACTACTAAGAATGAGACCGCATAAGCATTATTAAAAATATGAAAGCAGGAATTGTCTGAAGAATAAAGGCTGCACTTCTCATGCGCTGTGGTCCTCTTTCCATGACAGAAGAATAGCTCAACCAGCCTGCTACTTCCCCATTCATATCTTATGATGATGATTCATACGAAAGCAACATACCAAAAGTAATTGAAAAATATCATTAGTACATTCTGCAATCATGTTACATTTTTACAACTTTAGAATTAGAAAGTTCTTCAAACTTTATTTGGTCTCTGCTGGCTCATTAATAGACTGTTCTTCATTGTATAATCACAGCTTCTAGTTTAAAAAGGCAAGTTAAATAAGGGATATATGCATCAGGTGGGTTTTTTTTTTACTCTTTCAGCTATCATCAAAAGCCATGCTGATTATTTTTGAAAATTAAATTCTGCTCCGGAGGAAATGTTATAGTATAAATTTCACTTATTCTGGAGCAGCTTCAGAAATTGAGAATTCCTGGTTTTTTTTACTTTTGGATCTTCCCCTTACCTGCAAAACCCAAAGCACCCTAGTTCTCCCCATTGAATGATGACTGACTTGTTACTTCCTCAGCTTACTTTCCTTTCTTTTTCCTCACTGAAAAACTGAAATGTGTCAAGGTGAAAACTGAGGTAGAGAGAGCACTCTGCCAGCTATTTTCTGCTCTAGTACTCTCTTAGTGATTGGCTGGAGCAGGGATGTGAAACTCAATTTCATTGAAGGCTGCATCAGGGTTGTGTTTGACCTTGGGGTCGAGGTGGATGTGGCCAGCTTGACATCACTTGTGTTGGGGGGAGGGGTGCCTGTAGTGGCCTGAGTGCTCTGCCAGTGAAAACGGGCTCCCAAGCTCCATTTTCTGCCCTGACGGCCTCCAGCAACCTTCTGCCAGCAAAACAGGAGCTTGGGAACACACACCCCCGAGCTCCATTTTCGCTGACAGAGGGCTGCAAGAAGCTGTCACAGCTGAAAACAGCCTGAGAGGGCCGCATATGGCCCTCCTGAACTCTGTTTTCACTGGCAGAGGTACAGTGCAACAGTAATTTGCTGTTTCCAGGGCAGGCCCCGGTCCAGATCTAAGCACCCCATAAACCGGATCCTTGAGTTTGACACCACTGGGCTAGAGGGAGCATTGGCCCACAAAGGAGCAGGAAAAAGGGGACTCTTGTAAGGTGCTGCAAAGCATAAATGAACTTATTATGATGAGGGAAAAAGCTGATGAGGGAAAAATTGATGAGAGAAAAGACAGTGGATGTGTATAAGGACTTTTTATATAGGAATCTGGAAGCAATGTTTTATTTTTTTCCCCTAGGCATGGATTGGGGAACTGGATGCTGAAGAATGAAACCAGAATAATGTAAACTGAGTGGTGAATTAAACAGATGGACACAGTTGATCCAAGGTTTATCAACTTTGTTCTTCTGAAAAATTAGTTACTGTCATTTCACATTCCATGCAAGCTGTTTTATGTCTCAAATTATATGAGGTCTGTTTCTTTGCTTCTTCTCCTTCCAAGTGAAACTTCTGATTTGATTTCTAATCCAACACATCAATTAACATTTTATAAATAGGAAAACTTGCTTTGAGAAAGAGATCTATGACACCCATCTTTGCTTTGGTGCAAAATCAGTCTCTGCCCTCAAGGACACTTTGGAAAACAGATTATAAAACAGAACTGAAACATGACTGAAGTTGCCATGTGCATGTTATGATTTCATTGGTAGAGTAAGCAATAATGAAAGAGGAGAAAATCATCCAAATGTTATTCAATAAGCTTGTTTTATAATCTCATATTGTTTTCAGATATTTCTACAGATATACATACGCTACCTTTCTATATCAATAAAAACAATCTTTGCAGCTCCAATTGATTTTGCAATAGAAACAAGGATTACCATATTAAAGTAATGTATATTATCTAATTATAATAAACAATTATCAAACAGTCTGACATATAATGAACCATATTAATAATTTATAATAATGGATCATGTCAGCTCAATACATGTGGTCTCAGAACTACTTTCTAAAATGACACGAAACAAATTGATACCATTAAAAAAACATTATAAGAAACAAAGTAAAAGCATCATTACCAAAACAGGCCAATGCATACACCAAAGAACAATAACATGTCAAAACAGTAGACAGCCTACTTTTACAAAAAGATTGAGTACTGAGGGAAAAAAAGCACATAGATTGTTTAATAACAAGCCCTTTTCAAATGACTGGCTCCATTAAAATAGCCTATCTTTAAAACTGAATATTGAAAATGGAAACATTGCAGCTTCCTCCATTTTAATGTCAAATTATAGCTATGACTTATTTATTAAAATATCAATTTCATTGTTTTAGCATCACATATGGATTTTGAGTACTCTTCGACATTGATTAAAACTGCAATAAGTGCTTATATTGGCTTCAATAATTATCTAACTGATAATATAAGAAAAGAAATAAATATATTTTTCTACATTGACCCCTATTAAGTTATTCTCCCTCAAGTGAAGAGTTTTTTGAAATGGTCTGTCAAAAGCTCTGTAAAAGGAATTAGCTAGAGTGACTAACACAAAATGACACAGAGGGTTCTAATCTAATTTAACTATGTCACAATATTTATAATCCCACCTATAATTGTTTTAAATGGAGGTTGAAAACTTTGCATTTTATAAAGGCATAAACCTCAGATCATGTTTTATATGTATGTGTGTGTGCACACATAATTTAAATATTTTTATGCAGGTGAAATTGATAGGGTTTTGCCCTGAAAACATATAAAGAATAAACAAGGAAACTTTACATTAATATTACATATATTCCATTTTTCCAAACTCTGTAAAGATGTAAAGTAGCTAAAGGTTTTCTGGATGAAACTAGAAATTTAGCAATAGTTTCTCTGACCTGATATAAACAAACACAAAATTGCAGTAGGACTTTACTTTTTTTTTTTTAAAAAAATCCTTATTTATCAACACTTTTACTGTATATAGAAACAAAGCCAAATATATTGACTGATCATATGTGTAAGCTGAGAATGGCCTATCTCTTGTAGTGTATAAGCTTAGAAATGGTCCAACCCCTAATATTCTGGATTATTACAAGTTGGCTGCATTCTCATGTGTTTATGAAGGATATGGCTATAGAAATAATGGGTACTTGGAACAATCTTTCTTTCCTTGCTTTTTGCCCCAGGTTCACAGGAAGTAGCCTTTCTGGCAGTCTATGTTTATTGCTGCCCATCATTCATCTAACAGAGTAAAGTGCCAGAGAAATGGGCCTGAGTAAATCCAGAAATAGCACTCCTCAGTTGCTGCCTGAAAATATTAAAGACAGAAAATAGAGCCTACCTGCATTTGTATTTTAACAACATCAAAGCAGAAAAACAAACAAGCAGCTATACATATTGCTCCCTTGTATGAAAATACAAATGCAAATTAAATAAAAATGGAAATACACATTCTTTATCTTAAAGCTCCAACAGAACTGAAAACCAGCATGCATTTTCAACACTGTCAAGCACATCAGCATACAAGGGTGCAGAGTATTTACAGAGAACCCAAGAAAGCTCAAGAAATACTCAAGCCAACAGAATTCAATTTACGTATTGTACTGTATGCATTCTGAAGGACCATTCTTCAAATAGTGCAAGAGGATCTTTTAAAATAACAGTTAAGTACCAGACATTCAACAAAACTGAATGCAGTCTTCACCTTTGTAGTTTCACAAGCATAGGTATCAAATATCAAGCACAAGAGCCAAGCCTAAGTCAAGTAATCAAACTGTTAGAGATAAATCTTTTTGAAATTATTACTTTTGCTACATGTTTATGAATTCTGTGTTCTATTGATGCAGTGTTTTCAATGTGTCTTTAAAAATGAAACCTCATTTCATTTTTAAGGGCAGCATGAAACTCAAGATATTGCCAAGGCATGTCTGAAAATACAGCAGTACACATATAAGTTGTTTGTCTACCTGCTTTCCACCTGTTTAAAATAGGCAGGTAAAACTCATAATAGACTGAGGAGGGTGTGCTACAATCAGTTAAAAAGCATAAAAAAGACATCAGAATCTAAATAAACAATAATTATAAAAAGCTAAGGCTATATAAGAAAACAAAAAATTAAAAGCAATATAAAAGAAGAGTAAGAGCTTGGGTATTAGGGAACATAAACGTTAGTATATAGCAGATTAAATCTCCATATAGCACTCTAGATTGGCAAACTACATTCACATTAGAATTGGTTTATGGAATCTGATGGATTTTGAGTGCTGCAGATATACCTCCAAATGGGTTTCTATAGTGCTTAGCTAAAGTTTGCTTCTGTTTACTGGCAGTTTCTTTTAGGTATCAGAAACTTAGGATTGAATAGTTTCCGTGAATATTGCTGGTGTGAAGCTCTTAGAGGAGTCTTTATCAATATCATTTCATTTCTATTGAAAGTAGTTACAGTAATGCACGGGTGTCAAACTCGCCGCATCAAGTTTCTGTCACATGGCATTTTGCAACATTTCCCCCATTCATGAAGCTGGGTGGGTGTGGCCTGTACGGGATGCATCCAGACTACACGCCACCAGTTTGACACCCCTCTGTAATGAGTAGTTTTCTGCACATCCATTTTTTTTTAAAAAAAATCAGCAGTATAAACATATATTTGTAGACCATGAGGCTGTGTCCATATTTGACTTTCAGTTCTCCTAATGAAAATAGGAGCAATTTTTGAAATATTCTGATGTTAGGTGTTATAAAACTTGTTTCCTTTACGTTTTAATCCATGCAATGATTTGAAATCTTCTACTTCTGTTCAGAACTTTCTCATGGGATTTGCAAGTGCAATCTTTTACTTTCTTAGCTGTACCATGCACCGCAAAATGAAATCAGCCTGACAAAATGCTGCATTTTTAAAGCAGTAAGTCAAACTAGATACATGGATAACAGAGCTAGTACACTTTCCATCTCCTCATGTATGAAAAGGAAGGGGGAAAAGCTTATTTACCATTTAAAATAATAGGTATGTAGGTCTGAGAGGCAGTGAAACTTATTTTCTTTCTTGAAATGTATCTTTCTTATCGTATCTTTTCTATATCCATGCCTCATTTTTTAAATCAGAATGGGAAACAGATAATTGAATGGGTCGAAGGCGATATGCAGGTAGCGCATACATATACAATTAGGTTCTCTTCTTGTACAAAACTGCTGTCTCATGATTTTACATGCAAATAGAACAGACCCGGGGTTTCTACTCCTGCCTTGTCCAGCCCCCCCCCCCCGCTTGGTTTTACTGCCTGCTTTGCATCTTTACAAGAATCATATGCATTCAACCTGGAGAATAGTATCAGATAACAGTCATTTGCAAGAATATTACTCTTCAAAATGCTCACTTTATTACAACCGCCATGTTGCTTGTGGGGCTTTTTAATTCATAGAACATTTGAGGAAAGTAGAACCTGAAGCATTTTGCTTTTAGACACTAATATTTTTGCTTATTTCTAAAAAGCCATAAAATGCTTGTGCACATATACTAGTATGGAAGTTGTTTTTAAATGGAAAACATCATGAAAGTACAGGGTGTATGAAATTAAAATTGCTTGTAATAATAAAAAAATGGGGCATACAGGTTATGAAAAAGAGCTTTATTTTCAAATAGCTACTAACTCAAAAATAGCTGTATATATTTGTCAGGCTTTTCTCAGAGAATTAAAAAAACCACTAAAGTTCCTATTGATATGATAATAAATAGGGATGTATTACTTTCCAACATTTGCCAGCATTTTAGCAGGAGGATAAGTGCAAGTTAAGCTTTTTTGATATATTAATCGCTTACTAAATTAAAACATGCTGCAGAATAAACTTTGCTGAACTTTGCAGAACTCAAGAAGGTAAACAGGTAACACTGCTTTGTCAAATCAGGATATTATATAAAATGCCCCCACACCATGCCAAGGAACCTCTTAGTTAAATAATAAATTAAAATTAGTCTCTCAAAACTTGTTCTTGAGAATTGAATATTTTTACGGATCTATCTGCTTATCATCTCCTGTAAAAACTTCCCACAGATGGATGTCAAAAAAGCTGACCTGCAATTCCCAGATCTTCCTCTTTCTCTTTCTGAAGATAGAAATATGTGCTGTCTTTCAGGCACCTGACATTTCAACAACTCTCCAAATCTCCCCAGGAAATGTCAAGAAAGTATTTTAGAACACCTGAATTATAGATTATGATCTAGATTTTTGTGCAAACACTGCCCATATTTTAAGGTATTCTGCTGTTTCAATAAGGCAGGCTACAATCCAACAAAGAATAACCAATATTTTTTTATTTTTCTGTTTATTCATGAGGGATTTATTGCTGCTCTAAAAAATTGGTGAATAGAAAAGCGAGGGGCAAACTTTTGGGGAGTACACAATTATATTCATTAGGAAAATGGAGAGCCCTATCTCTCTCTATTCCACCGCACTTTCCTTCTTGTGACTCTTTTCTACAGCACTAACACAAAATGAGTTTCCTTGAAAACTGATGTTATTTATTTACTTATTTATTTTAAAGTAGCATTTTACATGGCTGCCTAACTTAAACAAGGTGACTTTGGGTAGTTTTCAGAAAAAAATATTAACAAAATATTTTTTTTGAAATTGTCAAAAACTCATTACAGGGAGCCAAAAGAGCTATATCAACTCAGTTCCCAACTCGCATCTGTCAGTTAGGAGAAAAGCATTTTCCTGGACTGTCTTCAGTCCTCTGACTATCCACTGGAGAAGCAGACACCCAAGTACACCTCTAGTGAGCTCAGTGTGAGACATGTTAACTTTTTTCTTGGCAATAACTTGAATCCAATTATCAAGCTAATAGAAGACTTGTTGTAGTGTTTACCATCTGCCCTGAATGGAGGAAAATGAGCAGGCTAGGATATGTTGTGTCTTTTTTATAGTAATGCTGTGAACATGGGCTGTTGAGCTGGACTATGTGCTTTATATTTTATCTTGTTTTGATGGATGTGTTAGCTTTGCACACTGCCCAGAAACAATGGAGTTGGGCAGCTATAGCAAATTTAAACAAACAAACAAACATACATCAAAACCTTTGTTTGCTAAATCTAACTAGGAATCAAACTGAAAGGCAAGAGGGTAGGTATCCATTAATTAAAGAAAATCTGTGATGCTATTAGACATTGCCAAAAGGCAAGGGACTGTAGCCCTTAGAACCAATCATGTGTTACAACTCCGGAGCTCAGACTGAAATATGGCAGATGGTGACAACACACTATTTTGCTGACAGTGTTCAATAAACCAACAGTTGTTAACTTACTATAAACTTAAAATAAAATCTGAAAAAGCTGACTAACTTCCTCTTATGCCCTTAAACCTTTGTTAATACTACATGACATCTGGTTTTCTTTCTTGGTTATTTATTCATAGGCTAAAATCAGGGGGGAAGAAAATTAAAATGAAGCAATAGGCTCTTAAAAATTAAAGCTGTCTGGGCTCTATGAAGAAACTCTGAAAAGATGAGAAGCTGCATAGTATTACTTTGATGGGAAATAGTCCATCATCCAGAACAGAAGCTTTATACCTCAGGCTTCAGATAATTCATTTCAAAGACAAGAATTAGAATACATCCATGAAACTATTTTATCCCTCCCTGAATTTACATCACTTTTAATTTAGTAGCTAATCCTAGGTTAATCTAATGCATTCATGTTAGATACCTTTGAAAGATTTAGGTAAAAAATTCAAGGCTGCATTTTCAAGAAACAATTTCTCAATAGTTGTCTTATCAAAGGCATTGATGTATGCTTGAGAGGACGTATAAATTTAATAACTATTTTTTGACAAGAGGGTATTTGAACACATCTGTGCATGAAGACAATGTGAAGTGAATTCTTACTGGGTACTGCTCTATGTCCCTCCTTCTCTGTGAAAAAATCCAGCTGCATAAGAATTTTCCAATATAACTTATGCTACCATCCCATGAATATGGAATAATGTTCACTGAACTCAGTAAGACTAATTTCAAATAAATGTTCTTAGAACTGTGCATTAGAATCTGCAATAATATGATTGCGGATATTTTTATAACATGGGATGAAGCCTGGTTTGATGCTTTTCGTTCTGAATTTTTTTCTCCCCTTGTCTAAATTGCTCAATCTGCAGAAAATGAGACAATTTAAAACATATGGACATAACTGATAGGGCAGAACAAAAATAAAGTGTTTATTATTCTTTCTTCTCTGGTAAATAAATTCCTGAAAAAAAATGAGCATAGACCATGACACGAAATGAAAAAAGGCATGAAGGATTCCTGTACATTTTTTAAAAATGGCTGGAGAGGGGAAGGGAAGTAATAGATTAAATTATGAACTACCAAAGTAAAAAAAAATTCTATAGCCACTTAGTCACTTGCTTCCAGATGGACAGCTACAAAAATTGAATGAATATAGTAAATCATTTTAATTTCAGTTAAGAGCTTGATCAAGAGAAATGTCTTCACAGATATTAAATTTGTATTTGTATTTAAGTTTATTTATGCCGCCCTTTTCCCTGGGGGGACTCAGGGCGGCTTACAACTTAAAAAGCGGGGGGGGGGCAAACTTTTAACATATAGAACAAACATCATTAAACACAACATTCATGCCATTCGGGCGGGTTGCAATCTTTAGCCCCAGGCCTGACAGGAAAGCCAGTTTTTAAGGGCTGTGCGGAAGGTCTGGAGGGTGGTGAGGGTACGGATCTCCACGGGGAGATCGTTCCATAGGGTCGGAGCTGCCACGAGAAGGCTCTCCTCCGCGTGGTCGCCAGTTGACATTGATCGCGGATGGAACTCGGAGGAGGCCTAATCGGTGAGATCTAATTGGTCGAATGAAGGTGATTGGCAGTAGGCGGTCTCTCAAGTACCCAGATCCACTACCATGGAGGGCTTTATGGGTGGCAAGTAGCACCTTGAAGCGTATCCGGAGATCGACAGGTAGCCAGTGCAGCTCGCGGAGGATAGGTGTTACGTGGGTGAAGCGAGGTGCACCCACAATCGCTCGCGCGGCGCGCATTTTGGACTAGCTGAAGTCGCCGAATACTCCTCAAGGGCAGCCCCATGTAGAGCACATTGCAGTACTCCAGCCTAGAGGTCACAAGGGCAAGAGTGACTGTTGTGAGAGCCTCCCAATTCAGGTAGGGGTGCAACTGGTGCACCAGGCGAACCTGGGCAAATGCCCCCCTGGTCACAGCTGACAAATGGTGTTCGAAAGTCAGCTGTGGGTCCAGGAGGACTCCCAAGTTGCGGACCCTGTCTGAGGGGTATAATGTTTGACCCCCCAGCCTGAGCGATGGAATACTTGCCAAATTGGCAGGAGGGAAACACAACAGCCACTCGGTCTTATCCGGGTTGCGCATGAGTTTGTTAGCCCTCATCCAGTCCCTAACAGCTTCAAGTCCCTGGTTCACTACATCCACCGCTTCATTGAGTTGGCACGGGGCGGACAGATACAGCTGGGTATCGTCCGCATACTGATGGTATTTATCCCGTGCCGCTGAATGATCTCGCCCAGCGGTTTCATGTAGATGTTAAAAAGTAGGGGAGACAGGACCGAACCCTGCGGCACCCCATATGTTAGGGGCCTAGGGTTCGATCTCTGCCCCCCAACTAACACCGACTGCGACCTGTCCGAGAGGTAAGAGGAGAACCACTGCAAAAGTGCCTCCCACCCCCACCTCTCGCAGTCGTCGCAGAAGGATACCATGGTCGATGGTATCGAAAGCCGCTGACAGGTCAAGGAGAACTAGGATGGAGGCATGGCCTCCATCCCTGGCTCTCCAGAGGTCATCGGTCAATGCGACCAAAGCGGTTTCTGTGCTGTAGCCAGGCCTGAAGCCGGACTGGAATGGGTCAAGATAGCTAGCTTCCTCCAAGGCCCGCTGGAGCTGAAAGGCCACCACCTTCTCAACAACCTTCCCCACAAAGGGGAGGTTGGAGACTGGACGGTAATTGTTAAGGACGGCTGGATCCAAAGATGGTTTCTTCAGGAGGGGTCTCACCACTGCCGCTTTAAGTGCGGGGGGAAAGACCCCCCTCCTGAAGGGAGGTGGTAACAACCACCTGGATCCAGCCCCGTGTCACCTCCCTGCTGTTAACAACCAGCCAGGAGGGGCACGGGTCCAGTACACATGTGGAGGCACTCACAGCTCTCATGGCCTTGTCCACATCCCCAGGGGCAACATCCTGAAACTCAACCCAGCGATGGTCTACCAGATTATCCCCTTGTGCCTCGGCTGGGCCTGCAGAATCGGAGTCCAACTCCGACCGAAACCGAGCAACTTTGTCCACCAAGAACTGGACGTACTCTTCAGCCCTACCCTGCAAGGGGTCCCCCGTATCCCTCCTATTTAGGAGGGAACGGGTTTCCTAAACAGGGCGGCTGGGTGCGACTCGGCGGAGGCAATCAAGGTGGCAATGTAAGATCTTTTGCCGTCCTAATTGTCCTCATGTAATCCTTGATGCACGATGTTAGAAGTGCTCGGTTCGATTCGGATCTGTTGGACCTCCACAAGTGCTCTAGGCGTCTCTTCCGGCGCTTCCTCTCCCGGAGTTCCTCGGTGAACCAAGGAGGCCTCCTGGATCCACAGCCTCGGAGCGGCCGTAGTGGTGCAATCCGGTCAAGAGACCCCGTCGCTGCCGAGTTCCAGGCTGCAACCAGGGTCTCCACCAGACTGTGGGCGAGAGTATCAGGAATAACCCCAAGCTCCGTCTGGAACCTCAAGGGGTCCATAAGTCGCCTGGGGCGGAACCATCTGGTCGGTTCCTCCTCCCTACAGTGGAGGTTTGGCCTCCGAAGTCAAGCCTCAGTAGGCAATGGTCTGACCACGACAGGGGTATGATCTCATTACCCCTCAGACCAAGATCACAAGTCCACTGCTCCGAGAGGAATACGAGGTCGAGCATGTGACCCGCTGAGTGGGTTGGGCCCCGAATTACCTGGGTCAAGCCCATGGCTGTCATGGAAGCCATGAACTCCTGCGCTCCATCAGAGTGTTCACCGAGCGAAGGCAAATTGAAATCCCCCAGAACCATAAGCCTGGGGAACTCAATCGCCAGCTCGGCTACCGACTCGAGGTGCGAGGGGAGGGCTGCTGCAATGCTGTTGGGAGGCAGGTACGTTAACAGCAAACCCACTTGACCCTTGAGGTCCAACTTCACCCAGGGACTCACACCCGACAAGCTCCGAAGCAGGGATCCTACGAGGTGCTAGAGACTCTCGGATAACAATAGCCACACCTCCACCCTTCCCTGGACTCTCGGCTGATGAAGCACCTGAAAACCTTCTGGACACATCTCTACGAGGGGGACTCCTCCCTCCGGGCCCAGCCAGGTTTCAGTAATACATGCCAGGTCTGCCCTCTCGTCTAAAATTAAGTCCCGGATGAGGGGAGCCTTGTGAACTACAGACCTGGCATTTAGTGACAGCAGCCTGAGACCAGGGTCCTGATTACTCGCGCCATCTGGCCTTGGAGTGGGACTCATAGGGCTGGAAGGAGGGATCTCTGTGACGTAGCGAACCCTCCTTCCCCGGTAAAGGCCTGCCCTAAAGTCCCCGCCATATCTGCCCCTCTCTGTTACGACCGTAATGCTCCGGCCCACTCCCGTGTCCGTGGTTCCCTCAACCACCCCTATGGCTCCCGCATTCCCCGGCAGGCCCTCCGAATCAAACACACTCATTCACTCACCCAGGCAGTCCCCACGTAGTAGTTAAAAACAGAATACAACAATAATGGTAATAAAAAGTGGGATCATTCACTCAATTGCATACATATCACAAACATATCCCATACAAAGCAAGAGAAAAGAAGGAGAGAAAAAAAAGAAAGAAAAGATAGGTTGCGCAGCTGTTAGGATGCGAGTTCAGGCAAAGCCAAATGGCTCTCAGTGTCAAGATGGTTAGAATAATTAGCGTCCAGTTATGGTCCAGAGAAGGTATACAGGGGAGTAACTCGTGTCCCCCCCTTCTTCGAGGTGCAAATTCTTTTTTTTTTTTCGGGTTTTGCTCAGATTGGGGGCGTGAAGAGAGTATATTCCAGAGTCAATGATCAGTGCATCAGGAAACCTTCCTGAATTGTAGAGGCTTCTTCAAAAGAGCATGTTTGTTTAGTTCCACACAATTTCAGAAGACTAAGGAAGCAAGAATTTTATAGGGTACATAAAGTGTCCTTGATGTTTGTCTTGGGATACATTTTTGCTCATTTATGTTGAGTTCATTAACACAGGATCTATTTTACTGATATGAATTACTTCTTTCTAGATGTCCTGCCACCTGGACTCAATTGCCATTTATAAGATAATCTACCAATGGACTTTCCTTCTATTTCTTGATTGCTTATGTCTAATTTCCTTTTCATTTTTTCCCCTTGCCTCCCCAAAATTTCTCACATTGTTTGTTTAAATGTCATTATATGGTCCTTTAGAAAGACAGCCTTAAAAATGAGTATCAAGATCTTAAATTGTGTCAGATAAGCAACTGGTATTAGTATATACGTTTCCCAAAAGGCAACATAAGACATCTGAACTTGAACCTGTTTTCAAGGAAGAGTCCATGATAAAGCTTGCAGTAATCATATTAGATCTAATCAAAGAGTCAATAATCAACACCAAAGGAATTAAAAGCTATAGTAACTCACAGTGTAATTAATCAAAGGCATGCCTCATCAGAGCTGCCATCTGTAGTAGCTGAGACAAATCAACTCTCCTAGAGTGCAAAGGTGCTCCTTCGTGGGGAATGTAATCCTGTCAAAAACATCAATCCTCAAATCCAGTTTTCCATTACCAACAGAAATATTTATCTTGTCTGGATTCAATTTCAATTTATATTCCTTCATCCAGCTATCAAACTTAGCAGGGTTATTTCCATAGAGTTGAGATAAAGAATTCAAATCTCCAGGTGGGCTTCATCAGAATGGGGAAGAAGACAAATCCAGTGAAACAATACAGGTCATTGATATAGATGGGACACTATTTTAATACCTCCCTCCTAGCCTCACATTTTTGTCTAGGTTTCCAAGACAAAAACTCTGCCCAAAAGTACAGACCTTTTGGATTAGAGTCATAAGAATTAGCTGTAAGAAGCCATTTTGGCCAGCATGTTTAAGCTGCTGTTCAGTGAACAAGTCCAAACTAAAGCAACCAAGGCAATTGGCTGTCCACTTTCCACTTGGAACCAAGGAATATTTTTGTAGCATTTAAATGAAATTTGCCTTTCTAATTTAAATCCATTCTTCCATGTCATGAACTCTAGCATCAGAGTCAAAAGGACGTAACCTATTTCTTTGTTATAGAAGTTCATGTATTTCAATAGCAATACCCAATTTTATAATTTTGCCACGTTTTTTTAAGCAAATCACTGCAGGTGTTAAATGAATCACACAGTCATTAAGTGAATCCAGCTTCCTCACTTGACTCTGTAGTCAGCTGGGTGGGACAGTTACCAATGGAGATCACATGATCCCAAAGTGCTACAACCATCGGGAAGACTGCTGGTTGCCAAGTGCTTGAATTCTGATCATGTGACCATGAGGATACTGTGACAGTTGAGGATTGATTGCAAGTAATTTTTTTTCAGTGCCAGTGTAACTTTGAATTGTCACTAAACAAAAAGTTTGCAAGTTAAGAACTACCTGTACTAATATTTTCTCAAGTTTGCATAACCATTCATTTAAAAACTCTTCACATGATTTCATTTCTAGTCCTCTGGTCACTTTCACTCACTTTATTCAAACTGTTTCAAGTTTTCTGAATAATTTTAAGTGTAGTTGCCAGAATAGTTTGGAATGTAGTCTGATTGAAAACGAAGAAGTGGATTACTTCCCAAGATTTAGAAATTTTAGCACTCAAATTGGTCAACAGGACTAGAGTTGAATGCCTTACTATTTGTGATTCCATCATATGTCACACATATTTAACTGTAATCACATGTGATTTCCAAGATTTCTCTCTCTCTCTCTCCCTCTCCCTCTCTATCTCTCCCCCACACTTGATATTGTTTTGAAATGAAGATAATTGGCTAAGAATCTTGAGGCTGACAATACAATTCAAAATTATTTTGACAGACTAAAGTAATAGAATTACATTGAACAGAGACAAATGCATGGGTGTAAATAGGTGATCCCTGGCTTGATAAATTGTGGAAGGTACTGATAGAAGATCAAATATGACCTTGTGAAAGAGGTAAATGAAAATGTTATTCTTTAACAGAAGTAACATTTTCCAAAATATGGAGAACAAATATTTCCACTAAGTTCAGCATTTTCTATCAGCTTCTTCATTACTTTATAAAGAACATTTAAATCCACCTTTTTAAAAAAAATCATCATATGTATTCAACTGCATTCCGCTTTAATTTTCCTTACCATCAATAATCGAGTGCTACCTGATCACCTGACCCCAAAGATCCCACTACTGATCATACTACTTTTTTTTTCTTGACTAAGTCTTTTCTATCAATTGAATCAAACCAATAATTGATCTATTTTGCTTTCTCTATCTCTGAAAAAGCAAACTGTCAGAAAGATAGGTCATAGATTTCCAGGAAGGACTATACGGGCAATTTGTTTCCTCAAAGTTGAAGTTCCTCTACTGCATTATTCCTCCATTTAAAGATGTTAGATATTAACTGACTTCAGGGTATATTAAATGTGATAAAGTTTTTTTCTATTCTAAAGATTTCCATCAATTTGTATATATATCTTTCTCAAGCTATAAATTACCATTTTTCATCCTTATTATTCATCTGAAAGTATTCTCAATTCTTTTGAATTGTCATTTGGCATTGCTGATTCCCCTTCTGCGATAGAATATTAAATGTCTAAGGGCATTAACATCAATTTGTGTAACAACAATTCAAGTTACTACACATCTTTTTCTATCTTGATATCTTAGTTCATTTTATTCTGACTGCAGCTATAGACTGAACACATTCTACAAATGAGGCTCCAATCTAAGCAGTTACAGGTTAATTTATAACAACCGACTCTTATACCTGGATAGTTCAATATCTCCCTTCCAACATTCATATATTGCATTTGTCAGCATTGATTCTAAACTGTCATAGTGCTGCCAGGTTGCTTGGCTTTATTAGTTCCTTTGGCACTACATCAAATTTCCTGAATAATTTGTATTGTCTAGTAAACAAGTAGGGGAGGGAGCAGTAACAACTCATTGTTAAGCATCAGCAATTCTGAATAGATACTGTGCGTTCTTTCTATTATGTGCATGCTTTACTCTAAGAATGTTTTTGTGATATCACTAAGACACATGTTAAGTTTTCTCTAAATGTCAGAGATTCCATCTCTTCACCTCATCCTTTATGTGGTTTCCTCTGAGTATATACATCTGATAGGATGTTTCTATGTGTGCACCGAAACATGTATACATACATATACATATCAGAGGTAGGATTCACTTATCTTCCTTACAGGTTTGCAAATGTGAGAGCGTGCTCGTTTTGTTTGCACCTCATTTGCACATGCACACCGCCTTCTGGGCATGCACAGTGTTTGCACATTACGTCAGGATGTGTGGGCAGATCTTCCCGCAGGCACTGCTACTGGTTTGCCCGAACCGGAAACAACTGGCTGAATCCCAAATATACATATACATACTATATACATGTAAATGATGTGATTTGGTAGTCTAAACGAAGTAGTCACCTTTTTTCTTCTGTAAATAGTTTATATTGCATTTTCTTTTCTAAATCCAATTAATATTTCTTCACACATAGATAATCAAAGTGTAAGCCAGCCATTACCAAGTCGGAATAAATAGAGGGTTGAGGTAAGAACTGGTGATGTTCCTGGTAAAAAACCTTGTTTTTGGAAAGGCTCTCAAATGAATCAGATATGATGAGCATAGTAGGATACCTAAGTCAGATGGTATTTAGCAAATTATTGGGGAAGAGTAAGAACCTGCAGTGAATAGTTAAGGCATTAATGACATGCCTGGGGCAAATGCAGCAGGAATCCCAACTGCTAATGCAGCCATTGTTGAAACAAAAGATCTGTACTGTACAGAGATATTTTGGATAGCAATGTGGAATGTCCAAGGGTAAATTAGACATTATCAAATAGGAGAGGGCCAGGTTGAAAATCAACCAACTTGGAGTCGGTGAGCTATGATGGATAGAAAATGACTGTTTTCAGTCTGAGGAATTAACTATCTATTACTTGTGACATGTCACCAGGGAAACGAATGGAGGGGCATCTGCCAGGCAGCGGAAAGCTTCTTGTAAGTTGATGATCACATTATGATCATCTGTATCTGAACCAAACCCCTTAAAATTTCAGTTGTCCAAGTCTACACCCCAATGACTAATGCAATAAAGTTGACACAGAGGACTTCTTTGTCAGCATTGAAAAAGTTCTGGAGCAAATGCCCAAAGTGCTTACATGCTAAAATTGGCAGGCAAGCAGAAATAGGTATCACTGGAAGCTTTGAACTTGGTGAGGGGAATAATATATATGCAATTGTTGGGTTCAATTTTACCATGAAAATCATGAATACCTAGTTCAAATAGCATAAGCATTTGGACCCACCAAATAAACTGTACTGTAATCAGACTGACTATGTCCTATGCAGCCATCACTGAACTGCTAACTGCATGAATTTTGGTGACTAAGATCAGAGTCAAATTACATAACATCAAAGGCAGTACCATCAAAGAATTTTGACATCCCTTCCACATTTTCACTCACTGAGGTTAAAAAAAAAATTGAACTGTGGGACACTGCTGAGAAGTTGCAAGAAATACAAGAAACCAGAAAAAAAGCGCAAATGGTTCTCAGATGAAACTATCAGAAAGCAAAGAAAATGAGTCAAATCAAATAGACTCAAAATGTGGATTTCCAAAGAGCAGCAAGGAAAGACAACAAAGTTTATTGGGGCTAGTGCTGCAAACAGCTAGAAAAATACTGCATGAAGAGTCACATCAGGAATGCATTTGTGCAAGTCAAAAGGATTCCAATAGCATTTACTGCTTGTAAAAGTATCATAAAAACAAACATGAGAAAGGACTTTTTGACTAACACGGCTGAGAATATAGAGAACAGCTGTATGCCAGCAACAAAGAAGACCAGTCTCGGAAAGGAAACTGATAAGAAAAGGCAGCAGAAATAGAAACAGTCATCTTTAGGGAACGTAGGTGAACAATGAGCCCACAGCCAACCAACAATACCTGAGGGGTTGATACCTACCTCGGCAGAACTGCTGAGGCCTATACAAGAACCTGGTGCCAGAAAATTTGAAAAATGAACTAATGGCCAGAGCATTGAAAATAAACAGTGCCAAAAGATGATTCCTCCAAGGATTGCTCAAATTATTGCAAAATTGCCCTCATTCCTCATACTGGCAAGATTTTTCTTAAAATCATACAATAATGTCTGCTGAGAGTTATTCAAAGTTCAAACTGTCTTCAGAAGGAGTCAGGGTATTTGTAACCATATTGCAAATTCCCACTGAATTATAGAAAAATCTCAAGAATATCAAAAGAACATCTACAACTGCTCTATTGAATACAAAATATATCTTTCATCTTTCATTTCATTCATGTATGTATTAACTCATTCTTTGCATCGGCCTTCATGCAAAAAGAAACAATAGTCCAACCTACCAAAAACATAACTGCAAAAGACAGACTAGAAATAAAAGTTAAAATAAGCAAAAAAAAAAAAAAAGATAAGAGAAAACCTGTCTGATCTAGATGAATACAAATAGCAATAGCAATAGCAGTAGACTTATATACCGCTTCATAGGCCTTTCAGGCCTCTCTAAGCGGTTTACAGAGAGTCAGCATATTGCCCCCAACAATCTGGGTCCTCATTTTACCCACCTCGGAAGGATGGAAGGCTGAGTCAACCCTGAGCCGGTGAGATTTGAACCGCTGACCTGCTGATCTAGCAGTAGCCTGCAGTGCTGCATTTAACCACTGCGCCACAGGGACCTATAGTGTTATAGCCCAGCAACAGCCTGTGCTGCGTTCTAATTGGTCGGGCGAAGCACAGCCTGTGATTGGTGGTTGTAATGACAGTTAAATGACAGTTGGTACCTGAGAGTATAAATACTGTGACAGTTGTAACACATTCGGAATCGCTTGTCACCTACTAATAAACATCTTACTCTCTGATTCCATGGCTCCTGCATCTATCCCTCACACACATATACAACACTGGCGACGAAGGTGGGATCGCGATTCCGCAGAGCCTGGAATAAGAATAAATAAACAATAAGCCAGTCGCAATGCAACCAAGCAAACGCGAACAGAAATACTTTGAAGACCTGTCAGAGCTGCAGCAGCAGTTGCCACTGCCTCAGGTTTCGCCTCCGATCACGCCAACCTGAGTAGATCCACAGGCGCGGACTCCATCAGTCACAGGGACGGGCAACCTACGCTTAACCTTGGCTGGAGCCGCCGCCTCTGCTCAGGGACGAGCTACGAATCGCGTTGGCTCAACCGTGGCTGAAGCTGCCTGTCTGCCTGCCTCTCTGCTGCGAAGATCTACCAGACACAACTTTAGAGTCTATCCGGTCTACTGTTTGCTACTGTTACAAACATTAGTGTTGCAATACACGGATACTGTTGCCTAAGAAGCCTCTGACTCTTCATACAGCTTTCCAAAGAAGCAGCTTCCGACAAGCCTGCTCTTCCTCCAAAGCCAGCAGCCTACTACCAGCCTGTCAGAAGCCTGCTACATGCATTACAAAGCTGCCTGCCTCCCAAGGAGCAACTCTGGCCACTCAAAAGCCTGCCTGCTGCCTTCCTAACGAGCCAGGAACAACTCAGCCGCCTCCAGGGCCGGTCTCCGCTCTCTAACAGAAGCCTCCACAGCCGTTTCAGAAGCCTACCATTCTCTGCAGCAAAAGTCAGCAGAAATCCTGTCTGCTAAACCTTCCAGCAACAGCGGAACCCTGCCTGCATGCCGATCGAACAAAGCCCAACAGAAAAGTTACCAACAGGACTTCTTTGAGTTTCCCTCCATGTAAGCTCTCCAGCCTCCATGATTTGTGAGCATGCGCAGAGCTTGAATATGCAAATTTAAATATGCAAATACAAATATGCAAATGTAAATATGCAAATGTGAATATGCAAATGTGAATATGAAAATGTGCCAAATAACTGGGGGGAAGGAGAGTTTGTAAAAGAGTTTGTAAATGTTGAACATAAAACAAAAACAAAAAATGCAAATACTTGTAAATGTTGAACATGAACACAAAAATGCAAATAAATAAACAGATAACACAAAAATGCAAACAAATAACACGCAAATTGACAATACGGAAAATGCAAATAAAATACACGTATGCAAATAACTGGGGGGAAGGAGTGTTATAGCCCAGCAACAGCCTGTGCTGCGTTCTAATTGGGGGCGAAGCACAGCCTGTGATTGGTGGTTGTAATGACAGTTAAATGACAGTTGGTACCTGAGAATATAAATACTGTGACATTGTAACACATTCGGAATCGCTTGTCACCTACTAATAAACATCTTACTCTCTGATTCCATGGCTCCTGCATCTATCCCTCACACAAACACATATACAACATATAGCAATAGCAGTTAGACTTATATACCGCTTCATAGGGCTTTTAGCCCTCTCTAAGCGGTTTTCAGAGTCAGCATATCGCCCCCACAGTCTGGGTCCTCATTTCACCCACCTCGGAAGGATGGAAGGCTAAGTCAACCTTGAGCCAGTGAGATTAGAACCGCTGAACTGCAGATAACAGTCAGCTGAAGTGGCCTGCAGTATTTCACCCTAACCACTGCGCCACCTCGACCTGATGAATTACTTCCCATAGTTCTAAAGGAGCTGGCAGATGTCATCTCCGAACCACTGCACTACATCTTCCAAAAATCCTGGAACACCAGGGAACTACCATAGGACTGGAAAAGAGCTGATTATCATCTTCAAAAAGGGGGAAAGGGGGAAAAAGCCAGACCCAGGAAACTACAGACCAATCAGCCTAACAACAATACCCGGAAAGATACTGGAAAGTATAATTTAAAAAAAAAAGCAGGCCTGCCAGCATCTAGAAATGAGTAAAACAATAACTAGAAGTCAGCATGGGTTTGTTAAAAACAGATCAGTCCAAACCAATCTTATTTCATTTTTCAGCATAACGACTAAATTAGTGAACATAATATACTTAGACTTCAGCAAGGCATTCAACAAAGTAGACCACAACCTACCGTATTTTTTGGACTATGAGACACATCAGTGCATAAGACGCACCAGACGCCCAAGATTTCAAAGAGGTAAGAAAATTTTTTTTTTGCCTTCCCTCAGCCCCCAGCAGCACTCTTCAAGCTTCAGCAGGGCTGGGGCAAGGCAAAAATGCTCCAGTTTTTGCCTTGCCCTAGCCCTGCTGAAGCCTACAGAGTGCTGCTGGGGGCTGAGGGAAGGCAAAAAAAGGCTCATTTTTTATGAAAAACGGACTGTTATACTCTGAAAAATATGGTGCTTCTTGTTAAGCTAGAAAAATGTGGCATAGATAGCATCACCATCAGATGGAATTGTAACTCGCTGACATCCTGTACTCAGTGAGTAGTTCTTAATGGTACTATATCTACATGGAGGGAAGTAAGCAGTGTGGTACCACAAGGTTCCGTCTTAGGCTCAGTACTCTTGAATATCTTCATAAACAACTTAGAGAGGAAATAGAAGAACTTACCAAATTTGCGGATGATACTAAACTGGCAGGAATAGCCAACACCCTAGATGACAGTCTTAAAATCCAGAGGCCTCTTGACAGACTTGAACACTGGGCCCTATCTAACCAAATGAAATTCAATGTAGAGAAAAGTAAAGTCTTACACTTAGGCTAGAAAAACCAAAAGTACACATATAGACTGGGTGAAAGTAGACTTAATAGCAGTAACTGTAATAGGGATCTTAGAGTCTTAGTGAACAACCAATTAAATATGAGCCAACAGTGTGCGGTGGCAGCTAAAAAAACCAATGCAATCCTAAATTGCATTAACAGAGGGATGCAATCAAGATCAAGTGAGATACTAATACTACTCTATAAAGACTTAGTAGAAACCACCTAGAGTAATACATCCAGCTTTGGTTGCCACACTATAAAAAAGATGTTGAGACTCTATAAAGAGTACAGAGAAGAGCAACCAAGATGATTAGGGGACTGGAGACTAAAACAAATGATGAACGGTTGCAGGAACTGGGCATGGGCAGTCTAGTGACGGACCAGGGGAGACATGATATCAATGTTCCAATATTTGAGGGGCTGCCACAGATAGGAGGAAGTAAGCTATTTTCCAAAGCACCTGAAGACCAGACAAGGAATAATGGATGAAAACTGAACAAGGATAGGTTCAATCTGGAAATAAGGAGAAATGTTCTGACAATGAGAGCAATCAACCAATGGAACAGCTTGCCTTCAGACATGGGAACTTCATCACTGGAAGCTTTCAAAAAGAGATTGAACTGCCATCTGTCAAAAATGGTGTAATGTCTGCTTGAGTGAAAGGATCTATAAGGTCCCTTCCAACTCTGTTAATCTGTAAACTGAAGAGATTGTCAGGAAGCTGCAATTTGAAGAATTAAAAATAAGAATAAAGATTGAAAGAAGGAATATCAACAGTCTTTGGTATGCTGATGATGCAAATTTCTGAATGAAAATGTCAAAATAACAATGGTGTTCACTTGACAGTGAAGAGATCGAATGCACACAAGAATTCACTTTCCTAGGAGCACAAATTGATCAATACAGTAATCACAGTCCAGAAATAAAAGTGTTGAATTGCACTGGATCACACAGCAATGATAAGCATGAATTGAGTATAGAAAAGCAAGACCACCAATCTGGCAAGGAAGTGCAGATTAGTCTGCACTATCATATTTCCTACAGTTATCTGTAGTTGAGAAAGTCAGAAAAAACCAGACAGGAGAAAAATTGACATATTTGACCTGTAGTATTACAGAAGCCTTCTGCACATTCCTTGAATAACAAAGGTGAAAACCAAGCAAGGGATGGAGCATATGAAACCAGATTGCTAGAAGACAAAATCACAAAATTCTACCTTATTTCAGCCATCTTATGCAATCACAGGAAAAGGCAATTATGCTCTGAGTGACCAGCACTAAAAGGAAACAAGGTCACCCAAACCAGACACCATCAAAACTGACATCAGACAAAGCATAAAACAACAGAAAACAACAACTCCATATGATTGAAAAATTTGGAGATGATCCAAAAAATTGTTGAGATTTGGATCTGATAGAACAGATATCATCATCAGCAATCATCTGTAATTCTATCCTGTCATTCTAAGAATGCTTCGAAAATCTACTAGATTTGATTTTCAGTATATTTTCTTTTGTATCATTAGCTAGTCTTTCCTTATAAAATATATATCATTATTTAGATTTTAAAAATCAGTTTAATTCACCACATTTTCTTTTACACTTTCCATAAGAAAGATCTGAGAACAGCAGCTTTCTCTTCGTGAGTTTTCCCATCAATTGATACTGAGAAGAATGTGCTTCTGATCCTAGAAATAATTAAATGCCATCATGATTAATAGTCATTGATAACATTACCTGAAAAGATATTATCAAAGTTTCTAAAATCCTTCAAGTTGATAGTCATTGGTATAACCTGTAAAAATGACTTTTGTATAATTTATTACATACTGTACTATATAAAATGTCTGCCTTGAATCTCCCATTATTCTACTTCATTATATTATTCTGGATTTTATTAGCTATCACTCTCCCTCTCCCCTTTCACCCTTTGTCTCCCACCCACACCCTTCTCTATCTTGGATGGATGGATGGATGGATGAATAGATCAACTTACTCAGTTTATTAAGGATGAGATAATAAGAAAGACTGCATTAATATCAAAATGCTGACTTCCTTTTCTCTCTGTTCTAATAAATTGAGTTTATATCAGTTAAATGGCAATTGGAATTTACAATAAACCTTAGCATTAAGCACTGATGGCAGAGTCATTGTTGAATGTCCCTATCAAGAATATGTAAACCTTTTTCTCTTCTAACTCCTCTTCCAGACATACTTACAGGTACTTGCCATTCATAGGCTTTGTATATTGACATTTCTATCTATCCCAATGCCTCCACACCCACAAAGAATGTGAATTAAGCAGTGCTTATAATTGGATAGATGAACAAGTATGTAAAAGATGGGTATGAAAGTCTTAATTTTCTGAATTGTTTCAAAACAATAGCTGAGTCAGGACCATATTTAATATTATTATTTTTTTCATTTTTCCCCAATCTTGAAGTTCTCATTTAGGATATGTGCTATGATTATAACTTTTCCAAAGTTTCAATATATAAATATAAAATAAAATTTACTGATCTGTAGGGATGTGTTGTGTGTATATTTGGATCATCTTCGGTGGAATAACCTCCAATTTTTAGTATATTTTTTTTTTGCTTGCAACAATGAGAAGGACATGAGAAGAAAGCAAGAATTTGTGAAAGTTGAAATGGAGTAAGATCAGAACAATATAGGCTACAATTTAAAGAACTTGGAAAGGCAACTTGAAGTCAATCATTATGTAGCCTGACCATTGCCCAAACCCAAGATCTAGGCCATAAGATAATAGGAATCCTGGAGTTACATGGATCACCTTACTATTTGGATATATTACAACTCCTCCAATCCTTCAAGTGGGAATGAGACTTAAATATCTGAGTCTATAGAAAAATGCTCAGTTGCATCTTTGCTCCTTTTACGGCTCCAAATCCATTATTCACAGCACCTGCATAAGAGGTTCTTTCAGAACTCTCAAACAGAATTAACATACTGGGAAGCAACACACAAAAAGGAACACTGGCATGGAAGAAGTAAACACAAAATGAAGTGCATCACACATGCTAATATAGTGCTAAAGACAGTGGTAAAATACTTTCATAGTTAAGTTTATCAACCAACACCTAACTTTCATTCATAACAACGCAGGTAGCTCAGTTTCTGCAGAGAGTAGGTGTGAAAATTGATGTGGCAATTCTAAAGCCAAATCTAAGGCATTTGTTTAGAAGTTTGTAAAGACCAAAGGTGGTAATTTTTTTCCCCTAAAGTCCGTCATTAATAGTCCCAACACAATTTCGAATAAGCACCTGGGAAAAGATTTCACTCAAGATACTTTTATGTGGCATATTGTTCTTAGTGAGTAGAAACCTCCTCTTTCATCTGTACTACCATGTTCTCCCGAAAATAAAACAGGGTCTCATTTTCTTTTGACCCCTGAATTAAGCGCTTGGCCTTACTTTTGGGGAAGTCTTATTATTTTTGAGGTGTAGGAGGCGGCAAGCGTGGTCATCCCATAGCTGTTGCTGTGTTGCAATATTTCCAGGGAGGGCTTATTTTTTGGGAAGAGCTTATTTTAGCTCATGTGCTCAAAAGCCCAATTGGGTATTATCCAGGGAGGCTTATTTTCAGAGAAACAGGGTATATACAGTATAGAAATTGGATTACTTACTCAGCACATTTGGCACCTATCTTAAATTAGTGTTGTTGTTTCTTTCAAAATATGACAATATTTAAATTATAACAGGAAGACATTCACAACATAATACCTTTCATTTCTTGGAGCAGCTCACCTCCCTTTTTCCAAATAGTTGTCGCTTTAGGGGAAGCTTTTGGCTTGCACTCAAAATGAGCTGTGCTGCCCTTTAGAAGCTGAATCAATTTCTTCACTGGGCTTTTAGAAAAGTCAGGAGCAGAAGCTAGCAGCAGAAGAAACATA
This sequence comes from Thamnophis elegans, assembly GCF_009769535.1. Classification (NCBI taxonomy): domain Eukaryota; kingdom Metazoa; phylum Chordata; class Lepidosauria; order Squamata; family Natricidae; genus Thamnophis; species Thamnophis elegans. The sequence goes on along the minus strand of NC_045542.1, from coordinate 129,695,317 downwards.
TTAACTATGAAACACAACTTCTCCAGCATGTCCTCAGTGAGTTACACAATTCATGTTACTTTTTTTCTTTTTCATTAACCATTGAAGAATATGAAATTCCTATTCTGTTCAGCCAAAATAGCCAAAATAGCACTGAAATAGAAATTGTACATTAAAATGCCACTGAATTAAAATGGGATTAAACAAAGGCTTTACTTTCAGTTCACCGGTTGTGAGAAGACTCCAAAGACCTACATTTTCAGGCATTTGTCATTTTACAGTGGCCAGTTTCTCCCTTGCTGTGACATTCTAACGATAGGTATTGACTTGATACCCATTTGCCTGGCTGAATTCACAATATTTAGTACAATTGATATTAAAACATTGCATTTAGTGGTAACAATAGGCCCCAGACACTTCCTTTGCTTTCAGTGAGTCCCTCTGTCCAACTTTATTTTTATAAATGCAAGTTGCTGGCGTGCTATAAAAGAAAGCAAAGACATCTCACATCATATTTATTTGCAGTAATGTCTTTGTATTCGATGAAAATCCTGATGAGGTACAAAGTATCTTGAGAAACTATTTTACCTTATGGTAAATAAGCATTTTGTGACTGGTCATGACCATTCTACCAGCCATTTTGTCCCATGGCAGGCATTTGAAAGTGCAACCACCATTTTGTGAAAACACTGCTACCCCTCCCCCAATAAATAAGCCAATGAACCCTGTTTTGACATAGGAAGATAGAGAGAAATATCCTAGAGTGATTTGGCACTCGTTTTAGAAGTAGTCAGGAAAAAGGCATTAACTAAGTGGAATCAAACTCAAGTCAGAGTTCAGGTTTCAATTGCAGGGGTTTATTTCAAGAAGATATTACTAAGTTATTAATGGTGCTAATGATGAAGCATTGCCACCTTTTCTCATTACCGCATTTTCTATATAACAAAGCTGTTTTGCTATGTTTGGAAACAGATTTTCAGAAAATACAGGGGGAGAACAGATGTAAGATTAGATTAGAGCACTTCCATAAATTGATTTTTCAAGAACTATAACAAAATTGCAGTTTAAATTTATTGTGAAGACTGTCCTGGAGATAGAAAAAGAGTAGCAAGATACTACTCAGTCTCGGTCAGGAGACTGCTTGGTGATACCTTTGACTTTGGGGAAGGAGACAGGGAGAAGATGGAAGATTTAAGGGAGAGAAAGAGAAGATAAATTATGTTTTTCTTTCCTTATGTTCTGTTTAAAATATTCAAAGGACTATGGGGGATAATGTTAGCAAAAATGCAAAAAAAACATGTAAATATATTTTCACTGACAAATGTCCTTCAGGTTGAGCTTGACTATAGGTACTTTCATTGAGACATTCAAGTATTTCTTTCTGGGAGGGAAATTTCCCAGTTTAGCCAAAGCTCTGCTACTTACTTTCTCTAACTAGGTCCAATTCTACTCTGAGATCAGCCACAATTGGGAAGGCACTGCCAGTTAGCTGGCTTCACTGGCTACTGTAAGACTTTATATTATAGAATGGGGATGTGGAGTAGAGTGAAATTGATTTTCTTCCAACAAGACTTCTACTTGAATCACACAAAGTTCAGCAAGAATTAATGGGTCTGGAACATTATAATTTTAGCTGGACAGATTGGTCTGTTTGCTTGCAAGAATATAAGCAAGCTCAGAGAGCACCAAGGACCTTTCTGAATATATTCACTCTGTGTCTGTTGTCTGTTTGTCTGTCTGTCTGTCTGTCTGTCTATCTATCTATCTATCTATCTATCTATCTATCTATCTATCTATCTATCATCTATCTATTCTATGGGTTTCTATGCTAATATAGATCATAAAGTTCTCTAGAGCTTGCAATAAATAAATGTAATTTTTTTAAATAAAATGTCAAAATTAAAATTCAGGTATCCGGATTACAAATGAACAAACTCCTGGAAGAAGACGTTGAGTTCAAGAATGTAAATAAAACAAATAAATAAATAGAAGTTGCATTTAGCTACATAAAAATTAATTAAGCCTACTGTATGTTGCTGCTATACTCATTCAATGACTTAAGAGTTTTCTTTTATTCGTCTATTTCAAAATAATATTACTGTTGAAGACTTTTTCAGGAGATTTTTTTCCAGTTTTGTTAGATACATTTTAGTCTGTCTTTCTGCTAAACAAAGAGAATCTTAAATTTAAAATTCAGGTATCCGGATTACAAATGAACAAACTCCTGGAAGAAGATGTTTGAAGATTAACATGGTAGAAGAATGATCACTGGGCACCAGATTGGACAAAGACAGATTACTCCTTAATTTCATTCAAAAATCAGTTTCACTGACCAATCTAGATTTAAATGATCTGTATAAATTATATTATGAGTTAAATTGTCAGACGTTAATTTGGGCATCAAAACTGATAACTGCACAATCAATGGTCTAATTAATAGCTTTGTTCAGATTTGCACTCATATCTTTCAACTACCTTAACACTATTATTTCACTATTATCGTATATGCCCGATTCTGCTGATCACATAAGCAGTTATGTATATGGGAGCAGATCAAGGCAATTCACCAAGGAATGGAAAGAAATAAAAATGCATGAATGGTGCATTTGTCCCTCTCACTTACACAGTACCAAAGAGACCAATATGACTCCTTAACTCAAAGGATACACAATATGACTCCTAAACAGATTTAAGAAACAATATAAAAATTCAAAATTGGTTACTAAGATGCAAAGTTGGTTACTGTTTGAACATAGCAAAACCTCTGCCAATTTACCTGTGCATGAGGATAAAACCTTCTAAAAGCAAACTAGGTTAATTCTTGACTTACGGCCACAATGGAACCCAAAATTTTTGTTGCTGAGAGATAGTTGTTAAGTGAGTTTTGCCCCAGTTATAATCTTTCTTGCCAAAGTTCTTAAATGAATCACTGAAGTTCTTAGTAACGTGGTTGTTAAGTGAATCTGATTTCCCCATTGACTTTGCTTGTCAGAAGTTCGCAAAAGGAGGTCACATAATTCTGGAACACTGTAACCATCATAAATGTGAATCAGTTGCTAATTGCCCAAATTTTAATCACAGGACTACTGCAATGGTGATAAATGGTCATGTCACTTTTATCAGTGCTGCTGTAACTTCACACAGTCATAAAGTGTTGTAAGTAGGGAACTATCTATATCACCTTCATAACTAAGAATGGATCCTTACACTCATATTATCAATAAAAAAGTCAGAGAAACTTATCAGTCATTTTCAAATGACACTGCATTCTCAAGTATACCAAAGCTACAATGCAGAAGGTCAGTAATATGCTGAGCCAATGTTGCTTCTCAATTGTGTGATTAGTTTTAATCACTGGGCTGGTATCCAAGCTTTGTGTCTCTTCTTCCCATCATTAATAATTTATCTTGGTGTCCTTGTTTTAAATCAGTGAATGATTGAGCTATAAAATATAGTGAGCTTCTTTATCCTCCACCACATCCCTCAGATACGTTGAGAAAATTACACAGAAATGCTGATAAATTGAGTGCTGTGAAAGCATTTTTGCTAAATTTTCAATATGGCGTAGGAAAACATGACAGCTACTGCAGCAGGAGGAAAAATATCTGGTGAATAACAACAAGACAGAAAGTAAAGTTGTGACTTACCTACAACTCGGAGATCGGCACTGGAATATATTGTACCATGTTTGTTCTCTGCTATACACTGATAAATGCCAGAATCTGTCAAGTTTAAGTTTGTTATAGTCAAAGCTCCATTTTCAATTTGTATTCTTCCCTGGATAGTAAAAGCAAAACATTAAAAAGGAATATATTTACGTGACTGAAGAAACAGACAAGCAAGGAGGTTTTGGCTGCACAGCAGTATCTCATGCCTTCATTAAACTTCATTTGAAGAATTCATACATAGCTTAACTGATGTTTAAGGCAACTCTGGAATTTCTATGCATTGACCAAAGTGAGTGATATGCTAATAATGGTTTTTATGAGAGACAAAGCTTTAGAGAGCTTTGCAGTAGATATAAGCATTGGACTGAAACATCAGCTTTGAAAATCCTCTTTCAAATTCTGAAAGGATTGAGTTGGATTTGCTTGTCAGTGAGGTCTATTCCTAACAACCCTGGGATCAACTTACTTTAATTTGGGGGCTTACAAAGCTTGTCTACTGCAAAATGTTTTTACATGGAGGAAAAAAAGTAGGGGTTTTTCTCCCTTTGAAAATGACAACTCATTTTGAAGTCTAATTCTTGCTCGACTTATATATTTGAATCTTTTCTGTTCTCTGTAGTCTTTCATATATACTTATATACTCATATATATTCACATTGACAAATACTTGTCAAGCTTTCTACCTAATACACAATTTCTTTGGGGCTAAAATTGTGATTGGTTGATGTTGAAGTATCTGCTTTGTATCTGAACATTCCTAAGAACATAGAATCGATGTGATCATTGATAGTGAAGCATGTTTGATAACTTTAACTGAAAGGAGATTTATTTATAAGATGTACATTAAACAGACAGGTAAACTCTAGCAGCTTGTGGAGTACATCCTACCACAAAGAGAATAAAATAGCCTGTGCCTTCCACATGCATGTTTTGGAAGAAAGGAAAAAAGGAAGTGATCTGAGATTAGCAAGAACTTTGTCAGGGAGCAGGAAGAGTGTTATAGAGTACACAGAAAAAGCCAGTATGTTATATGATGCTGAAGAATTAATGCTACTGGATAAAGATTTGCAAAAGATAGTTCACATACAGAATGCTCTTATTTAATTATCTATAAAAATTCAGTAATACTTCAATCCAGTACAACAAAGCATTCTATTCATTGGAATGCTTACAACACATCTTTAGGGCTTTTTAAAAAGCTGTCTTTGATGGCAATTCATTTTTTTATTTCTGGGACCACCAGGGAAAAGGCCTTCTCTGTTAGTTGAACATAACTGAACAGTCTTCAAAAGCATAAAGGTAAAAAGATACTCCATTCCTGGTCTTAAAAAGCAGGCAGACTGATCCTCCCAAAGGGAATATTTAAAGTTATTTAGGCCCAAATTATTTAAGGCAAGAAGTGATCATCTATTTTGGCTGAATATTTTTAATTTTAATGTCATTGTACTTTTTAAATCTACATAATGAATGAATGAATGAATCAATCAATGAATAACATTTCCTTCAGACATCACAAATACATTTTAATTCTATTCTATTCTATTTATTAAATTTATAGGCCGCCCAATCCCGGAGGACTCCGAGCGGCTTACAGAAATAGAAATATTAAGAAAAGATTAAAAACAAATAAAACACAGCAGATTAAAAAGAAACACAACATGCACCCAGTCTAAGCGGGGCTGGACCTCAATCAAGACATCAACAGCCCCGCTTAGACTTCATTTTCTATCTAGAAGTAATGAGGCTTTATTTTTATATTGATATTAAATGACATTGTTTTTAAGTCTGACAAGGTGGGCAGAGAGAACCTTAGGAGACGTTTACCCTTTGCAAACATGAACTGTCTCTTCAATTAGTTTCCTCATCCCATGTGGTTTAAAATAACCTTTATATAGATAACATTTTTTGTAAAATACATGTCAAGAATAAACTTTGGAAAAGTTAATTTCTCTAGGCAATTACTGGTCAGAAAGAAGAGAGGTGTAGTCTAGGGAATGGGATCAGTGCTCTGAAAATGGGTAGAGTGGGAAGAGATACAGTACTTGAGAAGAATGCATAGGATATATAGGGACTACAGTATGTGATATTTGGGGGAGGTAGGTTCCTCTGCTAGAATTAGCTTTAACCAATATTTTGACTTGGGTTGCCTTTAATCAGTACAGTATATATACTACAGATGTGTAAAGCTTAAGATGAAGATTTACCGTATTTTTCAGAGTATAAGACACACCTTTTTCCTTTCCGAAAAAAGGCTGTGTGTCTTATACACTGAATACAGCATTTTTTTGCCTCCCAAAACCCCTTCCCCTTCAAAATGGCCGGGCATAGCTTGTAGGAAACTTTCAGAGAGCTTCTTGGGGCTGGAAAGGGCAGAAATGAGAAAAAAATGGACTGTTTTTTTGCTCAATTTTACTCCCCTCCAGAGCACTCAATAAGCTTCCTAAAGCTTATAGAGTGCTATCCATGCCCCCCCTTTTTTTAGCAAAAAAGGGGCCTGTTTTCACAAAAAAGGACCATTTTTGCTTGTTTTGCCCCCCCCCCCCCGGAGCACTCTACAAGCCTCCTAAGGGCTATTCATGCCCCTCCCTTTTGTTGAAAAAAAATGGGCTGTTTTGGGAAGGTTTGCAGAGTGCAAAACTTTTTTTTTAATTTGCCTCTTCAAAACCTTGGTACGTCTTATACTCTGGTGTGTCTACCCTGAAAAATAGTGTAATCAAAAGAAGATTTGACTGAATCATCCTTCTAAATCAAGCCAGTTTTCTCAAAAATCAGACACTTGGTGTACTTTCTATTCTTTGTAGCTGGAGTCACAACATTTGTATTCTGGTCTCTGATGTTCAGTCTGGCCAAAAGGGCCCATTTCAGCCCTTTTAAATATTTACATTCGCCCCACTTCTTCCCAAATGATGAAAATAACAAAGAACACATCAAAATGTTTATTTTCTTTCTGTTACTTATCTTTCTTTTTTCTTGCACTGAACAGTATAAATATTATCCACTGAGTGAACAGATCTGAGATAATTTATTTGCTGCTTTGTTACCGCATAATAAATTCAGTCAAAAGTGTTCAGGCAAAAGTAAATGAAAGTAAAAGAATACAACCAAAAAACCCCTATTGTGGTAGTATGTTATAGACTACCAAGTCATATAAATATTTAGAGGTATCTTCTTGAGTGAGATTATACAATGTTTAGCAATAAAATACATAACAACAATCAATTACTAAGCATGTTTTTAAAAATAATTAATTAGTCTTATGACCATATCAATAAAATAATAAAAATAAAATACATGATCTAAATCCAGGATAAAGTAGATAAAAGAAAATATAGTAATAAAATGTGTATGTGCTAAATACAAGGAATCAGCATTTAGATAAAATATCACCTTATATGACATACAAGTAATCAGCATTCAAATAAATACACCCTTTATTCTTATATTTCCTTTCAGGAATAGTCCAGGCTTTAAAGCCTAGTAAATGAATTGTTTTCACATCTGTAGTCATCCATGCCTCTTCGACTACTATGAAGCCAAAGTTAGAGAAGAACTCCATTATATTCTAATCTGTTACTGTGTTCTTCCAGCCAGTGATATTCCAAGTCAGTACTTAATGTTACTGGGGTGATTGAAAAGGTACAGGAATTTGGGGTTAAAAAACAATTTTTCAATTTTCAACTAGAGTGAAGTTATCCAAAATTCCTCCAGGGTTTAAAAAAAACCCACCTACGTAGGTTTGAAATGTGTTTACCTTCATCACTGTCTTAAAGTTCCATACGCTCCAGTGGGTTTTGAGGTGAGCAGAAACTTGGTTGGATACTTTTTCAGGTTGACAATTCAGAATAGTATCTACATCCAAAATAAGTGTTGAGCTGAGGGTGATGTCTTTATAATGGTTCCTATTCCAAAGGCCTCCTCAATTAGTAACTCACCAAGATTTGGGCTGCAGCTTACTTCCTTTTATCTGACAGTTTCTATTTCAATTCTATCACGTACATTTTCTGTATGCTGTGGTGTTTTATTAAGGAGTAGAGAGTAAGGTAGAAAACACTCCCAAAGACTCTTTGATCTCTTTTCCATATTTATATTCCATGTTAAAATAGGGGATGAATAACCAGATTCTCAAAATAGGTTGTATTTTCTTGGACAGTTGGAGTGACCAAGTCTATTAAAGATCTAGCAACTTTACATGTTGTTGCTAATAATTCTCTTCAGATCATGTAGCTCAGGGCTATCAAACTCGTGGCCTGAGGGCCAGATGCATTACACACTGGCCACATCCACACCCAGTTTGGCGAAGAGGGAAAAAGTCATGATATGTCACATGACGTTGCCGTGACGATGCAAGTTTGACACCGCTGGTCTAGCTTTTTTAGAATACTGACTTATTCAGTATCTGGCAAGGTACTCAAAGAGTTAATCAGTTTTGTCCGTAATGTTCTTCAGAAAACTGACCTTCTATGGTACAGATTACTTTGTTATCTCTTCTCAAGGACAGTAGTGATAGAACATCCTTGGAGTTACCTACTTTTATGTTGCTACAATTAAACTGTAATTTAAAGCACTCTTATTGCCAAGATCAGTTATTATTAACTCTCTTTGTGTTAAACACAGGTAGTAGAAAATTCTCAAACTTGCTCAAAGAAGGCTGCACTCTGAACAACATGCTGCCAAGAATAAAATGTTTGAATGATAGAAGGATTCATTTAAAAATCTCTCCTGGATGGGAGCCGTTCAACCTGCAAATGAATTAACTGCCTTTCACATTTGTAGAAGATGACTAAGGGAGAGACTATCTGTACTTTGGATCTCCGTTTTCCTCTACCGTTTTCCTGAAAATATGACCTGTCCTGAAATTAAAGTCTTGCCACATATTTCGGGTGGGCAAAAATATTAGCCCCCCCCCTGAAAATAAGCTCCCTGGACAATCCCCCCCTCCAACCAGGCAGAGCACTAGCGGTATCCCGAAGGTGCCTAGCCGTCGGAACGAGGTGGGGGCAAAGGCACTTGCGTTGCTTGTTGCTTTCAGGGTACCGCTAGGTCGGTCAGTGGTGCTGTGCCCAGCTGAAGGGGGGTTGCCTGGAGGCTGCTCCCTTACAACCAGGCTCCCGAAGAGCCAGGCACAGCCTCAGGGTTGAATGGCTGTGTTGTGCTGTTGCAGCAGCAACACAGCAGCCATGAGGTGAGCACGCTCGCAAGCAGCCACCCAGCAACCCCCTTTTCCCCTGACCTAGCGGTACCCGGAAGTCACCAAGCAACACGAGCGCCTGTTCGCTGCCCTCCACCTCCCATGACTTGGCGCCTTCAGAATGCCCCTAGGTGAATGAATGGGGCTCTGCATGGCTGGAGAGAAGGTTGCGCTAGTGGCTTTTCCGCTCCCTGCTTGCATGACTTGCAAGCTCATGATGCCCTTAGCTAACTCTACAGTACCTGCAGAGCCAGGGCATCTGCTGTTGGCGCCACCCTCCGCTTGTTTTTTTTTCAGCTTTCAAAGCACGGAGAATGGATGCCGCTCTGGGAGTACGCTCTATGGTAGTGTACAACCATAGAGCATTCTCCAAGAATGGTATCCTACCTCCGTGCTTTGGAAGCTGCAACGGATGATGATGCTGCTCTGGGAGTACATTCTATGGTTGTACACTCTGTAACCCACAACCATAGAGCCAAGGGCATCGTGAGCCTGTGAGCCGCATGAGCGGGGAACGGAAAAGCAATTTCTCTTCTTTCTTTTCCCCATGGTGGAGATGATAAAAATACCAGTATCCAGTAAAAACAGGAAAAATATAGATCTCCAACAGAATAAAATTAAATAAAATGGAATAAAAAAAAGTAAGAGAGATAGTAAAAAATTAAAAAGTGGCTTTAGAGGGAGGTTTTAACAACAGAGGCTAGCTCTATGCCATCTTTTTGGGCTCCTCTAAATATCTGTTGGGCTAAATCTAAAGACTCTTGTTACAGTCTTGCTGTTTTACTCTTAAGTTGTAGAAGAGAAAAGATCATTCACTATTCCAGACTTGATCCTGATCTATTGTTAGCATCTGATGAAAGAAGTAAAACAATAAAAAAAAAATTGGGGAAAAAGTAAAAATCACATTTGACTACAAGATATTACAAGAAATGAAACAGCTACATGTACAGATTTCAGAATAACATTTTATAATTAGCTTACAGAAGTACACAGATCTCATGGACAGAAATTTTCAGGTCAAAGGTGGAATAGATGGATTGGAAATTTCTCAAAAACCAGTACTTAAAAATGATAAGTATAATATTAGACTGAAAAAAACATAGATACAATAGTTTAGCTCTCTAAAAACTAATAAGAGAATCAAAGAAAGAAGTTGATGAAAAAGAACTAAATGAATAAGAATTCGTAACTCATATATAGCAACGATGGTGGTGGAACAATGGCTCAGAGATTAAGATAAGATTAGAATGCCAAGTGCGGTATGACCAGGTGAGCTCCAAATACTCTCCCTAGCTCCTGCCAATCTAGCAGTTCAAAAGCATACAAATACGAGTAGCTAAACAGGTACAACTTTGGTAGGATGGTAACAATCCAGCATGATATTATGCTAGCCACTTGACTGAAGAAATGTCTTCAGACAGTACTGTCTCAATGGCCCTTGAAATGGAGATGAGCACCATGACCCACATAGTTGGCAATGACTAGCAGAATAAAATCTGCAGGGACTCATTTACCTTTACTATAGCAACCATACTTAACTTTATGACCAACAATCAAAATCAGAAGTTTTAAAGTTACATAGCAGAAGGGTATGTGAAGAAATATAGTTTATAAATTGTTTCCAAATGGAGATAAAGCTAGTACCAGACTTAGTATTTAAAGTGGTTTTTGGCATTGATGTGTACTCTGAAAGCTGAATTCTCTAATGAAGAATTATAAGCATATAGAACTCTATGACAAATTGAAAGACAAAAAGAATAAAGATAAAAAGTGGAAAGAGGGGGACATAACTAAGGCAGAATATCAGAAACAAATCCTGAGCCTGTAAAGATGAAGTAAGGAAAGCTAAGGCTCACAATGAAGAAAGGATTGCCTCAAAAGTAAAAAAATAACAAAAAAAGCTTCTTTCAACATGTTAAAAACAAGAAAAACAATTGGTCCATTGCTGGGAGAAAATGGCAAGAATGTGACAAGAAACGGAGAAAGCAGAACTATTTAACTAATTTTTTTGTATCTGTCTTTACACAAAGGGAAAAAACAGTCCAACCTACCAAATACAGCACCACAAAAATCATATTAGGAACACAAGTTGAAATAGGGAAGAAAATGGTAAGTGAGCACCTGTCTACCCTAGACAAGTTCAAATCACCAGGATCAGATGCATTACACCTGAGTGTTCTGAAGGAACTGGCAGACGAGATCTCAGAACCACTGAACTATATCTTCCAGAGATCCTGGAGCACCGGGGAACTGCCAGAGGACTGGAAAAGAGCTGATGTGGTTCCCATCTTCAAAAAAGAAAAAAAAAATAGATCCAGGAAACTATAGACCTATCAGCCTGACCTCAATATCAAGGAAGATTCTGGAAAAGATAATCAAGCAATGAATTAGCGAACACCTAGAAGTAATAGCCAAAAGCCAACATGGGTTTGTCAAAAACAGATCATACCAGACTAATCTTATTGCATTCTTCAACAAAGTGACAAAATTAATGGACCAGTGGAATGCCGTCAATATAATTTACTTGTACTTCAGCAAGGCATTTGATAAGGTAGACCGTAACCTACTACTAGACAAAGTAGAAAAATGTGGGTTAGACAGCATCACCACCAGATGGATTCGTAACTGGCTGACCAACCACACTCAACGTGTAGTCCTCAATGGAACTGCATCTACATGGAGGGAGGTATGCAGTGGAGTACAAGGCTCTGTTTTAGGCCCAGTACTCTTTAACATCTTCATCAATGAATTGGATGAGGGGATAAATGGGGAACTCATCAAATTTGCAGATGACACCAAGATGGCAGGAATAGCCAACACTCCAGAAGATAGGCTTAAGATACAGAAGGATCTTGACAAACTTGAACATTGGGCACTATCTAACAAAATTAAATTCAATGGTGAAAAAAGTAAGGTTGTACATTTAGGCAAGAAAAACAGAATGCACAGGTACAGTATAGGTGGTACCTTGCTCAATAGTAGTAACTGTGAGAGGGATCTTGGAAACCTAGTGGACAACCATTTAAATATGAGCCAGCAGTGTGCAGCAGCTGCCAAAAAAGTCAACACAGTTTTAGGCTGCATAAACAGAGGGATAGAATCAAGATCATGTGAAGTGTCAATACCACTTTATAATGCCTTGGTAAAGCCACACTTGTAATGCTGCATTCAGTTTTGGTCGCCACAATGTAAAAAAGATGTGGAGACTCTAGAAAGAGTGCAGGGAAGAGCAACAAAGATGATTAGGGGACTGGAGACTAAAACATATGAAAAACGGTTGCAGGAACTGGGTATGTCTAGTTTAATAAAAAGAAGGACTAGGGGAGACATGATAGCAGTGTTCCAATATCTCAGGCGTTGCCACAAAGAAGAGGGAGTCAAACTATTCTCCAAAGCACTTGAGGGCAGAACAAGAAGCAATGGATGGAAACTAATCAAGGAGAGAAGCAACTTAGAACTGAGGAGAAATTTCCTGACAGTTAGAATAATTAATCAGTGGAACAGCTTGCCTCCAGAAGTTGTGAATGCCCCAACACTGGAAGTTTTTAAGAAGATGTTGGATAGCCATTTGTATGAAATGGCTAAGCAGGAGGTTGGACTAGAAGACCTCCAAGGTCCCTTCCCACTCTGTTATTCTATTCTAGTCTATTGAATCATAATGTTCAACTTAGTATATTTCATGGGAATAGATGTCTAGATAAAACTTAACAGAAAAACAGCTGACAAAATTTGAAGTCAATATTTAAAGTTTGTTTCATCCTCAGAAACCAATACTGGGAGAATAATTTCATTCCTTTTTAAAAGGAAGTAGCTTAATGATCCATTGTGGGTGCCAAGGTGTTTTTGATTGATCCAATTTTTTTAAAAAAACATGCATCATCTTTGTTGCTCTTCTCTGAGATTCTGGAAAGGGTGCAGAGAAGGGCAACAAAGATGAGGGGGCTGGAAATTAAAAGATATGAATAGCGGTTGCAGGAACTGGGTTTGTCTGGTATAGTGAAAAGAAGAACTAGGGTGACATGATAACTGTGTTCCAATTTGAGGAGCTGCCACAAAGGAATTCTCACAATGAGGGAGTCAAGCTATTCTCCAAAGCACTGGAAGGCAGGACAAGAAGCAATAGATGAAACTAATCAAAGGGAAAAGCAACTTAGAACTGAGGAGAAATTCCTGACAGTGAAAACAATTAATCAGTGGAACAACTTGCCTCCAGAAGTTGTGGGTGCTCCAACATTGGAAGTTTTTAAAAAGAGGTTAGGTAGCCATTTGTCTGGAATGGTATAGGGTCTCCTGTTTGAACAGGGGGTATGACTAGAAGACCTTCAAGGTCCCTTTCAACTCTATTATTCTGCATATGAAATGGAAGATGGATGTAACAGCCAAGTAGTTAATATCTGCAGGGAAAAAAGTAGGCTAAAGCACAAAAGGAATTTAAACTAACAAAGGAAGATAAAACAAAAGAAGAAAATTGTCACAAAAAATGTCCGGACTTTACTCTGTAGTAAATAGGGGGGCCTGGAAAAAATGAGGGATGGGTCTACTTCTAAGAGAAAATATTGAAGTGGGGGCAGAACTGTTTTGCTTCAGTCTTCTTCCCTGAAGAATCTATTATAAGCTTAAAGTACATGGAGTTCATGAACAGAAATGGAACTAAGCAGAACAACTGAAAAACAAAGGGAGTGGCAATCCAGTGTAAGTAAATGTTACATATGAGAAATAATATAGTGGGAGAAGTCAACTAAAGGAATTTGAACCTAAGAATATGTAAACATACATAGAAAGGCAAAAAGGAAATAACCTGATCAGGTCTGGATATCAGTTACCAGAGATAAAAATTACACATAGAAGGTCACAGGAAACCAATCCATCAAGTTCAGACAAATACTGAATAAGAACATTAGAATTAACAGCCATGCAGCAGGTCACATAATGGTCAATGTGTAAAGGAATGTTAACAGATGCTGCTGGAGAAGAATAAAAAGATAAGCTGGTATAGTTCGGTTAGAAAACAAGGAATTCATGCAATCAACTATAAAATCTAAGAGTCTAAAAGGAGCTTGTAGCTACCATATCCATAGACTTTTGTATGATCATTCAGAAATCATGGACGATGAACATTTTCAGAAGACAATGGGTATAGTGCCAGAAGACTAGAGCAGGGCAAGTGTGTTCCAATTTTTGCAAAGGGGTGTGGGATGGACCTAGTTTGATGTAAATTGCAAACAAAATCCTGGAATAGATTATTAAGCAATGAGCTTGTGAACATTTAGAATAGAATGCAATTGGCTGCATAGATTTATAAAAATGATGCCAATGAACTCAATTTTTGATAGCGTGGTGAGGAAGAAGACCAGCAGAGCGCATCTATTAACAGCAACTAGCAGTCAAAGACAGGATGGAAAATATTTAATCTCACAATCCTGGACAGATTCAACCATAGTTTCAATGGGGAGGCTGCAACCATCCTAGACCAAGTTAAACTAAAACACAGGAAGTGACTTCCCAGTTTGCCATAGGGCCATTTTTCATCCTCCAGAGCCTTCAGGGGCCTTCTGAACTTCTGGTTTGCCCATAGGGCCAGTTTTTCGAGCTACGGAGGCTTTAGGGAAGCTCCTGAAGCCTCCGGAGGGTGAAAAATGACCTCAAAAGAAGTCAACTGCCCTGTCAGTTGACTTCAGCCAAGAAGAAGGCTGAAGTTCACTGACAAGGCAACACCTCGCATGCCCGGACAAATGGTTCTACGTGCACACATGGCACTGTTTCGCCATCATGGGTATAGGGGTAGGGTTTTGTCTCTCTCTCTCACTTAACCAACCAGCAGAGGACATCCCCACGAGAGCACCAAGCCAACCAGCAGAGCTAGTGTTTTAAGACCCTTTTGGAAGCCAGAAGGATAGAGGGAAATCTCACTTCTGGTGGGAAGAGGTTTAGAAGGCAGGGGCCACAGCAGAGAAGGTTCTTTTCCTAGACCCTACTAGGAATTCCTTGGCTGATGGGGTTTATAGAAAGCTTCTTCACATGGAGTGAGTGGGAAGTTAATCCAATTGGATGTGATGGTTCCTCAGATAACCTGAATCCCATGCTGTGAAGGTCTTTAAAGGTAAACCAACACCTTGAATTGAACCCAGAAGCAAACTGTATTACAAAAATAATGGGATAGCAAGTATCAGAAGTTAGTATCAAGACTCAGGAATACATTGAGAAACTGTAATAATGGACAGGAGCTAGTAAGATGAATTTCAATGTAAACCACATTGAACAGAAAAATTAAAGGATGACTAAAGGATGAAGTATTATATTGGGCAGTAATCCACACCAAAAGTATTTGTGTGCCTCACAAATTGATCCATGAGTGTGACAAAGCTGCAAAAGAGCACATGCAATCCTAGCCTTCCTCAACAGAAGTACAATGTCAAGAAATCACTATTCCTCTCTATTCCTCATAAACCAAGCCACACCTAGAATGCTGCATTCTGTTCTGGGCACTGCATTTTTAGAAGGACACTAACAAACTGGAATATGTCCAGACAACAGCAATCAGGAATAGCCAGTTAGGACAAACTTATAAGGAATACCTGTAATCATTGTGTGTTTTTAGCCTGGAGAAAAGAAGATTGCAAAGAGACATGATGCTGCTATCAAATATGTGAAGTGCTGTCATACAAAAGACAGGGCAGAATTGTTCAGAGTAGTTTCAGGAGGCAGAGAAAAAAAGAATGAGTTTAAATTACAAAAATAGATTTTGAATGCACTTAACTAAAATGTCCTATTGGTTAAAGCTATTCCACAATGGAACGGCATCTCCCTGGGGAGCCTGGATCTCCTTTGCTCAAGATATAAACAGAGGATAGATTAACATTTGTTGAATAAGTTATAGTACTACTTTTTTGTACTGACCAGTGAGTTTAGACCATATAATGTCCAAGGTCACTTACAATCTCACATTCCATAATTATTTGAATAAAGCAGAAGTTATGGAAAAGAGCAAATATGTCCTTAAATACTAGTGACATATTTTTCTGAAAAATGACAGGAGAATGATACTAGTTTTGATGTATCATATTTATCGAAGTTCATATTGTGCAGAGGTTGCTAAACTGAAGAGATTTATTTTTGGATTATCTGCCTCTATACAGGAGACAGGATAGAAGAAAATATAATGCTGTACAAATATGTCAATGGACATTAAAATCAAGAGTTGTAACTTTTTTTATACAATGGATCTAATAACCTTAATGACCCCTAAAATTACTGTTACTAGCGCATGGACATAAGCTAAAAAGAACACTGCTTCATTTTTCTTGATTTATTTTTGCTTTATGGTCCTCTCTTCCCAAGATCTCACAGGTGGGAAAATCCATTCATCACGATTTGAAAAGGGATACTTCTGTTTGTTCCTGTGCTATTCTGAAAGAACAGCATTGCTAGTGGACTAAAAAATTGTTTTTAAATCTTAATCATAGTAGAAGTGATTTACAGGCACTGTTTCAACTTGTGGGCACCCTGACATTTCTTTTGTTTATAACTTCCCAACTTATTTCAAAATACGAACATCTTTATGTTGTAAAAGAAATTAGTTTATTTTATCATGCTACAAATACCGGGAAAATATAATTAAAATGTGCAACATCACATACGATTTTAATCTTAGACTTATAAACACAGAAGAGACAGGGAGTTCTGATGACTCTGGAAAAGTTTTTAAAACAACTCTCTATTGTTCTATATACCACAAACACACAAGATAAGGCAAATGTTCCCCACAGACATATGTGCTAGTTGTTTCCAACTCTAGGGGTGGTGCTCATTTCCGTTTCAAAGCGTAAAGAGCCAGCGCTGTCAAAAGATGTCTCTGTGGTCATGTGGCTGGCATGACTAAATGCCGAAGACGCATGGAACGCTGTTACCTTCGCACCAAAGATGGTTCCTATTTTTCTACTTGCATTTTTACATGCTTTTGAATTGCTAGGTTGGCAGACCTGGGACAAGTAACGGGAACTCACTCTGTTATGTGGCACTAGGGATTCGAACTGCTGACCTTTCTGATTGACAAGCTCAGTGTCTTAGCCACTGAGCCACCGTGTTTATGAGCACATAAACAGTTGCCTAAACAGCTATCTTGGGAATACTGTGATGTTCATGACTGATGCCAAAAAGTTGCCTTAACAGATGGCCTTCTCTGTCTTTCCTCTTTCCCATTTATTTTTTAAAACTAAAGCTGTCTATCAATATATCTACATTATATAATGATAGATTTGAATGGGGTCAGTTTGATTAGCACCCTGCCCAGATCACCAATTTAATTTAAAGCAGGCTAAACAAGTATTTTTTTTTCTCCGCTGCAAAAAAGTTACGGGTTTTTTTCATGTTACAGAATGCACAAATCTTTCTTCAGAATGCTTTTTGGGGATCTTTTTCAGCTTGCCTCAATATTACATCTGAACAATGTTGCAACATGGCAAGAAGCAGCTGGTGTTTTTGCATTCTGTTATATATGGGAGCTTCCCCGACTGCTCATGCTTCCTGTTTTGAAAGACAGCCATGGAAGAATTCCCTTAAGATGCCTTCTTGTCTCATGCTTTAACACAGGAAGACAAACAATTTGAAATACACTACGGAGAAGATTAAATAATGAAAACAAGACGTTCACATGCATTTTCTCAGCCTCCTTCAAAATTCCTGATTTTTCCCTCTTCCATCAAAAGGAAGATGCATAATTTAAAAAAAAAAACTGCAGAAAAAATTTGCTATGGCACTGATTTTTTTAATAACTACTGAATTGCCCAAAGACTACCTGACTAGTATTACAAACTACCTTTTTTTAAATTACTTGGGTGAATTCAAGAAGCTACTAATGTGCATCCAATGTAACCTGTGCACAATTTTTTTCCCAAAACAAGATCAACAACAAAAACACATTACCTCTAATGCTAGAGGTTCTCCATTTCTCAGCCACCTGTAGGAAGGCTTAGGTTTACCATTTGCTCTGCACTCCCAGTATATGTGTCCTCCACTGCAGCTTCAACATCTTTTATCAATTGAACCCAGTGAGGTTTGGCTTTAAATAATAAAAAAGGGGAAATATAAAATAAGAGAATTAATAAAGACAAACCATGTTTGGGAACTGGAAAAAGCAAAAATAAGTGAACGCAAGAAATTCAACTCAAAAATATTCTTTAAATGTTCATCGCATAACATAGTAATTTCACTGTCTTGCTTAACTAATATGCAAACATCCAGGCGGAGGAAGGCATGGATACAGAATGTACTATAGATATAAATATAGACACATGATTGAATGAAAGTTCAACATAATTTACTGCCTTTGAAATTACTATCTACTAAACTTAGTTAACCTTTAAATCACTTTGGCAGGGAATGGAATAAACATTTCATTTATTGCATGTTTTTTATGTCTAATTGCTAAAGCTATGGAATCTGCCACAGTGTATCGAAAGTTTTATAACCACAAACCTACCGCCTACATAAGGTAGTCACACACAATATCTGCAAAAATAAGAGCAAAGAAAAAGCATCATGATAGACACTGAAATAATAGAAACATGGTGTCAAAGAGACTTTGGGGTCATCCACACAGCTCCCTAGCTCTGAGATGGCTTACTTATCAGGCATTGATAACATATGACTGATAAGTGAGCTTCCATTTCAGATCTGACCTGTTTTTAAAGCAGACTTAATCTGGATCAAGGTGACATAGACAGAAATCTAAGACTGTTCCTGGTTATACGTTATCTGGCTATAGAATTTTCTTCCTATGTATCCAATTTTGTTCCTCTATATAGAGAGAGGATGTGGCCCAAAGTCCCCGTGAGGGTTCTTCATTTCCCAAGAACTGGACACACCATAGCATAGTACTTATGTACACAATACTTTATTGTGGCACATACCTTGCCCAATCACAGATTATTGTTCTGGGTTAACTCTACCCTCCTAGGCCTTGCAAGTCAATGTAGCCACATAAATACATCTTTAATACTCAGTCCTTCAAGCAAACATAATGGCAGTCTGTAAAATGGCATGCAACCTTTGCCTGCCTCCTAAAGTTCTTGCACTAGTTGTGATGAGATGTTACCTCAGTATGAGTGCTCCTTTTCTGGCTTTCTCCCACTTCCCCACCTGCTTACTGTTTTACTATCTCCTGTTCTCCTACAAACACCCCCCTCTTTATCTTAGTGTTCACTTCTGTAAGCTTGGGGAAAATGAGGCTTCCTCTGGCCATGAGCATTTTTGGCTTAATTAGCCAGGTAGCTTGAAGGCAGCGAGGATGCTTGTGAGTAAACTGCAAGTGGGTGGAATTAATAAATGAATGGGCCTACCACCTCTCAAGTTTATGGGGCTGTAAACTTTGAGGGGAAAGCTTTAGCAGACTTGGCCTTGGGGAAAAGGGAATAATTTTTGCCTGACTGCCACTGCTTTTCCCAAGTGCAGACAACAATCCCAGCGCCCCTTCTTCAGAGTCTCCAACGGGCTTTGTGCTTAAGGCAGGATAAAAGTCATGTTCTCCAGGTTTCTAGCCTGGAGGTTTAACCATTAGAACAACCTGATTCTCTTTTCCTATCATATGGGGCATGAAAAACTCTAAGAAGATGCAAATTCTTTTGGCCAGGATGGACCAAGCGTGGGGAGATTCATGATCATCCTGTCTAGAAAGCCAATATATTAAATCTTAAGGAACCAGGATAAAGTTCCATGAAAAGAATTACACTCATCCTTGTTCCATTCCTTTCCAAAGTTAATAAAGACATTCATGGACCAAACACAAAGGAAAGAAGTCAAAGTGTTGTGAAATCTTTTTGGGTGATATTCTTATTTATAATATTGTGTGTGAAGAATAACTTGCATTAGCTAAAATATGTTATTTCTAAAGTTCAAGAAACACGTTTAACTATTATTCTAGCCAGATGTCCTCTGGGGTTTTCTGAATTGTGTAAATTTAGGTACATATTACAGGTCAGCAAAAACTCTGACTAGAAAAACAAGAAATGTAAGTTCTTCAATGTAGCTAGATAGTGGTGGTTAAGAATATTTAGAAACATGGATATAGGCTATTAACATTTTGGAATAGAGAAAATAATATAGCCTGAAAGGTTGCTTAACAAAGAGAAGTGGTATACTTTTTTTCTCTCTAAAATATGGGTAGAGAAGCAATGGAACACAGACTTTTAAATTAAATTGCAAATTTTGCTTTCAAAGTTTGGTTGGAAGATCAAAATCCAAATAAAGATGTTGCTTGTTTATTTAATAAAGAAAACATCATCTAAAGTGGCAGTTTTGTACCAAATCATGAAAGCCTACAAAACATAGGTTTATTATGAATCTCTACGATTTTAATTAAAAAAATCTGTATTGTTTTTCTGTTTTTGTTGAATAGATCAATATTCAACAAACACCCATAATACACCAATTTTTGCCCATGTTTCCAGCTGATGGGTAGAATCAGTCCTTCAATTATTTCCAATATCCTTTGTATTGTCAATTGAACTGATACATCTTGTATAATAAAAGGGAGACTAAGTGAGTTAGGCATTTATTACATTGTGCATATCAATGTTGCCCTACCATCTGATAAGATGGGTGGCTGAATGAATGAATGAATGAATGAATGAATGAAAGAAAGAAAGAAACAAAGCTTTTCAAGTTTAGATTTTACAATTTGGTTTACATTAAGGTGGGTTGATTTCCAGGAAAATATTTGCACTGAATTGGGGTAGGAGGCAACATCAATATATGATATTTGCAATCCAAACAAGAAAAAAAAAGAGAAATACATTGGTCCCATGACACGAACAACAGTTCAGGGCCAATAAAATAAATAATCAGTTTGAAAGTTCTATATGACTGGCAATAATGTAGCTGAATCCCCAGTTAGAGTTAACTATCAAAGTTGTTGATAAATTTGCTGGTAATTAATTTTTGTTGTATTGTGTATTATTTTTTTAAGCAGCAGATGAACAGTCTTATGCTATTTACTTAAAACAGCTGTGATTGGCAATGCTTTTCTGTTTTATATGCTAAATTTATTTATATTAATTGTTTTTTTAATTTATAGAATACAAGGCACATTGCATTGCTATACTGCCTTATAGAATAAAATATTATTAAAATATTCCCTTATGCCTTACTTGCATTATGCATTTTCTTTCCAACTGGAAGTGAAACAATCCTTAACTTCCAATTTTCACAAGGAAAATTACATTTTGGGGAGTAATGTTTTATAAATATTGCTAATTAACATTTAGCTAGTTCTTCAGCTCCTCCCCCCAAATAAAATAACAATATACTTTGTTGGCACCCAGTGAGTGCATATTTTTAAAGTGCAAGAGGATTTTCATAGACTGCCTATTTCATATTTTATTAAGCAAAAATAAAGAAAATAGGAAGAAAAATTGCATTATGCCCATATAATTTGCAAAGAAATATTTTAGAAAAAGCAGATAATGTACAATAGCCTTGTAGAGAAATTGTGAAAGTATTATTTTTGCATTAAAATAAGCAACTAAAATTAATGTTTCAGATAATTAATTATTTTGTTGCAGCATAATATAAGTCTTTTAAGTTCTGTTTTTATGAAGAAAGTCTAACACACACAGGATAATTAATAGCTGCATAAAAGAAGTTAAGATGTAGAGGCTGGAGGAGCACTAGACAAAATTTAATATTCTGAATATGTTGAACAACTGTTTAGTGATTATTGGGAGTTACAACGGCACTGAAAAAAGTGATTTCTGACCATTTTTCAAACTGTTGCAGTCTCATTGTGATCACATGATCAAAATTCAGGCGCTTGGCAACTGATATGTATTTGTGATGGTTACAGTGTCCTGGGGTCATGTGATCAACTTTTACAACCTTTTCACAAGCAAAGTCAACAGGGAAGCCAGATTCACTTAACAATCAAGCTTAACAACTGCAGTGCATCACTTAACAATTGTGGCAAGAAAAGTCACATAATGGGCAAAAGTCACTTAACTGTTTTGCTTAGGAACAGAAATTTTGGACACAATTGTGGTCATAAACTGAGAACTACCTGCCGATATGGGTTGAAATGCTTGCTGGGAGAAGCAATAGCAAGAAATACATCGAACATGTAGACAATTGACGTAACAAATATTTTGATTTGTTTTTTCATTTATTTTATTTTTTTATTATTCCTATATGGCAGTGATGGCGAACCTTTTTTGTCTCGGGTGTGTCTGTGTGTGTGTGTAGAAATTCTCAACAAGTCTCTAACTTCTAAGTGTTTGGGCAAGAAGGGTAAATTAAAGGTATCAAAAGCTAATAGTGAATTAGTATCTTCAGTATTCAAAGCGAACACATACACACTTATATCACTGATATAACACATTTATTTTTATATGTCATTGCAGAGTTAGAGTTTTGGGAAGGTTCTTGAGAGATCAGGTTCAAGCCCAACTTTAACCACAGAACCTCACAGTCTAATATTGGGCTGCACACTCTTTCAGCAGAAATTCCTTCAAAGGGTTTTTTGTAGTTGGAGAAAATGGGGAATAGTAGCACCTCTCAAATGAATATTCCTTAAATACTTTTAGAACTCTGTTTTTTTTTAAATGCTTACCATAATATGTGAGTCGTCCCTTTGCAACATTTTTCCCTCTAGTATTTTCAGTGATACACTCATAGAGACCAGCATCTTCTTGTTGGAAATTGGGGATTTCAATCATGCCATTGGATTTTCTCAACATTACTTTGCTT
This sequence comes from Thamnophis elegans, assembly GCF_009769535.1. NCBI lineage: Eukaryota > Metazoa > Chordata > Lepidosauria > Squamata > Natricidae > Thamnophis > Thamnophis elegans. Next base: position 129,672,748 of record NC_045542.1, on the reverse strand, counting down.
GGAAATTGTGTCCCATCAGTTCTTCTCCAGTTAATTCGAGGAACTGGACTACAGCAATGAAATTGAAATTGAATATTTTAAAGATTATGTTGTACATAATTATCTGATTTTTTTAAAAAAAATCTAAAATAGATTAATATGATCTACGTATTAGAAGGAATTTGCAGTGTTTGGTATGCTTTTGGAAGAGAGTTGTTAGTTAATTGTTTAAATCCGCCCAAGAGTGATTTTAATTTTTTTAGACAAACTTCTTCAAACCTTCAAAAAGATGGAATAAAACTGTAATTGAAATCAATCTTTCCACTTTATGGATGGAAGGAAGGAAAGGAAGAAGAGAAAACAAGACAACAGAAGTGTCAAACTCAAGGCACGGGGGCCTGATTTGGCCATGGGGTGTTTAGAGCTGGCCCACGGGGCCAACCTGGAAAAAGCAAAGGATTGGCCCCTGGTGCTTCTGCCAGCAAAAGCAACACTCAGGAAGACCATATGTGACCCCCCCCCCCAAGTGTTTTCATTGGCAGAGCATTGCAGAAGGCCATCACAGCCAGAAACATAACTTGCCAGGACCGTGTGCTCCACCCCCAAGCTCCGTTTTTACTGGCAGAGGGTTGCAGGAGGCTGTCGCAGCCAAAAATGAAGCATAGGAGCTTGTTTTCACTGGCAAAGTGCTCAGCCACCACAGGTGCCCCCAATACAAGTGATGTCAAGCTGGCCATGCCCACCCTGGCCCCTTGAGATCAAACACAACTGGATACGGCCCCCAATAGAATTGAGTTTGACACCCCTGGTTTACAAGATGTTTTTATCAGCATAATAGCCCTATGAAGTCCATATGTCCTTAGCAGTGTGCTATTTTTTGAATCCCCTGTTGCTCCTTGAGAAGCCATGTTATGCTTAAACAGAGATGACACTGAATAATTGATCTGCTACTCATCCTTCTATTAATCTTGTCCCAAGAATCAACTTTGCTAATAATAAATTGAGAACTTCTTAATTTTTCATTTATCAAAAATCCTAATATGCACAGCTTCATTCTAATTTTACTGCTGTTGGCAAATTTCTCTGAATTTATATTGCTAAAATATAAAGTTGGCCACTAGTATTCATTATTGCAACTTTTTGGTATTTCAGTTAATCCACGTAAACTAGTTTCAAGATTCTGTTATATAAAGTTAATACTGAATGCACAGTATAAAATCTATGTTCATTTCTTACTATATGATCTAGATAATTACATAATAAATAGTCCATTTATAAAAAGTTCCTCAGTTTGTAATTCAGTATTACTTCATTTGAAATTGGTTCAAATAAGTACAACATATGCAAAAGAACATTCTATGTCCAATTCTTCCTATAGAAATAAAATTCTTATGCTTACTTTCCAAGAGCAAAGCATTCTAGCTTCACAGTTGATCCTTTAGCAGCAGGAACTATTTCAGGAAATTGAACTTCTATTTTGGGTTCATATTCCCCCATCACACCTTTTGTACCAGAAAAGGGAAAGATAAATAAAAACTTAACACCCTGATCAGCAACTGTACAAGAGTCCTACTGAAGTACAAATGGATTACAACTTCCATAGTCATGGTTTTATCCCTTGATTGACAGCTGACATGACTCAACATGCCAAATTACCTCCTATTAACTTTAGAAAATGTAGTATAAGAAAATAGAGAATGCAGACCCGAAGGGTCGTTTTTCAGTACGCTGCAAGGAGAATCCAAACACGGGTTAAACTCAACCAATCTGCCCAGGACTGAATTGAAACTTTAGGCACTCCTCTGATGTTGCCTTGACTTGCCAGATTTTCAAAGAAGGCATGGAACTGTGCACGTTGATAAGAAGTACAAGACGGTCCATAAACAACAGGTCCAAATAGTCTTTGAAAGCGGAGAAAGACCCCAGGGTGGGGTTGGACTCTCCTTGCAGCATACTGAAAATGACCCTTCAGGTAAGCCAATGGTCATTTTACAGTATGCTGCTTGGAGAGTCCAAGCATGGGACATACCCAAGCTAAATGTCACTAGGGCGGGAAGCTGAAGAATCCAGGGTCCCTCCGCTGTTATGGATCCCCTGTAGGACTCGCCTCCCAAAGGCCCACTCTGCAGAAACAAATTTGTCCAATTTATAGTTCTGAAAAAATGGATACAAGGAAGTCCAAGTAGCAGCTCTGCAAATCTCCTCTATCGGCACCAGAGAGGCCCAGGCCGCAGTGGTAGCTGCACTCCATGTAGAATGTGCAGTGATATGGCATGTCACTGGTCTGGATTGCAAGACTTAAGCGAGGGAGATGCATGCCCACAGCCAATGACCAATGGTGAATGAAGAGACTTTACGCCCTTGGGAAGCAGGCTGAAAAGAGACAAAAAGTGACTCAGAACACCGAAAGGCAGCCGTGTGCTCGATGTACTTGCGAAAAGTGTGTTGGACATCAAGCATGTGCCACCTCCTTTCTCTCGGGTGTCTGGGATGCGGGCAAACGTCTGGCAGAATGACCTCCTGTGCTCGGTGAAACCAGGAGTTGACTTTGGGAATAAAAGTCGGATCCAGACAAAGAACACCCTGTCAGGGAGAATCAGACACAAGTCCCCCCTAACCGACAGAGCAGCCAACTCTGAGATTCGTTGCGCAGACGTGATGGCAATTAAGAAGGCAGTCTTAAAGGTCAGATGTTTCAGGCTGGTGGAGCGCAGAGGTTCAAAGGGCACGGAAATAAGGGCCTGTAACACCACCATGATGGGAACCTATGGACGACCGCGGCCTAAGATTTCTGGCACCCCGCAGAAAGCTACGGATGACGGGGTGTTGTCCAAGTGAAGAATGACTGTCATGCACAATAATAGTGGATAAGGCAGCCACCTGGCACCTGAGGGTGTTAGGTGCCAGGCCCTGGTTCAAGTCCATCTTGCAAATAGTCCAGCATCTGGGAACAGTAGCCGCAGTCGGTGTTACGTTGTGTGGTCGTGGCCGGTCTTCTGGATGCCTGAATGGTGTGGATGACTTTGGCAGAAAGTCTGCTCCTGCTCAGGAAGTCCCTCTCAGTGCCACACAGCCAGTTGCAGCCACTGGGGCTCTGGGTGTTGCAGAGCTCCCTGGCTGAGAGAGACCTCGTGCGGGGGAATTTGCCAAGGTGGATGATGGACAGACTCATGAGGTCGGAAAACCAGGTCCTCCTGGGCCAGAAGGGAGCCATGAGAAGGACTTCTGCTCCCTCTTCCACTGTCTTTCGAATTACTCTGGCCAGGAGAGGAAGTGGAGGAAATGCATAAAGAAGACCCAGCAGCCAGGGACCCCTTTTGCTTGTGGGCTGTAGAACCTTGTGAAGAACCTGGGGAGGTGAGTATTCTACGGAGTGGTGAACAGGTCAACTACTGGACGGCCAAACCTCTGGGACAGCTGATGGAAGATGTCCAGATGCAGGTGCCACTCTGAATGGTTGATTGTGGCCCTGCTCAACCAATCTGCCTGGATGTTGCTCACCCTGGAAATGTGCTCCGCCTGAAGTGAGCACACATGTCTTTCTGCCCACCTTCCCAAGGATTTGACCTCCGCCATCAGGGGCCTGGATCGGGTGCCCCTCTGGTGGTTTATGTGTGCCTTGATTGCTACATTGTCTGTAAAGATAATCACGTGGTATTCCTGGATGCTGCTCTGGAAGTGACGCAGAGCCAACCTCACTGCTCTCAATTCTAGCCAGTTGATGCTGTGCTTCAACTCAGACGGCGACCACCTGCCTTGAGCCATCTGGTTGTGGAGGTGAGCCCCTCAGCGGAATAGGCTGGCATTCGCCATGATGGTGAAACGATCTGGTTCTCTGAAGAAGGAGCCCTACGTCAGGGTGGAGGTCATTTATCATCTGAGGGACTGACGTACCTGAGGGGGAACCAGAATCAGCTCCTGCAAATTTCTCTGTTTGGCTGTCTGGTGAGGCAGGAGAAGCCATTACAGGTGATGAGAGTGAAGCTTGGCCCAAGGCACGATGGACAGACAGGATATCATTTTGCCCAACAGTTGGGATAACTGCACAATTGGAACGTGCCACAACTGATTAACTTGCTGCGCAAGCGACCTGATGCTCATCATTCGGTCGTAGGACAGGGAGACCTGGCACGCAACTTTGTCTATGATGGCGCCGAGGTGCTGTAATCTGGTGGTTGGCTCCAAGTGGCGGGGCGGGGAGGAAAGGAATTCTAATGTCAGACCTATGTGGGTCATTTGCAGGACCAACTGGTCTGATGTGATGTGCTCCCATTGGGCGTTGAACAGTTAGAGACACCCTCCTATGGGAGCCCTCCGATGGTAGTCATTTATACCAGTGGAACGGTCTGGAACCAGACCCCCCCCCCCCACAGAAGGGCCGCTTGGAGTAGTTCTGCTGGCGGCCTCTGTCTCGAAAGGACTGACGGTCCTGAGACCCGCCAGCATTCTGGGAGTAGGACTTCTGGTAGGAGCCTGATGTGGAAGGTTGATCTGAAGCCCGAAAGTGCTGCTTTCTATTAAAGTTGGAACCCTTATGATCATATTATTTGGTGACTGAAGGCAAGACCTTCTTTTTGTCCTTATTCTTTATAAGGACTGGGTCAAAGGCTCCCCCAAAAGCTTTTGAATGGAGCAGAAGCGAGCTTCCACTTGGATCGCATGTCTCCATTCCAATGTCTGAGCCATAAAAGGCAACTGGTGGTAACATTGGAAGCTATGGCTCTAGAAGCAAACTTGGTGGCATTCAAGGTGTCATCTGCCGTATACTCAGTGGCCGCACTAATTTTATTGACATCCTGTCTGAGTCTGTTATCCCCACCTGGGATTTTGGAAAGTAAGTGTCTTAGCCAGAGGAAAGAGGCTCTGGAGAGGAAGGAAGCAGAGCCGGACGTCTTAATCACCCAGGAGGCTGCCTGATGAGTTTTATGGCAGGCCTTCTCTGCTCTCTTGTCCTCTGCCTTGAGCCCTTTCAGAAGGTCGGGAGGAAGGACTGAGGAAGAAGTGAGTGCAGCCACTGGCGCATCCACAGGGGGCAGCTTCAGTAGGTCCTCAAGACCAGCATCCACTGTATATAGCTTCCTGTCGGTGAGGAAAACCCCTGCCGGAAAAAAGCGATCGCAGGCTAATAAGCGGCGCGATCGTGTGGGCATCGGCACTCTGACCCCACGCTTCCACCGGCAGCTGCCAATGACCTCCACAGCACCCAGCCCGGGACACCATGGGAGTCAGAATGGTGAGGGGAGAAAAGACAGGAATTTAATAAGTACTTCTCACAGCTCCTGCTCTCTATTGGAAGAAATTGGAGGGAAATTCAAAAATTATCAGAAAAAAAGACAAAACAAAATAAAATGAAGTTTAGAGAGTCCAGGCAATCTGAAAAGGACAAATGAAACTGAAACGTGTCCACCGGGCTTTGCCTGAATTGAAAATCTGGCAAGTTAAGGCAATATCAGAGGCATGGCTAAAGTTTCAATTCAGTCTGGGCAGATTGGCTAAGTTTAACCCATGCTTGGACTCTCCAAGCAGCGTACTGGAAAATGTAACAATTAACTAGGTAACTTTCAAGGTTCTCATCACAACTGCTTCTTGATATTTCATGCATGTACAAACACATCTGCCTGTAAAAATGAAATGGCAGCAGAACTCTGATGAACTGTTACAAATCTTGATTGCAATTTTGAATAAGTGTAAAAAATAATTTATTATACACATAGAAATAACAGCTAGTATAAATGACAAACCATAATTGGTACACAATTCTTTGGTGAATGGAAATGCACATCTGGGTATCTCTGAATTCCCATCATCAAGGATTTGTGTGGTTACGGTGGTTGTCGTGAAGGGAGAAAAATGTATTGAAGGAAGAGTAAGGAAGGCCCTCCCTTTCCATAAACAAGGAAAGTAAGTAAAAATCAACCATAGAGTTGGCAAACTTAGTTTCTTTCCATATGATCCTATTCCTGCTCTAGACCTTTGCACTGGTAATAAAATTTGCAGGTGATGTTTCATCTGCTGCATTCTATCCTTCCTTGACATTAATTGGTTATGGCAAAATGTTTGTGAGTATTATGCACAGTGAAAAATTCCCACACTTAATTTATACATGCTACAATTGAAGTTATTTATAAATAGAAATAAGGAGGTACAACATTCTCTATAAAAAAAAAAACACAACAGTAAATATTATGGAAATTTACAATGTTTCAAAATTATACATATCCAAACAATTGGTCTTTCCAAAAATTAATATAGGCAATAAAACCATATACACTTGACTACACCACAGTAGTATAAATGCATACCATCAGTCCGTAGCACCAAAGGTGTTGGTGATCCAAGAGTGTTGGTGTTAGTTACAGCACTAGTTACGACACAGGTATAATTTCCTACATCAGATGGCTCTACTTTAGCTATGTACAGATGTCCAGTTTCCTGAGAAACAAATCTCCGACTATCTTCTTGCACAAACGTTGGGTATTCATTGAAGATCCAAGCATAGGAAAGTTCTGAAAAGAAGTGAAAATATATATGCATAATTCCATCACAAAATAATATTTTCTTTTAAGATGCTAAATCTGAATATTGCCTACTTGCAAATAATTGGGAAAAGTTGTAAATTATACAACTTTATATAATAATTTATATAAAATGTAATAATTTATTAAGTGGACAGTTTTATGCAACTTTCCCCAATTTTTATAAATAAGGATTGTTTCCTAATGTGCTTTTAGAACAAAAATTCTTGATAAGGCCATGCAACCATATTTATCTCAATATTTGTTCATTCAAAATGTATCACAAAAGATGGCAATGAGCAGAAGCTTTCCTGCTATGCTTCATATGATTATTTGTTTAGGTAAATAACCTATCCACATATCTTAACTTTTAATCCTGTTTAATAAACACACTGTTTGAAAGAGATATTCTAAATCTAACCAAATCCCTAAAGTCTCAGAAAGCCTTCAGATATGATAGATTGATACTGAAATAAGGGGAAAGAACAAGAGGACAAGTTCCTATCATGCTATGGTCCATGGGGTTGCAAAGAGTCAGATACGAGTTAGAGACTAAACAGCTACAACCCAACAAACAAATCAAAAATTGATGACATGAGAGGAAAACTAAAAGTAAAAAATAATAGCAAAACAAACCCCAAACAGTTCCAGTATGACATCTTTGAATGAAATATAAAAACAAAAGTTGAAAAACTATAACTACTACACCTCTTCTGTGGTAGCGCAGTCATTAGAATGCAGTACTGCAGGCTGATTTTGCCCACTGCCAGGAGTTTGATCCTCACTGGCTCAAGGTTGACTCTGTCTTTCATCCTTACTAAATCAGTAAAATGAAGACCAAGATTGTTGGGGGCAATATGCTGACATTTGTAAACTTCTCAGAGAGGGCTGCAAAGCCCTATGAAGCGGTATACAAGTCTAAGTGCTATTGCTATTCCATTATGCATGAGGAATCAAACCACCTGTCCTTTTTAGCTGCTTCTCTGCTAATTCATTCTTTATGTGGAAAGAACAAGTAAAGCAATTGCCAAAGGAGTTCAAAGCAGGCTGCAAAAAAATATTTGCAGATGCTTTTGTGTCTGAGTCCATTTTTAAAAATAACAATTATGGGCCTTTTAATTTGAAAGAATATTTGCAGGTTTGAGACCAAGGGTGTCTCAAACTTGCGTCATCACATTGTCATCATGTGACATATGACATCTCCCCCTTCGCTAAAACAGGGGTGGGTGTGACCAGTATGTAACACATCTAGGCTGCAAGTTTGACACCCCTGGTCTAGATAATGCCAATTAGCCACACAAACTGAAATCTCAATGTTTGAATATTTACTTCTATAAAAATAAAGGTGCACTCTTCAAAAACAGCCTTTGAAATATTTGTACAGAATTATGTAGATAATCTAGAAGTTTTAGAGGAACTTCAATACCACAAACTACATATTGAAACATAGGAGAGAAGGAAATGAAACCCAAGTTTCATTTTGAAAATAACTTCTAAAATACTATCACATGGATTGCAATATACGGGATATGAAATTCTAACCCTTCTGTGCCCCTGAGAGACTGAAAATAAATGTTCACTAGATAAAACCCTTGAAGAATTACAATAAATATGAATCTATCCATCTCACAGTTCAAGGAAAATCAGAGTGGCTTACAGAACAATAAAATACAAACATTTTACAATTGTAACTATAAAAACAGCTTAGAATTACAAAAATTAAACTAAAAACAAGGGTTTGGAGGTAAGAATTGGGGTGCTATTTTTCTTAATGCACCAACCACCTCATGGATTATGGTTTTGATTTCCTTGCACAATGTATGTTGTGAATGTTTAGGACCAAATAAAAAAAATGCAAATTCCCAAATTCTTCCCAAACAATATCCCCACCCTAAATCCAAATACACTCTCTTATTTACTTTCTAAGCATGATCTCATTGAGTTTTTAGTTCCTGAACACCCATAATTTTTAATGAACTTTTACTGGGCTTGTGTTAAAGTTAATGTTTGGATTAATAGTTAAACCCAGCTACATTTTTCCCTTAGAGTAATAGAATTTGGCTTTGTATTTTTTGTCCAAATAAAAAGTGAAAATGCACACGGTCACTATGTCTAGAAATCTATTTGCAGTTACAGAAAAAGAAATAATTTATTTGTTAAATTTGCATTTAATACATTATCACTATCGTCAAATAAAACTAATGTTTGGTGTGTATTTATGATGTTAATGTTCTTTTACTATTATTTATTACAAGCTATGGTTATAATTACATTTCTTTTGTTGACATGATAGAGGATAAATTATTATGCAAGTTTTATTTATTTTTTAGAATTGTACATCAATCATAGATCTTGATCCAGGTAGGTAATTTTCAAATTGCTGTATTTTCTTCCCAGTAGATATTTCTGAAATGATAATGCTAATCTGTCTCAGAAAAAAAAAAATATTTGCAGATGCTTTTGTGTCTGAGTCCATTTTTAAAAATAACAATTATGGGCCTTTCAATTTGAAAGAATAGCTCCCTGTGTCTGCTTAATTTCAGATTGATAACTGCAGGTGTTTTTGTGCAAAAGGAATGGTCTTGATTTGTGCTCTTGTTAAACAAGTGATTTGAATAACCTATTTCTGAATCAATGTTTTGGTGAGAAAGTTTAAGTACTAGGTTAAACTGAATAAATTTTGAATATGAAATACCATATTTGCACAATCAAAATCATGACATTGATAAGATGTTAATAGTAGGAGCTGAAGAGCATTCTTTGTTCTTTCTAAAAAAATATGAAGTTTTATAATAATACAACTGTTAAAATGGATTCACAATAAAACCATAAAACATGAAGAGATGAATGCAAGGATGATAAACATTAACATACAATCCAAGCCATTCTTATGGTACCTGAAGAATAGAGTTCTCATAAATAAATCATGATGTCAATGCCATACCATAATTAAGACGTCATCTTAGTTAAAAGCTCTTAACCTGATATCCAACACTCTGTTGTACTGCAAACAGTATGGTATAAAAAATAGTTATTCCTTTATGGTATATGGTTTCATGTCAATTAATTAAAAGTTCTGAAAGAAGAAACCAATTCTTTGCACTGAGCTGAGAACCAGAATAGGATTGGAGAACCTTTAACCTTAAAAGGATTGATGTATTTATGATTGGGATACAATGATTTTGAAATATTAGAACTGGCATTTTATACTGGAACATCTGTACAAGCTAGACCATTCCAAATCCACATAGGAGATTCCACAAAAGGTAGTAAAGAATAACAGGGCTAGGATTTAGTAGGACTTCCAGATCCATGATGTCTGGTTGATTGGCAGGCAAATATTGACTCATCATGAGATTTCATAGTGGTCATTAAGGACCAGAAGACAGCAGTGGAAGTAGAAGTACTGGTGCCAAATTACAGAAACATCAGGAAAAGAGAGTATGAGAAGCTGGAGAAGTACCAGGGCCTGAAAGACCAACTGGAGATGATAGGGAAAGTAAAAGACAAAATGGTCCAGTGGTGGTAGGAGTACTCATTGTTGTAACTCCTAAACTGGAAGATCCAATAGATCTCAGGAGTTTCCTGTCCAGAAAGGTGAATGCTAGGAACAACTAGTATGCTGCATAGAATCCTCAAACTCCCAAGCCTTTGGTAGTTGACTTGAGATTGAGAAGGCATATATACATAAATTGTGTGTGTGTGTGTGTGTGTGTGTGTGTGTGTTTGTGTGTGTGTGTTTGTAATAACACAAGCATAAACTTTGCCCTTATGTATTATCTACATAGGATGCAATTAAATAAGATATGAGTTCTACGTCATATAATGACATTTTGTGATTTCTCTTCCCTCTTGGACACCAGTGCATTTAAACATTTTTTTTTTTTAGTAGCAGCACTTCTTGGTCCATTTTTATCTGGCTGTCAATAAAATGATATGTTCCCAGTTAAACTTTTAGTAGCGGTACAGTAATTCTATCCAAAGTCAACCTGCATGCATTGTATTGATGTACTGCAGCTGTTTCATCTACACTTCTGTTAAGTTAAACAAAATCTAAATACAATACCTATAAAAATTGGAGTTGTATTTTCTAGTGTGTGCTCTGATTCAGAGACAAAGAAAAATAGTTACAAATCTATCACTAATCATATTTTATGATCGACCCATGACTTTTTTACCCTCTCAATTGTTTTACAGGAAGATGCCAACAGGAGGCCCATCTGTATAGCACACATTTTTCTAGCACCTGTTAAAACTTCCTCCTCTTTTCATTCTTCTTTTTCAGTTTGTCTTTTTTTTCAATGAATTGCTATAAAATACTCTCCATGAGCGCTATGATATTAACAGTGCTAAAAATTGATATTAATAATACACTGATGACCATTTTTTTGCAAAAAAACATACTAAATGAACCTTGGAAAATAAATTCCATGAATCTGGTTACAAAAAAGCACAGCAAGCAAGAAAGGCATCAAAGTTGACATATCATATCTTTAACTATATTGTGAACAAAGTTCTAAATTTCCAAATCCTAGGAGTTTGCTATGAACAACTAAGACAGGGACACAACTGCCTCTTTCAGTTTTGATTAACTGCAGGTGAGAGAAGCAGAGGTATTTCATAGCTTGAAAACGTCCAAGCTTCAGAACAGTTCTGAAGAAACTTCTTGGATGAGAAGCAAAACATTTTCAAAGAAAAAAAAAGAACAAGAAGATCCAGTTGCCTTTTGGGAAAAGGACCTTTGGGACAACCATGACATGGATAATTGAGAATCTCCACAGACATTCCAATGGGATATTTTGAGAATGAGATGGAATGACTTTTCATTCATTAACTTCAAAGCTACTTCATTCTCTCATGGTTGTTCTAGTATCAGTGTCCCTAGTGTCGCAATTTCATTTGATGATATAACTGATTTACTCTGCTGAAATAAAATGGGAGAAGCAGGGGACACACAATACAGCAGGAGTCTTGACCTCATTTCTTACCTTCTTGCCAAATACACGCTGAAAGACTTTTCAAAGTAACAACAGACAAAGTGCTATTTTTCAACTCTTAACTCCATTTAGAGCTGCAAGGAAACTTTAAATTTATATGCACTTATGAAAGTTTGTCTTATTACAGTGATAACTATCTAATGGGGAGAAGAGAAATCATAAACTAGTGGCAAATTACTTGAAGGTTATCAAGGTCATCTTTAATCTCCTGAAACTGTTAAACTATTTTTAAATTAGACTATTAAAAATCCTGAACTTTTGCCATGTACTATAGATTTTGATGTATATACAGTGTATATTTTCACACTTGATGCTTATCTCAAATTTTAATTGATTCTCTTGGAAAGAGGGCACTATTGTTATCAAGAGCCGAGGTGGCGCAGTGGTTAAATGCAGCACTGCAGGCTACTTCAGCTGACTGCAGTTCAGCAGTTTGGCTGTTCAAATCCCACCAGGCTCAAGGTTGACTCAGCCTTCCATCCTTCCGAGGTGGGTAAAATGAGGACCCAGATTGTTGTTGGGGACAATATGCTGACTCTGTAAACCGCTTAGAGAGGGCTGAAAGCCCTATGAAGCGGTATATAAGCCTAACTATTGCTATTGCTATTGCTATGTTCCTTCTGTAGCCCACCAATGGTTTATTTGTTTCTTTTTCATTTCTATAGTTGCCAACTCAATCAAGTGACTCTGGTCACTAATTAATGATCCACTCCTTAGTGGCTAATACAACTGCTAAACATGTAAAAACAGCTCAGGTTCAAATCCCAGTAAGGGTATGGCTAGCTGATGAGAGCCAAGGACAGGCAGGACTTAAAACCTTATAAAAGGAACCCTTTTGTTTTCAGTGATGCTATATTTAAAATGTAGGGGATACGGTGGTTCTATGGCTATGACACTGACTTGTCGATCAGAAGGTGAGCAGTTCAGCAGTTCAAATCCTTACCGCTGTGTAATGGAGTGAGCTCCCATTACTTCTCTCAGCTTCTGCAAACCTAAAAGCTTGAAAGCACATAAAAAATGCAAGTAAAAAAATATGAACCATCTTTGGTGCGAAGGTAACAGCGCTCTTAGGCATTTAGTCATGTTGGCCACATGACCATGGAGACGTTTTCAGACAGTGCTGTCTCTTCATCTTAGAAATAGAGATGAGCACCATCCCTAGATGGAAACGACCAGCATGCATGTGTGTGGGAACCTTTACCTTGTATTTAAAATGGTAATCTCTTACCAAACACCTTCACATATTTGGGCTCACTATGAAAAAAATGTCCATTTAATTTCTCTGCCAACCAGGCAGATCTAATAGATTACTTCTCTATCTTATTCCTGAAATAATTATTCCAGACTAATAGTGGCATTCAAACTCTATTCCAGTACCATTACATTAACTATAGCAGATTTCAAATGACAAATTGATGTTTTAATCTCCCACAAAGAACTCTGCATGTAATTGTTTTGAATACTGTATATACTCGAGTATAAGCCTAGTTTTTCAGCCCACTTTTTGGGCTGAAAAAAGCCGCCTCGGCTTATACTCGAGTCAGTGAAAAATTTGCCCGAAATGGAGGAGAAAAAGGGGCGGGGCCATGCCGCTGGGTGACACTCGTGAATGGCCCAGTGCCCCTGTGAGTTTCCCCTCCCTCTGTGTCAGTTTGCCGCGCAGCGCGCACCGCACCATCCCCCCTCCTCACGTTCTAATGTAATGCAGGGCTGTCTTACGATTCCCCTTCCTCCCCCTCCTGCCGCTCTGCAACGATGTCCCACCTCCTCCTTGTTATGGCAAGCAGCCACATAGCGATGTCCCACCTCCTCTGGTACAGTGATCCAATAATAGGAATCACTGTACCGTGTGTCATAGGAGGCGGGACATCGCTCCCGCGGCTGCACGGGACATCATCATCACAGCGGGACATCAGCATCATGAGGTGAGTGAAGTATTTCATTGAATACACCGCTAGTTTACTGTTTTTCTTTGAAATAAATATTCAAAAACATTATTGGTATCTATTTTTATTTTTGAAATTTACCGGTAGCTGCTGCATTTCCCACCCTAGGCTTATACTCGAGTCAATAACTTTTCCAGTTTTTTGTGGTAAAATTAGGTGCCTCGGCTTATATTCGGGTCGGCCTATACTCGAGTATATACGGTATTTTTAACAATACAATTGTTTTCAATACAGTGGTTGAAAGAATTAGAAACTGTGTCTTGTTGATAATGAAAAGACATTAGTTGTGATAATTTGTCAGTTAAATTCTTTAACAAATAAATTCTTTAATAAAGGTATAGAAAACAAACTGGTATGTTTGTTGGGAAAAGTCATTAATTGAAAATACTTTTTAACTTGATCTTTTATTCCTATTATATAAATTAACAAGTCACTCAATGACTGAGGTGATGAATAAGTTGATTTGATAAATAAATAATATGTACAAATATTTTTCATGTAATAAATATACTAGTTAAGGATTTTAATTATTATGCAATAGATACATATTTATGGTGATTAATAATTTTTTGACTTCACAAAAGATAGAAATAATTTTCAATCTTTATTAAAGGACAATATATCTTTAACAAATGCTGTAATTGAATTTGAAAATGCCAATTGTCTGTGGTTTGAGGAATAGGAACAATGACAGATATATCAGAATTTATCTGTAAATCTGTGTTTTCAGTGATTCCTTATCTTCCTCCCTTCCTCCAACCACAACTACAGTGAAAGTATTCCTCCCACACATATTCTTCTATTGAAATGACTAAAGCTAAGAATGTAGCATTGTTCTGCTACTAATAATAGATCTATTCAATTGTAAGTTTATGTCTTTTGTTCCTAGTTCCAGTCCATGAATCTCAAGGTTTTAATAAAAACAAACATGTTTTGTAAGTTCAGTAAAACCTTTTCATACTATGAGCAAATGTATTCTATTGCATTGGAAAAAAATATCTCTTGTTGATCTTGAGAAATATTTCATAGGTTATTTTGTATGTATCATTGGATTCCTCAGGGCTCTAGTTCATGGATTTAACTTCAAACATTCTTTAATTTTTCTCATAGGATATCATGTAAAATTGGCAATGCAACCAGAAATAGACAGTTAAAGAATCTCTGTAGGTATAACCTGTAAAAACCTGCCAATCCCTCATGTATTTTAGCAACTGTTGTCCACAGTTAAGCTAGCACTTATAAACCTCCCTGTCAGATTTCACAGTTGAGCCTTGTTGTTTTTGTTTGCTTTATATTTTACAGTGTGTATTCTAGAAGATGTCTTCTAAGGAAATAATTTCCACTACAGTGAAGATAGTGCAGACATTTTTGATTTTTTGACAATGTTGCTCTGGATTTTCTTTTTTTTTGGGGGGTGGAGAATGAGAATTGTGTATTCTACAAAGCCTTATGAAGAATAGTTCTGAAAAACTGCCTCACCGAAGACTAAAAGACATTCTTTACATATTATATTTGGAAGCAAAATTGTTCATTCTGTTTTTGCTTTTCATAGCAACATTTTGTTTTCTTTGTTTTAAACAAATTAGTGTATCATATCACAGTAATACTTTATAGGTACATACAGGTTTCTATTTTACTATATTTCACAGGTAGAAATTGTATATTCAGGATAGTTTGAGCTATTAAGATTTTGAAAGACATTTTGACATCTGCTACTAGTTATGGATGAATCTCACATTTTTATTTTCTCCCATCTTTTTTTAAAAAAGTCTCAAATTATTTTCCTTATTTATGAAGTAATTGTGAAATAATAGATTTTTCACTCTGAGTACTCACTACCTGTTCCACTTTAAAGTGATAATGTAGTAGGAATTTAAAGTAGTGCTTTGCATGCAAATAATATGTGCTTCTTATTGATTATTGAGAAGGACCATCCAATCCAGAGACAGAAGCAAATAGCATACAGGATGCTTTTGTTCAAAAGACTTGCTTGCTGATTATGTAAGAGATGATTATCCAGAAGGATTCCCAAATTGCATACAGTGCCACCTCATTAAAATATCAGTTTGTTTTTGTTATAAAGATTGTGGAAAATTTACCTTTTAAGTCTGATATTCTGAATTGAGACTTGTCATGTATGTATGTATGTATGTATGTATGTATGTATGTACCCCTTTCTCCCCCATTTCTATGTCTAGTCAGAGTTACTGTTGTTCTCCAACTGTGAGAACAGCAGCTGTTTATCTAGAAGCCTATTGTGAGTTTATTTCTCCAATTCTATTCCTTTTCCCCTTGAATTTTAATTCAGCCAGCTTGGTTACAAAACTGAGAGCTTCATCCAATAAACTTATTGATAGATAAAATATATAGAGACACAAGCACACACATACAAACCTAGATAAAGAAACATGTATACATAAACTAAAGAAATATTTAGTCCTTCATTTAAATGTCCATTAACTCCTCATGAGAGGGAACTTTTTTTAATCTGATACAAAAGCTGTATGTAAGGCATAGGAGGCTGCATATAATCAAGAAAACTGCCAACAAAATAACCTGAAACATTTTTAAATGAAATGGAAAGTTCCAAATGAAAATGAGGTTTTAATTTGCTCTTTTAATTATTATCAACATTTGCCTAATATGTTGCACAGTATAAAGCAAAACACAGAATGAGGTCTGCTGAAATCAGTGTGTTAGTGATGTACCTAATCAAGAAGTCACCATGAGCTATCATAACATGGAGAATATAAACTACATTGGTATGAAATTGATTAGGTCAAAATGAATTTAATATAAGCGAGGAAATGTGCAATGAAGGTAAAACTGGCTTGGGTCCATAACTATGTAGACAATCTAAGTAATTGTGGGTATATGATATATAAGCTTTTCTCATATATTAAATTACTAATTCAAATAATTTTTAGATTGTGTTCAATTTTACAAGATTATTTAGAATATGTTCAACTTTATAGAAACTGACTTCTGCATCAACAACAGAAACTATATAAGAATTTTCCCCCACATACATTTATACTTTAGAGACTCTGGCACCAAGAGACACATTTTGATCCTGATTCTGTGATAAATAATTCACAATGTTTGGCTTTGGTTGTGTTTCTTGTGACAAAGAATAAATATTATGGCCTCCAATGTAGATGAATAGTTACTGAGATTCCTTTATTGATCACACAGTCAGCCAGATATTTAGAATGGATTTGGCATTTTTATCTACATATTGAGTTCTTCCCCAAAATCTGGATATGCAGATGTTGTTAGGTGGTGCTAAAGGTATCATATTATGGTTTGTCAGAGTTAGCCAGAGATCTAGACTGGATTTTATCTACCTATTGAGTTTTTCCAAAGAATATGTTATAGCAGAAGCTGTTGTTTGATGGCATTGTAACTTGTTTTGTAATTGACTGATGCTATTTTTTTGTCAATTCAAGTGATGCACCAGAGGTTTTGTGATTGTACACAAGGCATCTATTATTATTGGTAGTATTTTTGCTTGTGAAATCACAGCTGTCAGTTGTTTTGTTGATGTTGGCCTTTACATACATTGAATTTTCCCCAGAACCTAAGGTATTGGAATGCATTGGTGTAGTGTATATGCGGATCCAAGTACATATACTACATTAATTGACAGATGAAAATTTTATCAACGCACAGATTTTCAAGTATTGTTCAAGAATTTTTGGTTCAGCACCTAGTGTGCCAATAACCCATGTGACCACTCGGTCAGTTTATGCTATAATATTTCAATTTCAATTTTCAGATGTTGAAAAATCATGATTTTCAGATCTTGAAAATTCTCCAAATTTTGTCTTTTATTCTACTATTTCCTGATATTTACACATTAGCGATTTATACTTCCTTCTTTTCAAATTCATATGGCAATACCACAACAAATTATTACATTGTATTATTGTTGTTGTTGTTACTTCATATGTTAAGTGTTCCTAACTAAGATATTAAAAAGCACATTTTTAAAACTCTAAACTTAGAGGTTTTACCATTAAACCTTATTTACTATATTTATATAATATTTTTTATCCACGCTAGTAGACTATGTACAAGAGCACACATACACATACTCATTCACACATCTTTTGATTCCTTTGTATTTATCTTTGATTTCTATCAGAGACAAAAGGATATCATGGTTATGAAGATCCAAGATTAGCACTAAATTCAATGGATTTGCTTCTAAGAAGGCCTGAATTAAAAATTGCATTCTGATTAACATATCACTATACTCTAATTTTGAATAGCAAACACTTTGCCATTTTTTCCTTTTCATCTATAGATGAATTTAAAGACTTAACAATATTTTTTTTTAAAGGAACAGATGGAATCTTTACTGCCAATATCTGCAGGTGTTGAAAGCACTTCCAATTCAATAATGTGAATGCAGCTTTTGGAAGCTAGAAAAAAAATAGGTTTCAATTCTGAGGAGTATGAAATCGGTTTGTAAAATAAATCTGTTATCTATATAACACAAATACATAATTCTGATAGTTCTGAATCTAGAGACAAGTTTAAAACAAATAATTTTAAATGCAGAAGAAATGACAGTAGGATTTAGCTAGATCTGTGTTTTTATGATTTGAGTTTCCTGCTACACTGAACCTTGGGAATATTGGACATGTTACTTTGATTTATTATGTGGACTTCTTCCACGAAATAGCTTTGATTGTTATTTATCAGAATAGTCAATCTTTATTCAAACCATTCCCTGAGGGGTCCTTGGCGCTTTCAGAACTTGGTCGTTTTCTTACAGACATTTCATTACCCAAACAAAGTAATATCATTGTTGGTGGCTAGTCATCAGGACTAGCAGTGATGATATTACCTAGTTTGGGTAATGAAATGTCTGCAAGAAAATAACCAAGATCATAGACCACCAAGTACCCCTTATTTCAACCCTGATCTACAAATATTCTCTTTCATTGAAACCATTCCCTTTCTTCCATACTTTCTTTCCTTTCATAAGCATGCCAGTTTATTAAAAATTATATTTAAGTTTTTAAAAATAAGCAAAATAGCACAATACAACAATTTAAATAATGTAATCATGAATATAGATTCAAATGCGACTTTCAGAGATTCATAACATTTTCTAAGGAAAGACCGCTATCAATCATTTTGGTCAATAATGGAATAGATTCCTGTTTCCTTACCTCCAGGATGAACTGGTGCTCCACAGAGAAGAACAACCCCTTGCCCTTCCCGCACAGATACAGTACTTCTTATTTTTGTCTTTAAATGTTCAATACCTATGTTTCCAAAAAGAAAATGAGAGAGAGAGAGAAGTTTTTATATGGAGTCAGCTACAAAAAGAGCTGCATTTGGTCCTCATTGATGCATTTCCATTAACTTTCAAATTAATTTTCATAAAAAGTATTCATTACAAGAATCAAATTCTCTAATAAAGATTATTATTAGCAAAGTTGCTTCATTTGGAATGCAAACCAGCTTCTACTACTCATAATCAGTGTTTTCAATATGAACATTACAACCTTGTCTTGTTCACAATAACTGTACCAACCCAAGTATCTAATTGATGTTATTCAGTTCATGATGAAGAGTTTTCTTTACCTTCCTTTTTCTTTCTAGCAGAAGGAAAACAAAAGCACCAAAATTTGGGGGAACTTTTCTTCTCACAGAGTATCTGAAAGTTGTATTATTGTCAGTCAGCAAGGAAAATTACAATTGTAACTGCTTGCCAATGACTTAAAACATCAGAAAGAATGTCAGGATTCATTTGAATGAATGAAGAATGAAGGATTTCTTCTGTTGCTGAAGTAGAAAGAATTGTAAGAGATAAAACTCGTAGGGAATTTACTATGACTCCCAGAGAAAGGACACTTTAAAAGACTTTAGCAAAAGGCATGCTAGAGCTGTTTATAATTGTCAATTACAATTCAATTTAAATTTAAACCTGGCAGAATTTAAAAATGATTGATATGCAATCATTTAAATACAATAAGTATATGTTTAAAAAATGTAGCTAGAAAAAAATGGAATGGGATTAAAATACAGGAAAAATAATAAAAAATAATACGTAACTAATAAATATTCCAAGAAAGAGGAAAGAGTTGCATGCATCAGTTATACTGGTAATTTTTCATTAGTTTCTAAGGGAACCAAAGCTGGCATTCTCTAAACGTAGTCCAAGATTAACCCAACAGCTGTCAATAAACTTTAATTCACCATTTGTATTTATGCCGTCATTCACATATTCAAAATAAGGAAGCTGAATGTGTCTTTTGCATCAAATTAGATATATAATACAAAGCAACAAGTGTTGCTTAATATAATAATATTGTATTATATTAATAATATTGTAATATTATATATAATAATATATAATACATAATATTGATTAGGAAGGAATGTCAAAGTAACAATATTCAAGGTAATATTTAATTTAAAACAGTTCAAACACTTATAAATGTGATTTTCTCCCCTCCCTCTTGTTGCACACACTTTCAATGCATGGAGAAGAGATCTGTCTGCTTGGAGAGGGTTCAGTCTGCACAACTAACTGGCTGGAAAATGGCTGGTGCCTGTCTTACCAATATATGAAATGACTCTCACTATCTGTGGCTTGCAATTAACTTTAATATAAAAACTGAAAGAACCTTCTGCATATTTCTTCTTTAGCCTTCTAGTCTAAACCAACTGCTATTCAAGTGGCCGGATTATTATCACGTGACTACAGGAGTGATGCTAGATCATATCACTCATTCAGCATTATTGCAACTTCAAATGCTTGCTGAAAAGTGATTGTTAATCAAGGCTTACCTGAAGAACATACTTTAATTGATAGAAATATTATTTATTTAATTTATAATCCACCTTTATTTTATATATCTCATACTGGTACATGTAATACTCAGAATGTTTTCCCCTATAACATCAACCCTGTAAGATGGGTTGGGCTGAAAGAAAATGACTGTTTCCCAGTCTCCCAGTAGCCTTCATATCAAAAGAGAAGTCTCTCTACTTCTAATTTAATTATCTATCTGTCAGGTTACACCTAAACAAGAGAAATCAGTTACTTCTTTTCTTTTATGTGATACTAAAACATTTCCTATAATGTCTTAAAATTATATGTTATCCTCAACTCTTTGGAAATCCAAAAATTCCTTTATTAAAGGGTAGTACAAAATTTGTTCTTATGCGTTATTTTAAAAATGAAAATACATTATGATCATTTTAGAGTCATTTCATCACATCCTATAGGAGCACAAGCGTATACAGTGTAACAAACAAATGTATTTCTAAGTTTAATACTAAAGTGTATTTCAGTTCATTTCCCTTAATTTTAGCAACTCTGCACTATTCCTTGTGAAGAGTGCAATCATGAAGAACAGACTCAACATCTACCATTATTCAACTAAAACAGAGGTGAATCTATGTCTTTTCAAATATTGGTTAGGAAGGCTTGGCTGATAGGATCAGAAATCTGGATGGATGCATATTACATGATCCTGCATTTAAGTCTCAAAACTATTTAGTCAAAAATTTCACAGCAGAGATCTATTCAATAATTCTTTTTTTTTTAAATGAAACCCTTAATATTTGGAAATTATCTTTCTAAATACTTAGAGAGGAAACTTAGTGATGCAGTAGTTAAGTGCAGTATTGCAGGCAAATTGCACCCGCAGCCTGGAGTTCAATCCTGATGGGGATCAGCCTTCCATCTTTCCAAGGTCGGTAAAACGAGGACCAGGATTGTTGGGGGCAATATATACAAGTAATGCAGGATAGTGCTGTAAAGTAATGTGGGTGGTATATAAGTCTAAATAATTATGCTATTATGTATAAGCATTCTTTATAATGAAAAGAAAAATGGAAATAGGGCAAAATGTAAATGATATAAAATTTGGAACCCAAATGTGAACTAGAAAGTTGGGGACAAAATTAGAACAAAAGGTGTTGAGGTAGTTCATTTTCTATCCAGTGTCTCTTCTTGCAATAAAGTCTAGATGGCTACTTTACTGGACATTCTCAAATAGTGATTAAACCAGTGCTACATTCCCAGATGTACATTATACACCCTATTCTGCCTTCAAGTTAATTACAAACAGGTGAAGAATATGACATATTTCTCCTTAAGATTTGTTCATAGAGTTGCAAAAGAACTTAGAATCTGTGTTTTTGCTTATAATTTTTATAAAACATAGCTTCATAGGTACAATAAAATACAATAGCTGAGTTGGAAGGGACCTTGAAGATCTTCTAGTTCAACTGCCTGCCTAGGCAGGAAACCATATAGCAGTGATGGCGAATCTATGGCACGCATGCCACAGGTGACACGCGGAGCCATTTGTCAGGGCATGCGAGGGGCTGCCTTGACAGCTGGCCAGCGCGCATGTGCACGCTGGCCAGCTGAGTTCAACCTTTTTTAAAGCCATTTTTGCCCTTCCGAGGCTCCAGAGGCTTTATAGGAGCCTGGGGAAGGTGAAAAGAGCCCGCCCTGCCCCTCCGGAGGCTTCATAAGCCTCCAGAGCGCAAAAAACTGGCCCTAAGGGCAAACCGGAAGTTCGGAGGGTCGTTTTGACTGCTCCAGAGGCTTCAGGGAAACCTCCTGAAGATCCCTGAAGCCTTTGGAGTGCTCAAAACGATCATCCGACCAAACCGGAAGTCACTTCTGGTTTGCTTGCCAGTTGTTTTGACTGCTCCGGAGGGCGAAAAAAGCATGGAAAAAATGGGGGGAGCGCCTGTAGTGCGTGCATGTGCACTGGGGGGGTCGTGCACTGCATTATGGGTATGGCACGCCCGCACATGACCCCCCCCTGTGCCCCCCCCACTTATGGCAGACGAGCCAAAAAAGGTTCGCTATCATTGCCCTATACCGTTTCAGACAAATGGCTATCCAATATCTTCTTAAAGACTTCCAGTGTTGGGGCATTCAAAACTTCTGGAGCAAGCTGTTCCACTGATTAATTGTTCTAACTGTCAGGAAATTTCTCCTCAATTCTAAGTTGCTTCTCTCCTTGATTAGTTTCCACCCATTGCTTCTTGTTCTACACTCAGGTGCCCTGGATAATAGTTTGACTCCCTCTTCTTTGTGGCAACCCCTGAAATATTGGAACACTGCTATCATGTCTCCCCTAGTTCTTCTTTCTCTTTAGGTTTAGGTTTATTAGATTTATATGTCGCCCTTCTCCCAAGGACTCAGGGCGGCATACAACATTAAAAGAAACACATAATACAAAAGTTAAAAAAAAAAATAGAATATCCCAAACCCAATTAAAATTGACAATGACATTTTTTTTAAAAAAAAATCAAATTAAAATTAACAGTGATCAATAATTTATTTTGTTTTGTTCAGGCCAGGCTTGCTTGCTGGAAAAGCCAACTTTTTAGGGTGCCTCAGAAGGACCGCCCAGTTCCTGCAACCGTTCTTCATGTTTTAGTCTCCAGTCCCCTAATCATCTTTGTTGCTCTTCTCTGCACTCTTTCTAGAGTCTCCACATCTTTTCTACATCATGGCGACCAAAACTGAATGCAGTATTCCAAGTGTGGCCTTACCAAGGCATTATAAAGTGGTATTAACACTTCACGTGATCTTGATTCTATCCCTGTTTATTTAGCCTACAGATGTTCAATGGACTACCCAAAGGACACTTTAAAGTAAATGATCTTTACAACAAAGCATAATGAAAATAATGGCTTGGAGGGAAAAAGTTATTTTCCAAAGTGTAATTTTATTTTTAGTACTAAAAAAAAGCAACAACAGATATCTACCCAAGTCACTTAACAACAATAATTGCCATTTCAGTACCTCACCATTTTAAAGGACAATTTGTTGAATAGAAGTAGTGCTAATTTGTTGTTCCAGTTATTTTAATCTTCAATATAATAACACAAATGACATTTTGCTAATAGCAAAAGTGACATTTTAAAAAAAATGTATGCAACTGAAACCCACAGCTTAAATTTCCCTGAACATTTTTCAAAATCCCTGTGCAACAATTCAATTTTTGTTTTGTTTTTTTCTGAGAAGTATCTATAGCAATTGTTCTGAAAATCATTGATCATTGCTGTTCATAAGGCCTATGAAGAATGGCTATCCTTGTTTCAATGAGGTGTTTCCTAAAGAAGTGACCCAATTCTAATCTAGGTGAAAAGAAATTCACTTCATTTGTAGGCCTCATGTCAGCTGCAGAATTTATTGTAACTGAAAGAATTGGAAACAGCTTCTAGCAACTAAAATTGCTTAGTAAATTGCTGAGGGCAAACTGAACCAATCTAACACTATTATCTACACTATTTGTATAATACGCTATTTGTATTCAGTGAATTACATATTAAGTGAATGAGGTCAGCAAATTTATCTTCCAAAGCTTTAGTTGTGTGTGTCTCTCATTAAAGTAACAAATCAATCTATACCAAGAAAGGCAGGAATCTGTTTATATCCATGCTGTACTCTTAAACTGTTCCTATCTTGTGTTCATTCTGGCTTCACAACACAATATCTTAGGAAAACCTGCTTCAGACAAACGTTTAACCTGAACTAAAGGTTACCATATCTTTCCACTGGATACTCCCTGCTTTTTTACTGCTTCCAATTTTCAAATCACTTTCCTTCCTGTTTGTGAATCTTACTCTTGCCTGTTGCTGGCTCAAAACTTAACACTACTTTTTTTAAAAAATCCTTATTTGCACAGATTAGTAAATCAAGTAGTGGCTTAAAACGTGGCAGCCTTTAGTCCAGGTTAAACGTTTGTCTGAAGAGGATTAACCTATGCTATTGTGGCTTGTTTTATTATTTTTCCAGTCACCTGAGGTAAGAGAAAAAAGTAGAAACTGCAGTCACTTTGAATAGTGAAATGGGCTGCATATTAAATAAATAAAATCAGAAAGAGATTACAGAAGCAAGAAACAGCATTTTGAAAGCAGAGCAGAAAAGCACACCTGCAGAGTTTTTGTGGTGAGTGAAGAAGTGAATGAATTGTCTATTCCTGCTATTCTAAAATGACTAATGGTCCCTACTGACAACAGGGTAACCTGGCAGGGTAGATAAGCCCATACAGATGTGCTCATTAGTTTACAAAGGATTTAACAACAGAAGCAACTAAAATCCAGATTGGTTTGATGACTACAGGAAGAATGATCTGTATGCACAGCCAGCTTTGTTAAAGCTAGATGAACACAACTTAAAACCAAACACCATCCAATACTAATGATCTCTGGCTCAGCAGTGTTCCTGAAAATCATTCTGTGTAAATATTGTGAAGCCAGTGTTATTTAAAATAATATTCTTAACCTATTCCTCACTATAGAGAAAATGTAAAGCTTGCTTCTATTATAAATGTATCAATGCATCATGTAGGGATATTTACCATAACACTTGTTATAATACATTTCTTTATAATCTAAAGTCAATACACTCATAAAAATAATACAGACCTTCAGACCTACAATTTAATGGGTTGTAAAAAGATAACAACATATAATAAATATAGAAAGTTATAAAATTGTGTATGCATTTGAACACACAAACATACAAAAAAAGTAGGTGTGTTTTACACATGATTTAACTGAGAAGTTTCAGAAACAAAGTTTATTGGGAATCAAAGTATTTGAAAGAAAGGAACAGAAAAGCAGAAAAGGTTTTGTATGTAAAAGAGGAAACCATTCTACTTTTAATGAAAAGTGGAAAACCTATTATTTGATGTGGCTCTTCTATAAAGAAGAACTTTCTCTCGCTGTTTTATTGACTAATTGTCCTATTGCAGGAAGCATGATGCACCTAGTATCGGGATGGCGAACCTATGGCATGCATGCCACAGGTAGCATGTGGCGCCATTTGTCAGGGCACACGAGGCATTGCCCTGACAGCTGATCAGCTGACTTCAGACTTTTTTTGAGGTTATTTTTTGCCCAGAGGCTTTATAGGAGCCTGGGGAGGGTGAAAACAGCCTCCCCCACCCACCGGAGGATAGCTCCTAAAACCACCAGGGGGCCATGGCCACACCTGGTTTAACAAAGGGGGGGGGGAATCTCAATACATCACATGACACTGCCGTGACACGCAAGTTTCACATACCTGCTCTAGAGAGCATGCAATAAATACTAGGTGCATCATGTTTCCCACAATCTACTTCAATTACGTACTCAAAAGTCTGTATTCACATAACCGACTGAATCATACTTATGTTTTAATCTTACTTTAAAACAATAACTATTTGGTAATTTATTAATAATAAATATTATTAGAGTTTTTTTAGAGTTTTAGAGTTTTAGAGTTTTATTAGAATTTGTAGGCCGCCCTTTTCCCTGAGGGGACTCAGGGCGGCTCACATAAAACTGGGAAGGGGGGAATACAAACATCAAGAAAGAAACATATAATAAAATGGTAGGCAACATACATTCATCATTCGGGAGGGGTAACTATCCTTATCCCCAGGCCTGACGGGCGAGCCAGTTCTTCAAGGCTATGCGGAAGGCTTGGACGGTGGAGAGGGTAGGAATCTCCACGGGGAGTTCGTTCCAAAGGGCCGGGGCTACTGCTGAGAAGGCCCTCCTCCTTGTGGTTGCCAGCCGACACTGGCTGGCCGATGGGATACGGAGGAGGCCTAGTCTATGGGATCTTATTGGTCGCAGGGATGTAATTGGCAGAAGGCGGTCTCTCAAGTATCCAGATCCACTGCCATGTAGGGCTTTATGGGTGATTAATAGCACCTTGAAGCGCATCCGGAGATCGACAGGCAGCCAGCGCAGCTCGCGGAGGATAGGTGTTATGCGGGTGAATCGAGGTGCACCCGCAATCACTCGCGCGGCTGCGTTCTGCACTAGCTGAAGTCGCCGGATGCTCTTCAAGGGCAGCCCCATGTAGAGCACATTGCAGTATTCCAGCCTAGAGATCACAAGGGCCCGAGTGACTGTTGTGAGAGCCTCCCGATTCAGGTAGGGTCGCAACTGGCGCACCAGGCGAACCTGGGCGAATGCCCCCCTGGTCACAGCCGTTAGGTGGTGGTCAAATGACAGCTGTGGATCCAGGAGGACTCCCAAGTTGCGAACCCTCTCTGAGGGGTGTAAAATTTGACCCCCCAGCCTGAGTGATGGAATATTAGTCAAATCTTTGGGAGGAAAACACAACAGCCACTCGGTCTTTTCTGGGTTGAGCACAAGCTTGTTAACCCTCATCCAGTCCATAACGGCCTCAAGACCCCGGCTCATCACATCTACCGCTTCATTGAGTTGGCACGGGGCGGACAGATACAATTGAGTATCGTCCGCATATTGATGGTATCTAATCCCGTGCCTGCGGATGATCTCTCCCAGCGGTTTCATGTAGATGTTGAATAGTAGGGGGGATAAGACCGAACCCTGAGGCACCCCATAATTTAGGGGCCTAGGGGACGATCTCTGCCCCCCCACTAACACCGACTGCGACCTGTCCGAGAGTTAGGAGGAGAACCACCGTAGCACGGTGCCTCCCACTCCCACCTCCCGCAGTCGTCGCAGAAGGATACCATGGTCGATGGTATCGAAAGCCGCTGAGAGGTCAAGGAGGACCAGGATGGAGGAATGTCCTTCATCTCTGGCTCTCCAGAGATCATCAATCAATGCGACCAAAGCGGTTTCTGTGCTGTAGCCGGGTCTGAAGCCTGACTGGAAGGGGTCTAGGTAGTTTTAAATCAAATTATTATAGTAAATTACAACACAGTTAACAAAAAATCATTTCATAACAAGATAATTTATGCCACTCTGTTCAGAAGTGAAGCTAATTAAAAGTATCTTTGAAAGTAAGTTAAAAACTCATAGGGAAATATGATGGGTAAATATTGATTTCTATATATTTTGTTCAACAAACTATTTACAAATATAAAGATTTCTTAATCTAACCATAGATGTAATTGTATCATTTCAGTGGTATCTGCATGTTCAAAGGGGACAAGGCTTACATTGCAACAAACCATCCGCAATCTTGCCAATTTTGAACTCTCTTTCCTTCAAGTTCCTTTATACAATGCGTAAGAGACTATTAACAATGAACAAAGTAAAACTAGACCTATTAAATAGAAAATATTAATATTAATTCAACATAGGCTGCATACTTTATATCATTTCTGCTACTGTACGTATTACTGGTGCACCAAGGGCAAATGAAGATAATATCTGTGAGACATAAGAATCAGATCAAAGGAATCATACCGTTGCTTTATTTTTGCTGAGAGATTGTCCATCTTTTTTTCCAGATTTTTTCTCACCTGATAATATAATGGGCAGTCTAAAAGATAAGCTGTATTCCAGAAACAGATAATAAGCCCAAGGCCCAATTCCTTATTCAGTGATAAGTTGCTAATATCTACTCTTGATATTGATATGGGCATAATTTATCATTTAAAACTGTAAAAAAATTTAGAGAAAGTTTTATTAAATAGTATGTAATTCTTTCATTGTCTAATTACAACCTGACAGCCTGCCATATCAAACTGAGAACCTAGCTATCATTATATTTCATCATTGTATTTTACACATCTACTGTCCAAGATTAAATCAACTCCCACAGTTCCTTATGATCCAGAATTATATATCCAACATTGAGAATATATGCTTTTAAAAAATGAATTCTGATCATACAATGCATGTTTCCAATTACTTTTTTGGACTGACAGCACAAAAGCAAATTCTGAAAGACTATGAAATAGTTTAAGTCAGTAAGTACTTCCAATTGCATAGCCACAATTTCATGGAATATTTTTCCTCAAATGAGAAAGGGATAATTATCAATAATTATCAATTTTGCAATTCACTGCAAGGAAATATTGTGCTTATTGTTAGGAATATAAAATTGTGTATAGTTAAGTAAAGGCGTAAAATATCTAACAAAAGGACATAACAATGCAATATCAGCACAATAAACCTGGTGATTCACTAAAAGAACAGGATTTTATAGAAAGAAATATTTGTTCTCCATTGTAATTATGAACACCAATTAAACTAAATGGATTTAACAACACTCCAATTGGTTTCAGAGATATCTAGATTAGAAGTATTTTGCATTTAAAGTAAAATTTTACTTAAATTGACTGAAAAGTTTAAAAAGCTATTAGAGATAATGAGAAAATAATTCAACAGTATCCCAAACCAAGGAGTAGAGTAATAGCTGTTGTATTAACTAATAAAAAAGCAGAAAAAATATATAGAGTGGATTAAAATAAAAAGAGGAAGAACAAAATCAAATGTATGGTATGGCAGTGAAATGTAAAAAGTAGTACTAACCGGAGGGCTTAAATCAAGTGAATAACAAACACAGAGAGAAATCAACTTCTGCTATTGAGTTCTAGAAAGACTGATAAAGAAAGAAAATACTAAAGTACATTAACATTAACAATGCATCTGACATAATTAAAAATCAAGTGAAATCTGCTGCTTTCAAAACAGTTGTTTCCACTGATAAAAAAAAAGTTACACTTCTTGTACTTTCATTTTACAAACAGAAAATATTCTGGGATCTGATATAATGAAATCAGGAACAAAATACATGATAAATGAGTATAACTGAAGAAGTGATTTTCACAAAAGGAAAGCCCACATAATTTCTATTTTTATTGCTTGGTTTGCGGACACACACACAAACACACAGAGAGACATATCACTCTGCCTCCCTCCCGAATGAACAGTAACTGTGGCTAATATAAACTACAAAAATGCATTCTTTGGATTTCTTGGGCCAAATGTAAATGCAAACACCCATTGAAGTGATACAGTGATTTTCAATTTTGCCAAATAAATTGCTCTATAAATAATATAAATCACTGTCTTCACTACCATCTGTTTTCTGCTTGGTGTTGCCCCAATAACCACATGATTTTTAGTCCATGTGAAAAAAGGCTGCAAGAACTAAAATCTCACCCTTGGGCTTCTGTCAAGGTCTTCTACTCAGCATGGGAACAGACCAAAATATTCAATAAGCAGTAGACAGAGAGTGCCAATTTGACCTATCTAAGTCCTTTATTGCCCATAAATCCAAGAGGTATTCTGTCTCTAACTACAGCATATTTAGACCACTGGAGGGCCTTTACTCTGGCTCATGTCTTTTGCTCCTTTAAGCTGTCCCCCGAAGGCCAATACAGGAAAATTTCCACTGGGAGAGACAATGGCCTATGACTCTGGACACACAGAAATTAAAAAACAAACAAACATGTATTTCTCTAGTACCTGTATTACCAACACATTTGTATTATCCTTATCTTATGAGTGTTGATTATGAGGACACACAAGTTAATTTTACACCTTTCTGCTACTTTCAGATACTACCCCTGCTATGACATGCATTGTTGCAATTATTTGCCATGAAATTCCTTAATAAGCATACAGAGGAAAAAATGCTTGACGGAAGTATCCCAGAGACCTTATTACATTCAGGTGGTTGTGTTTTCTGTACGCTTGGTTTTTCTTTTTGGGGGGAGGTAGTGGCTTTTTTCCTTTTTTTGACACTGTCCGTTTCTACTTTAGCACACTCAGCTAATTAGGTCACATTTCTCATTAGTCCTATATAATAACACTATTATGGTTACACCATGTACACTGCTAAAAAACGTCTGAATACAATTTAAGGTGCCTTTACTGCCTATGAAGTTCAGAGCTGGGAATCTTCAAAACAACCTATTCTGTATAGATTATGCCTGCCCAATCCAAGGACAATACGAAGGACAGCTGAAGGTCCTAACTTACTGATAGATGTGACAAGGGCCATTCTCTATGAAGGTATCATGCTGTGTGGAGTCCTCCAATTAGCGCTTGAAGATTTTGTGTTTACCCTAGATTAGCATTACAGATGCCTTGCTGAAAGGCATGTCATTCTTATTTCCTTGATCTTGCCAGCTGCATGGAACTTGACAGCATTCTCTCTCTTGAAACAGCCTGAACCCCAATGGCAAGGGATGCTCCTCTCTCTCGGTCTTCTGCAAGCTCTTAAAAAATGCGGAAGGCTCTTGAGACTTGAGTAATGTAGAGTCCCCAGTCCTAGGAATTATCATTAAATTCTATATTTCTTTTACTGGCTATTATTGTAGTTTGTTGCCTTTATAATACTAGCTGCAGCTGTTCATGCCTTAAATCACTTTAAATGTAGCAACTTGTAAATTAAATTAATAAAAGTATACAATTTCATGCTGTAAATAGAAGCCCACAAATTGCTTACTAATTCAAAGATTTGTTTTCCAACCAAGTTCTACTATTGTTTCAATAGAACAGTGCATATCTAAAAAGTAAAGTATGCCAGAATATTTTTTTAAATTCAGTTCTTAGCTAAAAAAGAAAGGATGATGATGATTTCTTTTGACATGGTGGGTATCTTCTTTACAAAACAGATTTTCAGGTAACCTAACTAAATATAACTTATAAGAAAATATCAGAACATTTCCTTATCAACAAAGATACCTCTTAATTATCTATAGTACTTCTTTTTCAAAATGTTAACTTAATCCATTTCTCTTTTTATCCCTGACCCCTGATAGTGTGTGTGCGGGTGTGTGTGCATGCGCATGTGCACCAGTGGTGGGTTGCAGGCGGTACGCCCCAGTACGGACATACCAGTGCCTGCCTGGAGCACCGGGTACCATTAAGGCACAGTGTTCCAGAGGACCCACCTGCTCGCCTGAGCTCACCTGTATTTGAGCTCTTTTTCGCTTCCATGCATGCGCACGGAACACATGGCACCTGCGCGATGCTCCGCCAAGAAGCTGGAGCATTGTGGACGTTCGTGGAGGTGTCGCAAGAGGTAAGTACGCACGCATGCTGCACACATTTATGTGGTGGACGCCGGGCCCCGTTGCACTGGGATCCAGAACCCACCACTGGTGCGCACACACACATACACACACATATCAATTGGATACCCTTGCTTTGTTATGGAACTGGAAAAGCAGTAGGTAGTATACTTTGCCATCACGCAACTGTAAAAGACAACAGCAGACATAGTTTTCTTGAGAAGAACTTTGGTGTTTGGTTCACACTGTGGTATATTGATATAATAGCCATCTTTTCCACAGCAGGACATGACAGGGTACTGGAGTGTCATAGGCACAGTGCTTCTCACTGATTCGTAACAACCTGTTAGCTCTGCTGTGGAGAACAATATCTCTCTTCTCAAATCCTGACTGACAATGATATCAGCCACTTCTGTAGTTATGGGAGCATTGAAACAATCTCAGAGCTCTCCAGAAGGCTTCCTATTGGTGTTAATCACCACTTGGGAGTACTTGTGGCCCTTAGGAACAGAATCAACAGCAGCCTTAAGTTCCAGAATATACTTGTTGTGTTCACACAGCAACTTCGGAAGTTGGCTAACCAGTTGTGGATTAACGCCTGGGTAGATTCCACAATAGATGTCCCTGTCATTATCATCATCAACAACAAAGTATATCTGAAGAAATGAAGGCTGCTGCTGAGGCCGGCCATGATACTCCCTGTCCTTTGATAGACCTGCCCCTGCACTTTGAATGTTGGCATAAAATTTTCCTCCTTCACCACTCTGGCTCCAAAAGATGTCATTTGGAAGCATTCATTGTACTTCCAGAGAGCAGAAAGAAAATGCTTTGCTATTGGATGCTGGTGGGGGGGGGAAGGCTGTGTAAGCATTCAGGGTAGGGCTGAAGGGGAGGGAGGTGGACTTTACCAGCACATCCCGGGACTCTCATCCTGCCACTTTAGAGTATGGCACCAGGCACAGGGTAACCAGGGTCCAAGATCAACAACCTTGTCCCTGGAGTAATCAATATGAGGTTCATATTTAAAACCAGACAAATACTTATTAGTCCAAGGCATTGATCTCATTTGTGACTGATTAATATAGGGGTTATAAGATGTATACTTTTTTACAGCCTGTCTACTGACTTGGGGATGAGTTTGATGATACGTGTGCAGCTTCCTTTACTTGTGTTTTCCTAATCAGATCTGTAAATCTTTTTCTGTGTTTTTTGTCTTTTCCCTTTAACTGATGTTATACAGGGCGGGGCATAACCTTTTCCTAGGGGGTCACAGCAACACTTGTAATAACAACACAAATAATTCATACACCATTCGAAAGCCCATCAAAAACTGAGTTTATTGACACGATTTAATAGTCAGTATGACCACCATTAGCCCTTCGAACAGCATTCAAACGAGGTGGATAAGAACACAACAAATCTTCAAACAGTTCCGTTCGATTTTCCAGATTTTTCAACACAGTTTCCAAATTCATTCTCAAAGTTTCAACCGAATATCGATTTTGACCTTGCTCCTGAATCATCAGAGCTTCCACTTCATCCTTAATTATGGCCCCAATGTTCTCTGCCGGATTGAGATCTGGCGAATTGAGATCTGGCTCCAGCATCGCGAGCCTCTCGAAAGGCAATGCATTTTATTCTGTCAATGATCCTTTGTTCTTCCGAATCGAATTTTCCAGCCATTCTTAAAGCAAATTTAACATTTAATAGCTCATTCAATTCAGTTTTTTATGGGCTTTAAAATGAGGTGTCGCGGAAGTTGTAAACTGCTGTCGATCTTGCTGTGACCCCCTAGGAAAAGGTTATGCCCCGCCCTGTAGTATAAGGAACAGATTCGTCTAAACTGAGGAGAAAAATAAGGAGAAAAAATCTGCCTGTCTACTAGCATCCATCGGTATTCATCTGGCTAGCGTCCTGTCAGTGTGTGAGAGAGTTGAGGGTGTTTGGCAACTCAAACAGTATTTGTTGTGTGAGCAAGGAGGAGGCAGGAAGGAGCCTGGCCATAGCTTAGCTCAACTGTTCTGTAGTAAAACTGCTTCCTGCTGTGAAAGTAAAACAGAAATGGAAACTCTTCTTCTCTGCTTGTGTTTTGCATTTGGGAACAGATTTCTTTTCAGTTGAGGAGGGGGAGTAGAACTCCTTAGCATCAGAACATGTTAATAATAACAGCAACAACAACAACAAAACAACAACAATATAGGAAATACTAATGCTCTAATGGTCATTTTGAAAAATCCTTATTAGTGAGCACATAGAAGCCAAGAACATTAAGTGGCAAATTTGAAATTTGTAGGCTTTATGGTTCTGGAGATTTGTGATGATGTGTGAATGGAATTTTGCTTTATCTCCCTCCCTCCCTCCCTCTCTCTCTCTCTCAGTGTGTGTGTGTGTCAGTTAAGTAAAGTATCAATTTTAGGTAAAGCCATTCATTAACAAAGGATTAATAATGTCCACATTCCAAATACACATTTTCCCCATTCTAGGGAAATATTTATCTCTATGGCTAAAGTGGAATAATCTTCTAAAGTGCCTGGGATAAAAACAGTAAGAGAGAAGCAGCATTGGGCATCAATCATAAGGTAGCATTTCCCAGACAGAAGCTCTGGGAACAACTTTTAACCTCCTTATTGGTACACGAAGAAGAGTGAGAATATTCAGCAAACATGTAAGTGAAACAGCAATTAATCCTGGCCAGGAGATGTCAGAAAGGGTAGTTTGGGGATGGATGGATGAATAATTTCAAAGTGAAGGACAGCCCATTACATTTTACAGTGACTGATTTGATTGATAAATCTCTTTGATTCCATGTAAACACTAGTTTTAATGGCAAAGATTTGTGTTTACATGCCACAAATAACTGCTTAGGTTTTGATTTTGATTTTTAAACATGTTTCAGGTTCAATTAGTGCTGATGGAAGTAACCAAAGGAACTAAAAGTAATTATTAGATGCAGTTTCACCGCAGAAGAGTGTATATTGCTAATTAAAATCTCAATGCACTGTTCATTTTATTGTATAAACAATCAAACAAACCATATTTCAGATGTTCCCTTTTTTAGGAGTACAATTATTCTAACTCAGATGTCACCACACTCCTATACATATCTATTCAAAAATCCATTCAGTTCAATGAGCATTGCATAAGAGCAAAAGCTAAAGGTTGAGAAAAATACTTATTATGTATTATGTCATAATTTAATTATGTTTATTAAGTAATTTCACCTTATTTCTGAAAACTGATGCTGAATCAATATAAATCTAACAATATAGTCCATATAAAAATACATCCATCTTATCAGATATGCAAAAAAAAAAAAAAAAAAAACAGTACCAAAAATGGAACAAAAATAAACAGAAAGTTAAACTGTTCATTTTTTTTCTGTTTAAATTTGTTTTCTTTTCTCAAATTGTTTTTCCCCCCTCTTTTGAGGAACATTCGCTCCATTGATATGCCATGTTAAGCATTTGTAATCCATAATCAAGCCAAAAAAATGTTGAATCAATACCCATATCTTCCCATTCAGTATCTGTTGAAGTTTTTGTATACTTTTTTCTGATACTTCCATTTGTCTATTTTCCAATTCTTTCAATTATTTCCAAAATTTTTCTCACGTTCTGGACAGAATTAAGTTGAAACTGTGCTTGAAATCACTTCTTTCAGTTTTTCCCACCAAAATGGAATATTTGTAAAAATAATTCTTCTCTTATGTAAAATTCTGGTGGAAATTTCTTTAAAAACAATTATATCTATAATATCAATCTTCAGCTTGTATTAAAATGCTGCTTCAAACTTTGATCCCTTCCTGACAGTGCAACAAAACATCCCTTAGAACATTTCTTGTTCTCACAAGTCTTGAATTTATTTCATAAACTTCAACAATTTCTGCCTCTATATCCATGATGGCGAACCTATGGCATGCATGCCACAGGTGGCATGCAGAGCCTCCTCTGCAGGTTAGCATAGCCCAGCTCAGTTCCACCATGCGTGCACGTGCGGTTCCCACTGGCCAGCTGATTTTAGAGTCTGCCACACATGTCCGAGGGTCACAAATGCATGTGTTGGGAACGGGAGCATGAGGGTAGGGGAAGTGCCAGCTCCCCTATGCTCCATTTTTGGAGGTCGTTTTTGCCCATCCATAGGCTTGAGGAAAGCCTCCAGAGCCTGGTTGAGGACAAAAAATGGGACTTCCGGAAGTCGGAAAATGGGCCTGTTTCCAGCCTCCAGAGGGCTTTGAGCTTGGAGAAGGCAAAAACACCCCTATGGGGGGTTCACATACACATGCAGAAGGTCTCACACACACAATTTCTTTTTCATCTGGGGTTTTATGTCTGAAAGATACAGAACTATTATGTAGGATTATTACCTAACTTGGAAAGGAAAATCTCCCCTCAATATGAAAACTACCAATGAGTATGTCTATTCTATCAGTTTACCTTAAAATTCTCCTGACATATCTGGAGTTTTTCCAATGGAAGGTTCTGTTTAGGTCTTCATACTTTTGTTGGAATAGGAAGGCAGCAATATACTTAGACATAATTGTACCTTGTCTCTTCAATGACCCTTGGGGACTGTTAGCATTCTGAGGTGCTTCCGGAAATAAAAGGAACTAAGAGTTACCTAAAATACCACTAGTATAAAACAAGTATGAACCTGATCAAATACAGGCAGTAGTCTAAAAATGATTATGTATCATGGTGATAAGAGTGGCAAGATGTCAGTACTTCTCTGCTATCATTGCCCTTGCACAGTGCTATCTAGTGACCCCTTGCTAAGACATCTATACCAATTGAGTATGAATGGGCAGGAATATTATTGAAGGAACCATTGAAAAAAAAATTCTAAGCGTGCAAGAGATAAAGGCTTCTAGAGGAAATGGTGAGAGTCCTTCTTGCAATATTATCTGAGATGAGTTTGATCCTATGAATCCTGAGAAATGGATAGGATCCTCTGCAGAATCTGTTTAGGCATCTCCTGATTATGAAAGTCTTGTCCCTCCTGTGTGGAAAGTCTTAAAGAAAGAAAAGAGACCTGGGCGAGGGCAGTGTTGAATATGTGCTTGAAAGTGGTTGGGCTGCAACTGGAGAGGACTATGGAGGAAACATGCTGTCTAGATCAGTTTTAGATGCAAGTTCAGCCTTCAATGGCGAAGGTACTGACCATATTGATAGATTATCTCTGGGAAGGCCAGTATGGAGTAGTGAGATCTTACCTGATTTTATTTTATTTCTCAGTGACCTTGATCATGGAATTGATCATGGGATCTGTGTCACCCATCTATGAGGCTTAAAAGCATGAGCACATTGAATTTGAACAATTTTCTGAAAGATATTTCCAGTTGGAAGGAGGAAAGACTTACTGTAGCTCCAGGCCCCTTAGATATGGTACAATGCTTAACCTTATCTTCATCCAATTTAAGATATAATGAAATCACGAATGGAAAGTTATCCATTGACAAGGAGTCAGAACATTAATGATATTCAATTGTACATATTGAATAGGTTATGCTCCCCAAAATTAATTTTTTAGATATCACTCTTAAGAAATGGGTTATTGATAAGCACCTAGATTATCTTTGGAACTTCCTTTTCCTAATGCATCTACTCACCTGATTAAAAAAAAAAGATGGGCAAGGCTCACTACATGTCCTCTGATTTAGAGTGTGTCACTTTGTGGGGCCACATAAGCATACTTCTTCAGTCACCACTTACCTTCTCTGGAGTATTACTCTCCTTGAAATGATAGTTGAAAACTATTTCAGAAAGCCAAAGGGATTGGACTCTTGAGTTATGACTAGGTCTTCTGTTAGTATTGTTGCTGCTTTTATTTGTGATTTCAAATTTCATACAAACATGTGAGTATATTTTTAGTTAATTGTACATTTTAATTCCCTATTATATATTTAGGAGCAGCCTATAAATTATATACATTAATAAATAAATATTTAGAAATAAGTAGTATAAAAGTGCCGCTTCAGTCATGCTCTTGACCCACATTAAGGAACAAACATAAAAGTTGCTATAATTGAGAGTGGAATGAAAACTGGGAAGTGATGGCTAAGATAATCTGTTACTGTTGCTATATTAAAATTCCTTGGTCATCCTTCTTTTGGCAATTACGGATGAGGCTTAATTTGTATCATTTTCAAATAAAAATTAAAAATGTAAATTCTATGCATTCATCTCCTGAGGGCTGTTTCTGTTTGCCTTCCTTTCAGAAGTGTTGACAAAAGTAGTTAATTAAAAAGCATGTTATAAAAGAAATGAATAGCTTTTGATTTTCAAAGGAAGCATGGCATTTCTTCATACATTTTAAAGATTGA
Source organism: Thamnophis elegans (assembly GCF_009769535.1). NCBI lineage: Eukaryota > Metazoa > Chordata > Lepidosauria > Squamata > Natricidae > Thamnophis > Thamnophis elegans. The sequence continues at coordinate 129,635,251 of NC_045542.1, read as the reverse complement.
TACTTTGCATATAGTAAAAAAAAAAAATGGTATTCAAACTTTCCAAAAGGGTCTTTCATAGTTTAATCTCTAAGCACATTTTTCATGCATATAATGATAATAAGAGAAAGTTAATATATTTACTTATTTTATAAAACTCCAAGACAAAAGTTAAATCTTAAAATATAATATCTTAATGTTTTGTCACACATTTTTATGTGACTGTATTATGGACAACGGAAACGTATAATGTATATAATGACTTTGACTTAAAACGGCATCTACATATATGTTATCAATAATACGTATGAGTGTAGAAGAAATAACTAATAAAATTTAAATATGATATGCTATTGGTATTGAATATTTTGATAGAAACAAGATTCAATACGTTTTTTTTTATTTCCCCAAAGAAAACTAAAGAAAATATTCATGTCACTTCTAGCATTCTATACTCTACTAAGCTAAATAACTGAGCCATAAGTAGTAATTTTCAAAAGTGTTTCTGTCCAATTATGTTTTAAAGCTACTAAATAAATGACTTTCATCAGACTTGCTGAATTATATTTTCAGTGCAGAGACACAAATTATGACAATTCTCATATATTATTTTTCCTAGTAAAAGTAACTCCCATTGTCTCTTCCGTTCAAAGAGTTAATACAACATACAGGTTGTCATAGTTTAGCAATCATAATTGGGACTTGCAAATTGGTTATTAAGTGAAACAAATGCTAAAGAAACCATGATTGTTTATGATCTAACTCAGCTTTACAAATTTGTATAGATTGCAAAAGTTACTTTTTCTTCATTGATCTAACTGCAAATAGTCTCTAAAGCAGGCAGTCATTAAATGAGGACTACCTGTCATATAACAGGACATAGCAAAGGTTCTGCCTAAGCCTAAGGAGTCATAAAGATAGGTTTTCCTTGTTCAGTTTATTTATTTTATTTATTATATTAATTTTGAAGCCATACAACTATACAAGAACCTGATCAATTAAAAAATAAAACAAAACAATGTTAAGAAAAAGAAAACAGCTAACTAAAAGCCAAACCCCAAAAGACCAAAGAGCAAATGCAAAATACAAAAAAAAAAGCAAAGAAAAAAGGCTCAATTGTGATCCTAAAGCAAGTCCTAAAAGAATTTCCAGGTGTGCAGAAACTTCCAGTTTCTGCAAATCTGGATATGCAGACATTTGCAGAAAGTCAACAAGATAGAATCAATGTTATTTTGCAGAATCAGAGGCAAGCCTTGTTTCCTAGGACCCACAAGATAACTCTGCTTAATTGATAGGGCCTATAGGTGCCCACTCCAATTCATCTGACTAGATAAGCAGAAACATATGGAGATAGGTAACCTCCAAAGAAACCAAAAAGATTTGAATTGCACCAGAAAGTCAATTGACATCAGTGCAGCTTGCAAAGCAGAGGGGATATGTATGAATACAATGGCATACTCGTCACTGCCCAGGCTGATGCATTCTGAGCAGTCTTAAAAGGCAAGCCCATGTACATTGCATCGCAGTGATCCAATCAAGAGGGGTCAAAAGCCTCTCTGTCATGAAATGGGCACAACTGGCACAAAAGGAGCAAAGTTTTTGGTCAATGCTACCTGTTTTTTGAGCAGGAATTGAGAGGCCATCTGGGAGTTCAACAAGAGCTCCAGATTGCATACTAGTTTCAAATGTTGAAGTGCAATTCCATTAAAGATTAAACATACACAGTCCTGACTTTTACATAGGTTTCCCAAGACAACAATGAGAAATTTGGAGACTACCTTTTTTCTGAGCACACTTCAGTTTAATGTGAGTGACACAAAGGTTTTTTCTATAATCAATGACACACATGGTGACCTTTTTTTGTATTCTTGTGAGTTTCTTGGTTATCCAATGTATATTAACAATGTGTATTATCAACGTCTCAAGTTCCTCAGCTTTTTCTAAACCCAATTTGAATTTCCACGTAGGACTTTGGGATCTAAGTATTATTGTGCTAGCATGTAAAGGCAATAGTATAATATTTTTTTGAACTGTTAAATCTCTCCTTTTTGGTGTAGAAATATAGATTCACCTTTACTAGTCTATGGACTACTGAATCATTCTCCAGATTTTCTAGCACAGTTAGAAACTTTATTGATTATTATTTTATGGATATTGCACCAATTCTTGTAGTCTTCTGACTGGTAATGATTGGAGTGTGATCTAACTTCATTCCCTCATGCTAAAGATTCTTGGGAATATCTTCTAAGGTGTGCTGATATATCTACCTTACAGTATTTCAATGTTTATTGATCTTCTTTGATGTTTATTGATCTTCTTCAATGTTTATGGATCTCCATTGAATTAGAATACCAATTTGAGGTTGGAAGCACTTTCTGAATTCAGAAGCCTTTTGAAATACTTTTGTTATTTTTCCATATTTATTTCGATCTTTGATGTCTTTACAGTTGTGGAAACATTGTTTTTTATCTCTCTAACAGCTTTCTAAAACCCTTTAAATTCCATACCAAGATATCTTTCCCCCCCTCTCTTTCAGCACTATTTTCTCTTCTTGGCAGTGTCCATGGTTTCTTATGACATCTAGCTTGTTTTCTTCTGTTTCTTTATCTTTGGCAGTCTCCTTTCACATTCATCCTTAACAACCTCTTTAAGTAATTACATTGTTTCTATGGTTTTCTATCAGTGACGTTCAGAGCTTCAAAGTGATTTCTCATGTTCTCCTTGAAAATGGTGGATATATGTTCAAGATCATATTGTGGAAGCTTGTTGGCTTTCTTCTTATTCGTTAGCTCATTTTGGAACTTTCACATGAGCAATTTTGTGATCTGTTCAGACCTAGCTCTGACTTTGATGCTATAAATAAACTCCTACACTTTCTTTTAGAAATACTATAGTTCAATTGCTTTCTATAGACTCCATCTGGTCATTTTGGTTGCTTGAGGACAGTGTTAGCTAGGAGGAAATTACAGTGGCTGAAATAAGTCAATTGAATAAGTCAATCCCATGCTTTATTTCAGTTTCCTAACTGATACACTTCCAACCCTATCTTATACAGCAAATACATAACAGCAACAGTTCTTCCAGATAAGATAAGGCATTTTCTAAGAAAATCCAATAATTAGTAAAGGCAAAACATTCCTATTCGCTGAATAAAAGAAAATAGAAAATTCCAAAGCACATAGATACATCTACATTTGCTAGCTGCATAAATTAGAGAAGCAAATTACAGATGTATTGATGGCAGACAGTCTATATTCCACTTTATGGTAGTTCCATCTTTATTGCTGTCACAAAATCAACCAGCTCCCATTAATTATTCCTAAAATATTATCATCTCATAAATCAAACCAATTGCTCTAAAATGTTAGAATAATTAGGTGTGGCATGGCCAGGATTAGGTAACATATCATGCCCAGGAAGTTTGCAACTAGTTGTCGTATTGTGTAGGTTGAATGAAAATTTATGTCAGAAGTTTCTGCAGTACATCATGTTGATCATCTCAAATTAGAGTGATTAAACATTCCTGTGTATGTATGTATGTATGTATGTATGTACGTACGTACGTACATAAATACATACATACATACATACATATTGTAGAGAAGAAAAATTGTGAAACTTTCCTGTTATAAAAAAAAGTGATACACCTTGAACATGACAGAGAAGATTTTTAAACAGTTTCTCCATTCTGAACAGAACAATAGAGATTCAAATATTAATTCAGGCAGTCAATTGAGATATGCTCTCAGTTCTCTATGGTCAGAGAACTGGAAGAATGTTTTATTTTTTCTCACACTGTTCCTTTTAGTATGCTCTCACTTATTTCATTATTTCCACATTTTAAAATTTAGATTGGATTGGAAAAACTTTATATAGTTATCAAAAGAAATCATGAGTATTTGAATTATGGATTCAACCTCAAGAGGCTGAAGACTTGCTTCTTATTTTTCCACTAATATTATCCCATCTTTAGCTACTTCTCTTAACATTTATGAAATAGGTTCTTTTAAAAAAGTAAAAAAGGCACAATGTTTATGATGCATTATTAATGTTGGATTCATTAATTTCAATGTATTAATACTTTCTTAATTTTTTAGTTTTATGTGTGGCATGGTTTCTGTTTTTCTTTTTTAAAAAAAAATCAAACTATTTTAAAGCTTTTATAAAGATTACTTTCCCTATCCAATTTTGTCTGTTTTCAAAGAAAAATCAGAATTTGGACACCAAAAATTGTGTATTGCAATCCTTGGCTTTGTTCTCAAACAGAATCACAATAAATATGCAGTACAGTAAGATTAATATTTTTATTTACTCATTGAGAAAAATCACCCTACTATATTTCTATTATTATGAAACATCTCAAATGTAAAAATTGTGGGAAACGAATAAGGATATTGTGAGCTTTAGAAGAAAAATGAAGCAATGTAATCATTAATACAAAACTTCTTTTGATTTTTACATCTGAAATCCCTAACATGTTCTTGTACTGTTTATGATGTTATGGAGCTATGGAGTAAAAAAGTTAGCAACTGGGAATTAATTTGAATACAAGTACAGTTTTCTTACCTTCTTTTAAATAACTCATTTTTAAAACTCTCATTTAAAAATAGGTGTTTCTTTTTTTAGGATGGACAGAAATCAATATAAATGTGAAGGTTAAGGGAGAGAAAATTCAAAGAAAATTGGAGCCAAACTGATACTGTTGTTAAAACCAGAATTTTAAAAATAAAAATTTGGAGGAATAAAACAAAGACACAGTGGGATCAAGGATCTTAAAGGAAGGGAAAGAAAACTCAATCCTCATACCCATTAACTCATCAATTAATTTCTCCATATTCAAAAATAAAAATATAAATTCTACCCTTAAATCAGTTTTCACAGCTCATCAGATTTGTTGGAATGCTTGACAACATCAAACTGGAATGGCCTCAAAAATCATCTAAAGCTTAAAGCCTGTATAATAATGGGGGAAAAAATGTCCGTAGTACTGGCAATAAAACCATTCATTCTATTGCTATTAGAATAACATTTATTGTTCTCAAAGCAATTCAAAGTTGTATCATCTTCAGTTAAAAGTAAAGATCCTTTACCCTTTTCACAACAAGTAAATGGTGGTTGAAATGACAAAAGCAAAGCATACGCAACACTGATTACTCAGCCACAAATATTGAAGAAGACAGAAATTTGTAATGTAACAAGCCCAGTAGTATGTAACTGAAACTGCCTACCTATTGTAAAAATGCAGTTCCTTCAGAAGAAATAGAGGTCACCTCCAATTCAATGTTATAATAAGAGCAGTATTTTACAACTTGAACATTTATAATGTGAATATTTGCCATTGAAGTATTCTGTACTCTCTGTTTTCTAATCCTGAATTTTGCTCCTTCATTTTCCCATTTCTACTGAATTTTCAGGAAACACGATTAGCTTATTTAGAGGTGAAGTGTTTCCATCAGGTAAAATCCATTGACCAATAATGGATCCAGTAATTTAGATATATTGATTCTTATTAGTGATTTAAATTTATTGGTGTTTCCCAACTCTAACATAAAATATCAACTGAGATTTTAAATTTTAAAATATTAAAATAATATTTGTTCTCCTTGCCATAGATAATTAATTTACCTAGTTAGAAAATCTACTGTACTAATGTTCCTGCACCTAAAATCCTGATGTTCTTCATGGGAAGGGATGTTCTTGAATAATCTCAGTGGAAAACTCAAGGTGTCTATGTTACCAGTATGTAATTCTAGTAATCCAAGGTGTGAAGGTCATGACAGCTGCCCATTAAAGGAAGCAGGCACATATTTTTGTAAGTAGTCATACAGGAAGATGCTGGAAGGAGATGATTTAAATAAGAACGATGAACTATTATTTCATACCGCATAAAACAAGACAATGGTAAATACGCCTGTATTTTACCCAGAAAACCTCAGGGATAGACAATATAAATTGAATGATGATCTACTGTTGGATGATGGGCTCCTCAGATGGCCCTCAACATACCACTGTAGAAAAATTCAGGAACTTTTAGAGAAGTAATGGCCCTCATAGTAATTGGAACAGTAATGAATCAAAATATCATCTATAATTGTCCTTGACTAACAACCATTCATTTAGTGACCTTTCAAAGTTACAAAAGCAATTGTTGCAGCACCCCATGATCATATGATAAAAATTTAGAAGCTTGGCAACTGGCATGTATTAATGCAGTGACCCAGGATCATGTTATCAGCTTTTGCAACCTTCTGTCAAGCAAAGTCAATGGGAAAGGCAGATTCATTTAACAACTGTGGAAATGGGGCAAAATTCACTTAACAACTGTCTTACTTAGCAAAAGAAATGCTGGGCTCAATCGTGGTCATAGGTCAAGGACTACTTGTATTGTACAATGCCCTTATTTTTACATATTGACAAAATAATGCAACAGATTATTAGAGTCTTATGTGAAAAGGAAGCTGTCAAATATTCAACATGGTTTTAGAAAGGATAGAGAAAATATGTATCGTGATGCACAGTGGATGATTGAAAAAGCTAAAGACTATCAAAATGAAGTCAATATACATTTATTGATTAAAGAAAGACTGTCCATTGTGTTGATCATGTCAAACTGTAGAATATGCTTGGAAAAGTGGAAATTCCAGAATATCTCACTTCCTCATGTGAAACCCAAACAGAAATCAGGAAGCCAAAGTCTAGGCAGAATATGGTAAGAGAGATTGGGTGAGACAAAGCTATATATTCTCCATTTACCATATTTTTTGGAGTATAAGACGCAACTTTTTGCCTCAAAAAAGAAGCTGAAAATCTCGGTGTGTCTTATACATCAAATACAGCAGTTTTTTGCCTCCCGAAGACCTGCCCCCTTCACCAAAATGGCCACGCATAGCCTTATGGAAGCTTTCAGAGAGCTGCTGGGGAGAGCAGAAATGAGTAAAAATGGGCCGTTTTTTGCCCCCTCAGCCCCCAGCAGCACTCTATAAGCCTCCATAAGGCTATGCATGCAATTTTTTTGACAAAAAAAACTGGCCCGTTTTTGCAAAAAATGGACCATTTTTGGCCCCTCCATCCTCCCAGGAGCACTCTACATGATGGGCCAAGGTGGCGCAGTGGTTAAATGCAGCACTGCAGGCTACTGCTAGATCAGCAGGTCAGTGGTTCAAATCTCACCGGCTCAGGGTTGACTCAGCCTTCCATCCTTCCGAGGTGGGTAAAATGAGGACCCAGATTGTTGGGGGCAATATGCTGACTCTCTGTAAACCGCTTAGAGAGGCCTGAAAGGCCTATGAAGCGGTATATAAGTCTACTGCTATTGCTATTGCTACAAGCCCCCCCTCCCCAAGGCTATTCATGCCTTTTATTTTTAAAAAAAGGCTCATTTTCGCAAAAAAACGGGCTATTTTGGGGAGGTTTGCAGAGTGCAAAAACTTTTCCCCCCCTTTCGGAAAGTGATTGATGAGAATTACATTGATCAAGTGCTGTGCCAGCAGAAACAAGTATTTAGATGCTGCAGGTTGGCAGTGATATCCTTCTCCGGCACATGGATAAATACACCTGGAAACATCTACCTACCTACCTACCTACCTACCTACCTACTGTCTCTCTCTCCCTACCTACCTACTGTATTTCTCTCTCTTTTTTTCTTTCTCTCCCCCCTCTACCTACCTACACTCTCTCTCTACCTACCTACCTACTGTTTTTCTCTATATATATCTCTCTCTACCTATCTACCTACCTACTCTCTCTCTCCCTACCTACCTACTGTATTTCTATCTCTCTCTCCCTCCCTCTTATATACCTATCTACCTACCTACCTACCTATTCTCTCTCTCTCTATCCTTCTACCTACCTACCTACCCTCACTCTCTCCCTACCTACCTACTGTATTTCTATCTCTCTCTCCCTCCCTCTCTCTCTCTCCTTCCCTCCCTCTACCTACATACCTTCCTACATACCTAGAGGTGGCAATGAACATACTGAAGTAGTAGATATATATATATATTTTATTTTTAGGGTTGAGTTTCAATAGTCAGTGAACCAAAAGTCAAGAAATACACTAGAAAAGTAAAAAAAAATTCAAAGCCTTGGGGTGGGGAGTCAGCTGCTGGGACATATCTCTTATCTACAAAGGTGAGTACACAGTCAATGCTGATCCCTGTGACATTTTTAGGAAAGCAAAAATTGGACTTTAAAGAAACAGAAATAAAGAGTATTGTCATTTTTGAACTCTAGTGTTGAAAAAAGATTGCTGAGAATGCCATGGATAGCTAAGAAAAGAATCGAATGGAACTTTAAACAAATCAACTCAGAATTGTCACCTAAGGCACAAATGGCAGGGCTCAAATTATACTTTTGACACATGAGGCAAAGACCTAGCTCTCTGGAATGGTCTACAGAGTGAGGAAAGGTGGAAGAAAAGAGAAAAGAGGCAAAAGCAAATTGGACGGATTCAGTTACAAAGTTAGAAAACCTGAGGGGGGCAGGTAAAGGGCAGAATGTCCTGAAGAAAATCTATGAGGTGTCTAACAGTCAACAATACTAATTAAATACACAGTTTCAACTTGAACAAGTTTCTTTCAAATTCCATAACACGATGAAATAAACTACAATTATTTTTTGTCATTCACTCAATATGCCATGAATGGAAAAAGTTCTTAGGTGAATATAAAGCCCCATTTTCTTCAACTCATTGAGTAGTTTTAAAGCTTATGTACTATCTCTTCATATAGCACTGTACGCTTATCAAAATTTCCAGCTTGAATAATTAGTTTCTCCTTCATCCTACCACAAAGCACTTTTTTATAATTTTTCAATCCAAAGAATGGTTGTATGTAAATGGTCTCTGGGCTCTTTACATTTTGTCTGTCTTTCAGCAGATAACTGCCCACACATAAAACAGGACAAAATTTGGCATAGTGGTGGAAACTTGTTAAATAAAAGAAAGTTTTAAAATATGCTACATCCAGTCAGGAGCTGTGGACGAGAACATGCCTGAATAATGTTCCCTAATGTATTTTTCTGGTACAAGCAGCTATTCTCAGCATCCTTCCGTCCACACTGTGCAACACAGATGAAAAATACCTACACATTCACATGCACACAAGAACACAAAAGCCGAACTTTATTCATGCTGGCAAAATATTAGAAAGAATTCAGAAACTGCTCTGCATGCTTTCCCTAATAGAGCATATTTATTTCATCCAGTACGCCATAGCTTTACAAACCAGCGTTTGTGAAGACTTAACTTTTTAAAAAGTACAGTAGAGTGATACCTTGGTATTCATCATTAATTGGATCCAAGAGGTGTAATGAGTATCAAAAAAATGAGTACCAAACAAATTTTTCCCATAAAGAATCCTATAGTGCAGTGATGGCAGATCTTTTCGGCACCAAGTGCCAAAAAGGGAGCGTGCACACACATCTGGGCTGCAACCCGCAAGAGGTTGGGGGGCATGCGGGCTGGAAAATAAAGTTCTGGTTTCTGGCCCGCACATGTGCTCTGGCCAGCTAGTCTTTCAGTTACTGGAACGCATGCGTGCATGACAATCAGCTGACCAGCACACATGCTCATGCCAGAAAATGGAAAACCAGCTCTTCCACTTTCCAGCACTGCCACACGCAGGAAGGCCAGTTGATCATCACACCAGAAACCCAGAAGACGAATGGGCGATGCCATGCATGCTAGGTGACATGGCTCCATGTGCCACTTCAGGCACACGTGCCATATATTCGCCATCATGGCTACATTGAGTCACAATGCAACCAAGAGCAACAAGTTCTACTTGAGCACTGTGTACTAAACAAATGATGAGTACCGGGACAAAACTTTCACATCCAAATGTGTTGAGTACCAAATTTGATGACTTTCAAAGCAGTTGAGTACCAAGGTACCACTATATATAATGCTGAGAATGATGGAATTAAAGAGAAGAGGATGGGCCTTAGTAAAGTAGGTGGATACAATTAGTATTCTAATAGGTATGCCACTGGAAAAACGAAAAGGCTCGATTGGAGCTATATCCTGAAAAACGTCTTCTTATGTGGTTGCAAAGAGTTCCCCCTGGCTTGATGGCACAATCCTATCAGAAGCTTTACATGGAGGAGCAGATACTGGAAACAGGATGCTACTCTACTGATTGATTGATTTCACAATGTTTACAATTTTCCTATGCTGCCCCAAAGAGAGCAATGAAGATTGGACACAGATCTTTGTTGGCTGTAATGACAATATCTATGCCAAAGGTCTGCAACTTTAAACACTCAAAGAGCCATTTGAACCTATTTCCCACAGAAAAGAAAAACCTGGGTGGGCAAGGCCAACTTGACGTCACTCACTCCCACGCAGTCACATCCCCCCCAGCCATGCCTACACAGATTTTATGGCTCCTGGTGTTTTCTTTTCTGTGGGAAACAGGTATCTCTCCCACCCTCCCTCTCTCTGTCTCTCTCTTTCTGTCTCTGTCTCTGTCTCTCATCTCCCTCTGTCTCTCTCTTGTCTATATGTTTCCTCTTGAACCATTTCCAAAACCAGGCACAGGCTGTTGTTTATTTATTTTTTCCTGATGTTGTTCTTTCTTCTTTTGGGTGCTTTTTACCATATGATTTAAATCAAAAGTCATTTCAGGTTCCTAGATAAATGAAGCTATTTTGGCCTGAGAAGGTACGAGCGATGGTGAGCGGTGGAGACTCACTCCATATTCCAGCGACTCATTCCATATTCCAGCCAGGGGTGGTTCAGCCGGCAGGGAGCCACAGCAGGGGGACAAAAGAGCTGCATGCGGCTCCGGAGCCATGGGCTACAGACACCCGATCTATGCAAAGGATAATTGCAAACCATGTGTCTTTTTAAGAATTTATTTTTTTAGATAATTTCTTTAAGAAGTGGAACATAGGAAGATTTTTTTTCCTGATATGGTTATCCTCAGAGATGATGCACTGCAGTGATTTGAGCTATGCAGCAAGATAGCAGTTACTATCAGAACTATTTCATTTACGGGTTTGCCAATAAATCATCTTCATGTAGGGGTGTTGATGGAAATGCTGAATAGTTGTACAACAAATGTTGCTTTGTTTGGTGAAAACTATGAAGACTGGCTTCCTATTGTAATTTTGCTCTGCTGGCGCCTTTCTACTGTTACAATTTAATTACACAGTAAGCGTTTAAAACATCTTTCCTCATTCCCAGTAAAGATTCTTATTCTATCTAGTATTATTATTTCTCTTATAGATTTCTAGTATCTTTAAGTTGTAAAAGTTAATGTTCTCTATTTATCCTAATTATATTTTTTTTTACTAGAACTTTTGTTTCCAGAAAGGAAAACTCTTTGTACTAATATCTTAGTGATATTATGCATTTGCTATAGTATGCCAGAATAAATTATTCTTCATTTGTTAGCAGTATATTATTTATTTTGTGTTCTCAACACACATAAGACTGTAACAGTCTAATCCCAACAATGGCTATGTTATATGGAGTTTATAGGAATCATTATCCAGAACTTGTCTCCCTATCAGTTTGCATGCTGAATTGCTCAATATCAGCATTTGAGGTTTTCCATTCATAAAAGTAAGACTAACAGACAGATTCATTAATGCACGCACACACACACACATCTGCATATATACATGCTATATAAAGCCATTATTTCTAAAGCTAGAAGAGTATTAACCAATATGTTTAGCTGGATAGATTATCTATTCTTGGAGATGTTAAGTAAGTCTATATAAAACATAGCATATTCCAATACATTTATTGGTCACTGTGTAAATAAACATAGAATATTCACATACATTTGTTGGCAACTGTGTAAATAAACAAATACAACAACATTAACTACTACTTGGGAGAAATTCAGAATATATTTCTTCTACTTTTAGGTCTTACAAAAAATTTAAGAAGATAAAATCGTGACCCGTCAAAACCGCGGTCCACAAAAGCGCGATCGACGAAAGCGCGCATTTGACGTCATCACAGCGCGACGAAAAAAATTAAAAATTGAAATAAAAATAAAATTAAAGCAAGCCGATTCACATAAAGGTAAGGGTTAGGTTTAGGGTTAGGGTTAGGTTAAGGGTTAGGGTTAGGGTTAGAGCGTTAGGGTTACATTTAGCGTTACGTTAAAGGTTAGCGTTAGGTTTAGCGTTAGGTTAAGGGTTAGGTTTAGGGTTAGATTTAGGCTTAGGTTAAGGGTTAGGTTTAGGGTTAGGTTTAGGGTTAGGTTTGGGGGGGTTAGGGTAAGGTTTTCGCTTTATTTTTACATTTTTCGATCACAGCGCAATGTTTTCGTCGCGCTGTGATGACGTCAAATGCGCGTTTTCGTCGACCGCGATTTTGTCATCCGCGGTTTTGTGGTGGAACCGATAAAATTAAGGTTGCATTCGATGTCACAGAACCTTTTGCATCCATAGATTCAGAACCAGTGAAATAATCCAGTGAAATAATCCAAATAATAAATCAGTGAAATAACAGTACTCTACAATATATCCAATCTAGCCAAAAACACCAAGATCTGCTGAATTTTGGAGTATAAGATGCACTGGAGTATAAGACGCACCAAAGTTTTGAAGAGACATTTTTTTTTTAAAAGTAGATAGGTAGATAGAGGGATAGAGAGAAAGAGAGAGAAATACAGTAAATAGGTAAGGAGAGAGAGTGAGTAGTTAGTTAGTTAGTTAGTTAGTTAGTTAGGTAGGTAGGTAGGTAGGTAAGTAGGTAGGTAGGTAAAGGGATATATATAGAGAGAGAAATAGAGAGAGAGAGGAGAGAAATACAGTAGATAGGTAGGGAGAGAGAGAGAGTGTGTAGGTAGGTAGGTACGTAGGTAGAGAGGAAGAGAGACACAGAGAGAAATATAGTAGGTTGGTAGGGAGAGAAAGAGAATAGGTAGGTAGGTAGATGTTTCCAGGTGAATTTACCCATGTGCTGGAGAAGGAAATTGCTGACAATCTGCAGCACCTAAGACTTTGTTTCTGCTGGCACAGCACTTGATCAATCTATTTCTCATAAATCACTCTAACTAAAGGAAAAAAAAGTTTTTGCATGCTGCAAACCTCCTAAAAATGGGCAGATTTTTTTTAAAAAAGGCATGAATAACCTGTGGGGGGCTTGCAGAGTGCTACTGGGGGTGGGAGTGGGGGCAAAAATGAGCAAAAAACAGCCCATCTTTCACAAAAATGAGCCCATTTTTTGTCAAGAAAATTGCATGCATAGCCTTATGGAAGCATGTATTTTGCTCATTTCTGCCTTCCCCAGTCCCCAGGGACTCTCTGAAAGCCTCCTACAAGCTATGCACGGCCATTTTGGTGAAGGGGTGATGCTTCAGGAGGCAAAAAAATGTTGTATTCAATGTATAAGACACACCCAGATTTTCAGCCTCTTTTTTGAGGGAAAAAGGTGCGTCTTATACTCCAAAACTATGATAAATATGCAGAATTAAGTGCCTCATCAACATCTGCCTGACTATCTACTTTCAGTTTGATGGACAAATACACCAACTAGTCATAGATACACCCATGGGATCACCACTCTCAGAACTCATAGCAGAGACCATAATGCAGTGCCTAGAAACTATACACTCCTACACATACAACCAAAAGTATCAAACTAGTATATAGATGGCACCATCAAAGTAAAAAGGAACAACTACAGAAGACACGTGAAACAATCAACAACTTCAAAGAAATAAAATTTAAGCTGGAAAGAAGAAAACACACTACCTTTCCTGGATATCCTCAGCAGCAGTGTAAATAATGGCAAATTAAAAGCACAAGTGTATCAAAAAAAACCCCAACCAAATGTTTCATTACCAAAATAACAATCCAATTTCAAGTAAGAAGAGCTGTGTAAAACATTATTCACATAACTACAAACGCATCACAGCAATCCATAACATCAGAAAAAGGAAACAAACTATCTACAAAACATACTCCAACATACAACTTTGTCAAAAAGTGCCTGATCATATAACCCAATGCAGCACAACCAATACAAGCTATGAAAAGGATAACATTGTCATATATAACAAACATCTCAAAAACCAACAGATTATTACAACCATAAGATATCACCATAGCATACAAACAACTAAAGGCCTTCCAAACATCTTACATAAACCAAAGGACCCAGCAGCCTCAGAATTAAAAAAAAATAGTAAACTCATCTACAACATAGCAATAGCACTTAGACTTACCGTATATACTCGAGTATAGGCCGACCCGAATATAAGCCGAGGCACCTAATTTTACCACAAAAAACTGGAAAAGTTATTGACTCGAGTATAAGCCTAGGGTGGGAAATGCAGCAGCTACCGGTAAATTTCAAAAATAAAAATAGATACCAATAATGTTTTTGAATATTTATTTCAAAGAAAAACAGTAAACTAGCGGTGTATTCAATGAAATACTTCACTCACATCATGATGCTGATGTCCCGCTGTGATGATGATGTCCCGTGCAGCCGCGGGAGCGATGTCCCGCCTCCTATGACACACGGCACAGTGATTCCTATCATTGGATCACTGTACCAGAGGAGGTGGGACATCGCTATGTGGCTGCTTGCCATAACAAGGAGGAGGTGGGACATCGTTGCAGAGCGGCAGGAGGGGGAGGAAGGGGAATCGTAAGACAGCCCTGCATTACATTAGAACGTGAGGAGGGGGGATGGTGCGGTGCGCGCTGCGCGGCAAACTGACACAGAGGGAGGGGAAACTCACAGGGGCACTGGGCCATTCACGAGTGTCACCCAGCGGCATGGCCCCGCCCCTTTTTCTCCTCCATTTCGGGCAAATTTTTCACTGACTCGAGTATAAGCCGAGGCGGCTTTTTTCAGCCCAAAAAGTGGGCTGAAAAACTAGGCTTATACTCGAGTATATACAGTATATACTGCTTCATAGTGCTTTTACAGCCATCTCTAAGCCATCTCTAAGGATGGGAAATGCTGGGAAAGATTGATGGCAAAAGAAGGGGACAGCAGAGAATGACTTAAATGAGTCCAGAAGATGGTAGAGGACATGAAAGCCTGGAGGAACGTTGTCCATGGGGTCGCGATGAGTCGGACACGACTTCGCAACTAACAACAACAGCTAAGTGTTATGCAGAAGAACAGAAGTACATCCATGAATACCAACTAGCAATCATAAGACACAATGGAAATTTCTTAAACTCACAACACATGGACTAATCATCTTTTAATTATTTGGGAACTGCTCTTCTATTACAATTTTACAGTCAGCAGCAAAAACAGATTTTGAGGAAATTCTACATATGGTCATATAACACTTATTTATTTATTCCTACCTTTAAATTACCACTTAAGACTTTTTCTCCCTTCACAAAAGTGCATAATTTCATTAAAAGTATTGTAAAATTAGCATTGATTTTAAAGCTTAATTTAAAGGTTACATAGAGTCTTTATGTAAAATATATTGTTCTAATAATGAGTTAATTATGCACTATAAACAAGAAGAGAATGCCCTCAAACCCAGTTTACACTCCATGTCTGAGTAAATTATTCAGTTGCTTAAAACTGTTGTACATATTCCAGCACATGACAGGAAGATTAAAGTAAGTTCAAAGGAGTGAATCACATACACATTTTTTAAAAAGCCATTAACACTCCAAGATTAGAATTTAACTGGATTTTAAAACAAAACCATGTATGTAAACATCCTCAGAACTTAATCGTGGCCTTGACAGCTGTCAAAACAAAAGACAGGTGGAACCTGAATCTTCCACTCAAACATGGATTCAGGTAGCCCATTTCATAGGCCAGGTACTAAAAGGAAAAGTAAGAAAGGTTGAATCTTGATTCTATAAGTAGGATTTGATTTTTGAAACAACAGTCTTTGGAATTCGTTTCCTACAGCTTCTAACTTTCCATCATTAACAAGCTACTTACAAGTTCTTGGATTCTTATGAGCTATGTAACTGATTCCAGTTTTTCTTGCTGATTAAAGTCTGATAACACTAAGAGTCAAATTTTAGTATCTGCAGGGAGGCCTAATCAGATGAACATATTAAAAAAAAAAACAGCTGATGTTCCAGAGTTGAAGAACCAGCCACCTTTCAGCCTTGCAGTTTGTCATGTTTCACAGAGAGAATATCCAAGTGTTATTTAACCCAAGATAGGTGTCATAAACTCTATTTAGGGAGGGAATCAACTCCCATTTGACAAGCTATTAATAGTTAAATGAATGAACAAGTCTTCCCCTCTTCCCCCCCCCTCTCTCTGTATGTGTGTAAGAGGAATTAGAGAGGCTGTAGAAACTAAATGACAAAGTGTTCCAAGTGGTGTGAGGAGTACTTGGGTTTCTGACTCCACAGATCCCAGGAACAACATCAGAGCTCTATGTCCTAGGAACAGCTAAGGTAGTGTGCAGAATTCTCAAACTCCAAGGCTTCTGATGACCCAAGACTGATAAATACACATACTATAGGGATTATATGTACATTCACGCATATACCCCCCCCACACACACACCTATAAGACAGAGCTATTAATTCATTTGGCAATCATCAATTTCTGTTCACTTTATCCAAGTCTCAACATGAACACTAAGGTATAGATGGTCCTCAACTTACGACTACAATTGAGCCCAACATTTATGGCGTTAAGTGAGAAATGTGTTAAGTCAATTTTGCCCCATTTTACTTTATTGGAAGGTTGCAATCACATGACTCGGAAATACAGGTCATAAATATGAGTCAGTTCTCAAGCATCCGAATGTAAATCATGCAACCATGGGGATGCTTCAACAGTCATAAGTGTGAAAAATGGTCGTAAGTCACTTTTTCTAGTGCCATTGAAATTTTGAATGGTCACTAAATGAACTGTTGTAAGTTGAAGACTACATGTAATCACCACACAGTATTGGCATTAGCAGTATAACTTCAGATATCCCAGTTCAAAGCACATTCATAGAATTTATCAAGTCTTCCTCAGCCAATAGGTATACTATAACCTGCTTAAGCTTTCCAAAGTTCTTTTATTCTACCTAATAACAAATAAGACCATTTTTTAAAAAAGAATTCTGTCCTGTCTTTTCTTGACCTTGCCTCAAAGGGCTGACTGAATGGAAATTACTATTTGGAGATAGATGTGATCTATCAGTTCTGTCTTGGCCACTAAAATTTGGGTTTATTACCTTAATATATTTCTTTATGTTCAAAGCAGTGGTGGGTTGCTCGTCGGCGTCGGCGTCCTCGTGCACAGTTCATGCATGAGTCTTAGCACCTGCGTGATGCTCCAGCTGCTCGCGGAGAATCGCGCAAACGCTGTATGTGCCATGCGCCTGCGTGGAAGTGCAGAAGCCTTCAAAGACTGGTAAGGAGCGCGGGCGGGCAAGCGGGCTTTTCGGCGTTCCCGGAAGTTACTTACTTCTGGGTTCACCGACCAACCGGTTTGCGGGGACCGCCGTGAACCGGTTGAAACCCACTCCTAGTTCAAAGAGGCAATGAGCTTAGAGATCAATTTATATTTGGCCTAGGAATGTATAAAAAGATGGGAGAGATCACATCATCATCATGATCTTCTTGCAAAACGAGGAGTGCTCCTTTGTTGGTGGCATAGTGAGTAATAGACAAATCGTGTTTCAAGATTTTCTGTGCATGAGAACAGACTTTGAAAGACAAAAACACAATGGGGATTCAACAGAAAGATCTGACCGATAAAAATTTCCAAATCTTTTCTTTTCTAACACACCCACTAAAGAATAGAATAGAATAGAGCAGAACACAAGAGTTGGAAGGGATCTTGGCGTTCTTCTAGTCCAACCCCCAGCTCAGGCAAGAAACCCTATACCAGTAATGGTTAACCTTTTTGGTGCCAAATGTCCAAAGTGTGCACCTGAAACCTCAAAATGCAATGTGAGCGCCTGCACATGCACTCCCACGCATGTGCCCCCACTCCCCCTTGCCCACTTTTGGCTTTCAGGTTGGTGCAGAAGGCTTTCTAGGCACAAAATGGGAGCACACATGCACAAACCCCCAAAATGCAATGCGAGTGCCCCTCAACATGCCCCCTGCACATGTGTGGCAGAGACCCAAAGACCAGCTGGCTGTCAAGAGGCACACGTGCATTTGTGGTGGAGCTGGGCTGGGGCGGTGGCTGGGGTGCCCACAGAGAAGGCTCGCCATCACAGCCCTATAGCATTCCAGACAAATGGTTATTGAATCTCTCCTTAAAACTTTCCAGCGTTGGAGAATTCACAACTAAATAACAGAATAACAAAGCTGGAAGGGACCTTGGAGATCTTCTAGTCCAACTGCTGCTCAGGCAGTAAGCCCTATACCAATCTCTTCTTAAAGACTTCCAGTGTTGGAGCATTCACAATTTCTGGAGGCAAGCTGTTCCACTAATTAATTGTTCTAACTGTCAGGAAATTTCTTCTTAGTTCTAAATTGCTTCTCTCCTTGATTAGTTTCCACACATTGCTTCTTGTTCTATCCTCAGGTGCTTTGGAGAATAGTTTGATTCCCTCTTCTTTGTGGCAGCCCCTGAGATATTGGAACCCTGCTATCATATCATGAGCCGAGGTGGCGCAGTGGTTAGGGTGCAGTACTGCAAGCCACTTCAGCTGACTGTTACCTGCAGTTCAGCGGTTCAAATCTCACCGGCTCAAGGTTGACTCAGCCTTCCATCCTTCCGAGGTGGGTGAAATGAGGACCCAGACTGTGGGGGCGATGTGCTGACTCTGTAAACCACTTAGAGAGGGCTGAAAGCCCTATGAAGCGGTATATAAGTCTAACTGCTATTGCTATTGCTATCTCCCCTAGTCCTTCTTTTCATTAAACTAAAATGTGGAAGCAGCCATAGCAAATGACCTGTGGAAGTAAAGTCTATGTTCTCATGTGTATAAGTCTATTTTCCAGAAGTTTAAGTAAAAGCTTTATAACAACTGAAACCTGAACCAGAAGCAATCTTACAGCATTTAAATAATGGCTATAATTACATGAATCTTCCTAGATTTTGGACATATTCTCTTTTTTCTATATTTATAATAGCAGTGGACTTATATACCGCTTCATAGGCCTTTCAGGCCTCTCTAAGCGGTTTACAGAGAGACAGCATATTGCCCCCAACAATCTGGGTCCTCATTTTACCCACCTCGGAAGGATGGAAGGCTGAGTCAACCCTGAGCCAGTGAGATTTGAACCGCTGACCTGCTGATCTAGCAGTAGCCTGCAGTGCTGCATTTAACCACTGCGTCACCTATCTATCAAAGTAGATATACATATTCTGAAGGTATCATAAGTGACATAGTTGCAATAGATTCCTGATTTATATAATTTAAATAATGACATGAAATTCAAAAATGTTCATAGCATCAATAATAGTTAATTGCATTTCTTTTGTCACAGAGTCACTTAGAGTTGGTCATAAGACGGGCAGCTATATAAATGTTTTAGAGAAAAAATAAATTAAAAAGCACTTACAAAATAGTGTCAGTTTATTGAAAAAGGCCAAAATATTGCTAAAGGCAAGGCCGCAATAACAAAGAATTTAAGAATTATTCCTCTTTTTTTTAAAAAAAGGAATGAAATACTCTTTAATATTAAAGTGGTTGACAGCGAATTCATAGGCTAGAATGTTTTTGACAAAAATAATTTGTAACAATAATGTGCAAGAAGTATTAACTAATATTACCATGTACAGGTGATATATTTCAAATTAAATCTCTTGTACCTAAAATAATTGTGCTTCATTCTTTTGGCATTTCATTACTCCATGTAAATTGTATATTTCATATGGAGTATAATCAGATTCAAAGTGATAAATTAGCAGCCATAATTAGCATAACTACAGACTCAGTAAGTAATTTATATGTTTTATTTAAGGCATGTATCATATATCTTAGAATGGTGGTTTGGTTGCAGAAAGAGATTAAAAAATAAAGTTAGCTATTTTCGTCTATGACCAGAAAATTAGAAATATGTGTTTCTGACAAAAACATTGTTCAACACTATAACACCGTAATATAATTTTGAAGTAGATAAGTTTTATGAACAAGGCATTTTGCTGATGTTTTATACATGATTTCCATGCTAGAGATCAAGCCCTGTGCTAAATATTTCTCTTCCATTAAACTTATTTTTTCAATAATTAAACCAGCAAGTTACATTTATTATTAACTAATAGTGTGTTTTATCATTGATCTGTTTTTTATTATTGCCTGTAAACCACTTCTACGTGTTTTAATCTGCTACATATGACCTTTTAGTAATAGCCAAATCTAGCTCTGGGTCTCCCTTGGCTTTCTTTTTCCAATAAGCAACTGAGTCAGAAGATCATTTAAAAGATTACTTTAATAAAGTGGGGTCTCCCTATGAAAAAGGAAACATGAAAAAAATGCCTTATGTTTACTTTTATAGTTAGCATAACAAAGAACTTCAATGTAAAAAATGATTGGTTTAGAATGATTGTTGGCTTAGCTGAACAATCGTTATCTGGGAGATGAGGGAGATTCCAAGCATGAGTTAAATTCTGCCTTATGCCCTGAATTGGAATTTTTTAGCCATGTCTCTGGTTCCTTGTCAGTTTTTTCAATGAAGGTGTGGTCCTGATGCAATGTAATCCAATGTTCTTCCCCATCATACTGGAAGTAGTCCAAGACTACCTGTCCTACCTGGATAACGTAGGGCGGGGTTGGACTCTCCCGCAGCAACCAGAGAACGATTGTTCAGGTAAGCCAATGATCGTTCTCCTTTGCGCTGCTTTGAGAGTCCAAACATGAGACATACCCAAGCTAAACGTCACTAGGGTAGGAAGCAGATGAGCTGGGGGTCTCTGTGCTGGAGTGGATCCCTTGTAGCACCTGTCTCACAAAAGATGCCTTTGCTGATGTAAATTTGTCCAATTTGTAGTTTCTAGCAAAGGGAGAGGGGGAGGCCCAAGTGGCCACCCTACACATTTCCTCAATTGAGGCTTGTGTCACCCAGGCCACTGTGGTAGCTGCACTCCTACTGGAGTGTGCTGTTATGCGACCTAGCAACGGTCTGGCCTGTTGTCCATATGCTAAGACGATACAAGTTCTGAGCCAGCATCCAATGGGCAAAGGGGTGACTTTGCGGCCCATGGAAGCTGGATGGAAGAAGATGAAGAGTGCTTCAGACCTCCTAAGTTAGTGGTCTGCTTAATGTATGTCCGTATGGCCCTTCCAATATCTAGGGTTTGCCAACACTGTTCCCTGGGATGTCTTGGTTTGGGGCAAAAGTCCGGTAGTATAACCAACTGGGCCCTGTGGAACCAGGAGTTGATTTTAGGAATAAACGAAGGGTCCAGACGGAGGATGACCCTGTCAGGGTGATGCATAAGTCTTCCCTGACTCGGGAAGCGCGGCCAACTCCGAAATCCTCCTGGCCGATGTGATGGCAATGAGGAAAACTGTCTTAAATGTCAAATGCCGTAGGTTAGAAGCGTGGAGTGGTTCAAATGGTAAACAGGTAAGGGCCCGGAGCACGATGGGGAGCTCCCAAGACAGAAAATGGTGGATAACAGGCAGGCAAAGGTTGGTGACCCCCCTCAGAAAACTACACACCTTAGGATGGTGGCTGAGGGAATGCTGAGAGTCACCTGTGAGAATCGTAGATAAGGCCGCCACCTGTCGTCTGAGGATGTTGGGAGCCAGACCTCTGTCGAAGCCATCCTGTAAAAAGTCCAGAACTTGCAGAATGGACGCAGACACAGAGATAATGTGGTTGGTGGAACACCACTTGGAAAAGGCCAACCAGGTCACACTAATGGTAGAATCTCGTTTGGATGCGTGAATGGTTTGGATAACTTTGGTAGAAAAGTTGTCCCTTCTCAGGAGGTCCCTCTCAAGCACCAGAAGGTCAACTGGAGCCACTGAGGCTCCGAATAGAGGAAAAACTCCTGGCTGAGAGAGACCTTGTCCTGGGGAATTCTCCAGGGCTTGGTGATGGAAAGGCTGATAAGATCAGCAAACGAGGGTCACCTGGGCCAGTGAGGAGCTATCAGAAGAACGTCTGCTCCTTCCACTATGATTTTCCTGATAACCCTGGGTATGACAGGTAGTGGCAGAAACACGTACATGAGACCCGGGGGGGGAGGGAAGTGGAGGGCATTGATTCCCTCTGCCTGAGGAGTCTGGAATCTGGAGAAGAAACTAGGAATGTGAATGTTCTCTGGGTGGGCAAAGATGTTGACTACTGGATGGCCAAACCTTAACAACATCTGGGGAAACAAGTCTGGGTGCAGGTGCCATTCTGATTGATTGATGGTGGCCCTGCTCAGCCTATCTCCCTGAATGTTGTTGACCCCGGAGATGTGGTCTGCCTTGATGGAGCTGAGGTGCTGTTCAACCCATCTTCCCAGAAACTTTGCCTCCGCCATAAGGAATTTGGAACAAGTGCCCCCTGGCAATTGATATGCGCCATGGTCGCTACATTGTCTATTAAGATTAACAGATGTTGATGTTGTATCTCTGCCCTGAAGCATCGCAGAGCCATGCGTACTACCCTCAGCGCCAGCCAATTGATACCATGGGATAACTCCTGCGGGGACCACCTGCCCTGCGCCACCTGGTTGCGCAGGTGGGCGCCCCATCTGAATAGGCTGCTGTCCGTCATGATGGTCAGTTGGTCAGGCTCCCTGAAGAGACTGCCTTTCATCATGGACAGAGAGTGCCCTATTAAAAAAAAGGATGTGGACATGGCTATTTTAATGGCCTACATCACTGCCTGATGTCCACAGAAGGCAACTTGAGAAGTTCCTCAAAGGTGGGGTCCACTGTGTACAATTTTTTGTCACTGCCACTGGGAGTGGCAAGGATGACAGGCTGTGTCAACTGCCTCTGAACTAAGTCCTGAAATAATTTAGACGAGGGAACAATCTCCTGAGCCTGGAGTGGTTCATTGAACAGGGCTTTGCTAGGATCCTGGGACGCCTTAGCGGCCTGCTCAGGTGCCGGAGTCATATTAAAACCATATTTTAAGAAGTCTATACTGTGTGGCAACCAGTAGAGCAGTGGTTCTCAACCTTCCCAATGCCACGACCCTTTAATACAGTTCCTCATGTTGTGGCGACCCCCAACCACAGTTCCTAAGACCATCAAAAATATGTGTTTTCCAATGGTCTTAGGTGACCCCTGTGAAAGGGTTGTTTGACCCACAGGTTGAGAACCGCTGCAGTAGAGGTTAATCAGTATATTGCATTACAATATACTGATTAAGTATATTAATATCAGTATGTTGCATTGTAAGCTGTCCAGAATAACTGCACATCAGGCATGCCAGAAACTGGTCCACCCAAACAAGCAAAGGCCCATCCGCTAAATGCAGGCAGTACATAAAACCACACCCTCCCGGTCCATGGAAAAATGTCTCTCTACAGAACCGGTCCCTGATGCCCAAAAAGTTGGGAGACCTAAATAACAAATTATGAATACATTAAGACACAATTTATTCTGAAATTTTCAAGGTATTATTCTCACATGACAAAGCCCAAAGCCCTACTATATTATTTTCACCAAAAAAGAACAAGGTATAATTTACTGGATTTCTTATATGGAGATATGAAGGTTTAATAGAACACCTACTTATAAAAGGTTTGTAACTCTACTTTAAACAGTCCATTTATACACTGTACAACAAAATAATTTTGTTGAGTAAAGATATAGAGGCCTTGAACTTATTTTCAATAAATCTATGGTAGGTCTTACTACATAGATTGCAGCAAATGGTATGATGCTTGTTTCAGGTTGGTGATTATTATACCTAATCAACTGATCTCAAAAACCTAAGCAGAACTGACCTAATCAATATATAGGGAGGGTGCATAACTGCATAAGATGGGAAGTTAAAACATCATCCTGAACACTAGCAATGCAAATCAAATACATACTGTTACCATGACAACTATACGGACATTAACAGTATGTAAAATATTCCAATGCTGAAATAGTTCCTTCTGAAAACATTACCTTGAATTCAAAAGAAACTGTAATCCCATTTCAAGGTCAAAACATATTTTCTGAATTTAAAACATTGCTTTTTCAAGTTCCAGATGTTTCTAAGTCAGAAGCATTGAAAGCATTAAATTTTGCACACTCATAATGGACATGTTCCTTAAGTCATTAGGAGTCAGGCTTGACTTCAGAGACTTTAACTTTTTATTATTCTTGTTTGTCATAGTTTTCTAGCATGAGGAAAAACCTGATTACTAAAGTAATGAAATATTGAAATTACTTCATAGGAAAGCCCATTCTGTACCATAATAAAAAAAATCTCACATCATTGACCAAGTCATTTTAACCAGTGCCTTTCTCTAATGATGGAACATATTTGTTCAATGACATGCTGCATGTACAGGTCACATGTACATTTTTCTACAAGCCATTTTTCTAATGAGCTTGGTTAAAAAAAGTGAGATGAAGTTTTGCCTTCTTATTTCTTAACTAACCATGGAACTGTAATACAGAATAAATATAAAGTAAATTTGTAAGACATTGATACACTGAGAAAATACAAAGAGAAAGCCATATTGGGAAGAAATGAAGTTTGTTATTTTGGCATATTTATCAGTTCAGTAATAAAAAAAAACTTGCTACTGAAATATTGCCACCTTCACACTTGAATTGGTTCTGCATAATATTATTAGTGGACATTCATTGGTTACTGCAGTTTTGGTAGCACCTGAGTCTCATCTAATCAGAAAAATGGAAAAGATTGTTATGAAAATGTTCAAACTCATACCATCAACACTTAAAATAATGTATCAATCAAATGTTAACTTTCACACAATTACTAAACCAATACTACAAATTAAATTCTTGAATTAAAAAAAATATGTACTTTAATTGCATAAACTTTGTAATTCATATTGACTTTTCCATCTAAGAAAAACAAAATACAGATTAATGGTATATTAATGGTATATTAATCTGTATTTTGTTTTTCTTAGATGGAAAAGTCAATATGAATTACAAAGTTTATGCAATTAAAGTACATATTTTTTTTTAATTCAAGAATTTAATGTATTACATTCAGAGTTCAGCACAGCACACTCTGAAATGTACGTTTTTGTAAGCGCAAATTCATTAAAGAAGCAATATACACAAGAGTAAGCAAAAAGTTTTTAAACAATTATTATCTTATTATCATCAAATAAAGCAATCAAAATTAATTATTTCTTAGCTTTGAGCTATTATCTTAAACAGATGGTGGTGATGATAAAGTAGATAAAATAGCCATAAAATCTTGACTACAAGATAAAAATATGCTGCTAGAAATATTGGTTCTTGGAAAGGACAATACCCTAAATTGTGGCTCACATATCTAGATAAAATTCTTAGGAATGAAGGAATATATAAGTGACCCAGGACAACGTTGCAGGACCCAACCAGAGTCAGTCACCACGACCAGAAGTTTTCAGATTCGTGCTGGAACCCATCCTCAGAGAACATCTTGGACAGAGAGAAATTCTGCAATAGTTCATCTGTATCGTGGGTGTAGGATGAGGGTGAAGGTTCATTCTCTGAGTTTGTGGGTTGGTTTCCAAATATTTCATTACCAGGCTAGGTAACATCTTCAGCAGAGTTTAGGGGATGTCAGTGTCAGTGTTCTGTTTAAAAGGCAGGGGTGAAATCCAGCAGGTTCTGACAAGTTCTGGAGAACCAGTAGTGGCAATTTTGAGTAGATCAGAAAACCGGCAAATACCACCTCTGGCTGCTCCAGAATGGGGTGGGAATGGAGATTTTGCAATATCCTTCCCCCAGGAATGGGGAGGGAATGAGGATTTTGCAGTATCCTTCTCCTGGACTCGGGTGGGAATGGAGATTTTGCAACATCCTTCCTGCAGGAGTGGAGATCAGCTGTGAGACATCAGTGAGTCTTGTGACGGGTCTTGTGATGGGTTGTATGATAAGGAGGATCAGGTCAGGGTCACTGGGAGGTGAAATACTGGTAGGATGTAACGTGGATTGGCTGAGGCTGTCTCTGATTGGCTGTGAAGTTGATTTGGCTTCTGGGGGGTTCATCGGCTGTTGTAGGTCAATGTGTCTGTTGATGGAACTGCTTGTGAGTACCAGGCTTCAATGAATTCACGAGTGTGGTGGGTGGTAGTGTTTCTGATGATTTTTGTGTTGCTCCAATTGAACTGGTGCTATTTGATGTCAGTGTGGATAGAGATTAAGGATTTGGTATTGTGGCGTTTGACTGCCAGCTGGTGTTTGTGGAACCTGGTTTTTAATTGATGTGATGTTTGCGCCATGTAGAATTGGTTGCAATGGTTACAGTTAATTTTGTAGATTACATTGTTTCTTTCAGACAGTCAGAATTCTCCAACCTCTATGAATAACAATAGCCCACAAACCCACAGTTACCACTCCATCATGAATTATCCAGAACCAAAGATAAAACACAGACAGATGATAGAAACAATGTAATCTACAAAATTTTAAGTAATATGTTTCAGTGTGTTAATTATAACCACATTTGAAGCACTTGCAGGAAAACAACAGTGGACTGAAACAATGTTTTTAAGGACAACAACAACCACAGCAGAAAGCAAAGCCGATGAATCGGCTCCCTGAAGTCGGGGATTATTTGGGATTGGCCAGAGTTCTCCCTACAGATGCTCCCTGCAATGAGACTATGAAGAACTGTCTCCAGTGGATTTTAGAGTTCTGGGACCTGAGAGATCATCTTCCTCCAGGCTACTTTTCAGAGCCTTTAATACAATAATACAATAGCAGAGTGGGAAGGGACCTTGGAAGTCTTATAGCCCAACCCCCTGCCTAGGCAGGAAACCCTATACCGTTCAAACAAATAGCTATCCAACATCTTCTTAAATACTTCCAGTGTGGGGGCATTCCCAACTTCTGGGGGCAAGCTGTTCCATTGATTAATTGTTCTAATTTTAAAAGGAGCCTGGGTAGGCCCACTTCCCCTTTGAATGACCTTTACTGGAAATGGTTTGCAAATTGCTTCTTGGATATTAAGATCCTTCAGAAAGACCAGTTTCATTACATTGGGGAATTTTCCTTTAATCCACAGTGAAATAATCTTTATGTGAGTTTAAAGATTAAAGAAAACCTTTTTTGCAGCAAAAGAAGCAGCAAAAGGGTGATTAGAATGTTGATTTTGGAAAGCTTTTAAATGGACTAAGGGACAGATGGACTGGAAGTAATATTTTGAAATACTTACAAGAATACTTCTTATAGTTTGTTTAAAAACATTAAAAATATATGAAGATTTTGAGTTTAAGTGTAAGAAATATTTTCTTGCAAAATGTTCTGGATGGGAGAAAAACACAATGAGAGGAGATATTAAAGGTTGGTTACTAAAGGGAACTAGAGAGAATTAAATATTACGGAATGGAGAAAAGTATTTTAACTCAGAAGAATTCAAGGATATTTGACAACCATGTACACAGAACGTTTTCTCTAGACTGCCTGATACAATAAAACTGGGCTTAAAAGAAGAGATAGAATAGGATGTAAATGAAAAGCAGAATGTTTCGGATATAGATTTAAAGTTGACAGAATACAAGAATGATGATGATGAAAGATGAAACTGGCTGACGTTTTAATAGTTAAAAGGGATACACACACATTAAACCAGAAGTAGATATTTACAAAATGTGAGGGGCTGTACTCACTTCTGTGATATACTGGTAAATCATAATATCTACTATTTTATTCTTATACTTGTTTCGCAGCATTTGAGAAATCTTCTGGAATGTCTTTCAGATTACAAAATATCTACCATGTCTCTTTAACTTACCATATAGGTTTTAATAACTAAAGAAGTAGAAAATAAGTGAATTATATGATGTGGATCAATAAAATACAGAAGGTAATTGTAATGAAAAAGTTAACATGGATGTTTTGAATCACTAGTCAAACATAAAAACTATATACAACACTGTCTCTCAAAGCGTATTGTGTTTTGCATTCACTTTTCAACCTTATAGTTATTCTTCAGTTTGAATCGCAATTGTCTTATCTGTTTGTCTTGTTTTAATTCAGGTCTAAATCTGAAACATGATTGCTGCTCTGATACTCAACAATAATTTGAAAAGATGTGTAAAAGGTACTGTTTTATACAATATGCTCAGAAAGAATATCTCAGTCACTGATATATTAAATATCAGTTATCTATTAAATATGAGACCTGGTGTGGTTTATAAAATGGTTTATTAACTTCCTAGTTCCAATTCTGGAATCTTTATGCATCAGAGAGTACAACTTATTCAAGTAAAAATTATAGTAGAAACTATAATATGCAATATATTTAAACATTTGAGAAAGCTAATAATGTTTGAACTGATGATAACTATTTAACAAAATTTCTAATCTTAAAAAGGACTGAAACAACTGAAAATATAACAAAGTAGCTTTATATTTTATTTGCAAAGCTTTTCTGTGTTAAACAATTATATAAAGATAGTAAATGTAAAAATTAATAAGATTTATTATTAATGATTTTACTCTACTACACTTTAACTATAGTAACTGTAATGTGCATGTAAGGGAAAGGGAAAGGGAAAGGTTTCATCTGTTCAGTTGTGTCCAAAATATATTTTAATAGGTTTTTGGGGTATTGTTTTACAGAATTACAAACTGTTGTTTTATGATACCACCTAAGATTTGGTCTAAAGACTATTATCAGTTTTCCATTATTATCTATAAACATGTTTCTTTCTTCATTTGAGAAATGTCTTCATTACAGATTGTTGATTTTCAAAAGAGCTACAAGAAAATAGACTTATGAAATTATATCTATTATAGGCAAAGTCAGAAAGATATTTTATTTATGTTATTAAATGTAGAAGTCTCCCAATCCTTACGACTCTGGGTAAGTTAAATTGTAAAGACGAGAACAATAAGGGAAAAGAGAAAGATCATCAATGAGACCTCCACTTTTCTGCAAAACAACAATAGGGGTTCAAAATCACTCTCGCCTCTCTCCCTAAGCCTTTGAGAAGGAGCTTAGTTTTCAAAGACTTTCAGAACACCATCAGAGTAGCAGTCATATGGATCTCTGATGGGATACCATTCAAGAGGTCCGGGACTGTGACAGGGAAGATCTGTTTCAGATCTAGATCCTGAGAGATGGCTTTGTTTATTTGGAGGAACCTGGACTCTGCCCTTTATTAGTGCGTATTCCAGAAGTGGTATTCTGCTGATTTGGACCGGTTTGCCCGAACCGGTAGCAGAAATAGCAGGTGGCCCTGCCCACCCACCCCAGCTCTATGCCATTCCATTTAGGCATTTATTTTAGCAAAAGTGCATGCGCAGATGCCCAAGCGGATGTGCAGATTCATACAAGCTCAAATTTGCGAACCAGTAGTGAAGGTAAGTGAATACCACTCAGTGCATCAAGAATATATATTTAAAAATCAGAGTTGCATTATAATCATGTCTTCCAGCTTTAAACATTCAGCTGCTTATCAAAGTCAGTTTTGCTCTTATAGTTTAATCTCCAAAATCTTCAGGACTTTCAAGATATTCAAAATTATTATTAGAGCTCTGTCTTTATTTTGGGATGAAAAAAAATGACAGGAAAGAGCAAATAATGGTTGGAATGAGTAAAACCTACTGGTAAATATACAAGATAATTAGCCTCAAGAGGAAGGTTTTCTTCAACTTTGATGGGTAATTTTATTTAAATTATTCCTTTACTTGGTTGATTTTAAGATCTTAACATTTTTGTGAAGTATAAAGTTAGAGTAAATTTAATTACAATAAACTATCCTGAATAATGTAAGTAATAGTATAGAACTATAGTTAAAAACATTTTTAAATGGAATGATGGGAAAAGGTAGAATGAGATGCATATTTTGATTGGCAGCAAGTTGTTAGCAGATGTCTCAATTTCCAAATATGGAAATATAAAAACAAGCAATGAGGGTATAGCCTTCTCATATCAAACTATTTATGTACAATATTAAAAGCAATCTTCTATTAGATGAATAATAGATATATATTAGTAATTGTGAAAAGACAAGCTATCTGAAAATTGCTTAGCTTTTCAGAGTTTCAAATGATTAAAGGCTTGAGTAGTTTTAATGTATGTGCAATTAAAAAAAATGAAAGTTCAGATTCCTGGACTTCCAAACTTCACTAAAATCAGTGAAGTTTTTGTAGTATTTTTTCTTAAAATTTGGGTTTCAATATAAAATAAGATTAGATGTAGAAAGAACACCCGTTGGTCATATTTCAGACATACATTATCAAGGGGTTATGTATCTCTAAAGCAAATATGAAAGGAAAATGCAAAAAAAAAACCTGGTAATAGGAAGCTATGGCAGAAGAACTGTCTTTTTCATAATATAAATAAATTGATAGTTAATTAATTTAAATTAAAATCACTATTCTAGCATTAAATACTTAGAATAAGATTGGTAAAGAATGAGTAAGTTCAGTCATGGGATAAATATGAGAATTAAGGATTTGTGTCCATTTGAGCATGAGATGTATGGTCTCCAAATTTGATTGATAAATATATAAATAAATAAATGCATAAATAAATATTTATTTATTTGTCAATTAAATGACCAGTGGTAGCCTTATTGCAAGGTTTACTCTGATTTAAGGGATATATGTCACTTACTGTTTATATTACAACATCCTCTCTTACATACATATCCTGTTGCCATATTTCCATCATTCATTCAGTGGTACAGGAGCTTTAAAGAGTCTCTGAACCACACACATCTGCTCCCATTCTTCTGAAATCTAAATGATTAACTTAGTTTAATAACACATTAATATTTATTGTTACAATAGGAGGAGGAGCCAATGTTGTGATGAGATGGTTGTGTGGTCTCAATGCTCTGAGACCACAACCAACGCTTTTGCCACTGGGTGGTCTAAATGGACCTAAACCATCCCAAAGAGAAGGTGAACTGGAAGAATGTCTTGCTGATCTCGGGGTTATCGCAAAATCCTCGAAAGAAGCAAGAGAAGTTCTTCAAGCTGATGACAAAAAATCCAGCCAAGGCTAACAAAGTCGAGGCGGCTCCAAAACGGAAGGATTTGGAAAGAAAAAGTGTTTCCAGCTGATGAGGAATTTTTATTGTTTTAAAAGAAGAGACTGCCTATAAAAAACTCAAAAACCAATTTAAATTAAAAAATAGAAGAATCAAGTGGCGGAATTGAATTTGGAATGGTTTTGGACAGTGGTTATCTTATTTTTTAAATGTTATTTACAGGGATCAAATCTATGCAAACCTTTTGAAACGGATGGATTTGTGAATCTATGCTTTAATTTTGTTGATCTTTCAAACCAGAGTAGCTGTGCTTGTCAGAATGACACAATCCCAAGGAAAAATAGAGGTCTTGACTTTGCAAAATATATTTTCAGAACTACAGAAATTATCAAATATAGTAGAGAAAAAACTGGAATACCTAGAGCACATAACAAGAAAATATAATGAAAAAATTGAAAATGTTCATCAAATGCAAAACGGGGTGATTGAAACTCAAAAACCAAAGCGGAAAATGAATATAAAGAGACCAAACCTGCTGATATCTATGGTAATTGGTTTGTTCCTGAAAATGGAAAGAATGGAATACAGAAAGAGGAATTAAATGGAAAGAAATCTATTTCAAAGGTCAAGATATAGAAGAAGATAAAATTAAAGAACCTATGGATTTAAAGAAAGAAATTGCACTAGGAAAAGTTTTGATAACACTGCTGACAATCAAAGACAAACTGAATAAGGAAACAGAAAGAGGCCATCAAGATTATATGAGAGATCTTATAGCAAGGACTTGCTAAGAGAAGTCCATACAAAGCTGATCAAGAAGATGACTAGAGGATTGGTACCACAAATGGCAGAAGATACGAGATTGTTTTGTTATTGGAAAGATGCAGGTTGATAGATGGAAGAATATAAGTTAAAACTAGTTAAACTTAGTGAAATTTAGTGATAATAGATATAGTTAAAGAAATAATTGATAATGATAATAATGTATACAATATGTAGTGTTATGATAAATAATAATTGGATATGAATATTGAATGGTACCCATGAAAGGAAGATTAGAAATCCTTTTGGATTATATACAAAGGTTGATAAAAAAAGAATTAAGTTAGATACAGTTAAGTTTTGATTATTAGGGGGAAAATGTTATGATACAGGATATAGTCAAATAAAGGAGGGATAATGATGACAACCTATATATATGTATGAGTGTAATATAAGGAAACTAGATGAAAATTGCCAACAGTGATTTGGAAAGGAGGATTAGAAAATTTTGTTATTAAATATTATGGATGTTTAGCTAGAATAGGACATAAGGATTCAGTGTTATTGGAGGATTTTAGAAATATTAAATGAAATGCCAGTATGTGGTTATGTATTAAGTCTTGGTATGTTTTATGATGAAGGACATTTAAATAATTATAGTCAAATAAAAATGGAGGTATAAGGATAATATATATAAATATTTGAGTTAAAAAACTTGAGTTAATATGAATTATGCTTGATGACTGTGGAAGACATGCACAAACCTTTCGTAACCAATTGATACACTTTCTACAATATGTAAAGAAGGAAGATTTTTATGTGTTGTGTTTGTTTTGAAAATAAAAATAAATTCTATTTAAAAATATTTATTGTTACAATGCACATTTTATTAGGCTATATAGAGCTTAGTTTTATTATTTTAATAATTTCATTGGAAAACATTAGCATATGTCCTTACCTCCAAAGCAGCCGACAGAGAAAAGCAGAAACATCAGTTTCCATGGGAATAACATCTCTGACTATGAGGTTAGTTGTTGTCCAGCCTCAAATGTATACGTATTTGTCCACACAAAATCCTTAATCTGTTAAAACATGAGTAAAAAAATATTTTATTTGCCAGTCACAGTAAAGAATGAAAAAAATGTATATTAAATATACTATCAAATATTATAGATCAATGAAGAATATCTCCTGTTAAGATTCTAAAATTTAGACTACAAAAACCTTCATGACATGAAGTTATTAGATTGTTGGAAGATTATTCCCAATTTCATCCTGTCCCACCAGATCCAATAGAGTGGGTACATGATGGGTTGAATCATTTTGGGGGCTACATCTGGTAAGCCCTAGGGCCTAAGGCCTTTTCTGTCTTGGCATTCACATGATGAAATCCTTCCTACCTACCTACCTACCTACCTACCTACCTACCTAATTTGAAATGGAAACAGCATGTATGCAAACTATGCTGCTTGTGATTTAAGACTGAATGCTGGACCTTCAGAAAAATTATGGAAAACTGAAGACAGCTCTGGAAAAGCAAAGCCAACAACTATTCCAAAGGCCACTTTACACAGGATTATCTGTTAGTGCCTGAAATCCAAAAGGCAGACAAATAGAAAATCTTGGATTTACAGAACAAATGGACTGGTGCAGAAAATCACAGGACCCAGGTTAATACAGTTT
The DNA here is from genome assembly GCF_009769535.1 of Thamnophis elegans. Classification (NCBI taxonomy): domain Eukaryota; kingdom Metazoa; phylum Chordata; class Lepidosauria; order Squamata; family Natricidae; genus Thamnophis; species Thamnophis elegans. The sequence continues at coordinate 129,601,878 of NC_045542.1, read as the reverse complement.
TCTATACTCTATTTAATTTTCAACATATACTATGAACAACATGAACATGAGGACCTTACTAGGTGGGCAATATAAATGTCAAAATAAACTATATAAGATAAAGAAAAAATACAATCCGTAAAGCAGCTTATTTTTGTTGATGCAGACCAGGGAACAATATCAAACATATAAGGGAAATTCAGAAAATTAAAAAGAGCAGCCATGCCAACAAGATAGAACTTGAAGAACATAGTTAAAATTCTTCTGACATTTTACTCATGGCTTGTCTACTATAATAAATGCTAATTATCTTCTCTAACTTTATAAGAGAATGATCTAAAACAAAAGACCATTAAAAACAACTGACACAGTCTGAAGAACCATAAAAATATCAGCAAGGAATTAATCAGTACAATTCAGTCATTAAATGAATAGAAGGTACAATTAAGCTACAACTAAAGGAAGTAGTGGGCCCTACTTAATTAGAATGATCTGAAACTGTACTTTCCTGTACTTTGAACTGGGATGAAGAAAAAAGCAAAATGAGTTAATCAAGTTGTAATTGATTAATTTCATAAGGAAATAGAACCAAAACAAAAGAATATTCACTGAAAGCAAAGAGGGTCATTTGGAGGTTTATAAACATGAGACCTAAGAATAACAATTTGATACAGTAATGCTTCACTAAAAAAAAGAATTCAAGAACAAACAAACCAATCACTTGGATTTGGGCAACACTGAGCAAATAATGATGCCTAAATAAAAGTATGAATCAGGTCTGGATCCTAATGAAGAATAAAATGAACCATGGCCAAGGGATGAGAATATTTAGATTTGGTAATAGGTATCTATTTACCAAATAAATACTATTTGCAACTACATGCAGAATATTGGGCTGAGAATGCATGAATTAATTTAACTTTTCCTTATGCTAATTGTATTGTCTGACTTTGTAAGAGCTGACTTTGTAGGAGCTATAAGAAAGAGCAAGTATGGGGCAAGCCATTTGTACATGGATGTCAATCATGAATGCATCACTAAGGGTAATGGTAGTGCCATCTAAAAAGCACATAAATAAGGGAGGTGCAACAAGGGTGAGCAGAGTTGGGATGGTGGGGCATTGCTGTTAGCCAGCAGTGGGAGTGGGAAAGTAGGCAAGAGAGAATGAAAAACATCCCTTTTCTTTTCACACTCTTCACTCCTCAACAACAGCAGCATGTAATGCTAGCTCTGTGGTAGACTTTGCTGACTGATATGGTTAGAATGCTGGGCTGACAATCAACAAATCTGCAATCTATAACTGAGTGAGCTCCTATCTTTCATTCCAGCTCCTGCCCACCAACCGTTTGAAAGCATGGGGACATGAAAGAGCCCTCAACCAGGCAATGGTGATGTCACCATCTAAACCTTTCAAGCTTCCAGAAGCAACAATGCCAGCCACATGAGGGCAGTGATTCTGTTGGCCTCATTCCTGAGGCACAGTAAGAGAATGATAGTAAGAGGGGAGAAAAATGAAATATTTATTTCAAATATGGAAAGACAGCACATCCTCCGGGACTGGATGGATGAATTCAGGTTGTACATTAATTTGAACGCCAAATGCAGTGTATTAGTAATGTTTATTAAAAATATTCTTAATATAGTCGGGCAATTGCCTAAAACAGGTTCAAATGCAAATATGACTGCAATCTGACTCTTGCAAACCTAGAATGTTCTCTGATTAAAGATAATTTGGCAACAAATTCTGTAAAAATCTTATGGTACAAGAAATAGTGCTGCAAAATGTTAGGCTTTTCATCCTCATATATTTAATTGAAATAAAACCTACTGACAGTATTCAATGTTTTATCTGTGGCAGATTTTGATCCTAAGAGAACCCCTATTTTTTAGTGAAAAATCATAAAGGCACATAGAAGGTAAAAAAAATATTTTGGTAGAAAAACCAAATTATTTCATGATGGTTTGCATCTATATTCAGCATTAATTTTATTAAACAATTTATGCAACTTTTTCTAATTTAATATCCTCCAAGATAGAAAAAAGGTAATTCTAACTTATTGTAAATTTTATATTTTAGTGTGGCAAATTTGAAGCTCTTTCCTAGTGCTAGATGTTAAAAGGGCTCAAGAATATATCCAGCAACTAAAATCATTGTCTGACTGATAAACTGTTTGCTGCTCTAAGACGTCTCATCTTAGAATTAAAAAAAATATATTACTTAAACCCACAATGAATGACTCCAAATGTAATATTCATAATAAGATTGCATTTAGTAGTACTCAGCCTGCAAAAAATCATCCAGGTATGCATTCAAATCTTTTTTTATTAAAAATATAAAAGGAGTTCAGTGGTCTCCCCAAAATGTTTTCAATAAAGCCATGGTTCAGCCACGGTGCATAATCCCTTCAACAAACTTAATCAAGCTATTCTAAGCTTAGGATTAATTTCACAAAGTAATCACATAAGGGAAATTGCAAATAATAAAAATAGCTGCCATGAGGTAGATTTCCTCTGTCCTCCAACATATTTGTAGTTGTATTGCTTTGTATAGACATCTGGGAGAAATACATGGCACACGGCTAAATTATTTGTGGGACCAGCTGTCTCCAATTATCCCTGCTCATCTCATGAGATCTGGCAGGGTAGAACATGCTTCAGATCGCTTTTAGAAAAAGAAAAAAAAAGACACCTAGCAGGACCCAGAAAATATGCCTTCTAGCACCATCTATGGCAAATTCCCTACCAAGTTCGGGCAGCCCTGAATCTACTGACCTTTTGAAAGCCCTGAGACCATAACCCTTTTCCCAGACACTGATCCAAATCGTGAGATAAAACTGGCCAGAACGTAAGATATCTGTGTGGTCTATTCAATAGCTGGCTTAAATTATTCAATTATTCTGGTTTTTTTTTTTTTTTTAGATTCTGGGTGTTTGTTGTGATTTGCTTTTAGTTCCTTTCTTTTTTATGCTTCCATCTAATTATAAGCTGCCCAGAGTCACCAGCTGTTCATCCTCCTGTTTTGTTAGATTTTGGAGCTACAATTATAGGTAATACTACAGTGCAAAGATTCTCCTTGAATTATTCAAAGCAGTGAATATCCAAGGATGGGAGACTTTTTAAGTTGGCCCTTATCTTTGTCTTACGCTGACATTCATCAGAGGGCTACAATTCTATTTAACTTCTTCAAAATATGTTCTTCTGTTAAAAATGACTGGCCACATACTTATAATAATGAGATTCACTGGGACAAAAGATCTATTCTATTATACTTGACTCCCAAAATATGAAAAATTAATTTGCAGGATCAATAAGTATATCTTTTCCTCTGGTTCTACCTGCAAAATTCCCTAATTGTTCAAATGTATTTGAAAAACAGTATGTTTGTACAATTGCTACCACAACATTCCTATGTACTTGTACTATATAAATTTGGTTCCTGAAGCTCAGGTCCAGACAAAATGCCATTATCATCAGTCTGAGCAAGAATTTAAGTCTTGGGGATATGTGAAACTTTGACTATTTTTTTTTCAGTTCTGACTAATGAAATGAATGGAAATAATGCAAATAATAATGCAATTAAATGAGGAGGAGCTTCTCTTCAAAGTGCCAGATTTTGGAACAGCTGCCATTTTGATCCACATATTAAAAGGAATCTCGGCACATGTGATCCTGTCTCCTTGGTTGTGTGCTTAATTAAGCAATTAGCTTATAGTTACTAAACAAAATTTTAGACCATATGTTAAACATCCCTGTGGGAATACATTTCCTATGATCTAAACACGTAATATTTAAATCATTACCTGCCGCAAAAACTTATCACTTTCTCCTGTAAATGGAGGAAAGCCATTTTATGCTCATACATACAATAGAAGAGAAAGGAGAAGACAAACAACACCCCACTGCCTCTAAAATTTGCAGGCTCGTTCACATAACAATAAATAATGATCTAAAACTAATTGTTCAGATTTGTGATAGTGGCCATCTATATATAAATAAAAATGTAAATGTTCATTTGTTCAAAATCTTAAATCTCCGAAAGTTCTTCACCGACTGCTTTGAAATTTTGACACAAAGTTGCATTCGAATACGCACGTGTTTTTATATACCTATATTATATAGATGTCACACCTGTGATAGGTAAAAACATGTTTTTTTGAAAACCAGCGCCATCTGTTTTGATGTAAAAGCAACACATGCTATACTAAATATTTCACAATTCCTTTCCAATGTTTCTGATTGCATTGTTATATTGAATTTTCATAGATTTTGATTTATTTTCATTTTGATTTAATTATTTCGTGTGACATTGTGTTGGAATTGAGTTGTATCATATACCATATATCATATATCATATACCAGCTTCGTCCCGACGGTCCCTTTATATGTGTGGCTGGGCTGTGGCCACACCCTTTCCCCTTTCTGCCCCTCCTCCGATGAGCTTTGGCCATTTCCACCAAGGGGAGCCAAAGCCCTTCGTCTTCCCTCTCCCCTCCCCTCCCACCGGGCCTTTGTTATCTATGGCAGGGTAGCACCTGCGCCATCCCCCCACCCTTAAGCCAGCCTCTACCCGCTCAGCCAAGCAGAGCTCCGGAGGAGGCGGAGGCGGAGCATCTCCTCAGCCTGGCTGGCCATGCGCGTTCTCCACACACCTCCTCACAGCAAGCCACCTATGGCTTCGCCTAGGTGGCTCCGACAGGGTGGCAGCAGTGGCATCAGCCTGAGGCGCAGCGGGGCTGGGGCAGCTGCTTGGTGCCCTGTGAGGCGGCATCTCTGGATGGGGCCGTGGCCAGCGGGGGCTGCCTCACTTCTGCATCATCAGGAGCGGCTCCTTCCTCCTCCTCCTCCTCAGGGGAAGCTGGCTGCCTCCTCTTACCACTGCCACTGAGGGAAGCCAGGTTGGGACAGCAGCTGTGTCCTCTTCCTCTCCTCCTCAGCCCGGCCAGGCCGGTTCCTGAGGGAGGCATTGTCATCATCGGAGGTGGCGGCGGGCCTTCCTCCTGCCAACTCCAATGCAGAAGCAGCCACAGCCTGACTCAGCAGCGTAAGCACAGTAGAGGAAGAAGATGGTGCACCCCGCAATGCTGCCTCGGTGGGCTGGCAGCAGCAGCAGCGGTGCCAGCTTGGAGGACTTTCCGCCCGGCCTGCTGGCCCAGCCAACACTGCACCCCCGGCCTGCACCGCCACCTCTGTATCGGTGTCCTCCTGCCCCCCCAGGGCACCTCCGCCACAGAGCCTGGCGCTGCTCTTCCAGGGAGGAGGGGTTGGGGGTCCGGCAGGTGCCCAGTTGAAGAAGAAGAGTGGCTGCCAGATCACCACCATGACCCCGGCACAGATCTCAGCCAGCCTCAGCTCCAACAATAGCATTGCCGAAGACACAGAGAGCTACGACGACCTGGATGAGTCGCACACCAAGGACGTCTCCTCCTCCAAGATCCTGGACGTCTCACTCTCCTGGGCCACTGACTTGGGGGAGCCTGAGCTCAGCTCCTCCAAGGAGATGCTCAACAACTTCCACGAGGCCCCCAGCCCCATCTCCCCCAACCAGCCTCGCCCCACCCAGCAGCCCCGAGGCCTGACCAACAACAGCACCCACCCCACTACACCCATGGGGAAAAACCCCAGTCTCCCTCCCACGCTGGGGTCGCCCTGCCCATGTCCGGAGGGGACCCATCCAGCCCGTCGTTCCAGAGGCTGCCCATCATGGGGAGCTTGGAGGGTGCCAGGTTAGAGCCTGCAGGAGCGTCCCCCGTGGCAGCTCTTGCAGGGGCCACCATGGCTCACTTCCATGCAGGGGCCACCTCTGCCGGGGGAGCTGTGGCTGGTGCAGCGAGTGGCAGGGCCCGCCAGGTGGGCAAGACCCTCATGAACCTTGCCTCTGCTGGTAACGGCATGACCCTTGCGCTTTCTCTTTTGTTCCTTTTCCATTTAACCAGACTGGGCCAAGCAATGCGTGGCCGGGTACAGCTAGTAATAAATAAATAATAATTCCTTATTTGATGGTAATTGTTCAGAGCTTAAGGTAACTGGTTACCAGTATAAGAGCTATTCTAATATTTTATAAAATAATTTTTCTGACATATATCTTCTCTTATAGTTTACATATGGCAATCTCCTAAGTCTTAAAAGTCTCCTAGACCTTAGAAGCTTTCTTGGACGAAGCATTTTGACCAAAAAAAGCTAGAGTTGGATTTGTAGAGGATAAAAGCCATGGGACAAAAATCTTTGCATTTTCCCTCAGAGACATACATACTCCATGGACCTCTGATCTAGAAGAAAGTAAAACTTAAAATGGAATTATCTTTCTTTGACCTTTATGAAGTTAGAGCAAACTTACATTGGTTTCCTTTTTGAAAATTGTTTCCCTAGTTTTCAGATTACAAAGCCTACATTGTAGAAATTAGTCTGAAGTTAACACAATTGTGTATCTTTTCTAAAAATAAGCTACAGGTTATGTAACACTCACTATTGTTATAATGCATTAGTTAGTAAACCTTGCACACAATTTTTTTTAGACATAAGTGGGTATTTCGCCCATCCAGTAGCAATCCAAGAAATCTTACTAAATTCTTAGTTTTACTTTGGAGTCTAACAAAACTAGCCATTAAAGTAAATATACAGCCATTTGATTGTCTCTTGTTTAATAAATGTATATTTAGGATTGCAGCCTACAAGTACAGATGGTTACATTAATGTTAACCCAATCTATTAGTTTACAAATAGTAGAAAAGGTGCAGAGGATTGCTGTCCTGAGATAATACCATGAAACTGAGAGAAACCCCCTTTTAAGAAGAAAAAAAACTAAAATCATTCCCTTTTTTTCTCTCCCATCTTTTTCCATTTCTTCATTATAAAAAGGTTTGAAATTGGAAGGATTTACAGCCAGCAACTACTCAGTCAGTACATACGTTTTACCATGAAAATATTGATCTGCTTGGAAATTGATAGTTATATATCAAAAGAAAACAGCAAATTCCTCCCCAAAAAGCTAGATGAAGGGCCTACTCTGCACAAGCCATATTCAAAATGCAAGCAAACATTTTTCCCTCTTGGTCTGCCCTAGTCTTGTTTGTACATAGCAGGCTAGCTGACTCATTCACAATTATTACATGCCAACCCAATAAAGGTAGACCTCAATTTATGACTGTATTGCTTCCAAAGTAATAATGTTTTGAATCTCAGGTAAAACTCAAGAAATATAATCAAAATACATAAGGATCCTAAAGTGTGACGGATCAGATCAAAATGTTTTTAACCCTTCCCCTCCAATATAATTAAGATGCTTTCCATCTTAATATATTTCCAAAACCAAAATATACTCCTTGGGGATCTTATTAGATATTTGTCAACATTAGAAAACAGACTTAGCTAGCAGAATTTGAGACCTGCCTATGGCTGATCCAAAATCTTATCCCAGTTGGGTTTTCTGCAGCACAAAACGAATTGCAGGAAAGCTAAGAAGTAAACAGTACAAACTATAAAATTAGAGAAGGTTGACAGATATGTTTGGGGAAATAGTATATGCCTCTTGCTTATACTTTAGGAAAACAAAATTCTTGTAGTTCAACATACTTTTAAAATTAATTTAACATAAGAACAATTGAATCAGAGAAAGTTGTTTAAAACTTCAAGCTCTTTTTGTACCCCAATGAATATTGCTTGGAATGTAGTAGTACAATTATTTCTTACTTCAGGTATGAACATCTGTTTTCGGGCAATGTAAACAAAACATTTTGACAGAATATTAAAACAATGATATTATTTTTTTAATAAACGGAATAGGGTATTCAATTTATAAAGATTAGTTAATGGATAATTAACTTTCATTGTGGCTAATCACATATTATGTATTTTAGTAAGTAAGTATAGTAAAATGCAAGCTCATATTAGCATATATAATACTTTCTGCAATTGTTCTGTACAGCACTATTATTTAGGTTGTGCTAGTACACAATGTCTAGTCCAAAATTCTCTCAGTGAACTATGGGTGAATCTCAATCTGTGTCTCCCTGGTCTTAGTACAAAATCCTTACACTATACAGGTACACTTGGAAAGCCATAAAATCTATAGAAAAATGAGTGCTAGACATAGGGATGTGTGAATGTTGTGGCAGAGGAATTCTGAGATGGGAGACATGGCAAATAGAAGCATGAGGAACTTACGAACATTTATTTATTGATTACAAAAAATGACTTATGACCAGTTTTCACACTTACAACCTTATCCCATGGTTATGTGATCAAAATTCAGACACTTGGCAACTGGCATGTATTTATGATGGTTGCAGTGTCTCGGGGTCATGTGATCACCTTTTGTGACCTCCTGACAAGCAAAGTTAATGGGGAAGCCAGATTCATTAACAACCATGTTACTAACTTAACAACTACAGTGATTAACAACTGTGGCAAGAAATGTGGTAAAATGGAACAAAACTCACTTAACTGTCTCACTTAGCAACATACATTTTGGACTCAACTGTGGTCGTAAGTTAAAGACTATCTGTATAATGCTGACTCGCTTCATATTAGTTAACTGCTAACTTGACAGAGGTGGGATTAGAATTTCTAAAATAATATTTCCTTCTTTGATGAAGACCCAGGGACTCTTTTCTATTCTGTTTAAATTTATTCCCTACAAGTTAAATAAATAATAACTCTATTTTATTTATTCAGTTTATGTAGCTGCCTATATTACACTAGTGATTCTGAGCAGCTTATAGCATTTAAAAACAATGTGATATAAAATAACAGCTGATATTATATGTTGTTGTAGAAGACAAGAAAAATGGTACACTTGGAAAATCATAAAATCTATAGAAAAATGAGTGCTAGACATAGGGATGTGTGAATGTTGTGGCAGAGGAATTCTGAGATGGGAGACATGGCAAATAGAAGCATGAGGAATACATGTAGATAATCCAGAGGGAAGCAGTGCAGGACAGCATGCGAGGTGAAGAAAGGTGTCAACTCATGAAGTATTCCTGACTGCTCTCGAGTTGCCATAGCAGGGGACTCGCAGCTGCATCGAGGAACTTGCATTTCAGTCAAACCAAATACATTCAAGCCGTCAGTGTCAAGATCATCTCCAGGGTGACCCACAATGACCGGAGGGAGTGACATCTACAACCCGTGAAATTGCTTCATCGGGAAATGTGACTGATAACATACTTTGTGGGGAGGGGGAAACATGATCAGAGCCCAGGTGCGAATTAAGTGAGGTAAGAGTTGGCTTCACTTTTTTCATGTCAATATGAAGCGCCTAATAAATAACTGAATTTCTTTTGAAGCTTGACTTGAGGTTCATGATTTAATTAGGGCATTGGTCGGAACCCTGACAAAAGGTGCATGGTGGTAAAGATGGAGCATTGTTTTGACATTTGTTTTTAATGGATGTTTTTTAATCTCTTTTAATCTTGCTTTCATCAAATGTTCTTTCATTACTCGAAAGCTTTTCAGATGATTTCATGAATATTATAAATAATAAATGCATAAATATCTGCAATAAACATTCTAGAAAGAATTATGAGGAACAAAGGACTAAAATAAACAAAACAATAATAAACATCAATGAATTACATGACAAATGTCTGTGAAATCATAAAATCTTCAGTTATCCAGGAGATTCTATGTAGGTATAATTATACTCTAACACCATTGATAACATTTTTAGAAGGGTGTAATTACAGCTATGTAGGGGTCATGAATTTGGGCAAAAAATAAAAAGCAGCATGGTGCAAACTAATTGCTAGAAGATTATTTCTGAAAGTCTAGTATGCTAAGCATTTAATGTTAAGGGTCAAGTGTCTGCAACCCATTTAACTGATTGTTCAAGATGATAGCAAGATGAGAACACGGTTTCAAATTAGGTTGTCCTCTTTACTATATATGTTTTTGCAAGTAAGTTACAATTTGATTGATTTATTTCTTTATTAATGCAGTAGACAAGTATAATTAGAACGCTAACCCAAAGTTTTTGTCAGTATCACCTACTGAACTATTACATGACAAGAACTCTAATTTCTTTGATGAAAAACATGAACCAAAGATCTAGATAAAAAGAATGTTACTTTTAGAAATAAAACACAAGGTCGGTAAATAAAATACATAAATGCATATGGTACAATATAGGTAGTCCTACACTTTAAATATTTTAATTTTTTAAAAAAAAATATGCCTCCTTAGTCTAAAAATACTGCAGTGTGGTGTATGTCTTTTAAAAACATGGATTTGTAAAAATAGTTTATTCTTACTTTAGGAAGTTAAAAAACCCAAGTGAAGAATTAGTTTTCACCTTAAAATGTCCTAGAACAAAATAGTTGAAATGGCAGAAGAGACTTTTGGAAAACGTAACTCAAAAGAACCATGCTCAAAAAGCATGATTTTCTAATATGATTTCTGGAGACATGCAATACTTTGCATAAATGGGGACTTTGGGATTTACTTGATTGTTATGCAATTCCAAGAGATTCATCTCTCTTCCAGAGAGATTATATTTGTGCCAGGGTACTCTGAAACATCTTTTGGAATCAAATCCAAAGTATTGTAGAGCTACACCATCCTTTTCATATCAACACCTGACAATCAGTGACATAAGATGCAGAGTGTCAGGGCAGCTTGGCATGGATAAGGGTTTTTTTTTTTAAATTGGTTAGCAATAGGACTTAGATTTATATACCACTTTACAATGCTTTACAGCCCTCTCTAAGCATTATAGAATCAGCATATTGCCCCCAACAATTTGGCTCCTCATTTTATCCACCTCAGAAGGATGGAAGGCCGAGTCAACCTTGAGCCTAGTGACATTTGAACTGCCAAATTGCAGGCAGCCAGCAGTCAGCAGAAATAATTTGCAGTACTGCACTCTAACCACTGTACCACCGCAGCTCATTTATATTGTCAGATACCAAAATACTAGAATGCATCTTTTTCATAGGAGCAAAAAGCACATTACAAAAAAAAATTAAATCATTACTGGAAATAATTCATTGGATATGGGATAATTTTATGAAATTGGCAGGTGGCGTGAATTAGAAGAGGATGAATTCAGATGACTGTTTACTTGTTTTTACTAAACAACAATAATAAGGCTTTATAAGATGCCATACCATGACTTCAACCAAGCTTATATTGTACACTTGGCTCCCCTAACTACTGGACCCTGGGGGAAGAACCAAGTTTTCAGGGCTTCCTTAAAGTCCAACAGGGAGACAAACAAGAGAATTCCAATGGAATAAAGTTGGTCGATAGGATTCATTAAGGAATCATTAAGGTGGCATTGTTTCATTGATGGCATCTAAAACATGTCAACTCTATTGTATAGAATGGCACATATACTAAATACAAATGTTCCTATAGATTGAGATGCATACATATAAATTGAATGAGGTACCCTACAAATAGGTAGGCAAATAGGCAAATAGGCAGGTAGGCAGGTAGGCAGGTAGGTAGGTAGGTAGGTCGGTCGGTCGGTCGGTAGGTAGGTAGGTAGGTAGGTACAAAGGGAAGGAGAGAGGGAGGGAGGGGGGGAGGGAGGGAGGAAGGAAGGAAGGAAGGAAGGTATTTAATTACTAAGGTTGTAAACTTTTCTGGCATACTTTGCTGTTCCTACTTGCAACAAAATATTACCTCATAAATTGAATTTTCCAACATTGCAGTGCCTGAATATGCTAAGTTTTAACTCCCATAAACACCAGCCAGCATAGCTGAATTATATAACTGGAAAATAATTGCATCTGAAATCTACCTCAGGAACTACACTAGGGAAACTACAAATTGTATTATTTGTAAAATGTTCTTTATAGGTTCACAGATTAATTATTTTTTTAAAAATGGTTAAAGAAAGAATATATGTTTCACATAAGGTCCTGAGGTATTATAAAATATAAGTAGCTCTATTTTGTAAAATTAAGTCCAAAGTATAATTTTAAGTTACCATAATCATTTCTCTGTTTGTAAGAAAACAAAAATGCACACTGTTCCATTTTACAGCATTATACAAGATTGCATAGAATAGTAATGTGGAAACTGTGCGGAATTACCCAAAGTTAACATATTTTACCATGCATTGTTTTTATTAATTGCGCTAGCTCAGCTTTGAGCTTTATAATCATCAGCAATTTTTCTATATATAAAAAGTGGTTAAATTTCAGACTGCCTGAGTCAAATAATAAAATTGTAATGTAATAAACCAGCATGGAATATTTTTAAAAAATGTTTATTTTTAACTGGCAATATTTCAGGGAAAAAATGAAAAATCATTTAGATAAATGCACTTAAAATATCTAGTCATGGTATTAAAATCATTCTGATTTTTTATCTTTAAAAACAACTACATTATGCACCTATTTTTCTTTCCATGAACAATGAATTACAGTTTCACTGTGCCAAAGCACAGCAGTAAAACTTCATAATTTTACCCCCTCAAAACTATTATAATTAACTGTTAGCTGTTTTAAGATACATAATCAAAAGGCAAAAATAACAAAAAAGTGGAAATTAGAAGATCAAATAGAACTGAAGGAGGAGAATGGCTTTGAGATTGAAAAAAAGGTAAAATAGTTGGGGGAACTATGACAAATATGAATTGTATATTATTTCAAAATAATTATATTAAATTATAAAATTAAATTAAGAAAGGCATGTTTAGATGGGAGAAATTAAAATTGTCACTGTTGGGGACAAGTTCTCTGACAAAAACGAATTTATTTTTGCCAAGAATTATACTTTTATCTCAGAAAGTTATTTTCATAATAGATGCAAAATTTAAACAATGGGAAAAAGTTATATCTAAATTTATATGTAAAGGATATTTATATGCCTCTTAATATATGAGCTAACTAGGTTAATATACCTAAGGAACAGCTATTGCCTGAAGAAGGTTTACTATTATTGATATATGGTGAAACTGAAATAGCAGAAAGATATAGGCCTCTGGTGGTGAACCTATGGCATTTGTGCCCGAAGTGGCATGCGTAGCCATGTCACCTAGCACATGCAGCGTCGCCCATTCGTCTTCCGGGTTTCTGGCGCACATGCGTACATGACAATCAGCTGGAAGAGCTGGTCTTCCGTTTTCCATCATGAGCATGCGTGCCGGCCAGCATATCAGCCCATGCATATGTGCGCCAATAATCAGAAGACTAGCTGGATGGTGCGTACACGCATGCCGGAAACCAGAAGTTCATTTTCTGGCACGCACATGCTCCCTGGGCAGCTCCTCTTCCAAGTTGTGGACCAGACAAGTGTGTATGCCCCCTTTCACCATCACTTATATGTACACTGAAAAAAGTGACTTTTCGCACATGACCATTGCAATATCCTCATGATCACCAGATGAAAATTCAGGTGTTTGGCAACTGGCATGTATGGGACAACTGCACTGTCTCACAGCCATTTGATCACCATTTGTAACCTTCCTAGTCAGCTTCCAAACAAAATCAATGCAGGAAACCAGATTCACTTAACAATAATATAAGTCACTTAACAACTATAGTGATTCACTTAACAACTGTAGCAAAAAGGTCATACAGTGGGGCAAAAGTCACTTAATAATGGCTTTGCTTAGCAATAGATATTTTGGACTCAATTGTGGTTGAAAGTTGAAGACTAACTATGTAATGCTCATCTTCATAGTGTGATAACTCATTATTATTGTATTTTCATGGTAAGGAAAAGGCTACACTAAAAAAGTAATATTCTCTTAGCCATTAATTGTATTACATACCCTGTCGTGAAGGGGAAAAAATTGCTGGCATGCCAATTTAGATAAATAAACATAATATTTCCTGCAAGCAAAGATTTTAACTTATTAAAAATAACTGATCATTAAATACACGATTAGATGAGAAAATACTTCCAGGTTAACTCACCAGCAGAGTCTTAAAATATTTAAAAATTTAAATAAATAAAAAAAATTCCAAGACACTACTGGCAAGTTATTTTCCTCTTTGTTTACATGCCTTAGTGTACATATATGAGGACCCGGATTGTTGTTGGGGGCAATATGCTGACTCTGTAAACCGCTTAGAGAGGGCTGAAAGCCCTATGAAGCGGTATATAAAAAAAATCTGCTATTGCTATTGCTATTGCTATTGCTATTTTAAGGCTATAAAGTGAAAGGCAGAAAGACTTGCAGCAATATATTAGACAAGAAAGTGCCCAAAATCGTACCAATGATCAATATATAAATTCTTCCCTCAAGGATCACAATACTCTCATACAGGTGCAATACATTTTGGATACAAAAGAACCTTTCCTTCCCAGTATCTTCAAGTAAAATGTTTAAAGTATTGGATAACTATGGCTAGCTAGTGCAGAAATATATTGAGCAAGACTGACCAGTATCCCCTACTCAATATAAAGGCAGCTTCATTTATTTAAGGACAGAGGATAGCATGCAAATTGTAACCAACATTTTCAGGCAGAAAAGTGACTGAGGGAAGCAATTCAAATTCATTCCAAACAGCTACTGTAACCTCATTATTTGTGACACAACTGATCACTCACTCTAGTGACGATTCAGTGACTTGGTCTGAAGAGTGACCATTCCTCTGATATATATAAAGCCACTGCTTTTCATAAAATAGAAGCTGCAGTAAAGATCTATATGTTATGCACCTTCAATACTCTAAGATTATAGGCATACTCTTGTTAGAGGGAATGCCTAATATTCAGAGTCCCGGGCATACTAAGTACACAAATAAATAATTTCAGCTATACTTCAGCTTATTTGTACTTCAGCCATAACCCAGAAGTTGTCTCCAGTCACTTTCAAACAGCCAAAGTTCCAAATATTGCAGAATGGTCCATTTATTTAATCTCCTCAATTTTCTGAATCTACAAAAAGAAAAATCACTACTCTGCTCAAAGCCTGAAAGAAAAATGATCAACTAGGTTAAGAAAAATCCTCCAGAAATACTTTAGTGTTATGCAAAATACCTTCTAAGTGATTTCCAAGATACATCTTTTGAGGATTTGTACATCCCTTTTCCAACTCTTGATTCGGTATCTGTGCATGATTAAATAACTGGCAAAGGTTTATGCCATATTTCAAAGAGATATTCATGCTCAAAAATAATATTTCTTTTTGATGGATATTAAAGAAAAATATGGATTTAATTAAGCTACTATTGTTGTTTGAATCGTTCTCATCTCAGCAGCCTTCTCACCCCCTCCCTTCTACAGTTCCACATTTACAATTACCTTGTTCATTTTAGTAATCTTTCATCACTGGCCACAGCATGTCTGTTGATATTGTGTCTGAAGTAAAATTAAAATCTGAAGGAAAACAATGTCAATGACAGGCAGTATAATGTAGTGGTTAAGAGACTAGTCTAGGAATTTAAAAAAAAATCAGGTTCTATTCTACTTTCAGACATGTAGGTACCCAGGTTGAGTTTGAATCAGTCTGTCAATCCAACTTACTTTGTTCTTACTGTTTTCCTAAATAAAGCCAATAGACAAACACATATTTTTATATTCTGTTATTGCATTTTTGTTGAAGAATTACAATTAACTTACCCATTTATAATGCTGAGAAAGGGAAAAAATACCTCCATTTTGTTTCAAAATTTAAATAATTCATTGATAAACAATTTTTCTTTCAAGCCAGACAATTTTGCTGATTTGTAGAAAGTTTAAAGGTTATAGTTGAGTTTTAATGCTTATTATTCTAATTTATTATCCTATTAGTGGAGCACAGATACTGTCAACTTATGAAGGTAGCTGAGCTCAGAATTATGGCACTAGGTCATTGTGGTCATACGTTTGAGGGATCACATGGTTGGGTTTGAAGTTACAACTGTTTCTTTTATGATGGTCTTTAACCAATATGACAGTCAACCCTGCTGGTTGTTAAGCAATCACAGTATTCATTAATCCAATCAATTTTCCCAATGGGAATTTTTTTTGTTGGAACCAAGAAGCCTCCAGAAGTTGTGAATGCCCCAACACTGGAAGTCTTTAAGAAGATGTTGGATAGCCATTTGTCTGAAATAGTATAGGGTTTCCTGCCTAGGCGGGGGGTTGGACTAGAAGACCTCTAAGGTCCCTTCCAACTCTGCTATTGTATTGTATTGTATTGTATTGTATTGTATTGTATTGTATTGTATTGTATTGTATTAAGTAAAACCTGGAAACCTGCAAAACCTTTTACAAATAGCAGTCACATACCTGCAGGCTACTGGAAATGGCTGCAAAGTGAACCAGGTGTTAATCATCCAAAATGAGATCACATGACCATGGTGTGCATTTGTGTGAATGCGTGCACAGATGCATGCTGCTCTCATAACTGTGAAAAGATTCATAGGTCGCTGTATGGTCTATTGTAATTTGAATGTTCATTAAGAAACTGGTCATAAATCAAGGACTACTTGTAGCTTTAAAAAGTACTCTGGTACTTTTTATTCATTTTTAATAAAAAAGGCTGTTCCTTTAAATCTTAAAATAATTTTAATAAAATTATTGTCAATAAATATGTAATATTAAAAAAACCCAGAGTAGGCACATTCTTACTGTTTCACACACAGAAATTGAATGCTATTGTTAAAATATCCTGACATTAATTTAACATTTAACAAAAAAAAGGGAAAAGATTCTAAATAAATTGCATTATAATCACCGGATAAACTAATCCCTTCAAAAGCAATAATACCAAAATGTAGAACAGAACGTTGAGAAAAGTCTTTATCCTCACCATAGCAACATATCCCACAGTAAGGAAAGTTTGGCTGCATCCAGAATGTGCAGTTAGAGAACTCTGAAACACTCCTAAATTATTTACATTATCACTAATAGTAATAGTGTGGTTTAGTAAGAAAGGGAAAAAAAAAGAATAGTGTGAATTATTTATTTAGAATTCATAGAATCGTAAGTCTGGAAAGGATTTCGTAGGTCTTCTAGTCCAACCCCTGCCCTTTTACCACCCCGGAAAAATGACCATCCAACCTTTTCTTGAAAACTTCAACAATGGAACAACCATAATCCAGGAGGCAAATGGTTCCATTGATTAATCATTCTTACCGTCAAGAAATTCCTCCTTATTGCCAGGTTGAGTCTCCTTTTGACAAACTTTCACCCATTGTTTTTTGTCCTGTTCTCAGGTGCTATGTTATGGGGAAAAATCTACCTTTCTTCCCTGGAAGACGGCTACCCATGAGCCCTTTCTTCCTTGGAAGACTGCTACCAAACCTCCCCTGAGCCTCCTCTCCCTAGAGCTTTCTCTAGTTCCCTTTGTACATTTAGCCTTCAGATCCCTTATCATAGTTGTTGCTCTTATCTGTACTTTGTAGGTAGGCATGTCTGATCCATAAAGACATTTTTAACATGGAGACTTTAAGTAGCATGTTAAAAGTGGAAGAATATTCCATGCACAACAGAAACACATGCAACTGCTTCAGGGATGCTTTGGTGGCTTCATGAATTGTCCCTCCAAATTGATCGTACAACCATATTACTTAGTAAAGCAGAGTCTATTGGCCAATAATGCAGATTTGATTTACCCAAAGTTGATGTCTGGAAAACACAGACTAACTAAAGACTGTACAGTCGGAAACCTTAAAACCTTACAGGCTTGTTTGATATCAACATATGCTACACTAATAATTATCAAAAATAAATTAATCTTAATTGACAAAGACATTTATATTGTTTAGGAAACAGTTTAATAGAAGAATCAGTTCATGTGATGTATATATTATGTTTTAATACCCCACCCCTTTGGAAAATATTTCAATATTACTACGTTAAAGATTAATGTTGTTTGTTTTATCAAATCAATATGACTGCAAATCTCAAAAAAGTTGGACTTTGGGAAGAATACAAAAAAAAAAGATATCCTACTAGCAGAAAATCTGGGCTGGACTATTTTAAATCCAACTTTTATCACTCTTTATAACTCAAGACAATGAACATATCTAATACTCTTCCTTCTATTTTCCCCATAAAAATCCCACGAGGTGAGTTGGGTTGAGAGAGAGTAACTGACCATCTCACTCACTCTTAGAGCTCAGTCTTTTGTTTCCACTCTCGAGTCTAAACCACTAAACAGAAATCAAAGCACGGTAGTTATTAAGTCTATTTTTTACACACACACATACGCACACACTTTTATATAGCTCATAAAATCTAGAATTCATCCATGACAACTAACATATGCAAGGAATACAAATCTACCTTATCTTATCCTAGGACAGAATATTCCATTTCAATCATGGCCTGTTGTATGTTGCCCTTGTATACCTCATAATTTCTATTCCCTATGGCCACTGATTCTATTTTTACTTTTAAAAAGTCATCACTCCAGGTTATCTGATCTTTCTGGATGGCAGGAACAAATGGAAATGCCCTTCATTCCTCCCACAGCTCCATTCTTCAATATTATCTCCACCCATGTTTTCCAGCACTTTCTGGTTTGTGCCTGCATAAAAGTTGCTCTCTGGTTTATGCTCCTTTTGGCAAATCTCTACATTTCATCACTTGGCTACTGCAGGCATCAGTAAAAATTCACGTCATCTGAGTTACTGCCTTGATGCACTCCAATCTCAGTTTTGCTTCTATTAGCATTAATATCCCAACAGCATGTTTCTAACCCTAGCCTGACATTCAGTGAGGTCACTGGTTAAAATCTGGCAATTTTTTATTACTATTTTTTCTCCTTTAAGCTACCCACAACTGGGTTTCTCTTAGTTTGAAAAATAAGCTCACTGATGCACCGCTGAAATATTGGAGCTTTTGTTTCCTTTTATTTCCAGCTCTCAACTTTATGAAAAAAGATGAAATGTGCACTGGTGAGAAGAGATGCAAGTACTTCCAAAATTTGCCATGGTAGGGTTAGCCACTTCAAAATGAAAAAGTAAATTTATGAAGTTCATCTTTATTCTTCATGCTATTATCACACACAGTTTAACCTCTCCGTCAACCACAGGATGAGGTAGCATACCTGCAAACAAATAAAACACATCGCACACATCATTTCTATTTTCCAAAAACACTCTATAGACTACATGGGGCCTAAAGGCATTCTTTAAAATAAAGGTTATAGAGTAATTTGGAGTTTTATTTTGCACCTTCACGACTACTTTTTCCAATTAAAATCATCTATAAAATGACTCACATAATCTGGCATGGGCCATGAGAAGAACATAAACAGTTCCCTGCAAGATTGAACCTATAGTCCATCTAGTCCAGCAGTCTGTTCTCATAGTGATCAACCAACTGCTCAAAGAAGCCCATTTCCTAACAATGTCCTTTAGAGGCAGTTGCACTGTGACCAAGACTAATGGCTATTGATCCCTATGACTTTTATGAACTGGTCAAACTCTTGTTGAAGCTAGTCAAAGGTGGTTTATCAGCGTCGCATCTCATAATAGAATATATTTTCCACATACTTTAATTTTTTAAGAGTATTCTTGGTTTAAAGAAGAGTAGCTTATTATCTGCCTTATTATTGAGGCAAACAAAAGTGAGCAGTTAAAGTAGTACTTGCATCAATTTTGAATTTTAATCTTACCACAATTAAAATTCTGTTATCATATACGCTAGACAATATTTTAATCAATGTAAAACATATGTCCACATACAGACGTCTTCTCTTGCCTATTTGATAGTAAAAAAGATCACGAATTTCATGTTTCGTGCATACAAAAAATTCTAGATAAAAATATTCTTTTGAGACTGATTTTTATACTAAAGCTCTGCAAGAAGCTACATAAGCCGAGATAACGGCAAGTTTTTTTTCTGAAGGAGAAGTGGTTAACTACATGGCTTACAGAGAACTAAATTTCTTATTAAATTCTGAAAGGTTAAGACTTTAATAGCCCTAAAGTAAGCTAGAGTAACATTTTTAACTGCATGAAGTTGTTAACCTCTTGATAAGGCATTTATGGTATGCCTATTTATAACAGCAAAAGGAACATTTCCATGTTTCTCCTTCTTTTATAACACCATAGAAAATGAATATCAAACTTGGACTGGCTAGACGACTCAGAGAAAAAGTGTTTTTATATATAAGTGTACCCAATATTTAATTTAAATTTATTCATAATAAAAATCCCCTCTGGAGAATTAGTTGGAATCAACTAATGTTTTATAGAGAATTAGTTGGAATCAACTAATGTTTTATAGATTATTAAATTTCTTAACCTAGTAGTCTCTAGAGCAAAAATCTTTTTTCTCTAAATAGCCAAATCCCACTCTCTTCCGTGGGCAAGTCTGAAGCTGAAGTGAAGTTAAGCTGGTAGGTATGAAGATCAAAGGGTGAGGCAACCACTACACAGCTTGGCTGACCAGCAAAGAAGGCACAAATAGGCTGCTTTTGCCCAGGATGCCCTATCTCTGTCCCTGGAGAGCTCAGCTGAGTTCAAGCCTTGGCAATCTGCCACCCATCTGCAGAACATTTAAAAAAAGATGGGGGAGGCTGCATTTGGCCCACAGACCTGCTCTAGAGCAAGTATTCCTAGTTGTTCAAAATCAAAAGAACACATTGCTTCCTATATGTGAGTGGTTGTTGCTGAACAGTAGTTACATCAATGTATTCAGTAACTGTTTGATGTTATGATAACATTTTAAAATTAACTTATGACAATTCCTCAAAGCTGCAGCCATAGCAGCCTCTTCACTGTCACATGATCCAAATTTTAGAACTTGGCAATCAACCAACATTACAACCAACCAGCCAGCATTTACTGTATGACCGCTGTGGGGTCCTGCAGACATGTTCTCCTTCTCTGTGAGACCTGCCTCTGCTTCAAGTCCTTCCCCATCTTTGCCCTTTTGGCCATCCTGAATAACCATCCAAGGGTGGAAGGACTTAGTGCAGGCCTGCTTCAGATCCTCCTGGCCCTCAACACAAAAGTCCAGGGGAGACCCTTTGTCTGCAGCTGTTTCTATGAAGAACTGCCACCAACATGTGAATCTATCTGCCATGTCTTTCTACAGCTTTCAAAGACAAAAAAAGCAGCTGAGGGCATTGGTAGACGCCATACTGTAGCAGTGGAATGTAGAGGCTTGTTCATCTCAGCCATGCTATTCAAGGCAGCCAAAAGGGCCTGGAGGAAATAAGCAGGTGAAAGGAACTGAGCTTGCCTAACAACCGCACACCCCTGGTCTACAACCACAACCCATATTCCACAACTGCTGCCCCTATGTAAGTGGCATGGTCACCTGGTATTTTACCTTAACAACCATTTTGTGTTAGTGACAATAGCAATAGCAATAGCAATAGCAATTAGACTTATATACCACTTCATAGGGCTTTCAGCCCTCTCTAAGCGGTTTACAGAGTCAGCATATCGCCCCCACAATCTGGGTCCTCATTTTACCCACCTCGGAAGGATGGAAGGCTGAGTCAACCCTGAGCCGATGAGATTTGAACCACTGAACTGCAGATAACAGTCAGCTGAAGTGGCCTGCAGTACTGCACTCTACCCACTGCGCCACCTCGGCTCTAAAATTCCAGTCCCAATTAGGGTCATAATCCAAGGGTTACCCGTATGACACTGCAATTTGCATGTATCTCCCAAGAATCCTTTTATAGTTCATGCCGCCAAAGTGGATCAAAATTTTAATAATTTTGGGAGAAGTAGAGCTGAAAGGCAAATAATTCCTTTAAGTCTTGCAGAAACCTCAGAAATTCCTTTCATCCTTCAAAAAATAAATCCCACTTCAGGGAGGTTTTAAAGTATAAATTGGATGTCTGAATTCTCTTCAAGGATTAGGGCATTTATTTTGCCCCTTAACCCTCATAAAGAATCTTACTGTTTTTCACTCTTATACATAATTTAATACCTTAATACCTCACCTTCCTTCAGTCTGAAGCTCCAGAAATGGCAGAAATCACAGGTCTGATTGTTAGGGACTCCTATTCTAAAGTGATCTGCAACAATTGTGATAAACAAATATACCACTGTTCTGTACAGCTTCACTTTTCTTTGATAAATTTTATTTTTACAATGATGCAATAATCATTTTTGAACCTAAATAACAAAAGAGGTCAGAATAGTAAATAAGAGATTTATTCTATGTCTTCATATTTCTCATTAAATTTCTAAGGAAAATATCTCAGCCTTAAAGGTCACCACTATCCCAAGGTCATCCAGGACACTTCATTGCTATATATGTAAAAGCAAATACCACTCATGCATCATCATGAAATCTCCAGAACCGTAAAGCCTACAAACTTCATATTTGCCACGTATGTCCTCTTGGCTTCTAGGTGCTCGCTAACAAAGGATTTTTTGAAATGACCATCAGGAGTATTAGTATTTCCTATATTATTATTAACATGCTCTCATGCTAAGGAGTTCTACTTCCCCACTCAACCTGAAATCTGTTCCAAATGCAAAACACCAGCAGAAGATTCATTTCAATGCCCCCACGACTACAGAAGTGCCTGTTCTCATTGTTGGCCAGGATTTTGAGGAGATATAATTCTACACAGCAGAGGCAACAGGTTGTTACGAATCAGTGAGATGCACCATACCTATGATGTTCTCCAGAACCCTCTAATGTTCTGCCCTGGAGAAGATGGCTATTACATCAATGTACCTCAGTTCAAACCAAACACCAAGGTTCCTCTCAAGAAGACCATGTTTGCTGCTGTCTCTTACAGCTGCAGAATAATGGAATGTGATGGCGAAGAATACTACCTACTGCTGTTCCAGTTCCATAGTGAAGCACGGATATCCAACCGACTAGTAAATTACAATAACTACTAAAATAAGATGAATTTCAAAAAGAGTCATTCCTAGATCATATCAACAGTGATTGCTTTCTTGAGCCGATGGTCAATTAGTAGAAAGTCACATATTTTGTATATATGAGGTAATGGATTAAAATATATATATGCTTGTTATAAGTGAGAGAAAGGAAAAAAGTAAGAAAGGAAAATATAAAACTGATAGGATCAAAGATATTACTGGAATAAAGAGTGGTACAACCATTTTTTCCATATAGCTACCAGGAGTCAAGTCTTATGATGTTATTTATCAATTAACCAATTAGCTATAAGACACACAGTATCAATTTCAGAGTATCAGAAATATAATATGAAAGTAGTTGGAAAAAAGTCAGACAATGAAATCATTATGATACAATGGTGATATGTAATGTATACGTATGTATTATATATGTGCTAAATTTTGATATAATGTACTGTTTCACAGAAAATGGAAGATGTGATTCTAGCTCTTTAGGGACTGTTCAAATCCTTTTGTACATAATGTTATAAAACTTCGCCTCTGTTGACTAATTATGGATAAGAACATTTCAGTTGTATTTTCATTAATGTGAGCCAACACATTCAAATGCCTTTGGATTGAAGATGTTTCTAATATTTATTTTTTGCATTCTTTGGGACTATAATGGTATGTGTTTTAAATCTAGGTCAAATTATTTTAAGTCAGCCATTTAATAGCAATAGCAATAGCAGTAGACTTATATACCGCTTCATAGGGCTTTCAGCCCTCTCTAAGCGGTTTACAGAGAGTCAGCATATTGCCCCCAACAATCCGGGTCCTCATTTTACCCACCTCGGAAGGATGGAAGGCTGAGTCAACCCTGAGCCGGTGAGATTTGAACCGCTGAACTGCTGATCTAGCAGTAGCCTGCAGTGCTGCATTTAACCACTGCGCCACCTCGGCTCTTCTACATTTAAAAAATGTAGATTAGGCAAATGTTTTAGGAAATAAATATATTTTATTAACTTTATTATTTCTAAATAATAAAGAAGAATCCTCTTATCTTCATTAATTTTCTATTTAATTATATGTTTACTATGCATAGTGGTTGATACTATGTTTATCTACTTAATCACTGATGTTAACCCATAATTTTCACTTTCCATTTTTACTCCAAAATTAGCTCTCCTAAGCCTTAATTACTGATCCTGTCTTTGCAACATGGAATGAGGACGACTCAGGAAATTATACACCTGCAAATCTGATACTAACACTGGTAAAATTTGTCAGAACACCCTTAACTATTTTTTAACGATGTTTCTAGCCTTACAAATTGGAGGAATATCTTGAGGAAGTACCTGGAATATTTCAATTGTTGGGTGTCTAAGATATGAGCGGCAAACTCTTTGATTAGCAGTTGTAAGTCTAGAAAAAGGCCTAATTTGCACAGTATCTCAAAAAACTGCACCGAAGACCAAAGGTTAAAAAAATCCCATCTCCAGGGAGTCCAACTATGCAGTCTTTTCCTCATCATCCATAACCAAGAAGCCTCCAAGGATTGGGTGCAGGCAATAACAGTGTCACCTGAGCAGCCTGGATTGAGATATACCATTGGGTATATTCTGCATATTAATGACTTAATGACCAAGCTGACAGATGACTTCATCCAGTTATTCCATACAGATGTTAAACATATTAATGGCCTGGATAAATGATTAATAAATCATTATTATTATGGTTTGTCACACAGTCAGCCAGGTGAATAGACTGGATTTGCTTTTTTATTCCTTTACCAAAGGATTTGGGATAGGCAGATGTTCATGTCTGATAGTATTAATTCCTAATTCATTAGAATGTATGCTGTTCCAAGTAAAGCTACCGTTTCCAATTGACTGATGGTGATTTTGTCAATGCCAACAGTGTTCAGTGTTCAAGTGGTTTTCCAGATGCTTTGGGATTGCACCCAAGATGCTTATTATTAATGGTACCATCTTTGATTTCTTTTGTCTTGGTTGATTTATTTCTATTTGCAGTTCTTTGTCATCTATTCTGCTGTCTCCAGGTACTGTGTCATATCCACTAGCCAGATTTTTTTTCTTTCCTATTGACAAGTATGTTATGTGCCAGGGGCTTATTCTAACATCTAAGAACACTTTAGCTTTTTCATTTTCTATTACTTTGTCTAGGTTGTGGTTCCATCAGTTGTTGCTTATAGATCAGTGAACCTTTTCAGCACTGAGTATCAAAAATGGAGCGTGTGCACGGGAGCACCAGAACCCAGAAGAGAGCAGCTGACCGATGCGCATGCGCATGGTGGACAGCTGTTCTTCCGGATTCCATCATGTGCATGCATAGTGGACAACTGTTCTGGCGCAAATGTGCACCAGGCACTTGCATGAAGACCACACAGCGGAACCTGGAAGTGAGCAAGTGGCTGGTAAACATGCGTACGATGGAACCCAGAAGAGTAGTTGGCAATGGCGTGCATGTCCAAAGAGAGGACTCTGTGTGCCACCTCTGGCATGCATGCCAAAGGTTCGCCATCAAGGTTATAGACAAAAGGTATTTCTTGCAAACATTCTAAGGCACCATTGTTGCTACTTTGCCATGCTGTTGTTTGTAATCAATCTATGTGAACATCTTGCAGCAACTAACTAGGTAGTCCACTGTTTCTTCAGCTTCTTTGCAGAAATGGCATTTGTTATCTGTTGCTGTCTTTTCTATTCCGGCTTTGTATACATCTGTTCCTAAGTCTTGGCATTGTGCAACCAGAATTAGCCCCTCTGTCTCTTTAGTATTATCATGGTTGAATGCAATTTCAGCCAGATGTTGATATTGGTATTTCCTTTCTTCTTAGTTTATATTAATTTATATTAATTTTATCTTCTTTTTAAAAAGTTTCAATAAAAATGATATAGAAAACAATTTTTTTAAAAAATATATTGAAATATAAACAATGAAGAATGGCTAAATGTATATAATTTATTGTAATTCATGACCACAAGCAAACTGTTTATATTTTCAAGTGGGGTATTTATTAAATTTAATGTGTTTAAAATCCAGTTAATCGGGGTACAATGAAAGGATCCAAAAAAATAAATAAATGTGAAAAGAACCAAAGACAGAAAATTCTGATCACTGAATTAGTGAACTGGCAACCAAGCTTCCACTCCACATTCACTCACGGCTATCAACATTACATCTCAATCAGAGTACAAACCAACTGATATCATATAGACAAGGAGATTAATCTCCAAACATCTCTTTCAGTTCGTCAGGAAAAAATGTGATTTTAAACAGAGGCAGAAGCTGGAAACCAACTTTGAGAAGAAATATTAGGTTTATTTCCTCTTCCCAGCAATCTAGACTAGAATCTTTCAGATATCTGAAAAAGTACAGAAATAATTGAAACAGAAGAAAAAATGATTTAAATCAGAGCTTCCCAATCTTTCTGGCTTTGCAGACCAGTTGGGAGGGACGGGGGGAGAATAGGAATGGTTCTATGTCAACAATGGGGAAGAGCGCATTTGCAGGAGCAGCAGGCACAAGCATCCACCACTCTTGCAAATAGACAACACACACACATGTGCTTGCTCACTCCTCACACAAGTGGGGATGCAAGCATGCACTCACCTACCACTTCTACGGCCTGAAACAGGCTCAAGGTCCAGTGGTGGTCATTGCCTGGGTGTTGTGGATCCCTGATTTAAATGATTGATAAAAATGTTTAGAAACATTGTTTAAAATTAATGTTAGAGAATCTTTTTTTTAATTAAGAGCTGAATACTGTTAGTAGTATTTATGTTATCTATACAAGCTTAGTACATGTGCATTTTCTGCAATGTAGAACCTCTTTACTACAGAAATACCTCCAAATTAGGAACAGATTAGCATAATTTTGTTGTTTGCACAGCACCTTATGTTTTCTTTTCAACAGAAGAACCTTTTAAGTTACTTTCTAAGATTTGAACAACTGTTATTTTTATCTCTTTTGCCAATAAATAACTGCTTGTGAATACTTAAAGCCTCAAAGGGATTTCATTTAATTTTGTCTTTTCATATATTTTTTAAGTAAAGATTGATTTTATTTATGTCTTGTGAGAGCAATCCAGCTCCCCAAAGGGAGGAGGAATATAGCTGATTTCTCTAGCTGCAGACTCAAATTTACAGAACCAAGAAATTGTACTATAGAATTTCATTTTTGTTTCTATTATTTTACCAAAAAGTAACACAGGGTATGAGCGCACTAAATCTCTCATATAGTTGGGCTAGGGAAAAGATGTCAAGTGTGGCATTCAAAAATATAGATAGCAAGGTAAGAAATTTAAGCTACTAACCTCAAAAGCTAATGAAAGAGAATCCAATTAACATATTAAAAATTAAAATGTATTGAGGTTAATTATGCAAATTCATAAATAACATAGCTTGGGAATTTTATTTATTTATTATGTCTTACATACTGTCAAGCCTGAATTTGACATATGTGTAGGCATTTTATTTAGCTCTCTATAATACTCATTTATTCCTTTTTCTTTCTCTTTACTATGTAAGGGGTTCTTTGGGCTCACCACATTCTTAAGGGGGGGGCTAAGGAGCGAATAGATAGTGAGAATTGTTTTGGCTAGGTGATCTTCTTTCCTGTGGGAACAGAGGCTGTTCCTACTGAGAACGGAAGGTGGAGTTCGAAGAAACTGGGCAATGTGGATTGAGTGTTATTGGAGAATGTGACTTTTGAGGAATGTTTCTAACTTACAATATTATGTGATGTAATTCCAGTTTATGTCAGATTCGGAATTACAATACTTTGCCAATTTAATGTCTACCTAAATAAAAGAAATTTGTTTTCAAAAATGGACTTTGCTCATTTCTTTTTTGAATGGGTTTCATCATTTGGAAACCTGACACATACATTGTATAAGCATATAGTTGAATGTTGTTTTTTTAAACTCAATTTTAAACTCAGCTGACTTTCAAAATAATTTCACCTATACAGGTTCCATTTTCTAAGAACATCAGCATTTGGTATAGAATAGTGACACAGTGGGATAAGGGAAGAAATTAATGTTTCCGCATGGGACAACACAAAAAGTATTTACTTATACTATTTATTTATTCATTTATTAAACAAATTTATTTAGCTGCCCAACTCAAACAGTAAAATTAGATTCTGCAACCAAGTTTACCAATTTATGAAGTACATCAGGGAAAAAATGCCCTTGTATTACAAACTATAATGAAAAAGTAAAACATAAAATATATTTTAAAAATCAATATAATCAGATATGAAGAGAACCTTAGTCCCGGAAATATTACATTTTCAAGCAATAAACACTGTTTCATCATTCTGTTACTTTGCCAATTTTATTAAATTTGATTACTATAAAATAAGTATACTGGGCATCTAATCATAAATAGCCAACACAATTATTTAAAACTGACAATAATTTACTCAACTTATATTAAATGCATAATTTAGGATAAATGTCAGTGCAGAATATTTGCTGCTATGTCAAGTCACAAATTGCATTTTAGAATGTTTATGAACTAGAATGAGGTGTTGGTTCTTACTTGATACGCCCCTTCTCTCAGGTGGAGACAGTGGTCATGCATGGGTTAACTCAACCAGTAACCAATAGAACTGAGTCTACCAAAGTGATGTCATTGCCTCTGAGGAGTGTCCTGCTTTTCTTGACGAAGGAGATAAGTAGACTCCTGTGCGCTATTCGATTTCTCTCAATCCCTTGATGATCCAATATTTCTCCCAGAACTCCCTCTGCGAACTAGGCCAGGACTGGAAAGGGTGAGGATGACCACTGTCCACCTGCCCAGAAAAGGGGCATATCAGGTAAGAACCAATGCCCCATTCTCCAAAGTTGGTGGAGACAGCGGTCATGCATGAGATGTACCAAAGCTAGGCCGTACCTGGGTGAGAAAAGGCTGGCCTAGGAGCTGGAAGAGGGAAGAACTGCTTGGAGGACATGCCGCCCTAATGCCGCATCTGCCAATGTGTATCTATCCACCTTATAATGGTGGATAAAGGGGGTAGGAGTAGTTCAAGTAGCTGCCTTGCAGATTTCATCCACCAAGGCCTGCCGAGTCCACGCCGCCAACGTAGCCGCACTGCGCGTGGAATGTTGTGTGATGTTGGACTGCGGAGTAGGGTGATGTGCCAGATAGGCCCTTGAAATAGCAGAGCGGATCCAGCATCCGACCATTGATGGAGAAGCTTTTAGCCCTTTATTTGTGGGATGGAAAGATACAAAGAGAGCTTTGGTGCTCCTGAAGGTGGCCGTTTTGGCGAAACAGATCTGAAGAGCACATCGCACATCTAACCTGTGTCACTTGTGCTCAAGTCTATGAGAAGGATTAGGACAGAAATTTGGAAGAGTGAGGTCTAGAAATCGATGAAATGTCAGATTTATCTTTGGAACAAAGGAGGGATCAAGGAAAAGGACCACACAGTCCGGGTGAAATACACACAGATCAGATTGTATAGAAAGGGCCGCCAATTCCGAGACCCATCGTGCCAATGTGATTGCCACCAGAAAGGTTGTCTTCAGAGTCAGGGGATGCAATGAGGCTGACCAGAGAAGCTCGAAAGGAGGCAGAGTGAGAAAGTCAAGTACTTTGGCTAGATCCCATAAGGGGAAATGGTGTATGACAGGAGGGCAGATATTAGACACACCCTTAATGAAATGGCGGACGTGAGGGTGCAAGGAGAGAGGTTCATCCCGGTGAAGAGAGAGAACCGAAGAGGGGGCTGACACCTGCTGCCAAAGTGTGTTAGGCAAGAGTCCTCTATCAAGCCCCTGCTGCAAGAACTCCAATACCTGGGAAACTGTGGCCTCCAGGGGAGTGGCATCTTGAGAAAGGCACCAAGTGATGAAAGTCTGCCACATAGATTCGTAGATTCTGTTAGTGGCTGGGTGTTGGGAAGCTTGAATGGTTTGAATTAATCTCAGAAAGGTTAGCCACCCTCAAGACCGCCCGCTCAGCCTCCATGCGGTTAGGCGGAGCCAGGGCAGGTCGGGATGGTGGATGGATCCCTGATGAAGAAGGGATGTTATCATTGGAAGACGCCATGCTAGGTCTACTGAGAGATTGATCAGGTCCGCATACCAGGATCGGCAGAGACAATGGGGGGCGATTAGGATGAACTCTGCCTCCTCCTCTATCATTTTCCGAATCACCCTCTGTATCAGGGGGAAGGGAGGGAAGGCGTACAGAAGACCGTGAGGCCATCTGCAGCTTAATGCATCCATCCCTTCCACGCCTGGTGTTGTATAACGAGACAGGTACCTGGGCAGCTGCTTGTTGGACACTGTTGCGAAGAGATCTAGAACCAGAGCCCCGTACCTGGAGGACAGCTGTTTGAAGATGCAACGGTTCAGGTTCCATTCTGCAGGGTCAATGATGCAGGTGGTGATGCAGCTGCTCAGGGTGCTCTCAATGGTCCCTCTGTAGAAGGTTGTGAGGCTGTGTGGTGGAAACTGTGCCTTCCTCAGTTTCCTAAGAAAGTAAAGACGCTGCTGGGCCTTCCTTGTTATGGAATCGATGTTGAGAGACCAGGTAAGATTCTCTGCCAGGTGAACACCAAGGAATTTGGTGCTCTCTACGATCTCCACAGAGGAGCCATTGATGTTCAGGGGGAAGCGGTCGGGTTGTGTCCTCCTAATAACCATCACTTTTGTTTTGTCTACTTTCAGAGACAGGTTGTTGGCTTTACACCAGTTCGTTAACTTCTCCACCCCCTCTCTGTATGCTGTATTATCGTTCTTGCTGATAAGACCCACCATAGTCATGTTATCAGCGAACTTCATGATGTGATTCAAACTGTGCATTGCTACACAGTTGTGCGTCAGCAGGATGAACAGCAGAGGACTGAGCACACAGCCCTGAGGGGCTCCAGTGCTCAGTATGATGGTATTAGAAGTGTTGTTCACGATCCAGACTAGCTGAGGTCTTCCAGTCAAAAAATCCAGGATCCAGTTACAGAGGAAGGAGTTCAGGCCCAACAGGGTCAGCTTCCTCATCGGGTGTTGAGGAATGATAGTGCTGAATGCTGAACTAAAGTCTATGGACAGCATTCGTACGTATGAGTGGTTTATAGGTGAGTGAGGGTTGATGGAGTGTAGTGGAGATGGCATCGTCAATGGAGCGATTTGAGCAGTATGCAAACTGCAGTGGATCCAATGTTACAGGCAACAGGGTCTTTATGTGCCTCATGACGAGCCTCTTGAAGCACTTCATGATGATGGGAGTAAATGCAACGGGACAGTAGTCATTGAGGCAGGACACTGATGGTTTCTTCGGCACGGGGACGATGGTCATTCTCTTGAAGCACTTTGGGACAACAGTGGTGCTCAGAGAGATATTGAAGATGTCAGTGAAAACATTTGCCAGTTGGTCTGCACATCCTCTGAGCACTCTGCCAGAAATATTGTCTGGTCCCACAGCTTTCCGTGGGTTGACTCTGCTTAGAGCTTTCCCCATGTCAGTAGTGAAGAGACAAAGTATCTGGTCGTTGGAAGGAGGTGTGGTCTTCCTCGTTATCATATCGTTCTGTGCTTCAAAACGGGCGTAGAAGCTGTTTAACACATCTGGAAGTGAGCCATCACTCTACAGGCAGGTGGTGATGTTCTGCAGTTAGTGATGGCTTGGATGCCCTGCCACATATGCCATATGTCGCCGCTGTTTGTGAAGTGTTGGTGGATGCTCTGGGCATGTGCATGCTTAGCTTCTCTGATGGCCTGGGACAGATTGGGTCTCACTGTTCTTAGGGCTGCTTTATCACCTGCCCTGAATGCAGAATCTCAGGTTTTTAGTAGAGCATGCAGCTCTCCAGTTATCCATGGCTTCTGGTTGGGGTTTAAGATAATTTTCTTGGAGACTGTGACATCATCAATGCACTTGCTGATGTAGCCGGTCACTGATGATGTATACTCTTCCAAGTCAATGGAGTCACCATTGGTTGCAGACTTCCTAAACATGTCCCAGTCAGTGCATTCAAAGCAGTCCTGAAGGGCAGAGATAGCTCCTGCTGGCCAGGTCCTCACTTGCTTCCGAACTGATGAGAGGTCACTATGATGGAATTAGCATAACAGAGATGTGGTCTGAGTAGCCAAGGTGGGGGCGGGGCTTCACCTGGTATGCACTCAGGATGTTTGTATAAACAACATCCAGCGTGTTTTCCCCTCTGGTTGCAAAGTCCACATTCTAATGAAATTTAGGGAGCACAGTCTTGAGATTTGCATGATTGAAATCTCTGGCAACAATAAACAATCCATAAGGGTGTGTATTCTGCAGTTCGGTCCGGTGAAGTATACAGAGCGCTTCCTTAGCATTAGCACTAGGTGGGATATACACGCTGAGTATAATAGCAGTGGGAATTTCCTGGGTAAATAAAAAGGTTTACATCACACAACCATAAACTCCACAAGCAGTGAGCGGTAGGTGGAAACAAGAACAATTTTTACACCATTCTGTGTTGATGTATACAGACAGTCCACCGCCACGAGTCTTACTGCACAGAGCGGCATTTCTGTCAGCATGAAACGCAGTTAACCTGTCCAGCTGAATAGCAGCATCCAGAACTCTATCACTCAGCCATGTCTCCATGAAGACAAAGATGCATCAGTGTCTGTACTCACACTGTGTAGCTTGTTGGAGTCTGATGGAATCTAATTTATTGTCCAGGGAGCAGAAATTTGCTAGCAGGATGGATGGTAGAGCAGGCCGGCTAGGGTTTGCCTTTAGCCTAGCGTTAACCCCTGCTCATTTTCCATGCTTCCGCTTCCTCTCACTTCTGATGCCCCCTCCTCCATCCATTGGCTTCTAGTGATGCAGGGGTCTGAGGGAATGGGACTCGGAGCAAGCCAAGATTACGCAGCTTCTTCCGCAAATCATCATTAATGGTGTTGGAGTTGTTTCTGTATTTCCATAGTGTCTGCCAAAGGTACACATAAACGCCGGTTGCTCTGACATCCATATGTTTCATGGGATGGGATACAACATAAAAATAGGACCACTTTTGGATCCAGAGTGGCCGCTGCAAACTACTGCCGCACCGCCATCTTTCAGGAAAGGTACATAGAATTCTTTTCTAAATTACATTTCTTTCCAATATTTTACCTACAAGTGCTGAAAAGAAATCATTTGAAAATGTGGAGCTAGGCTATCAATATTACTAGGATTTTATATAAATATATATATATATGGTTCATTGCACAGTCAGCCAGATGTTTAGAATGGATTTGGCATTTGGCAAGGACCTGGGATAGGCAAATGTGGAAATTTAATGCTGTTAAATATTGTCACAGGATGTAAGCTGTACTGAGTAAAGCTGTCTTTTGCAATTGATTAATGGTAATTGTTTTGTCAATTCCAATGGTGTCCAAATGGTGCTTCAGTTGTTTTGGTATTGTGCCCAAGGCATCTATTACTTTTGGTGCTATCTTTGCTTTCCTTTGTCACAGTCATTTCTATTTGAAGGTCATTCTATTTTGTTATCTCTCTTTCTTCTACTTTGATATGTCTAAGTATTGCCTTGTCCACTATTTTTTGTCTTTCTTGTCGACAATTGTTAAGCATGGCATGTTTATACTATTACTATTACTACTACTACTGTGGTTTGTTGCACAGGCAGCCAGATCTTCAGACTGGATTTGGAATTTTTTTTTTTAAATATATTTTATTCATTTTCACATTCCATTTTACAATCACTTATATACAGGGTATTTGCTATAAGAAAAAAAAAGAAAGATAAAAAAATAAAAATAAATAAAAAAGAAAACACAACTCATCATTCACAACCCCACCTGGCACTTCCATCCTCCATACACCCCATCTACCCCCTCCAACTTTCCTTTCCTCCCTCTAACACTCCCCTCCTACTTCCCTTTCCCCTCAAACCTTCCTTCTCCCCTTACTCCCAGCACGCCCTCCTTACATTCCCCTTACTCCTTCCTTACTCCTCCCTCTTCTTTCCCTCTACCTCCCTCCTTGGTGTATGCCTTTATTCAAGTGTTGTTTAATCTGATAAAAAGTAAAATAAACCAAGGAAAAAAAATATAAAGAAAGAAAAGAGAAAAAAAAAGGGAAAAAAACAACAACAACCGTATATAAGTGCATTCTTGTTCTTATTGAGACTATGTTAACACCCACCCACCCACCCCCCATAAATCCCCATCCCTAATCCTCCCGACTTCCCAGGGCCCACACCTGGCACTGCCTTCTATCTAAAGTATCTTGTGTTCGTATGGATTAAAAATAAAAGTAATATATTAAAGGAAAGAAAAACAAGAAAAAAGAAAGAAAAGAAAAAAGAAAAAAGAAAAAAGAAAAAGGAAAAAAAAGAAAAAGAACTCTTTGTGTTAAGCTCAGCCCCCCATCTTTATGGATTTGGAATTTTTATCTACCTATTGAGTCCTTTCTAAGAACTGGATGTTTGTGGTATTACAGATATCATTGCAGGATGAAAGCTGTTCTTAGTAATGCCACCTTTTGCAACTGATTGATGGCAATAGTGTTCAAGTAGTATTCCAGTTGTTTGGGGATTGCACCCAAGGCACCTATTATTATTGAGACTACCTCTGCTTGCATCTGTAATAGTCATTCTATTTCTATTTGTCTTTGTATTTTGTGATCTTCTCCAGTTCTTTCTCTTCTATTCCATTGTCTCCAGGTACTGCCACGTCCACTATCCAGATACTTTTGTCTTTCTTATCCACAACTAATAAATCTGTAAATATGTAGTAGGTGCCGGTCTGTTTGAATTCTAAAGTCACAGAGCAATTTAGCTTGTTCCTTTTCTATGACTGATGGTGAATTTGTCAATGCTGACAGTGTTGAAATGGTGTTCCAATTGTTATGTGATTGCACCCAAGATGCCTATGACTATTAGTATTACCTTTGTTTTTACAGCAATTATTTGGAATTGAAGATGAACTGACAGTAAGCCAAAATAGACTAATTTGTCTGTACTCATTCTGGTCTTCATTCCTTCCCCCCAAAAAAAGATTTCATATTTTTGTAAGAGATCAGTAATCAAGACTAACCACAAGACTTCTAGAATTCTAAAGAAGTCTTGTGGTTAGCCACAGTTTCTAGCAGAAAAAGAAAGCTTGGTTAAAACTATGATAATTCTATTAACATATACCTGATTGATTGATTGATTGATTGATTGATTGATTGACTGATTTACTGCATTATATGTGATGATATTTCTGAAGACTGCTTAAGCACTTCATTGATTTAAAAATACAGAAGACTTGTAATTACTCAAATTGGATTTATTTCAGTGTGTTGGTATGCATTTATTAATATTTACATGGTAAAAGAAAGCAAAGGTAGCAATAGCACTTACACTTATAAATCCACTTTACAGTGCTTTACAGCCCTCTCTAAGCGGCTGTATAGAGTCAGCATCTCTTCCCCAACAATCTCGGTCCTCATTTTACCCAACCTCGGAAGGATAGAAGGCTGAGTCAATGTTAAGCCTGGTGAGATTTGAACTGCCAAATTGCAGGAAGCCGGCAGGAAGCAGAAGAGGCCTGCAGTACTACACTCTAACCAGTGCACTGTCACGGCTCAGGTAGTACCAATACTAATAGACACCTTGGGTGCAATGACAAAACTACACAAGTGAAATCCTTTCTCACCTCAACCTCTTCCCGTGCTTAAATAATTTGTTTTATGCTTAGGGACCCTTTGAAAAACAAAATTTAACAAATATAAAAATACATAATAAATATATCAGACAGAACTGAACTCCCATTAAAAAACAGGGCACAAAATTTCATATTTGATATTATTTTTCAATCAGTATATATATATTCTATTATCTTAAGTTATTTATAAAAAAAAATAATAAAGGCAGGATAAAAATAAATATGTCACTATTTTCAATCATCCATTACTAACATTCACTAACTCTCCACACAGTACAGATCCTTTATTATTTGTTAAATAAGAGATATTGTTGCGGAGAGTGCCATCAAGTGTTATTGTTAGGAAGCACTGAATTGTCTCTCTATGTTAATGCCAAAGGTTTTGATTAGCATAAAGGTACTTCTTAAGTTGCCCTAAAATCCATGAACCGACTCTTTGAACCACTAAATATCAAAAGCTTTCCATTTCGTTCTTACAGTTTAATATATCACTTAGCAGTTTGTTTTAGAATGTATTTGTATAGACTTGTGAATATGGTGCACACCTAAAGATAATAAAGTCCAGGAAATATTTAATAACACTTAAAGTTCTACAGGGCATTTTATCCTTTAAAATATATAAAAAGGCCTTTAAAACAATATTCTGTTCACTCAAAGTACAACAATATAATTTTTATAAGAGCCTACAACTAGAGAATACTTCCTACATATGCTAAGAAAAAATGAACTGTGCTCAGATGTATTTGCTTTATATTTCTGGTGTTTTAAATTATACACATGAACAGAGCACTACAGATTCTCTTATGCTTCCAAAATCTGATTTAGCAGTTGAAGAAGCCTGATCTCCATTAAACAAATAAAACTTTTATCAGAAACTGAGCTTCTATATCTAAATCCACTATTAGTCCTTTGATATGAAGTTACATGAAGTGGTTTGATCTTTGCTCCTGGACTTGTAATAGATTAAAGAAAATCTATTTTAATCCTCCAATCAAAATTGTTGTATTGCATTTTGCCTGTCTTCAAAGTATTTCCATTTTTCCTTTGCTAGAGCTATGATATTCAAAACTTCTAATTCTTTGGACTAAATTCCAGAAGACAGTGGCCATATTTTCTGTATTACAGGAATAGGAAGAGTACAGTGAAGACGGTGCTCCTCCTCAAATTAAAGTGTGATATTAAATAGTATGTCATGATACATTTTAATTACTTGGATGAAGAAGAATGCTTATTAAATCTACAGATTCTACAATCAAAGCTGAATAGGTAGTCCTGGAAAAGAAAAAGTCACTATAAACATGAATTAAATTAGGTAAGAATTTTTCTGACAAAAGATGGGCTAAACAAAACAAAATGGAATTGTACACTTCCACATGCTATTACTAGAATGTATGTACCTTCAAAGGCACCCCACGCTTTTTTAGCAATTCTCATCTGAACTGTAGCATATTTCACTCAACAGTTATTTCCAATTTTCTGCAAAAGTTTTGAGCACTTAATGGTTGCTATGGGGAGGAAGTGATAGGAAAATGTTGTCAGCAATTCTTGTCAGCAATGTTGCATAGATAGATGATGGATGGATGGATGGATGGATGGATGGATGGAAAAATAGATTTGTAATTTAATGACAATTTTTTGTAATTTTTTTACAGACAGAAACATATAGAGATAATCTATTAGATAATCTGTTAGATAATCGGTATTTTTTTAGACATTAGCAGACAAAAAAATTAGTCTTCCCAGTAAGATCACAAGCAATATAGATTTGAACATGCATTATTTTTTGGTGCTCAAAGTCGGCAGAGGTATATCAAGGAAACAAATCATTTTATGATAGCCATATGCAATAAATTACATAATCATGCATATAATACTGTTACACTTATTTCATGCAAACAAAGCAGAATAACTTGATAAAAATATGTAGAAATTAAACTGATGCATGAAAAACAATGTGGATCATTCATGTTTACAAATACGTATTGATACTTGGTTTTTTTTTTCATATATTTCTGAATAACCCAAAAAATATCAATTAGTCCCAACCCTTGTAATTTTTTTGTAAAAATCCAATGTAAATTTAGCTGAGATTAATTAATTACTCTATAGCCATATTTATCTGATAATTCTATTCCATAATGATAAATGTATAGGTTCAAATAGTTCGGAAGAAAAGCAATCCAACTTATATAAAAAATTCAGCTAATCCTAACAAGAGGAATATTAAGGTGTACTGAATGGATTACTCCAAATTCCAATCTCAGAATTCAGAAAATAGATTTCATTATGTATGTTTTAGTATAAGAACTCAAACTTTTTTTTTCTTTTGGGGAAAGGAAAGCAATGTAATTATGATTGTCAAGCTATTACAGCTTGAAAAAAATCAATGCAAGGTGAAATCTCATTGTCATCATCAAAACCTTATCTCTTTTCCTTTAATATTGAACATGCCTCCCAATCTGTTCTAAATAATTTTCTGACGCTCCAGAACCAATGGAAGGAGTGGCAAGTGTAATGTGCCATTCACTTTATTCCCCAAACAGAAATGTGCCCAGTTCTACAAAATCACAAGATGTAGTCTGTATCCTATCAAATCTCAATGCTAATTGAAAGTATCAAAAAATTGCAATATTTAAAGCCTTATATATTTCTAAGTAAGAACTGTACTCTAAAAGTCATATGGAAACAGATCTGAAAATACCAAAAAGTCTTTCTGTCTTCTTAAATCACTTTCTTTGTACTTTGAAAAACTACGAAGCCTAGTTGTGTCCCAACTTTAAGACATGACATTTTTCAATGATTAATAATTTGCCTGCAGGTCAAGAGTTAATATTCTAGCTTCAGTTTCTGTCAAACACTATTTTTAAAGCTTATTTTTTTAATAAGCTTTTGAAGCCAAGCTTTCTTTAGAATACATTTCCACACCTATCTGCAGGCAACCCACAAATGTTATTTTCAGTGTGATTAAAAAAAACCATATTGAACATTTGTTAGAAATTCTTTCTTCTTGAAACAATTCTTGTAATAATTTTAGATAATTCTTATACGGAAACTGTGTGCAATGTTCTCAGTCAAAGTTTCCAAAGTGCTTATGAAACTTGGACCACAACCTTCAGAATAGTATAATACAGGTATTTATTAAA
The DNA here is from genome assembly GCF_009769535.1 of Thamnophis elegans. NCBI lineage: Eukaryota > Metazoa > Chordata > Lepidosauria > Squamata > Natricidae > Thamnophis > Thamnophis elegans. The sequence goes on along the minus strand of NC_045542.1, from coordinate 129,563,418 downwards.
TAGGCTTATAAAACCATCCATATATCAGTGGAATTTTGGGCAGCAAATGAAGGTTGAATTTTATTATCACATCTACAATTCTCAAGTCTACATGAATGTATGAGAACGCATGGAGGGTTTCTAGCTGAGCAATTTCCATATGAACAGTCATTCCCTCCATTCATACTTTTTGCATGGATACAAACAAGTTACCAATCACAAATTCTTTAGTATTGTTAAAGACTATGTTTGGGACTATCAGCATATAAAACAGGATCTGCTAATTTAGGAAGAAATCAGGATGGAATGTTGCTGTAACTATACTCAACCTGTGGGAAAATATGTACAGTAATGCAAACCTATATACTTTGAATACAGTACTATACAATTCAGCAGACTTTACCTCCAAGTAACAGCATAGAGATTAAAGCCATTCTATGCATTGGTAACCAGAAATAAACTCTTTTGAATTAGATGGGCCTTGTTCCCAAATATTTAAATAAAAAATGCAACAAAATACCATAGACAGTCAGCCTGTGATCCAGTCCAGGAAAGCATGAATTATTCAAAACCATTCTATGCAATGCAGTTTTTTTTAATCCATAGTAATGCTAATTAATCTACCATTGCAACAAAATATAGAATCCAATGTAGCAGAGTGCAAAACAAAATTCAACATAAAAATGAGCAAACAGATAAAACCATTTTTTTTAAAAAAAAAAAACAGCCTAATAAAGAATGTTTTTTTAAAAAAAAAAACATGTATTTCTGGATACGCCGAAGACTCAAATCATAAACCACAGAAGAAGATTCCTGAACATTTTAACTGGAGCTATTCGTCTGAAAACTATACAAACTGTTAACAAACTGTTCAATGAATGGGGAAAAATACTAAAATGCTGAAGCAAATATGTTATTGGTGATTCCTGTCCAAAGCTGACAAAACACAAAACAAAGTTAATTTACTCTCAAGTTGCCTTGTTGACAAGTGTTAGCAAATCCCATTTTTTCAAACCTTCACAACTGTATTCAACCAAATAAAGTCACAGTTCATGAAAAGGATTGTTTTAATCAACAGCAGAAAGCATGTGACCCCCTAGCCCTCAATCAAGCTAAAGCCAAAGGAGAGATTCTGTCTGTAAGCTACCATTAAAAAATGAATTCAAGCAGAGCCACATTTTTCTCCTGTATAACTCAAGCTAGCAAAATGGGATATATAGGGAAGTGATTTATTTCATGTTTTTTATATTTGATAATGCAACCTTGTTATTTATCATAAAGATTAGAAAAACATCCATGAGGGAACTATTATTCCCTTATAAAGCACTTCTAAAGTTTTTAAATGAAGCAAGCATTTCTTATGCATAGGTGATGCTATGGGCTAAGGACAATTCTCACTTCTAATTCCTGATAAGATAAAAACACTTGAAGAGAGAATTCTCCCATTCTGTTCTAGGTGAGGTTAAATTCTAGGTGAGCTTAAACTGACAATGCAACAAGAGATGATCAAGGTTCTTCATCTTGTTACATGTTCCTCTACACATTATCGTTTCAAGTTAACTAAGTTTCCAGCCATTATTATTTACAAGAATAAGGATAATGTAGTCTGTAAAAGCGGAGTAACATTACAAATTCATAACCTTTTGGACCACGTTGTTTATAACAGAGTAGCATTTCAGTTCCCTGCCTGGCTCCAATGATAAAGTCCCCAAATCTTATGTCTTCAATTAAATAGAATTAGTTGACTTTATCATACAATTGATTAAAACTATCACCTCAATTACAGGGAGATTCCATGGGATTTACTACTAAGGCATTCAGTGACAAAATGCCATTGTACTTTTACAATTGACATCTGCCCACGATATCTGGCATTCTTATATGACTCATTCTATACTCTGCCTACTGTACCTTCAAGAGAATATAAAGCTTTGGTGAATCTCGTTTTTGCAGATATTTATTCTTATATAATGAAGTGAGGAAAAGGGACGGGGGGGGGGGGGGGGAGATGAAAGCAAGAGCAGATACTGTAATGCTGCATTCAGATGCTGCCTCCAAGAACCACTCTTGCAGTCTTTTCCTTCTTGCTGAACGGGATTAGGTAGCCTTCATTTTCCCTTGGCAATATTAAAATAGGGAGCTTCGGAAGCCAAAAGGAAGGTGGGGGGGGGGACAGAATTCATAACGGTTCGCTCCTTTCAAGGCATAACGCATTCGCAGGTCCTTCTGAAAATAAGATCAGGCTGAAGGAAAAGATGCAGCGAAAACTTGAGCTCATTTAATTTAAAGATGCAGCTTTAAAGATACAGGTTTGCCTGTACGTGCCGGTCGCTTAAGGTCAGGAGGGAAAACGTTTCGCAGTCCGCTCCTATTCTGAACTCCAGGGACTGGGCTGGCAGCCCCCAAATAGTGCAAACAAATGAATTAATTAGAACAAACAGTAAACGCCGTCACCACCCCCCAAAAAACTTTACTTTCAAAGTTTATAGGGGGGGGGGGAGAATGTGATAAAACGTACTATCCGCCTCACCCTGGATTTCCCTCCCTCGACCAATGTAACTCACCCAGAAGAAGCCCCGCAAGGTGCTCACTCCCGCAGGACGCAAAAGACAACCCGGCGTCGGACAGGGCTCCCCACTAGGGGTCGCCCCTTCGGAAAAAAAGTTTGCTTCTCAGCCCTCCTCCGCCTGCCCTTCTGCTCCTTTCCCGCCGCCCACCTGCTCTCCTCCGGCTGGGCTCGCCTGGGTCTTGGTTGCTTTCCCCTACGCAAAGGGCAGCGTCGACCTTATAATCCCGGCGGCTCTTCCTTGCGGCACCCGCCGTCTCTTCTGGAGCCCTCAAGCAGCGCAGCGCGGCAGATGAACAAGAGACGGGAGGGAAGGCGAGCGGGGGCGGAGACGGGAGTGCGCGGAGCCAGCTCCTACAAAAACCCGTGAGCGCGCGGGCGAGCAAGCATCTGCTTTCGCGCCGCGCCGGAATTTCTCTCCCACGTTCGCGCGCTCGCCTTCCCAGATGCACCTTGCGCAGCTCCGGCTCTCTGCCGCGCGCCGCCCGTCTAGCTCGGCTTCTTTCTCTTTTCGCGCCGTCTTGCGGGCGCCGCCGCCCCTCAACGTGCCTTGACTCCCCACCCACCCAACCCCCTCCACGAGGTGGTGTCACTTGTCGCGAAGAAAATTTGGCAGAAGAGGAGGAAGCGCGCTACGCGCGTGTGCGTGTAGAATAACCCAACTCCAGACCGCGGCGTTTGGGGTAGGGGAGGCAAGGCGCGCGTTCTTCCTTCCCTCGGAAGAAACTAGCCCGGCAGTCCTTCCACCGGCCTTTCTCCGTTGGCTGAATCTTTGTAGTTACTTAAATAGGTGCTAGGCATTGTTCATAGGTTTCATCCTATCCTTTCTCCACGTAGGCACCTTGTCTGCCTATGCTCTTGCCTCTCTGTGCGGAATACACATACATACTGCACGCGCCAGTAACTTTAACAAGCCAAGGTGACGTCAAAATGATGGCACGTACATCATTCTACAACTGATATGACAGTTTGGTGATTAATATGCCTCTCTTTGCCTCCCCTTTCTCCACCCATGAACCCTTTGCAAAGAAGGAATAACCACACAATCACACAATCCCTTTTCAGGACAAACCATGTTGTGCTTTCTCATTTTTCCCAGTCTTTTCTTACCTAAGAGGATTTTAAATCAGTCCAGCAAAATAGCATTTTTTTTATATATTTCCTATCAGCCAAACGACACATTCTTCATGACACCAAAATATTATCTTCATTTAATTGGAAGCAACTTTCACATCTTTCTTTCATTCATTTCTCATTCATTCCAATGGAACATTATTATCTATATTTTTCCATACAACAATTGTATTCTTCTGCAAATATTGTAGCTTTATACTTTTATAATTTTTTCATGTCTTCCATACCTCTTTATTATTCTTCACACTACAAAAAATCTTGCCTCATATACCAATTCTCCATCCTTATACTGTATCTATCTTTCTTCCAATCATTTTATATTCATTCATTTGCCATGTGCACATATGAAAGTACTTACCATACTTCTTTTAAAAGTTCTAGTGTTAGATTTGTTTGAAAGCAGATCTTAAACAGTCACTGGTTATCTGAACGGCCCAATTACTTTTTCTGCATTATCTTACCTGGTTTGCAGTTATTGTTCATATCATCTACCACAGTAATATTTTACCCCAGATCACATTCAAAATATTGCACTTTTTTCCCCTACATAGTCAATCTGGTTCTTTTTGTGATTATTACTGTCACCAACATATGGATTCCTTCTTTCATAAACAAAAACATGACAATCTAGAGAGGAACAGCTGATGCTCTTTAACATAAATGGAGTCTTTTCACTTACAATTTAATGTACACCTTCACTTCCCTGCTTTCTATGCTTCAATCCACTAGAACAGATTTGGAGAGTAACAGACATTTACCCCATTCAGATGTATGAAACCTTACTCCATTCTATTAGTTACAAAATCAAAATAGTGTATCTATTTCTCTTCCATTGAAATAAAGAGTGGTGTAATGGCTCAGCAGTTAAAGACGCTGAGTTTTTGAGTTGGAAAGTTGACACCCAGGTTCAACACCCAAGCATCGCACAACAGGGTAAATTTCCATCATTTGCCCCAGCTCCTGCCGATCTAGCAGTTCAAAAACATGCAAATGTGACTAGATAAATAGGTACCACTTTGGAAGGAAGGTTAGTGTATTCCATATTTTCATTCAGGTGTCATGATGATGGAAGTGCTTCTCAGACAACACAGTCTCTCTAGGCTGAGATAAGAGATGAGGATTGCCCCCTTGAGTAGGTCATTACTGAAGGAGGGAAACTCTTAAAATGGAATAAAAGAATTAAAACGCAAAACTGAAAGAGAGCAACATCCACTTAATTTTATACAACTACCTTGCAGGCTCCTCATCTCAAGATTGATGGAAAAACCATGTTTTAAGGAATTTCTGGAAGGCTAACAAAGATGGGGCTAACCTCACTTCAAGGGTAATGAAGTTCCAGAAGGTAGGAACCACATCAAAAAAGGCACATCATCTGGATCCCACTAGATGAAGCTCTTTTGGTGGTGAGACCCAAATGAAGCTCTTTTGGTGATAGGAAATGTAGCATAACCCTCAGCATAGCCACGTGACCTGTTGGGATGTGTAGAGATAATAGGGAAAAGGCATCCCTCAAATAGCTGGCCCCATGCTATGAAGGGCCAAAAATAATACTCTGTATTGCGTACAGAATTATTAGAACTGTTTCTCAGATATGTAATTTAAAACAAATAATGCACAGAATTCAGGTTACAAGGATTTAAAAAGTAGCAATTAGCAATTCCTTAAAAGTTGTAATTAAAATCAAGAGGAGTTAGATTTACAAAGAGACCCATCTTTGTGTAGTGGTTAAGGCATCAAGCTAAAAACCAATACACTTTTTGTTCTAGTCCTACTTTAGGCACAAAGCAGACTTGGTGACCTTAAGGCCAGTCAGTCTCTCTCAGCCCTGGAAAGAAGACAATGGAAAAGAACGTCCAAAAATAAACCTTTAAAGAAACTGCAATGACTAATGCAGACAGTCTCCAAAAGTCAACACTGACTTGAAGGTCACACCAACACATATAGATGACAAAAAGTAGATTTTGCAAATGGAGTGAAGACGACATTTGCACCACTGAGCTGGTTTTCAGGCAAAAGCTCCCAAATGCCAGAGAACAGTGGTCCTCTTGAGTTTTCAAGAAAAAGTCAGTCTTACAGTCATCTGGTCAGTGTGCTTTCATTTGAAGAAAAAGATCAAAATGTTTGGAGCCGACAACAGTCTACATGGAACTATGAAGAAAATGTGAAGTGTCTTCAAGACTGCCATCCCAGCATGGGCCAAGTCCCTTGGAATAAAGAATGTCTTACAATGTTCTCAGAAATAGCAGAGGACATACTGTATATTGCATCCAGAGTTTTCTTAAGGGTAATAGCAGAGAGGGAATAATGATATATTTTAAGTATTGCTCACATTCCGCCCTGCTTTTTATTAATGCATACCAAGGGGCTACTTTGTTATCTCCAATTGCACTTAGATCAACTTGTATGATAATATCTGTTACCCTTTTCTTTAAGGGCTGGAGAATTATTGAATCGCTCTTATGAGTCGAAATCTCTAGTGAGTATCCTTCCACATGTGCAGAAATGTCCTCTTAGACATATAAATCAGTAAGGATATCTCATAGAAGTAAATGTCATTTGTTCAATCAGATGGGTTGTTGAAAACCTAGAAGAGACTTGACCAAGTATTTTAAAATTCTGAGAGTGATAGATGTTCTGATAGATTGAATGCATGTCTTTGCTCAAAGAAGGTCTGGGAATACCTTTTGGAACTGTCAAGATGGAGCTTAAGAAATTGTTTTGAAATTTTCAAATTAAATGCCTTTTTGATGATTGGAACAAAGCAAATGTGTTCTAAAAAGTGTAAAATAAACATATTTACAAATATGTATAAACTATGTGTTGAATGATAGTTGGTCTGCAGCTTGATAAATTCTTATTCCTACCTACGTACATTCCTTTCTTATCTGTCCTAATAGGCAAAAATTAATCAAGCCCACAAGGCTTTAGCATCTTTAAACCCAGTTCTTGAGCTATTCAGAAAGAAATCATTTTGACATTAAGAAAAACAGGATTCTGGCCTTATGAAATTCCAGTAGGACTTGCCCCATTAAATTTGCTGCATTCCATGTGTATTTGTTTTTTAAAAAGAACACAATCTGGCCCATCAATCCAGTTGATTGCTTTATTTGCAGAAGACCAGTTATTGACTCAGCCTTTGTGCTGTTTCTGCTTCTTTTTCATATCCTTGCAGGTACTTCATGGTTTTGGGGAGAAGGACCGAAATAGTGGCCAGAGGGAAAATGTTTTTTGTATCCAGAGGAATCTCTAGGAAAATAGAGGGATGTTGCCCTCCTCCCCTTTCTCACTTTTCAGTAGTATCCTTTTAGCCGGTTAGTAACGCACTCATCGACAAGGAGTTGCTGCAGGGCATTTCTCTTTTTTTCCCTTCGCTTACATTTCAGTTTGGAGATGCTGAGCTGTGCTATCTTTTCCTTTTGTACTCTGAGAGCTGGGGAGAAGGGTTAGAGAAAGGGGGCACTGCTTTAAATAAACCATATTCCATTTTTGCAACAGCAGCTTGCCACCTTTCAATAGCCTTTGACTTGGCCTAAAGCCAGGGAGTTGAAAAGAATTCTTGCATCCTTGTACAGCACACAGTTATACAGAAAGTAATCTGCTTGGCTTGCTGCAGCCACCAGTGTGCAGTATATCAGCTTCAGATTCATTTTGCATTTCTAAACAGAGAATGCAAACCGTAAAACTATAAGATGCTCACTTCTCTAGTTATTAAACCATCGTTTCTCATTAATGGCTTCAGTCTCTGTGAAATCATAAATCTTACAGATTAAATAATTCCCATTGCCTGATCAGAGACTGCAAGATTGCGGTGGTTTTAGTTGTTGGGAAAGTTGTGATGCTACCCAATGACATATATTGTGATACTGAACAACATATTTGGGCTACTTTTGCAATAGGCCCATCATTTGTGAAACAGAAAGTAACCTGATCCCATAGAGAAGCAGTTCCTTAATTGACTAGCCTACTTCTGATCCTAATTTTACCATGTGAATTAACCATGAGATCTAACCAGTATTGAGCAATATTTATTTAATCAAATAATATATATTGAAAAGGTGGGGGATCCTCCCCCAAGTTGAAATTCCAGTTTTGGTGTTCCAATCATATATGTTTAGCAACAAATCAACGTATTGGTGTACTTTGTTTTTCACACAATTATTTTATAAACAAGATAAACTGAGGAATAAATAATATGCAATTGTAATTATTTGTGGCAATCACATTTTCTGAATTTTTGAACAAAATATTTTTTTAAAAAAAGAAAGAGGTTGGCATCGTTGAAGTTATAACAGAGGTTTACATTATTATTATTTTTTCAGATAAAAAAACAAGCCTCAAGACCAATCTTTTAAATTATGGGAAAACTGGGTAAACACAGTTTCCTTTTCATTGTTGGTTTGTTATTATTCCATACAGTGGAGATTTTGAAGAAGAGTCATTTGTCTGGAATTTCAATAGGGTCTCCTGTTTGAGCAGAGTTTGGACTAGCAGAACTCCAAAGTCCCTTCCAACACTATTATTCTATGTTCTATTTTCCCTGTCAGTGCTAGAACCACACCACAGGCACATATCTGGAATCCCTGAGTCAAAACTCACTCACTAACTGACTGACTAGCTTGCTTGCTTACTTACTCACTTACTTTACTTACTTTATTTATCAATCAAACTTCTACCTTGTCCCTCTCATCAAAGATTACCCTAGGTGCTTATAGATATTGAATAAAATGCAGCTAGGAGCCAAAACTAACTAACTAACTAACTAACTAACTAACTAACTAACTAACTAACTAACTAACTAACTTAGTAAGTACTTACTTACTTAATCAATCAAACTTCTACCTTGTCCATCTCACCAAAGATTACTCTAGGTGGCTTACATACTTTGAATAAAATTCAGTTTAAAACATTAAATAAAGATCTTAAATTTAAATATTAAATTAAATTAAAACTAAAGCAGAGTGGAGACGGAGGATGCAAAGTGTGCAGAGGGAGGAGCTGGAGTGTTCTCTACTCCATTAGCCACCTCCAATGTGCAACAACCCCATTGGGGCCCCAGGTAGTTGGCCGAGGTGGCGCAGTGGTTAAATGCAGCACTGCAGGCTACTGCTAGATCAGCAGTTCAGCGGTTCAAATCTCACCGGCTCAGGGTTGACTCAGCCTTCCATCCTTCCGAGGTGGGTAAAATGAGGACCCGGATTGTTGGGGGCAATATGCTGACTCTCTGTAAACCGCTTAGAGAGGGCTGAAAGCCCTATGAAGCGGTATATAAGTCTACTGCTATTGCTATATACCCATGTCTTCAATGCTTTTTGGAAGGCTAAAAAAGTGGGAGCAGATCTGACCTCTGGGGCCAAGAGATTCCAGAGGATGGGAGGCACAGCAGAAAAGGCTCTTCTGCTAGCTAGAATTTCTTGACTGCTGTCAAGAATAACCCTTCGCCAGCAGACCAATCCCATAAGGATGAGCAGGATTTTCAGATACCCTGGATCCATAACATGAAGGGTTTTAAAACTGATCACCAACATTTTGAATTGGACTAAGAAGCAAATTGGCAACCAGTGCAGTTTGTGGAACATCAGTGTAACATGGGACACTCTAGGACTGGGGTGTCAAACTTGGTTACATTCAGGGATGTGTTGGACCTCGGGGGGCCAGTGTGTGTGTGGCCAGCTCAACATCACTTGTGTCAGAGGAGCCTGTTTCCAGGGTGGTCCTGCGGATCCAGCCTCCAGGCCTTGAGTTTGACACCCCTGCTCTAAGAATTGCTTGCACAGCTGCATTAGGCTGAAGCTTCTGGATACGCTCCCAGGGTAGTGTGCATTGTTAATTCCATTGCAGATTGATCTAACCTCTTCATCCCATTACATCATTCCATCCCACTTGGTTAGGCAAGGAAAGTATGCTGCAGACCCCGTCAGCAAATAGTGGTGTTCCAGAAGAGACCCTTCTCTGCTGTTGCCCCTAGAGGGGACCAGGCCCCAGTCCTGATCTTTCAGAAAGGAGTGAAAATGTGGGGCATGCAGAGGAGCACAAAGCTAGAGTCCACCCAGTTTTGGGCAGTTTTAAAATTAAATAAATAAATACATTTGAAAAGGCATTGTTTTCATATAACTATAGTAGGGAGCCAACGTCCCATGATGGATTTGATAGAAGGAAGAGGAGGAGAGGAGGAGGAGGGGGGGGGAAGCTGGAGGAATCATAGTGGAAACAATAGTTGTGGGTGGGAGGACAGGATTGATGGGGACACTAATTAAAACAATGAGGTACTGAGAGAAAAAGAAGAAAAGAACAGAAGCCTGCCCAGGGGAAAAAGAATGAAGAGGGTAGGTGAGATGAAGGGATAAAGGAAGAAAGTAAGCTGCAAATCCTAAAAGGACTACTTAAGACCCAGTGGTACAATTGGATAGGGGGTGAAAAGACCTTGCTGTCTATTGTTTAGTATTAGATTATTGGATTTCATGATTGCTACCTATTATTTAAAAAAACAGGCTTCATGCTTTGTTTTACAGACTGATACAGAACTCACATATAGTTTATTGATCCGGCACAAGTTTGTTTTTCTGTGCTGAATAACATACTCTGCTAAGGAAGAGAAAATGTGCCTTTTTATACCAAGAATGATCTATCATATAACATACTATAAGGCACTATTTCAGTCTGAGTAGTCTTTAGTGCAGCACTCCTGAGATTTATAGGCTGTGACTTGTTTCTTGAATTTTGAACAAATATTTATATGGAGCCAGTTGAAGAATACAGATTTTTTTAAAAAGAGGGAGAGAGAGCTTAGTGCTTCTGGGAAATACAAAGTAAAACTTAAGCTGTGTGGAAAATGAGGTGGCTGCAGGTGGCTGTTTGCCTTGTGTGCTCTGAGAAAAGCTGATTAGCCTTGGGAGAAATTTAATGCAATTGCAAATTTGGTAGCCACAGATGTCTTAGCTTTTTAAGAATTTATCAGTTCAAGAAGTCATCCTGCTGCTATAGCTATGCAATAAACAAAAGTTATATATCAAGCTAAAAACCTTTGCTTATATTGTAGGAACAAGACTATCTGCTCCGGTTATCATTACCACATCAAACTTATCACTTCTTAAAAGATTGAAAAGAAAATCTGAAAATCACACCTAACTGAGCATGGATACATAACCGTGCATACATACACACATTGTTCACACATTTTGAGAATAAATGAGAACTCAAACCAATTTCTGGGCTGCGAGCCCAAGAGAAAAAAAATGCCAGTTCATAATGTCTCTTTGGTGTGAGAACTAGATAAAGATTTTTATAAAATCTGGTGTTCAAAGTTCATAGTACATTATTACAGCAAGTTCTTTGACAATTAAGATCTGCCGGAAAAGTTCCATGAAAGTAGCTATTTTTTAAAGAGCTTATTTATTCAGTAAATCCCAGAAATATGCCGGGGCCAAGGAACATAGAAACACTGAAAACAGCAGAAAAAGACCCAGTGGTCCATTTAATCTGTCTTTGAGTTTTTATGTTTGCTTGTTTTTGTTTTCTTTCTTTATTTTTTTTTATTGTTAATTTTTGCTCATTTCATAGTGAACCAGATGCTCAGTCTGGATTTGGCATTTTTATCCACCTATAGAGTCCTTCACAAGGACCTGAGATAGGCAGATGTTGATGATTATTTTGTTAGACATATTGTCCCAGGATGTAAGCTATTCTGAGTAAAGCTTCCATTTGCAATTGACTGATGGTAAATTTGTCAATGTTGATAGTATTCAAGTAGTGCTCCAGTTGATTTGGGATTGCGCGCAAGACACCTATTACTATTACTATCTTTGCTTTCATTTGCCACTGTTGTTCTATTTCTATTTGCAGGTCTTAGTATTTTGATGATGATGATGATGATGATGATGATGATGATGATGATGATGATGATGGTGATTATTATTATTATTATACAATTGTATCACAGCGGCCAGTTGTTTCGCCGGATTTGGCATTGGTTACTAGTCGGGCCCCACCCAGGGGCCTAGGACGTCGTAACGTATTTTCGCAATATGCGTGCAGATCCAAGCAGTGCGGCTTTTTGCATTTGACTGATGGTGATTTTGTCAATTTTTAACTGTTTTAAATGTAATTCCAGTGCTTTTGGAATAGCACCCAGTGTGCCAATTACCACTGGAATTACCACTGCTGGTTTGTGCCATAGTCGTTGAATTTCGATTTTTAAGTCCTGGTATCTTGCGATTTTTTCATGTTCCTTCTCGGCGACCCTGCTATCAGCTGGTATTGCGATGTCTATGATTGTGACCCTATTTTTCTCAACCAGTGTGATGTCTGGTGTATTATGCGCCAGTATTTTGTCGGTTTGTATACGGAAATCCCACAAGATCTTGACCATCTGATTTTCTGTGACTCTTTCAGGCTGATGTTCCCACCAGTTTGTTGCTGTTTTAATATTATAATTTTTGCACAAATTCCAATGGATCATTTGTGCTACTGAATTGTGCCGCAATTTATAATCAGTCTGCGCGATTTTTTTACAGCAGCTGAGTATGTGATCAACAGTTTCGTCAGCTGCTTTGCAAAGTCTGCATTTGGCATCATCAGAGGATTTTTCGATTTTGGCCTTAATGGCATTTGTGCGGATAGCTTGTTCTTGCGCAGCCAGGATTAGTGACTCTGTTTCTTTCTTTAATGTACCTGTTTTTAACCATAACCAAGTTTGTTCCCTGTCCACTTTATCTTTTATTTTTTCCAGAAATTGACCATGCAGTGCTTTGTTCTGCCAACTCTCCATTCTTGATTTTATCACATCTTTTCTGTATTCTTGTTTTGTCTGTTGGGCCTTCAGTAGATTTTTGTTCTTTACTTCAATTAATAGATGTTCTTGACTTTCTTTTAAATAATCAGCCAGTGCATGTTTTTCTTCTTCAACTGTTTGCTTCACTTGTAATAATCCTCTGCCACCTGATTTTCGTGGCAGGTATAGTCTATCAGTATCACCACGTGGATGTAAACTGTAGTGCATTGTCATTAGTTTCCTGGTTTTTCGGTCCAAAAGGTCCAAATCAGCTTGTGTCCAGTTAACTATGCCAGTTGTGTATCTTATAACTGGTATTGCCCAGGTATTTATGGCCTTGATTGTATTTCCACCATTCAATTTAGATTTCAAAATTTTCCTAACTCTGTTGGTGTACTCTCGCCTGACAATAGTTTTTACTTCTCCATGCTTGATGTTATCCAACTGCAGAATGCCTAAGTATTTGTAGGCTTCATTTTCTTTGCATTTAATTAGTTGGCCATTGGGCATTTCAATTCCCTCAGATGCAGTGATTTTGCCCCTTTTTATGGATACAGTGGCGCATTTTTCCATGCCAAACTGCATTGAAATATCGGTGCTGAATACTCGGACTGTATTTGTCAATGATTGGATTTCTATTTCTGACTTTCCATAGAGTTTCAAATCATCCATATATAGTAAATGCGAAATTTTTTCAGCTTTTTTGGCTGTTTGGTAGCCTAATTTCATTTTTTTTAAGATTACTGATAGTGGGATCATTGCGATGATAAAGAGAAGAGGTGAAAGTGAATCACCCTGGAAAATTCCTCGCTTGATATTAACCATTCCGTAGCTCTCATTCCCTACTGCCAACTCAGTTCTCCATTGTTTCATTGCCTTTTCAGTAAAGGATGTAATATTTTTGCTAATGCCAGTTGTTTCTAAGCATTTTATGATCCAACTATGTGGCAGTGAGTCAAATGCCTTTTTGTAATCAATCCAGACCATATTCAAGTTCGTTTTTCTGTTCTTACAATTTTCTAATATCATTTTATCAATTAGAAGCTGATCTTTTGTGCCCCTGCTCCTTCTTTTGTTGCCTTTTTGCTCTACTGGCAAGATGTTGTTTGTTTCCAAATAATCCATCATGTTATCTGCAATAATGCCTGTGAGTAATTTGAAGGTTGTTGGCAAGCATGTTATTGGTCTATAGTTTTCAGGTGTTGTTCCTTTAGTTGGATCTTTCTGAATCAAGTATGTTTTTCCAGTTGTCAACCATTCATCAATTTGGCCCTTTTGTAAAATTTCATTCAGTTGCCTGGCCAATATTGCATGTAAACTGGTCAGATATTTGAGCCAGAAACCATGTAATTGGTCCTTTCCAGGTGATGTCCAATTCTTTACCTTTTTAACTCGATTTTTGACCATCTCAGTTGTTATTTCTAATACTTGCATTTGTTTGTTGCCAATGCTTTTCTCAAAGTCATGTATCCACTTTGCTTCCTTGTTGTAGTCCTTTGCATTTTCCCACAATTCTTTCCAGAATTCAACTGTGGCCTGTTTTTCTGGTTTTTCACTTTTGGTGTCACCATTTACATTAAGACTTTGATAAAAACGCCGTTGGTCTGATCGAAATTGCTGATTTTGTTTATATTGGATGATTCGTGCCTCATATCTTTCAATTTTTCTAGCTGTTGCTGTTATCTGCTGTTTTACAATCTCTACAGCTTCATTGATGTTTCTTGTATCCAATCTATATCTCCTGATTAGCCGATCTATGATTTTGTTGTTTTTAAGCCGTTGCTCATGCATGTTCTTTAAGTTACTAGCATCTGCCCTTAATTTTTTTATTTTTTGTTCTAAACGGATTTTCCACTTTGGCTTTGATGCTTTTTCTGTTGTATGACTAGGTACTTTAATTTTAATGCCTAGTTCATTAGTGACTATTACAGCTGCGCTGTACATTAACTGGTTTGTTTCCAAGATGGATCCTGGTTCAATTGTTGAAAACACTGCATTAACCATTTTCATGATAGGGGCCAAAATTTTCTTTGGCACAGTTTTTAGTGATGGTAAACGTTGCCTTTCCTCATTAAGCAGAAAATGCTCCATGATCTTATCCTTCAATTCTTTTTGTTTTTGAGTTAGTTCATCAGTTGGTTCAGTGATAACTGGTTCTAGTGGTGGTGATATTATTTCCTCCCCAAGAACTTCTTCTGGGAGTTCTACTATAATGTCTTTAGTTGTGTCTTGAATATCAGTTATTTCCGCTTGTGATATTGTTTTTTGGGTTTTGCAATTTGCCTGAATTTCCTCATGTTCAACTTCACTAAACACTTTATTCCGTATAATAAATCGCCTTTGATCTGCTAGTTGTTGTTCACTAACATTTGAATCTGGATATTGTTGTTTCCATAATTCATACATTCGCTTTAAATAGCCTCTTTTTTCTGGCTCTGAGTTGTAGTAACAGGCCATTATGGCACGGTTTTCATCTGCACTATATTTTTGTCGTTTTGTTGGCTGGTCCACTTGTAGCCCACTTGTCGACGGATGTCCAGGGACCTCAACATCCGCCGCGGCCCTTGTTAACCCGCGCGACGACCGATGCGGTATGGAATTCTTATTTGTTTTTTTCACCATATTGTATGGGTTGGCAGGGGTTTTTTTACGGGACCAGATGCCAACCTGATCCCAACCTTCCTCCTTTCTCATCCGGGCTTGGGACCGGCAATGGCGGAGTTGTTGTTGTTGTTGTTGTTGTTATTATTATTATTATTATTATTATTATTATTATTATACAATTGTATCACAGCGGCCAGTTGTTTCACCGGATTTGGCATTGGTTACTAGTCGGGCCCCACCCAGGGGCCTAGGACGTCGTAACGTATTTTCTTAATATGCGTGCAGATCCAAGCAGTGCGGCTTTTTGCATTTGACTGATGGTGATTTTGTCAATTTTTAACTGTTTTAAATGTAATTCCAGTGCTTTTGGAATAGCACCCAGTGTGCCAATTACCACTGGAATTACCACTGCTGGTTTGTGCCATAGTCGTTGAATTTCGATTTTTAAGTCCTGGTATCTTGTGATCTTTTCATGTTCCTTCTCGGCGACCCTGCTATCACCTGGTATTGCGATGTCTATGATTGTGACCTTATTTTTCTCAACCAGTGTGATGTCTGGTGTATTATGCGCCAGTATTTTGTCGGTTTGTATACGGAAATCCCACAAGATCTTGACCATCTGATTTTCGGTGACTTTTTCAGGCTGATGTTCCCACCAGTTTGTTGCTGTTTTAATATTATAATTTTTGCACAAATTCCAATGGATCATTTGTGCTACTGAATTGTGCCGCAATTTATAATCAGTCTGCGTGATTTTTTTACAGCAGCTGAGTATGTGATCAACACTTTCATCAGCTTCTTTGCAAAGTCTGCATTTGGCATCATCAGAGGATTTTTCGATTTTGGCCTTAATGGCATTTGTGCGGATAGCTTGTTCTTGCGCAGCCAGGATTAGTGACTCTGTTTCTTTTTTTAATGAACCTGTTGTTAACCATAACCAAGTTTGTTCACTGTCCACTTTATCTTTTATTTTTTCCAGAAATTGGCCATGCAGTGCTTTGTTCTGCCAACTCTCCATTCTTGATTTTATCACATCTTTTCTGTATTCTTGTTTATTATTATTATTATTATTATTATTATTATTATTATTATTATTATTACTACTACTACTACTACTACTACTACTATTATTATTAGGTTAATCTTTGGTGAGATTCACAGCCTTTGGGGCTGGTTGGTAGTTCAACAGTTTGAGTCCTAACCAAGGATCTAGGAACTGTTAAGGTAACATCGAAGGATATAAGCTGTTCCAAGTAGGGTGGTTTTTTGTAGAATCAGAATGTTCAAGTCTGATAAATTTAAAATTTCCAAATAGGGAGGTAGCCCTTAAGATATTGCTCCAAGGGCTCCAATTACAATCGGGACAAAAGACCATTTCTTTTTCCACAGTCGCTCAACTTCAATTTGCAAGTCCCGGTACTTTGTGATTTTTTTCTTGCTGCTTATCATCAATTCATGCATCTCCAGGTATTGCAATGTCAATGAACCATACTTTTTTCTTTTCAACTATTGTTATGTCAGGTGTGTTGTGGGTCAAGTGCCTGTCAGTCTGAATTCTGAAGTCCCACAAGATCTTGACTTTCTCATTCTCTAAAACCTTCTCAACCTGATGGTCCCAGTGGTTTTTACTGTACTCAAATCCAAACTTTTGGCACAATTTCCAGTGAATGATCTTAGCAATACGGTCATGGCATTGTAGGTAGTCAGTTTGTGAAATTTTGCTGCACCTACTGATCAAGTGGTCGACTGTCTCGTCTTTCTCATTACAGAGGCGACATTTGCTGTTGGTGGTAATGTGTTGAATTTTTGCCTTCATGCAGTTTGTGGCTAAGGCTTGTTCTAAAGCCTTCTGTTTCTTTTTTCAGTGCTCCTGATCTTAGTCAGTTCCAAGTTAGCTTTTGGTCAGCTTTGCCTTCAATACTTTTCAAGTATTGGCTATGCATAGTTTTGTTTTTCCAATTTTCAGCTCGTTTCTCAATTACTTCTTTCTTATAGTCAGCTTTTGACTTAGTTGTCAAAGGCAACTAAGGCCTCCTTTATTTACTTCCTAATCATTGGTTCTTCACTTTTCTGGATGTAATCATTCAAGCTGTGTTTTTCTTCTTCCACAGTCTGTTTTACTTGTAGGAGTCCTCAACCACCCTCTGCTCTTGGTAGATATAATCGGTCAACATCACTTTATGGGTGCAAAGCATGATTCATTGTCATAAGTTTCCTTGTTTTTCTGTCCAAATTGTCCAACTCCATCTGGGTCCAATTAATTATTCCTGCAGAGTATCGAATCACAGATATAGCCCAGGTATTTATGGCTTTTATGATGTTTCCTCCACTCAATTTGGACTTTAATATCTTGCAAATTCATCGAATGTACTTGGTTGAAGTTAATTCCTTGACTTTATTATGCATTAAGAGGCCTCTAAAATCCCCAAGTACTTGTAGCCTTCTTCTGGTTTTACTGTCTTTATCATTTCTTCATTCTCAGGTTCTATTCCATCATCTTCTATGACCTTGCCTGCTTTGGTTGCCGTTGTTGTACATTTGTCAATTCCAAACTGCATACGAATGTCTTGGCTAAATTCTTTTGTGCTTTCAATTAATAAATTCAGTTCAGCTTTTGTTTTATCAAACAGCTTCAAATCATCCATGTACACCAAGTGCAAAATTTTCAGTCCTTTCTTTGCAAGTTCGTATCCATAGTTCATCTTCTTCAAAATGATTGTCAGTGGTAGCATTGAGAGTATAAAAAGTAGGGGTGAAAGGGAGTCACCCTGGAAAATGCCTCATTTATTTTCAACTTCACCCAGTACTTCTTCATTAGCTATAAGCTTCGTTTTCCAGAGGTTCATTGACATTTCCATGAATTTTTTTACGTTGCTGCTGATGCCAAAGATTTTCAGGCATTTCTTGATCCAGCTATGGGGAACTGAATCAAATGCTTTCTTATAGTCTATCCAAGCCATGAACAGGTTGGTTTGTCTTTTCTTTGAATTCTTTAGGATTAGTTTGTCAATCAGCATTTGGACCTTTGTTCCTCTTGAATTTTTGCAGCATCCTTTCTGTTCTACAGGAAGCAAGTTATTTCTTTCCAAGTATCCATAAATTTGGTTTGCAATGATACCAGTAAAGAGCTTGTATGTTGTTGCCAAACAGGTGATTGGCCTATAGTTTCCAGGATCCTTTCCTTTTTCTTTATCTTTTTGGATCAAAAATGTCCTTCCAGTTGTCATCCATTCATCATTTTCAGGTATTTTTAAGATCTGGTTCATTTGGGCTGATAATCTTTTGTGCACACTTGTAAGTGCCTTTAACCAGAAGCCATGTAACTCATCTGGTTCAGGTGCACTCCAGTTCTTCACTTTTCTTGACTCTCTTTGCACCATTTCTTTTGTTATTTTCACATCTTCCATTTTATGCACTTTAATAGAATCCTCAATCTGTTTGATCCATTTTGCATTTCTGTTGTGCTTCTTGTTGTTTTCCCACAAATTCTTCCAGAATTTCAGAGCTTTCTCTTTATCAGGCTTTTCATTTGTTGTTACTCCATTTCCACTTTCTAAGCTCTTATAAAACTGGTGCTGATTTGCTATGAACTGTGAGTTTTCCTTGAACTGAGTTACTCGATTTTCATATCTTTTAATCTTTTCAGCAATGGCAACAACCCTCTGCTTCAGCTCTTCAATTACTATCACAATCTCTTTATTCTCCAAATCGTATCTTGCTTCCAGGCTACTTTTGACCTGCTTGTTCTTTAGCTGACCTTGCCTTAGGTTCTTCAAGTTGCTCAAGTCTCCACAAAATTTTTCGATCTTTAATTCCAACCAAATTTTCCATTTAGGCTTCCTCTTCTTGCCTCTTTGGTTCTTTTGTATTTTCAAACCCAATTCTTTGGTGGTTATAAAGGCTGCTGCATACATCAGCTGGTTTGTTTCAGCTAATGTAGTGGTTTGAATGGTTTGCATAGCCTCATTGACCTTTTTTATTACCTTTCTCAATTCTTTCCAGTTCACTTGGTTCAGTTTTGGCAAACATGTTCTTTCAGCATCTTCCATTTCATGCTTTATTTTCTCAGCTAATTGAGCAATATCTTTTGGTGTTTGTTCTTCAGTGCTTCCTTGTTCTTTATCTTCATCCATTTCAGCATCCTCTTCCTCCATTTCTTTCTCAGTTTGCTTTTGAGTCTGTAAATTATTCTTGATGTTACTCTTCTTTGTTGGTATACTCAGACCATTAGTTGCTTTCTCTTCGATTTCTATTAATTCTGCTCTAGTGAAAAATTTGTGGCTTAGAATTACACATCATTGGTCCATTAGCCTTTGTTCACTGATATCACAGTCCGTGTGGTTCACCTTCCAAATCTAATAGATTGGTTTTTGAAATCCGCATTTTGCTGGCTCAGACTGATAGTAAGCTTTCATAATAGAGATGTTTTCTTCCCTAGTCCAGATTTTTAGCTTCTTCACTTTTTCTTCCAGTAGCTTGTTAGCTCCATGCCCTGGTTGCCTAGCAGAGGAAGCTGAGCCATGTAGCTCATTTTGTGCAGAATGCCCAGGAGCCATAGCATTCAGCGGAACCCTTGTTAATCCGGGTGATGGTTCAGCCGGCATAAATTTCATTTTTTTCGTATTCACCATATTTGAATGGGTTGTGGAGCAAATTTTGTCTGTTCCTTCACCTAAGACCTGTCTGATATGGTTGTACCTGTTCAGCATATCCCTTAGGATCATTAGAGCGTGCAAGCCCCTCCACCAACGACAAGGTAAAGCTCCTTGGAGGGGTTTGTTGTTGTTGTTGTTCTTGTTGTTGTTGTTGTTATTGCTCTTATTGTAGTTTTAATAATTCTAATTTTAATGTTAATAATTTTAATGTTAATAATTTTAATGTTAATAATTTTAATAATTCTAATTTTAATAATTCTAATTTTAATAATTCTAATTTTAATAATTCTAATTTTAATAATTCTAATTTTAATAATTCTAATTTTAATAATTCTAATTTTAATTTTAGGATAGACAATTTGCCACCCGTACTTAATTAACTTTACATAGCAATTATGAATCTATTGCAAACACATTCAGGAAGAACATCCAACAATATAATTCCCTTGTACAAATGACCTCTTTTGGTGCTAATGTAGAATGGTTGGAATCCTTCTGTGATTATTCAAGAGCAAATTCATCATTACATTGGATATTTAACATCAAACTCCCAGGCAGCAATCCAAATTTATTCAAATCTACTTCATGGATCCTCAAGACAGCATAAAATTGAGAAGGTGTATACTCTACAATAATTGAACTAAACATGAGCTTGTAATTGTTGAATTACTGAAAAAACTACTTTGACAACAAATCAGTGGTGCAATTCAGCCGGTTCTATCCAGTTCGGGTGAACCTGTAGCAGTGGCACGGGAGCTCATATTTGTGAACCGGTAGTGAAGGTAAGTTGATTTCACCCCTGCAACAAATGATTGGCAAGATTTAATTGCAAGAGAATTCAACTTGAGGAGAAAGTTGTTCATAAAGAAACACACTGGAGCATATCATATTTTTGATAGATGTATTGCTTACATGTTAAGTGGGGGGTGGGTCTGCTTCATTTGCACTGTTGGCTGTGGCTTGCAATCTTTGTAAGAATTCAAGCCAAAACCACAAAATTATAACACATTTATGGAAACCAAAATGAATGAAGATCATTTGAAGAAGGGCCATCTTCAATGAAGATCCAGAGCTGAATAAATTGGCATTGAAGCACATGATCAAAGGTTCCTACTGTACCAGAAGTTCAGTATGCTAGAAAATACATGTACAGTACATACAATAAGAAGTACCCAAAGTCATTCAATGAGCATGCATGGTGTGGTGATGATTCATATCTTATCTACAGCAGACTTTCTTCAGAAATTCGATGATTTGAAGGGCATCATGCAGGATTACAGAGTCAGAATACAACTTCCCAATGGTAGTATTCTATAATGCACAACTATTGAAGGTGTTCAATTGTTTTCTCAATGTAGAAATATACCCATCAGTCAAATCTATCAAATATGTCATCAAGAATAGCATAAAATGGAGTGATCAGGCAATTTTTGCATCGAGCGGTGAAGATGAAATCACACAGCACATGACAGGCAGATATATTGGGGCCTCCGAAACTGTTGCATCAATACTTGGATTTCAAATTCATGAGATGGAACCAGCCATTGTTCACCTTCAAGTGCACCTTCCACAACAGAATGAAGTATTCTTTCAAGATAATGCAGCTGTGCAACTGAATAATGATATGGTAAGAACCACTTTAACAGAATTAATGAACCTTTGCAAACACAATCCAATTGCAAAAAACACTGTACTATGTGGATATTCCAAGATACTACATTTGGACTAATAAGGTGGGGAAGAAGGAGAGTTGGGAAAAGAGTGGAGGAGTTATCTGGAATTTTTGCAACTAATGTTCTGAGTTAAGTGTATATCATCCTCTAAGAAGTGGCGTGATCTCTATTACTTGAGATTGCTTGTTCATCACATAAAGGAGTCAGTATCTTTTAAATTATTAAGACACATAATGGACATATCCTTCCATTATTGAAGAATATCTGCAGAGAGAGAGAATTATTACAAACTGATTATCATTGGCAACAAAGTATGAAAGACACAGAAAGAAGAACCCCTAGAGCAATGGGAGATTTGTTTGTCATCTTGCTAGCAAACACTGAAATCAACAAACCACAGCAATTGTGAAACCAGTTCAAGAAGGAAATGTCTGAAGATTTCCTTCAAATCAAGAGAAGAACTATCAATGATCCTATAGTACAATCAATAGAAGACAATGTAAACAGATTCTTCTGTATTTCCAAGAAAAACCTGAGAAATTTGAAAAAGCACTTGAGGAATATAACCTGTCAAAACTAACAAATGGTACAATTAATCAAACTAGTGCCAATCAGGAATTATTGTGTGAACTGCAATACAACAGAGACAAAGAGCAGGAATTTATACTACATAATGAGCCCCTATTCAAAAATGAACAATGAAGAGTTTATGATTATGTGTGTAAGTGCCTAAACATCAACCTTTCTTCAATAATTTTCACTAATCCACCAGGAGAAATAGAAAAGACTTTGTTAGCCATAAAGTTGAGGAAGATAGTGATATTGGTATTGCTGGTGTTGCAGCAACTTTGATGCCTAGTGGTAAGAACAGCACAACCAGATTCAAGATACTTCTCAAAATGAGAGAAAATGTTCTATGTAACAACAAAAAAACCTCTGTCCAATACTCCAGATTTGCTTTGACATGGAAACTTATAGATTTGGATAAGGACCTCATCATGGTCATTCTGTTTTTCTTTTTATATAATGAAATATATCTGAAATGATGACTCAATGGATTACTAATTGTCTAGTTTAAAGATAAAAAGATAACTGGAATTATGTTAACTTCAGCCTAGATTTTAACAGGAAATAATCATCACTAAAAAGATGTTGTAGTTCTTAAGGAAGTCAGATGACAGATCAGACATTATCTTTCAGGACTGGAGATACTTATTTAACCTCAAATTAAGAAATCTAATCTCAAATCTCTTTTTTCCTTTGAAGAGTTATTTTTATCATCTGTGGAATCAGAAGAACTGAAAAAGGTGTATCAAGGAATGTTAACAGGGTACAAGAATTGTCACTCAAAGAATAGTAACATAAAACATCTTGTAATTAAATTCCAAAGTGAATGCTAACACAAAGAGTGGAGTTTGGGAAGTGTGAATTAAAGGAACAGTCTGAGAGTAGGTTATAAATTTAGCCCAAGCAAATTCTTTTATTCTCAGAGAAACTGGTTCAGGAATACATAGGATCAGCAGTTAACTAATTCTTTGTAAAATGTAGAATAGTTAAACTATGTTGCTCTAAGGGAATGTTCTAAAGAAATTAACCTAAATTGGGAATTTCTTGGGGAAATTTGTTTACAATCCATTTTAAGTTACTCAATGTGAGATTTTTCTATTTCTGAAAAATATAAATGTGTTGTTCATATCTCCCCCATGTTTTACTTTGTACATTTTGAGATAGATAGATCATCTTCCTCATCATTGTCTGTCCACTGCAGGATGAACTGCCTCTTTCCCATGTTTCCAATTAATATGTACCTGGGCTTCCTTTTGCCAATTGGGTACAGTACCTGCTGATGTCATTGATCCATCTTGTTTTAGGTCTCTTTCATGGACGCTTTTTATCCATTTTATGACTACCATCAGTTTTTCTTGCTATTGCAATTATTTTACTCTCTTGATTATATCATATAGATTTGTTTGTTCTCTAATCCATGTGGTGGTCTTTTTATCTTGTCTTGTAATGTGGAGCATGTATCTTTCCCTGGCTCTTTGCGCCCCTTGTAGCTTTTGTATCGATTGTGAGTTTGGTGTCCATGTTTCACTGGCATATGTTAGAGCACACACTGATCAAAAACTTTCCTCTTCAGGAAGATTGTTGTTGAAAATTATGCTCAGCTTGCTGAATGTATAAGTAAAATCTTTATTGTCATTGTACTTAAATACAATGAAATTGGAATGCCTACCAACCATATTTAATACAAGATTCAATTTCCTTTATTGTTTCACCTTTCATTGAGATCCATTTCCCAAAATATATGTAATGGTCTCCTATGTTTAATTCTTATATACCTACATACCTACATACCTACCTATCTTCTTTCTTTGGTGAATTTATCAAACGTAACCTGGATCTTTTTCGGGTTTATTTTTAAGCCAAATGGTTCTCCTGCTTTGTGCAGCTCTTGTATGTGTCTTTGTAGCTCTTTGGGGTCTTGTAAGAAGCGAACATCACTGGCATAAGCTGCAAATCTTAAGTGATTTAAATAGGTGCCATTGATTTTTATTCCATATTTTGCCCAGTCTAGTTTGTGAAATACACACACACACACACACACACACACACACACACACACACACACACACACCTCTCCATCCCTCCCTTGGGGTTAAGCTTTGATTTTGAGAAACAAAAGAAAAAATGGATATCCATAGAGAATGTACATGAAAACAGGATGCCAGGAAATTATCCCCAAATATATCCATTTTGTAAAGAGAAATTTAGACCAGTTGTGAAGCTGGTTTTGAAATTACTACTTTATACTTCATATGCTTGCATCCATATTTATAGGACTATTGTCCTAGAATTGCTATTCTTTATATTACCCACAACATTCAGTTTCGGTACTATTATTAATTTTCAATAATTAAAATACATTTAATGCTGACAGTCCATTCTTTTCTTAGTAGAACAACACATCTACTACTTCTGCTGCTTCTATATTGTTCCTTACCATATAAGGCATTGATTCTTCTTTCTCCTCTTCACCAATCAATATAACATTTCATTAAATTTTCCTTCCTTTGAATCATAAGCTATAAGTAATCCACAAAAATTCAGCAAACAAAATAAAACATGTAATTAGGATCATACTATAGTTAGATTGCTATTGGCAGTGTCTAACACCTCCTAGAATAAATCTTTATAAATATTGTTAATGGAGTCAAAAACAAATGATTACAAGGTCTTTTAATTTTTAGGACACTAGTATTGGTAGATGTGATAGCTCTCCTTGAGGTTAGAAACAATATAAAAGTGCCTAAAGATACTCTTAACACTATAAATTGCAGAATGGATGCAACAGAAAATAGAACATAAGAGCAATGGTGGCACAGTGGTTAGAATGCAGTACTGCAGGCTACTTCTGCTGACTGCCAGCTGACTGCAATTTGGCAGTTCAAACCTCATCAGGCTCAAGGTTGACTCAGCCTTCCATCCTTCTGAGGTCGGTAAAATGAAGACCCAGATTGTTGGGGGCAATGTGCTGGCTCTGTAAACCACTTAGAGAGGGCTGTAAAGCACTGTGAAGTGGTATATAAGTCCAAGTCAGTGGTTGGATTCAGCTAGTTCGCTCCACTTTGGAAGAACTGGTTGTTAACTTTCTGAGCAGTTTGGTGAACTGGTTGTTGGAAGAAATCATTAGGCCAGAGAACCAGTTGTTAAATTATTTGAATCCCACTGGTCTAAGTGCTTTTGCTATTGGCATCTTGAACCATAGGAAGTAACTGGATACACCTACAAATGACCTACTTATTATTAGCAAGATGGCAAATTTTTGACGGCTTTCCGGAAGGCCTGGAGAGAGGTGAGGGTCCGAATCTCTGTGGGGAGTTCATTCCACAGGGCCCCACAGAGAAGGCCCTCCCCCGGGTAGTAGCCAGATGGCATTGGCTGTAGACGGAACCTGGAGGAGGCCGACCCTGTGTGATCTAATGGGTTTTTGGGAGGTAATTGGTAATTTTTGAAGAGGACACATTATCTAGAACAGGGGTAGTCAACCTTTTTATACTTACCGCCCACTTTTGTATCTTTGTTAGTAGTAAAATTTTCTAACCGCCCACCGGTTCCACAATAATGGTGATTTATAAAGTAGGGAAGTAACTTTACTTTATAAAATTTATAAAGCAGAGTTACAGCAAACCCCTACCGCCCACCATGAAAACTGGAATGCCCACTAATGTTTTCTCAGTATTTATGCGCTGTTTCTTTCCAAAAATTTACCACTGCTATTAAATTTATGAAATTAGGAAAAAACTCCTGAACCTGATGTTTTCCCAACTGAATGGGATAAAACACATATTGGGTTTAATTTGAGGTCTATGTAAAACTTTTATTTAGATATTCCTGAATTGCAAATATTATAGTTATTCCTAAACTGGAAAAAGCATTTACTACTTTTCTACCTGTACATACCTGTTTGCTTGATTATATATGTATTTTAAAGTTACTTTGATGCAGAGGGTATAAAATACTGCACCCAGCAAAGGCTTGATTTATATGGGTCACCAAGCCATTTTTAACTGATATTCTTCTTTTAATTCAAAACAGACGAAACTAACAATTATAAATTATTTGAATGATGGTAATTTTGTTGACAAGTTCTTACATTTATAAAGCAGGTTTTCTTTAAATTTATTGGAGCCTTATCAAAGTTTTATATTTAGGATTGGTATGATTTATTTAACTCCCAAAGCATGGGTAATTATTATTGCTTATTTTGTGCCTGTTTAAATTTATAATGAGGTACATTTCTCTGATGTCTTTTTTCACCTTTACTTTTTCATTTGACTTTAGAACTCTTTATTTATATAACTAGAATTTCTGAAAATACCAATCAAATTATATATTTATTTGTTGCCTTTATTATTTCTATAAATAAGTCAAGACTGCAAACATACCTAATACTCTTTCCTCCTATTTTCCCCACAACAACCATCCACTAAAGTGGGTTAGGTTGAAAGAGAGCAACTGGACACAAGTAGGGTTAGAGTAGACCATAAAGTAGAAGCAATACTATTCTTGGATCTTATGGACAATATTATTCAACAAAAGTTTCCACGTACTGTAAAGACAGAAGGTGGATTTGAACAAGCAGTTGTGATGCAGAATTCTATACATTATATGCTTCACTTTCTATTTAAACAGAAACTAGGAACCACAAAAAAGGTTTTTTTTGTTTGCAAAATGTTGACATTTGGAATCACAAGAATTGCCAGTGTCTTGAAAATATGTATTATTATAACATATATCACAGAAATAGAAATACTATGGGTGGTAAAGGAAATGTGGTTGCTTATTGGAATGCCACTTCTATAGTCTGATTATCTCTGATTAAGTACACATAAATTCCATCATAGCACTGATAGTAGTATTTTTTCCTTTCCTTTCCTTTTTTTATGCTTTCACTTAGTTCTGAATCCTGGTAACTGCTTGGATAAATCCATAGAGTTTTTTAGGCAAAGTTTTTCAGAAGAAGTTTGCCCTTGTGGTAAAACAAACTAATTTTCTATGATTTCTATAATAAAAAGGTGTCTTCTGGATGCCACAGATATGATCTAATAAAGGTTTTTTTTTTTTTTTTTTTTTTTTACAATCACCTGCTACTTCAGTTTTAATTGAGAAGCTGAAACACTAACTTCTATGCTATGGTCTTTGTCTATTAATGTTGTATGCTGGGCTGACTGTCAGACCTGGAAGCCATCTATTAGATTTGGGTCTTCAGGCCTGCCACATTTTCTACTGTGGGAAAATGGGAGGGAGGATTATATAGAATGTAGGTGATATATAGCCATAACAACATTCTTTCTCAGAATTTCTCACATTACCCTGCAGCTGTGATGAAGTGACTGGGAGGCATCTTCAGTTTTGGATGGTGCCTGAATGGATCATGTGATGGACATGTGGGTGCTGGGCAGGGACTTGGACTTTCTTTTGGGTGAGGAAAACCTGCAAGCTTTCAGATTTGGGTTTTCACAGATGTGCCAATATGACATCTCTAATAAAATGGAACTTTGAGGAAACTCAAGCCTCAGAATCTTCTTTCATTGAGGGTGTTACTTGAAACCATGACACTGACATCAACAGGATTGGCTCTCTGTCACTTTATTTTTAAGAAATTTTTTTCTTTGTTTATTCACAATATTTAGAACATTGTCATCTACAGTAGGAGGAGGTTCACAATTGAATACCCACTTTTTTGTATTCACATCAATATACCATACATATTTTTAAAAGGGGGGGGGTCTTTGTTATGATGCTCTATCTTGCCCCTTGCTACCAGCACATGCTGCTAATTTGGATTCTGTCAAGATGATATGATTTATAGATTTTTGAAGCATGAAGGATTAGCTAAAATAATTATACACCAGAAGCAGAAATATTCACTTAATTTGGAATAATGTTTTTGCTATACTTTCATTTAATTTAGCCAACAAAGGGCAAAGAAGATGATTTCCACATAATAAAGGAAAGTGTTTGAAAGTTGTTCTTTTGGAAGCATGATTTCCCCTGTCTTCTTTTTCTTCCCATTTCTTAAATTGCCACATTTATCATTATTGTGGCTGTATCCATCTTTTATATGCATTTATAGTTCTTAAAAGTACATTTGCATACTGAAATAAACAATGAACAACATAAAATAATTAGAGAACTCTAATGACAGTGAATACTGCTATTTCTGTGGAACTAATTGCAAGCTGTTCTGCTATTTTGATTTGCTCAATTTTCAGGTATCCAACTTTCACTTTTTCACCCATCACTATTCTTCTTATTCATCCTATATTTCTGTTATAATAATAACTACACTCCCAAAAGCTTTCATGTATTTTTTTCTCTGTCTGTCTGTCTGTTTCTTGGAAGCTGCCTGGACAACTCCTTACAGTTTTCTTGGCAGGATTTTTCAGAAATGAATTGTCACTTCCTACTTCCTAAGGTTGAGAAAGAGAAGGATCAGTCCAAGGTTACCAAGCCCACTTTTATGCCTAAAGTGGGACTAGAACTCACACTCTCCTGGTTTCTAGTTTGATGCCTTAACCACTACATCAAATTGTCTCTCTTTTCATGTAATGCCATTAAACAATGTCATCCTATACTACAAATGCATTACAGCACCAGAATTTTTTTTTAATTTTTTAAAAAAAATTACTCTATCCAAGATGATAGAAAAAATGTTTTTTTCTCATAGCAAACTAAAGTATAAGCAGTTTGTTCAAGTTTTTCTGATTTATTTATTTGTAATGTGATAGTCCACCGTTAACATTAAACTAATATAAATCCACTAGAATAAGTGCTTTCAAGATGTAGCACATTCAAAAATGATATAGATGTAGCCCATAAAATCTTTTTTCAGCATAGTTTCATATATGCCTTAAAAGATTTCCACTGACATCAAGATAGAACAATGAAACTTGATAATGGATATACTTGACAGAATCCTATATTTCAAGGTCATTTCTGTTTAAAGTCACATTTATATACTTGCCTGTTTTAGAAGATGGGGGGTAGGAAAGGATGACAGTATCTGTAGAATAAAATTGTCATTACAGGTAGTCCTGAACTTATGACCACAACTGAGCCCAAAATGTATGTTATTAAGTGAGAAATTTGTTAAGTGAGTTTTGCCCCATTTTATGACTTTTCTTGTCATATTTGTTAAGTGAATCACTGCAGTTGTTAAGCTAGTAATCTGGTTGTTAAGTGAATCTGGTTTCCCCTTTGACTTTTGTCAGAAAGTTGAAAAAGGTGATCATCCCAGGACATTCAAGAAATCATAAATATGAGTCAGTTGCCAAGCATCTGAATTTTGATCACATGACTATTGGGATGCTGCAAAAGTTGTAAGTGTGAAAAACTATCATAAGTCATTTTTTTCAGTGCTGTTGTAACTTTGAATGGTCACTAAATGAAGTGTTGTAAGTCAAGGACTACCTGTAGCAGAATCAGTAATTACTTATTTCTAGGATATTCTGGAAGGGAATGAAATAAACCTGCATGCAAAAGAAATTCATTGAAACTTTCCCAAAGAGAGAGAGTGAGAGAGGGGGGAGAGAGAGAGAAGAGAGAGAGAAAAGAGAGAGAGAGAGAAACTTCAGGCAGGGGACTGAAGTTCTTCATTAGTAATAGCAGTATGACAGTTTTTCTTTCCTTTAGATTTATTTTCTGCTGATATAGCAACAGGAACATTTGCATTTCGGTATATTTTTCTGAATCTAATGTCATTCTGGGATTTGATAGAGAGAAATGACAAACACCAAAAAAAGAGGGGGAATATTCATGAAAATTATGCAGAGTCTCTCTTTTTTTCTGAATGGATGCCAAAATGGGAGATATGTAATCAGAAAAAAAAATGTTTTCAGAGACATTTTGTTCAGCTCCAGACCATAATTCTGAAAGTACGCTAGAGTAATTTGGCAAGTAATTAAATAACAACAACAACAACAACACTACTTGTGGAAAGAGTTAACAAGATAAACTATGTAGAGGAGAATTGCAGAGGTGAAGAAATGCTGAGATGACAGAATTAGCAATGGACTGAAAAATCTCACTTGGTGCCTTGAGCAAAAGGGTTATTGACACGAAATAAAGTTGCTTCAGAAGCAAGAATCAGAAACTATGTAATATTAAGTGTTGGACCTAGAGACATAAGGGATTATGAGAGAGAGAGAAAATGGTGGTCACCGGAGATTGAACAAGGAAACTGAACATGCTCCTGATATAGAAAGCAAAATGGTCCTTTTCTACAGTATAGTCTAGGAATAAGATTATCATAGACTGCCAGCAGTTAATCAAATTAGCAATTAATCAAATTAGAGCAGCTGGGTTGTTTTATATTTTTAAATGCAGCTTGAGACTGAAATCTACAGGCAGTGCAATTATTTTTTCAAAAAATAAAACTCATCAAGTCAAGAAGCCAAATCACATCTTTAAAAATGGGAGAATACTGACGGAAAGGATAGAATACATGACAATGAGCAAAGTTCATACTGATAGGGGAGGTACATTGTTAGAAACTTATGAAACTCTAAAGGTTTACTATATTTTATTACTGTCATGTAAATTGTTTATATCATGAACATTTTATCATTAGACTGTAAGCTGCCAAGAATCTTTGATTGTGTGAGTAAAAGAAATAAGCAAATTCTGATAAAACTTATGAAAATAATTATTAATAATAGTAAAATGTATTGTCGTTGCCCATTACAAGAAATAATAAAATACAAAACAAAATACAAAACAATAAAACAGGGTTTTTTTTAAAAAAAATTAAGCTTAGTGGATGGAATATTTTACAGAAACAGAAAGCAAAGGGTTGACTGCTGATTTTTGTGAAATCATTCAGTGTTAAATGTCCACTTGATTGTTTAATGAATATATGGAGAAATGTATAAAAAAATTGTGTTGACATTCAGGTTGCTGGTTAGGGATGTGAATGAATTTGTATGTGCATTTGTATATTTTGATGAATGGAAACCCAAGTTATTTGCAGTCAGCCAGTATTAGATAGATTGTAGGATAGGACAAGAATTAATGTATCGGAGAGGAAGTGGTGCTTGGAAAAGAAAATGAAGTGAATTATTGCAGATTTACATTGCAAGTTATGGCAAAAAACTACAGCAAAAAGATAAATTTTTGTATCTTAGTAACTGTTTACTAAGAAGAGAAAATGAATGAGAAAGTTTAAATCATGCCATTCTGCTACATAAGTGCTAGCAGAACATGAAAGTATGTTGAAAGCAGTAGGAATGGGATTTTAAAAGAAATGTGTCTATAGAGTGAGAAAAGATAGGATCAAAATGAAGGTGGAGTGAATGAATTCAGACTGAATACAAAAGAAGATGACCAACACAAATGAAGGAAGTTCAGGTTTCTCTGTTATATTAGAGAGAAAGATTGAAGACTGAACTGAAAAACATATATATGAAGAAAAGTGAACAGATTGACAGGAGGTGAAAGTGTGAAAAAGTTGTGGTTGGCAAAATTTGATGAGATCTTGAGAAAGAAAGAGGTTAGAGAATGAAAGCACAGAAGGCACTATATGAAATGACATTGACAGATAATAGATAATGGATGTAGGTACAGTTTGCAAAGATATCAACATGTAGAATGTACAGTGAGTAGCGGAAGTTTGTAGGAAGTTATTACCCGCCTTCCTCCCAGAAAAATGAAATACCCTAGGAAATATTGAAAAGGCAGAATATTTCTCTGGATATGAAAAAGGAAGAAACATGTTTTAAAAGACAGAATAGCTCCCTGTAGCTTCCTGCCCATCCCCACTTTGTCAATGGGCCATTAAGAAGGCCGAACTAGTCCCTTTCCATAATAAAGAGTTCTCCACTTCAGCTCCACGGGGATGGGATTAAGGCATGATAATATTGGCAACTTTACCCAACTCACTACATGGCATCTGAGAACTCAACCAAACCTGGATTCAAAACGCAGCCTAGAGAGTTGCCCCTGCATGGCCCCATGGGAGTCTGACAACCAAGCAGAATACAAGCTCAAGATCAAAGGCCAGAGAGGGCATAAAACCAGGGACTCAGCATCTCAATCATTTCTTCTCTTTTCTCCACCAATATTGAAGCATGTGATCACCTTTTCTGTTCAGGACTCAAGGCATGTGGTCCTGTCCACCAATAAACCATCTTTCCAAGCAGGCCTCTATGTCTCCAGTGTCTTTTTCCCCACCCAGAAGGACATTTCTTTCATCAATTGGCGACCCAGATGGAACTCCAAGCTAGCTTAACCAATGGATATGGCCCAG
The DNA here is from genome assembly GCF_009769535.1 of Thamnophis elegans. Taxonomy (NCBI): domain Eukaryota; kingdom Metazoa; phylum Chordata; class Lepidosauria; order Squamata; family Natricidae; genus Thamnophis; species Thamnophis elegans. Next base: position 129,531,230 of record NC_045542.1, on the reverse strand, counting down.
GTAAACCTACCATGCCGGCACAGACCCTATTGAGTCTGTGGGTGGACTTTATCTTGGCCTTAACCATTTGGATCTAGGTTTTAAAGGGGTTTTGAGTTTGAGCTCAAAGGCTGCCTGGAAAGAAGGTGAGTACCTCTAAATTCTAATTCTCTAAAATTTAATTTTAAAGCATGGCAAAGCATGGGAAATGTGAGTATGCCTGCATGTGTGTGAGTGATGATGAAATCTTTCTCCCAATGACAGCTGGGTCTTGGCTCCTCTGTGTGTTTTACCAAGAGAGCCTGGAAAGTGAGCACAGGAGCACAGGCCAGAGCACAGGACCTTCTGTTAGGGAAAGGAGAGCGTAGAAAATCATAGAACTCAGAAGATGTACTTACTTTTTCACATGAAAATCAATCTCTCTCTCTCTCCTCTCTCTCTCTCTCTCTCTCTCTCTCCTCATCTCTCTCTCTCTCTCTTTCTCTCCCTCCCCCTCCCTCCCTCCCTCTATCTCATAATTATATGGGATACAATATCATATTTGTTTTCCTTCATAAGCATAAGGAAGGCAAAGAAAAGCTGAAGGAAGAACTCAAGGATGTGGTGAATAAAGAGGATAACCCTTAAGAACAGAGGAAAAATTCCACTAACAAGGCAAAATTTTTGTGAAAGATGCCTCAACCCAGACCAAGGAAGTAATTTGTGAAAACATTTCAGCCACCCCCATGCCCATGATGAAACAATCAAGATGGTATCTGTTGCCATCTTGATCATTGGACAATTCCCACTCCCAAGACATCTTGACCGAGAAGTGAATATGTATGCTTGAAAATGGATTCACAGAGAAAAATGTGGCCTATTCATAAGTTTCATATGCAAACCTCAGCAATTGCTCAAAAGTATTACTAACCTATATATTTTTTTAATTTGAGTAAATATTAGAGAACAACATTGTCATTGTTATCCATTTTAAGACAAATAAAGTGAAATGAAATCCATTTTCATCCCATTCCAAGCCACTATTGGGGGATTATGCTTATCCTAGGTACCATTCAAAGCCAAGTCTGGCTCGCAATCCAGAAAACGTTTCACACATTTGACTAAATGTGATTTCAAAATGCCCCTTAAGCCAAATATCTTCATAAAAACATGTAATAATTGCACAGCATTCCATTGTCTGTAGTCTACTGTCATCCAGTGAGCAAATAATGAAGAACCTATTGGGTAATGTCCTAGCTGAAGACAGTCAATTTTTGAAATACTTAGATGTACAAAAAAAAGTAGAAAGCCAAGACAGCTGCAGAAGATGAAATGTATCTCCTGGAGAGACATGATAAAGCAAGGCAGGGTGACTTCCATAAAAATAAATGAAAAGGTTGGAATAATGTGCAGACGAATTTGATACAGAAAGATGATGCCAGAAGATGGCTTGTGCTGAAAACTGATATATGACACCATGAAATCGCACACAAAAAAATAATGAAAATGGTGGAATGATTTCATGGGCTGTTAGGTGGAAATTTAAAAGCAATCAGACGACTATGAGAGGAGAGAGCGCTGCCTTTCTCTTTCTCTTTTCTGCGGCCATTGGATATCAGAGATAAGTGACTGATGAAAGAACTTTCACTGATGAGTTTATAATGGTTTGTGCTATTTCTACTTCAACATTTCTTTATTAGCAGGCCATGTAATTTTAACCCTGGTTATGAATGCTTAACCTGGACATCAGCAAGTATTAAATATTCAAATACAATGAGTTTTATGTATCTTTTCTCAAGGATTTTGGCTGTGATTTTAACTGACTGTGAAGTGCAAAGAGGTTGTTTTCCAGGTAATTAGATACAAAGAGAGGTGAAATTCATTTGACAAAGAAACACTGCACAAAATATTGGTTTTTATAATGTACAAACAAATACAAACCTACACACATACACGATCTCTTTAAAAATTGGATTGCTACAACAGAGTAGGAACGGGCTAGGAGATTATGAAAACTTCTTTTTGAAAAACAAATTATTGACAAATTCTGTCAATGTAATTAAAAGTTCAATATTGAGACTTGAGAAATATATTAAAGAAGCAAATAGTAATAGTAATAGCACTTATATACTGCTTCGAAGTCCTTTACAACTATCTCTAAGTAGTTTACAGAAGCAAAATATTGCCTCCAACAATCTGGATCCTCATGCATTATGCTTTGAATCAACAAACTTATTCAATAAGCCAATCAGAATTGGTTGAAAGATGGGCAGCTATATCAATGTTTTAAACAAGCAAGCAAACAAGTTAACTTCTATAGCTGTTGTGCCAGTCTAATACTATCAGCAATTGTCTATAGACGACAAAAAACCCAGATGGTAGTCCAGGCTGACAGTGAGCTTATATTCAGTGTTTTTTTAATATTTGTTTTAAATGAGCCAGCTATGTGTAGACTCATAACAAGACTTTTACTGTGATTTCACCTTGCTCCATTCCATTAAGTTTCAAATCCAGATCAATAAAATCAATCATTATTATGATAAAGTCCAGCATGAGCTCCAGTTTAGCATCTTGAAGATACCAACCTGAAAAACAATCTTACTTGTGTTGATCTAAGTTGATTGACAGGGTAACAGGTGGTCATGTTTCTTTCTTCATTTGTTTTTATGTTACAGTTTGCTAGTATGCTATGAATATATCATCAATATAGTTTAAGCAGGCTTGTGTTTGAAGGGACTATAGTTCTCTTGTAATAAGCTTTTGTTGAAGTTGTCTGCAAAGTCATGATATAATTTTTTCACAAGAAAATGAACCTTCCTATTAATCCGAACTCCAGTATTAAAAGTGCATACCAACATGAATAGTTAACAATGTCATATTTTATTAACAAAATGTCCTTGTGATTAGATTGTCTGTCAAAACCATTTTCAGCAGAGACATGTGTTAATGTATAATGGTTAGTACATTCAAGACCTTCAAAAAGTGTTAAGTGCTAACATAAGGTGATATACTGTATCTTCACCAGTTCAAGATAATCATGATGCCAATTAGCTGTTTTCAGACACAAACTAACGTCAAGGGTGTCATCTTTGGATCATTAATAGTGAAGCTGTGTTGCAAGTGTGGAAGTTGATGTAAGACTTCCTTTGTTAGGCAATATTAGGCAAAGGTCGAATCTTGATTCCACCCACATTTATATGGGCACTATTAAATGAACTGGGCAGTTTAGGGTCATGTATGAGGTACAGTTGTTTATTTCTGTCTAATCTCTGTCAGCTCTTGACTCTTATATGAAGAGTTATATTTCCATTTATTGCAGTGTAGGTTGCAGGAGGTACGCTCTGGTACAGGCGTACTGGAACACCGGGTACCATTCCAGTATTGTGCTCCGGAGGGCCCACCTACCCACCCAAGCTGCTTACCTGTCCTTTAAAGCTATTGGTGGTTCTGCGCAGCTGGAGCATCACGGAGGCTTGCAAAGGCGTCACTGGCAGTTACGCTGCACGTGTGCCACACACATCCATGTGGGCATCGCCAGGCCACAGGGATCTGGAACCCAGCACTGATTTATTGCTATGGCTAATGAATCATAAACTATCATTTGGGTGGAGGCATGCTGGCTGAGTTACAAAATCAGAGGTTTTGGGGTACAACATAATATATGTTCTATTTGTGCTGATAAATAATAAAGGGGGACTAGTATAGATCTATTTCAAGCTATTCAGCTTTCATCAGCTAGCCATACCCTTACTGGGATTAGAACATGTGCTGTATTACATCTTAGGCAGTTGTGTTAACCACTAAGCCACAGGTTCTCCTCCTTATTCAGCTGAGCCAGGGAAATAGGTATGTATTTAGTGTCACAACCCCTGGTATGTCCAAATATGGGAGGAAGCCTACTGCTTCCTTTCTCTGTCTATCGGCTCGTCACAAGAGACCCATCCAGACAGAAACCCAATATTTTTACTGTTGCCTTTGTTACATTTGTATTGTATTTGTGCTGATAAATAAATAAAGGGAGACTAGTATAGATGTCTCTTTGTGACGAGCCAATAGACAGAAAGGAAGCAGTAGGCTTCCTCCCATATTTGGGCTTGTCAGGGGTTGTGACACTAAATACATATACATATACATATACATATACATATACATATACATATACATATACATATACATATACATATACACACACACACACACACACACACACACACACACACACATAATGATTTCAAGATCATAGTTCAAATTGACAGACTAAACTACAGCTTATGTTTGGGAAAATAATCTAATGTTATCCAAAATTGTAATGGGCCAAAAGTACAAAACCTTTGAAGTATAGGAGTCACTTTGAGTTCCAATTCCCACTCCATCCCATTGCCATTGCCAAATCCAATAGCATTTTCTTTCTGTTGGCTTTCATTCCTGCTGCCATTTTTGTCAGGATTCCTGCTCTGATTAGGTCTTTTTCATACCGTTTCTTCCATCTTAAATATCTCAAAACATACACTTGGAATATAAATTGTTACCTTGGTATCTGAAATTAAGAAGTCAGGTGTGACAAGTAAATCCAAGTGGTTATAACCACAATGACAATTAAAATATAATGGTGGAAGCAATTATGGCTTAAGAAGGATATACAAACACAAGTTTGACAAGTTTGGGAGTTGTAATTCAAACATCCAGAGGATATGAAAAAAAGCTAGGCCAGGGTCAGCAACACAATGACAATATATTATGTTGACAGTTATTTGGAAGTGTTGAGTTTCCAGCTCTATTGAATCAGCGGACACATTTGGAATTTTCAAGGCATTATATCAGCACACTTGTACTATATTTCATTAAACAGCATCAAATATCTGTGAACATATATATAGGCTTTGGTCTATAAATTAAACCAAAAAGAGTTTCTATATTTATATTCCATATTTGATGAGAGCTGGTACTATTAGCATTATTTTCTTCATGTTAATTACTTGGTTGTTTTACACTGGCAATTAAGTCCTTAATCAATCCCATTTGGTGTCTTTTAAAACTGTAATGAGAGTAAATGGCATAACATACTATTAAATGCAGTGGTGGCCTTATTTTATTAATTTTGGACCGGTGAGGCCAATTTACCCTTTGTAGCTCTGATCTCCTGCTGATGAAACATCATCAAACCAGTTGAATTACATCTGCTTCAACAACATTCATGCAATGAGGGGAATATTTTTGTGATTCTTTTCTGTAATGTGAAATTGAAACTAATGATATATGAGTCCCTCTTTTTACAAGAGTACTTATCAGTTCATATTGAATTAGGCCACTTTTAAATACATAATTAAATCTAAGTATTTTGATTTCATGTATATATGCTACTCACACTAATGAATCATACTTGAATTTCAGTCCAAGGATAAAACAGATCCTGGAAAAGTGCTACTTTAAATTAACCTTAGCAGTTTTGTTGTTGTCCTTGTTCTGAGGACAACAAGAACTTGAAAATGTGGGGTGAAGTTATGGAGATAAAAAACATCCTTTAAAGTAAAATCAGTCTTACATTAGATTACAATCTTCTTATAGATATTCATATATTCATTTACAATTATAGAACTGCCACACTTAATTGATTAAATGGTTATATGAATTAAATTCAGACAGTATCTATGAAGGTACTGCATACAATTTATTATTGGGAATGGCATAAATTATTTTTAGGGAACAGCTTTTAAAGAAAACAAAACCAAGAGACTAGATGAGAAAATGAAAGCTATTGAAAGAAACAAAAGTAAAAAGATGTGAAAGAGGAAAATGAGAAAAACAGCAGGAACTGCCAAGAGAAAGGCAGGAAAAGGTCAAAAGGAAGTAAGATTGCAAGTCAAAATAATATGTGACAAGTGAGAGATAGGGAAGGGACAAAGTGACATGAGACATTGATGATGAGAGGAAAAGAGCAGAAAGGACAGTGGAGAGAACTTTGAGATGGAAGGATGCAAGAAAAATAAAGCAGAGAGAAAGACAAGAGATGGGTGAGCAAGAAGTGACAGATGAAAGAAGAAACTAAGAGAGAGACCAGTCAAAGAGAACGATGTAAAAAGGAGACATAAAGAAGAATAATGGGGAGGAGAGACAGCTGGACCAATTAAGGAAGGAAAAGACAATGGGTTTTTAAGATAGAAGGGCAATTAAGGAGGCTAAGTGAGGAAAGGCAATGAACCTATGAAGAGGCATAAGCAAGTAGTCAACAGAGTGAGAACATAAGAGTTCAATCTTCATGGTAAAAAGCCTTTCAATATTTTCCAGCTAAAGATGATGAGGCTGGCCAATTAAAGGTAAACCTTTATACCTCCGGTCAGAGAAGAGAAAAATTTGCTGTGGTAAGGGAATAAAGACAGATGAAAGAGTGGGTAGTGACATGCAGCCGCCACCGCCAAAAAAGCCAATGCAATACTTGTGTTGCATAAACAGAAGGGTAGAGTCAAGATCACATGAAGTATTAGTACCACTTATAAAACCTTAGTAAGGCCACATCTGGAATACTGCATCCAGTTTTGGTCATCTCATTATAAAAAGATGTCGAGACTTTGGAAGGAATGCAGAGAAGAGCAGCTAAGATGATTAAGAGCCAGAAGATTAAATCAAATGAAGAACAGTTTCAGGAATTGGGTATAGATGGTCTATAGAAAAGAAAGACTAGAGATGACATGAGAGTATTCCAATAGGCAATGTTCCAATATTCCAAAAAAGCTGCTACATAGAAGGGGGGGGGGGGGGCTTCAACCTATTTTCCAAAATACAAGAAGGCAAGAGAAGAAACAATGGATGGAAATTAATCCAGGGGATAAACAACCTGTAATTAAGGAGAAACTTTTTAACAGTGAGAACAATTAACCAGTGGAATGGCATGCCTTCAAAAGTTATGCATGCGTCCTCAATGAAGGCTTTTAAATGGGACAGCCCTTTGTCTCAAATGGTATACGGTCCTGCTTGAGCAGGGAGTTGGACTAGAAGACCTCCAAAGTCCCTTTCAACTCTGTTATTCTATATTCTGATTCAGAGGACCTAGTAGTTAAACTTGTATTTAATTGTAAAACAATATTTCTGGAAGTGAATAAATCTAATACTGCTTTAAATTTTTAACCAATAAATAGTAATAAAGTGGAGTAAAATTAGTAAGATACCAGTTTCCATTCATAACTGTGATGTGGCTTTATTTTATTGTTGAGTATGCTAGAGACAGATTGACCCTCCTTAATAAAACTCTGGCCAGAGATAATGATGTCCATAATGCAAAAGAACTTGAGAAACACACAGAAAGGTTCTTATAATAAACTAGTTTTAAAAATATAAGGATCACCAGAATGACACGATTAAAAATGTGTTTAAATTGTACTTAAAAGGGTATTTAATATGAATAGAAACATGCATCTTCCAATACTTCCAGTATTAAAATATAGATTATATTTTATTAATTAAAATCCATATGATGTAAGTAACAATTTTTCTGGCTCTTTTTTATCTTGAACCCTTCCCGCCACCCTCCCAATAACACACAGACCAGGATAAAGGATAATCTCAGAATCAGTATACTTTAAGACTATTCAGGCCACACAAAGGAATTGATAACGACCTTGTTTTCTGATTATATTTACCGCTACCGTTAATTGATGACTATGTGGCATGTAAGTTGGTTTGAACTGCTAGTGACCACATAGATTTTCTCCAGGATGATCTGTGCCTACTGTGGTCTTTCATGTCTTCCAAAGATATGCCCATTGCCACTGTAACTGAATCTATCCACTTTGGTCTTGGTTCTTCTCTTTGTCTTTTTTCTTCCATCTTTCCCAGCATTACAATCCTCCGGGATTGGGCGGCCTATAAATTTAATAATAAATTTAATAATAAATAATACAAGCCTTCTCCAGAGAGCTAGGTTACACATAATGTGTCCAAAGTAAGATAATTTGAGCCTTGATTCAGAACACTGGACCAACACTAAATGCACTTGTTTATTTCCTTATTAAAGGTTCAAAAGTATCAACACTCTTTCCATCCTGCTTCTTCAACATTTAGCTTTTACTTTCCACATAGTGTCACAGGAAATAAATTTGCTTGAAGTATTTAAAGTTTTGTAGGTATTCGCACATTGTTATATTGTATCTTGCTGTAATCTGATGACTCTGGTGGTTTACATGAAGTTGATATTAAAACATCCACCATAGGTCTAAAATAAATTTAAGAACAAAAGTGTAACATAAAACTCCAACCCAAGAAAATAATAAAATGATATAAAACGACAATAAAAATAAGAAGAAAATAATGATGGAGGACATTAAATGACTAGCATGCTCTCTGAAACAGTTTTGTTTTTAATATCATGTTTTAATAGCCGCCAAGGACAAGAATAGTCTAATTTGTCAGAAGCCTGTTTCCAAAGCACCATAAACAATGTTCATTTTCTGGAAAGTGGGAAATTGTAAGGAATTTCTCCCTGGATCATTAACAGGTCTGATGTTCTAAATTTCACTTTGGGATTTAATTGCTGCTACGACAAGGTATGTCAATAACCATTAATTTAAAGGACAAGCCCACAAGTGTGTTATAGCTTTGAAATAAATGTAATTGTTTTACTTAATTGAGCTCGTTAACACTTATTTATTGTCTATCCTAAATTCAATCCTAAAGCAATTGTTTCATGGTTGCACTTTTAAAATAACCACAATACGGATCCAAAGTACAGTTGAGGAAGAATTCCACTGACTAGACATTCATAGTCAAAAATATAATGGCTTGTTTATTTTCTTCTATATGAGTTCCATGAAGCTGCCTGTATTACACATCATAACAAATTGTATTTTTAGATAATAATGTGCCCTCTACTGGCTTGATACAATAATGGAAAAATGAAAAGGGAAAATACATATTTCTTCTGAAGGGTACTAGAAAATTGAAAATTCTTGCAGAAGTTATGTCTCAATAATTTTATAGCACATTTACAAAATAAGAAGATAAAAATAAGCAACCTACCTGGGAAATATGCAGAACTGAATAGTATTCATACCACAAATATAAATGTAACAAGCAACAGTGCTTTTGAAATGAGCTTTAGAATGTGGTTGTATCAAGCACAGGAACAGTTCAGCCAGCAACAGAGCTTCTCAGGAACATATTTTAACTGCAGTCATATGCTCACATATTGCCTAAGCTGCTTAAGACATAACATAGGTTTCTTAGTTATACAAGAATAACTTCACTTTGCTTCCCCCCCCTTTTGTCAGAATCTCAGGCTTTATGAGATTGTTCCTGCTATATACCAATCTTCCTTGACTTACAGAGTTGGGCAAGGGGGGCAGTATGCATGGATGTGTGTCTCGGTGTATGTGCAAGAGGGACAAACATTACTATTTATTTAAAGAAAATGCATTTATTTCTTTAAATAATTTTTATGAGTCAAAATATGAGTCATTTTTTTAAAAAAATGACAAGCATTGTATTCATACTTAGGAGGACATGGCTGCATATGCCATAGTTTGCAGTCACAGCCGCTAACCTACTTTGTCATAGTAAAAAAAATAATCAGGGGAATAACCAAAACATAATAATAGTGGAGATTAATATATAGGGGTCCTTCCTGTGATGGCCTGAAATGGAAGATAATTGAACTGTAATATACAAGGAGTGAATTACACAGCATATATATTGGGGGTCCTCGGTGCTCTTTGAGCTTGTTTCCTTGCAGATGTTTCACTACCCTAACTAGGTAATACCATTAGTGCTAGTAAGGAGGTCTGTTTGCTGTTCTGGTATCTTGCCTGTCTGTGTGGGTGAGAATAGTCTTAGAGATCCTTTGGTTGGGCTGTTTACTGATTGGGGTATTGCTTACTTGATTGTTGGTCTGAAGTTAGCCTTGAATTTAATTCAGGGAAAAGGGCGGCATATAAATAAACCTCTAATCTAATCTAATCTAATCTATGCTGATCTGAGCGCTGATTACTGGTGGAGAGGTGCTGGAGCCTTTTTCTCTTTTGGGGCTGTTTGCATAGTTGATAGATGTTGTTAAATGTCTATGTGTCTATTGATGGCTGATTTGTCAGAATGCTAGGCTTGTAGAAATTCACTGGCATTTTTGGACTTGGCCTGGTCTAGGATTGTCACATTTTTCCAATTGAAACTGTGGTTAAATCTGTCTATATGTTGTGAAATTAAAGAATTTTTGTCATGTCTTCTGACTGCCAGTTGGTATTTATGGATAGATATTAATAGGTGAAACATAAAAAAAAAAGAAAATAGATGCAGTGCCATCTTGGCACTCAACTACTATAAGCTCATCGAATTTGTTATTCAATGCATTTTAATGTGAAGACTTTCTCTCAGTACTCATTGTTTGGTATTGAATACACAAGATAATGTGAAGGCTCAGAATGTGGCGTTTTTCAAACCTTGAAAATGAGGAGGGGGGATTTCGTCTCTTAGCTTGTTCTCAGTCTGTGCTGACCTTCAGAACAAGGGGAGAAGCAGGAATATCTCCCTGCCCATTTTCAAGCCATTTGCAAAAACGCCCCATTTCGACCCTTCAATGTGAATATGCAGGCGAGAAGCGACCTGTAGTATTAAAATCCATACACTTGGGACATCGGAAGAAGCCCTGTGAGGTGAGGAGATGCTGCTGCCAAAGTGCAGGAAATCTCGCCCCACTTCCCGCCCCAACCTTCAGATCGTGTTTTCAAAGAGGAGTTTCACCAGGACAAAGAGGTGGCTGAAAGCGGCGTTTGTGACGCCTTCATCCTGGTGAAAGTCCTCTTTGAAAGGACGATCTGCAGGGGGGGGGGGTATTGCGAGCTGTGACTGTCACCGTTGGGAAAGGAGGGCATGAGGCATTTGGGTTGCGTTGCTTGGCCTCTGGCTTCTTTTGCAGCTGCAATTGTCTGCAAAAGCGACCGGAGTTTGCTGGAAGCAGAGGCCTCAGCGGCACCCGCGCATCAGCTGTTTTGTGAATGGAGCGGCCCAGCTGATCCGATAAAAGGGCCAAGAAGCCCTGAGGTGAACGGGGAAGGGAAGGGCTGCCCCCTGTTCTGGCGAAACCCACCCCTTCACTAGGGCTTATTTTCGGGGGACAGTTTATATTTTTGCCCACTGTGAAAATCTGGCATGGTCTTAGTTTCAGGACATGTCTATTGGTATTTATGTATGTATGTGTAGGTGTATATATGTGTATATATACACACACACACACACACACACACACAGTTTTTGTAGATTTTCATGGGTGTAGGTATGCTGATCTTGTTTTTCTTTGGAATCCATTGGAGATTAATACATTTGTGAGAGTGTGTAATTCAGTTTTCAGGTGGTCGGCTAGGCGTTTGGTTCTGGAGATGAGGGTCTTGACTACAGAGATCTGTGCAGGGTGGTAATGGGATTCCAAAGAAAAACAATTACCAACCTAATCCAAAGGGAGACTCCCCCCCACCCGCAAGAACCGATACACAGACCAGGACAATGGTGTTGCCCTCCTCTCTTATATCAAAGACACTACAGATAACATCAGCAAAATTCTCCACAAACACAATATCAAAGCAGCCTTCAACACTGACCCAAAAATAGTCAACATCTTAAGAAACCCCCAAAGACAAAATCCAGCTAGAAAACCAAGGAGTCTACCAAATACCATGCAAAATCTGCCCTGCAATATACATAGGACAAATGAACAGGAGAATAAATGTATGCATGGCAGAACACAAGAACGCAATAAGAACAAAAGAAAAAGCTTCCTCCCTTTTCCAGCATCTTAAAGCTACAGGACATGAAATTAATTTTGAAGGAACCAGGTTAATTTCCAAAACTGAGCACTTCATCAAGAGTATAATTATGGAAGTTATTAAAATAGAGAAACACCCCCCACAACATGAATAAACGTGACGATACCTCCCGCCTACCAGACATCTGGAAACCAGCCCTAGTCAAGAAATGAGCCCCACCCACCACCCAGGCATTACAACATGAAACAACAATAGACACACAGCCAGCACCAATCAATACCAATCTAGCAATCATGATACAACCACACAACCAATCATTCCACTTACTGAAACAAAGCCAGCAATCCATACCCCCCCTACCAAGATTTATAGAAAGACGGCAGCTCCGATCACACTTTAAGCCCCAAACCCAGCCTGAAGATGGCGAGTGAGACCTTGCTGAAATGTTGTCAAGACAATCTCAATCTTACATGGGAAAAGACCCGAATACAACAAGACCAGCGTGTGTGTGTGTGTGTGTGTGTGTGTGCACGCGCGTGCATATATTCTTTTCCATCTGAATAGAAATTATTCTGGTATGAGTGACAGTATGTATACAACTAGAAGAGAAGATAAATCTAACAACTCCATCATTATTACAGATGCATAGGAAAAAGCCACTCAGATACTCTTAAATGCTTTCATTATTTCCATGTTTGTCTTGTCACAATTCCATCTTAATGTGATCCCATTTCCACTATTTTCCTTTTGTGCTATATTTATTGTTGATTCTTTTAAATATGCTACACAAAAGATCTGTAAAGTAGAACCTAGCTCATACTTGTGTATTCCACAATGTCTACTTGCTATTTATTCAAGAAGAGGAGTGGGGTCTTGCTCTTTTTTTCGTCTATCACTAGTGTTAAAATCTCATGTCAATAAAGTTTTTGCCCATTGTGGATGAAATCGATTGGTGAAATACCTTTGTGATTACAATGTGAGTACGTACATTTGCAGAGGTTGTCAACCATTAATTGGTAATCCTAACTTGAAGCTCAGTCTTAATCCATTTGGGGGGGGGGGAATGTGAGGCAGCCAAAATTAGCAGCCAAAATATCAATTAGGACACAGAATTTACTAGCAGTGCAAAAACCTTTTGGCAGACAAAAAGATACAAGATTAGAAGAGCAATCAATTAAAAGTTCTTTATTATCATTTCTCTGTCTCCTTGCCAATCCATAGTGTACTATCGATTAGTAGAAGTTCCCACAATATTTATGTATTTTGGAAATGCCATGGCAAGATACCAATTTCTTTCAGTTTTAAACTGTTTTCATGACATTAGTTCTATTCAAAACTTTTATATTCTGAGAAATATTGAAAAGACATAGGAGACTTATAGTAACCTAATGAAAATCTATAGCTTATAGGTTTTCCAAATTTCTCTCCAGTTTTTAACATTTTTAATATTTAAATTGAAGTGGAACACTTTTGTCTTAGCATAATATTTCCTATTAGATCTCTACTAAAGAATTTGGTGGCTTATATTCTATAATTTTATTTCCAGCCTCTATTACCTATACCTTAAATGAAATACAGGAAAACTAATTCAAAACTTCATTGTGCTGATCACATTTTAATGAAAGTTTACATTAGTTTCATATATAATTTTACCATCCCATTCCACCTGCCAAATCATGAAGCAATATAATACAATACAATAGCAAAGTTGGACGGGACCTTGGAAGTCTTCTAGTCCAACCCCTGCCTAGACAGGAAACCCTATACCGTTTCAGAACAAATGGCCTATCCAACATCTTCTTAAAGATTTCCAGTGTTGGGCATTCACAACTTCTGGAGGCAAGCTGTTCCACTGATTACTAATTGTTCTAACTGTCAGGAAATTTCTCCTCAGTTCTAAGTTGCTTCTCTCCTTGATTAGTTTCTACCCATTGCTTCTTGTGCTACCCTCAGTGCCTTGGAGAATAGTTTGACTCCCTCTTCTTTGTGGCAACCCCTGAGATATTGGAACACTGCTATCATATCTCCCCTTGTCCTTCTTTCTATTAAACTAGGCATACCCAGTTCCTGCAATCGTTCTTCATATGTTTAGTCTCCAGTCCCCTAATCATCTTTGTTGCTCTTCTCTACACTCTTTCTAGAGTCTCCACATCTTTTCTACACCGTGGTGACCAAAACTGAATGCAATATTCCAAGTGTGGACCTTACCAAGGCATTATAAAGTGGTATTAACACTTCACGTGATCTTGATTCATCCCTCTGTTTGCGTAGCCTAGAAACTGTGTTGGCTTTTTTGGCAGCTGCTGCACACTACTGGCTCATATTTAAATGGTTATCCCTAGGACCTAAGATCCCCTCACAGTTACTACTATTGAGCACGGGACGCACCTATACTGTACCTGCACTTTTGTTTTTCTTGCCTAAATGTAGGACCGTATTCTTTTCACCATTGAATTTCATTTATTAGATAGTGCCCAATGTTCAAGTTTGTCGAGATCCTTCTGTATTTTAAGCCTATCTTCTGGAGTGTTGGCTATTCCTGCCAGCTTGAGTGTCATCTGCAAATTTGATGAGTTCCCCATTTATTCCCTCTTCCAAAATCATTGATGAGATGTTGAAGAGTATTGGGCCTAAAACAGAGCCTTGGGGTACTCCACTGCATACTTCCCTCCATGTAGATGCAGTTCCATTGAGGACTACACGTTGAGTGCGGTTGGTCAGACAGTTACGAATCTATCTGGTGGTGGTGCTGTCTAAGCCACATTCTTCTACTTTATCTAGTAGTAGGTTATGATCTACCTTATCAAATTGCCTTACTGAAGTCCAGGTAAACTATATCGACAGCATTCCTCTGGTCCACTAATTTAATCACTTTGTCAAAGAATGCAAAGATTAATCTGGCATGATCTGTTTTTGACAAACCCATGTTAGCACCTGCAGTCCTTCTCAACAGTGTCTTTCAAATGAAAACTAACTTTCTAAAAGTCCTCTGGAAAGCCATTGCCAATCATTACAGACCACAATGGAATTAGATCAGGTAATAATTTGACTTCTAATGTCCATAACCAGTGGTAAGTCAAATAACTTTTTTTAAATAGTTTTATTAACTTTCTACTATTGTATAAATTAGTGCTTAATAACATTGTGTTGTCTGGGTTATTTTGTTTGTTTACAAATACCAAATTATATTCCTAATCTTTACCCCCTTTTTCCAACCATTGATAAAATAAATTCCATATTTGGTAGTGTTCTGTATCTTCTTTCTGTTAATCTTCAATGTAGGTCTGTCCCATTTCTGCACAGTCCAATATGTTTCTTAAGTATCTCTTCATCTAGTGATACTTCTTCATTTTTCCAATGCTGCGCAAATACAATCCTTGCTGCTGTTATACATACAATATTAAATATACACTTTTTTATGATACTATACCGAATAGAAAAAGTTCAGGTTTAAGATGGACATATTTAGAGCCACGGTGGCGCGGTGGTAAATGCAGCACTGCAGGCTGACTGCTAGATCAGCAGTTAGAGCAGTTCAAATCTCACCGGCTCAGGGTTGACTCAGCCTTACCATCCTTCCGAGGTGGGTAAAATGAGGACCCGGATTGTTGTTGGGGCAATATGCTGACTCTGTAAACCGCTTAGAGAGGGCTGAATGCCCTATGAAGCGGTATATAAGTCTACTGTTATTGCTATTATTATTATTGCTATTTTCCTGAGATCTTTTCCAGCCACATGTGTATTTTGCCCAATTGGGGTTTTGCTTTAGCACAAGTCCACATAGATGATAATATGTGCCAGTTAATAACTTTCATAGTCATCAAGTGTAGGGATTGGGGAATAAGACAAACGGTTTAAAACTACAAATCTGCCAAGCTTGCTATCCTGTTGCTTCAAAGGAAACCCTGCAAAGGCATTGTTCAGTGTTTAAGAGCCGAGGTGGCGCAGTGGTTAAATGCAGCACTGCAGGCTACTTCAGCTTGACTGCAGTTCTGCAGTTCGGCTGTTCAAATCTCACCGGCTCAGGGTGTACTGCAGCTTCCATCCTTCCGAGGTGGGGAAAATGAGACCCGGATTTGTTGTTTGGGGCAATATGCTGACTCTGTAAAAACCACTTAGAGAGAGCTGAAAGCCCTATTAAGCGGTATATAAGCTAACTGCTATTGCTATTGCTATGGCTAAAGTAGAACAATAGATCAGGTGCCGATAAAGGAGAATATTTGTAGCTCAGTGTTGAAAACACTAACAGTGTTACTTAGTTTGGGTAATGAAACATCTGCAAGAAAACAACCAAGTTCAGAGAGCAACAAGGACCCCTCAGATCTGGTGACTTGTTGGGATTTACCTGATGATAAGAAGCTGTTATTTTACAACATAGAAGAAAACCAACCATTCTTTATACCCGGTGCTTTCTAAGTTTGGCTGTTTTCTTGCAGATGCATCATTATCTAACTAGGTAACCTCATCAGTGCAAGAAAACAATCAAACTCAGAGAGCATCAAGGTCCCCATAGTTTAACCCTGAGCTTCAAATACTCTGTTCTATTCTTTACCTTTATTTTTGTGGGATGAAGGAAACTGCTCAATATTTATAATTAGCATTACCACCCAAACATATTCTGGGGGACACAAACACAGAGAATTATTTTCCAAAACACTTCCTGTAAAGTTTGACATTACTCGATAAGCCAAAGATGCGCACTTACAACAAGTAAGTAAGTTTGACAACAAGCATATCATTGAAAATGAAGAAAATCATATACTTCTAAGTATCCTAGACAAAGGATATTTCCCAAGCCTGTACTAACAAAGGCTGAAATGATATAATAAGGCAAATGCATTCTTCCCTATAGCCACATAAATGTACATAAACAAGCATCAAGGCTCCCTGCCACCTCTTCACAAGTAGTAATGACTGCAGCAAACACATTTCAGTAATAACAAGCAGAAGCAGCAGGATAGCACATAACACAACATCTTTTATTATTTCTCCTCAAGAGCCAACCAAATAAAATAGCTTTAGGGCTTAAATATTGAAATTCAAAAGCATCACATACATCTGAGTGTAAACTAGTGGGTACCCACACGTAGGAACAGGGAAGAGAGATGCGTTATTAGATCTGCTTAAGCACAGCACCCAAGAAGACAATAGATAATAGTTAATTCAGCACACAGATTTTGTTGCTGTTTAAAGTGACACCTTGTTGAATTAAACAATGTTGTTGCGTGATGCAGTTTAAAACAGAACTGTGCCAAAGTATCTAATGCTCCTTGGTTTTAACCTTCAAAACGAAATAGAAACAGACAGCAGAAGCAATACTATCCCAATACTATCCTACAAGCAATATTGTTCATTAAAAGTTTCCACATGATGTGAAAATGCAAGCTAGATTAGAAAAAGCAATTGTGATCAGTGGTGGGTTTTCATTTTTTACTACCAGTTTGTTGGTGTGCAAACGCGCAATGCTTCTGCACGGGCACAGAAGCATCCGGGCATGTGGGCAGAGCCTCCCGATACCACCAGTACCAGTTTGCCTGATCTGTGCTGAACCGGCAAAAATCCACCTCTGGTTGTGATGCAACATTTCATTCTAGACACGCTTCACTTTCTATTTAAATATCTCCGGAAACTAGGAAGCACAAAAAAATAAAACACTTTAAGAAGTCCAAAACTTTGACATTTGGAATCACCAGAATTGCTGGTGTCTTGAAGGTATCATCAAAATATAAATTATTATAACATACAGCATATCACAGAAATAGGAATGTTGTGGCTGGTAAAGGCAATGAGTTTGCTTATTAGAATGCCACGTCTATAGTCTGTGAATGTCTGTGACAAAAGTAGGGAAACATAATTTCCATCATACTACTGACAATAGTAATTTTTCTTTTTTTTGGTGTTTCCCCCACCCTCCCCCTTTTTCCTTTCATTCAGTGTTGAATCCTTGCAATTGCCTGGATGTGTCCCTATAGTTTTCTTAGCAAGGTCCTTTAGAAGTAGTTTGCCATTGCCGCCTTCCTAGGGCTGACACAATGATGCAAGACCACCAAGTTAGGCATAACTAGACCTCACAGTCTTTCACTTTGTATCCTATTGCCTTAACCAGCACAGTAAACTGACTCCATAGCCATAATATATGCAGCATATGAGTGTCTTTCATGTTGGCCAGAAACATCATAGACAACTACTTATAATTGGGAAACATGCATGCACAAACTGCATGCACAATCATGTTCTGCAAGTAATGTCAAGCAGTTGAAAAAGGTGTTTTGGCATGTGGATTAGAAGGGACAAATAACAAGCAGCCTGGTCTTTTTAAAACCTATGCAGTTGCTACAACATAGTTCCCAGATGTCTCTACTGTACATGCACATGCAGAGAGTTTCATTTAGATTTGATGTATGCAAAGATAGCTTTCATAGAAGTCATTCAAGGCCCTACAAAAAGCACAGCTTTGTTAATGAACCGGGCCAAATTTAAGCTAAAATTTATTCTGAGGCATTTCTTTTGAGTCTTTTTCACAGCCTTAATAATGAGAAAAATGTGTGTCTGTGTGTTTGTGTGTTTGTGTGTACATACATATATGCATATAAATATACATATACTAGCTGAATACCCATGCTCCGCTACAAAACTATGTGATTGGGCTTGATAAAGCAATACTTACAGCTTGAAAATTAATGAGTAAGTTACCAGCCTTTCCTAACCCTTTCTCTCCCTCAGCATTGCCCCACAGAATGCTCCCCTATCATCTCCCCTTTTCTCCCTCAGCCTTCTCCCACGGAATCCTACGCTATCCTCTCCCCTTCTCTCCCACAGACTTGGCCCACAGAAGCCCCACCTATCCTATCCCCTTCTCTCCCTCAGCCTTATCCCACAGAAGCCTCTCCTCTCCTCTTCTCTTCTTCAGGCTTGCCTCATAGAAGCCCCACCTATCCTCTCTCCTTCTCTCCCTCAGGCTTGCCCCACAGAATGCTCCCCTATCCTCTCCCCTTCTCTCCCTCAGCCTTCTCCCACAGAAGCCCCACTATCCTATCCCCTTCTCTCCCTTAGCCTTGTATACAAATATCTTCCTAGTTTCCCCCCAAGAGCAGGGTCCATTTTTTTTAAATCAACCATATATAAGACATAGACTTATATAAGTATTTAAGGCATCATAAAATTATAAAGATTTCCATGAATTTCCAATAAGATTAATGGGCCATGGGCCATGAAGATTACAAAACCTCTTTGATCTTGAATTGTGAAACTTTGAAGCTGGATCAATTCAAAAATCTAAAGAAATACAATGAAGGAAAGAGGTACATGTCTTGCTGTAACATTAAGCCAGAAAACTTCTCAGTAATTTCATTGTTTATTTTTAATTTTGTACAGTTAAAGAAATTTTTACATGAGCTAACTATTTCACATATGTCATCCTATTATTATGAATGGAGCATGCTTTATATCCCATTTTTCCTCGGAAAGAAAAACCAATATGCAAGATCCTTTCTGATTCAGAATAATATCGGGATTATATAGAGTGCTCTAAATTCAGTCTCCTTATATAAATTATGCTAATTTTGCATATTGGTTTCATTTTGTTGTAAACACTTTCTTTCTCATGCAATGCATACAACATAAAGTGCAATAAAGTTTAACTGAATTAATAAATGAATAAAAATATTTTTGTAACTATTTCATGCATTATTTCTTAACTGTTGAAGAGAAGATATGGGTTTTTCTTGTATATTGCGCAAGAGCTAATGGCTAATATCTTGACAGAGAGATTCAACCTTATCAGAGCTAAACTATTTAAATTTCTATTTTAGTACAGGATAGTACAGTAAACGGCTTCTAATCTTTTTCATAGCACTTTATAAATTAAGTATTTTTTACAAATCATATTTACCTCTGCTTAGTTTAGTTAACTTGCATTACACCATAATTCCCTTCTTTCCACAAGTTACTCTTTCTAATCTTTGAACCATAAATCCCTTTCAAATTTCTCCTTCTTCCAGCAAAAAGACTCCAGAAGGGGTTTCCAGACCCTGATAAATATCATTGTTGAACTTTCTATAATCAAGCAAGTCAACATATTCTATATTCAGATAGATAGATAGATGATAGATGATAGATGATAGATAGATAGATAGATAGATAGATAGATAGATAGATAGATAGATAGATAGATAGATAGATAGATAGATAGGTAGATGGGTAGGTGGGTAGGTGGGTAGGTGGGTAGGTGGGTGGGTGGGTGGGTAGGTGGGTAGGTGGGTAGGTGGGTGGGTGGGTGGGTGGGTGGATGGGTGGATGGATGGATGGAGATGGAGATATATTCAAACTATACATTTATATATTGATAATTTGGAGAGGGTTTTCCAGAGAAGGAAAAAGCCAATCCTGAGACAACTTTATTATTCAGGAGAAATGGGAAAAATCTGATAAATCCACTGTACCTCTTTAGATATATTTCATTCAGTTCTTACTGATTTTAACATAAGGGATTTAAAGATTTGTTTAACAACAGAACAACAGATTTATTAAAACAACAGAAATTTTACCTCTGATTAGCATGTGCCATTAATATCTTAGTGCCTAAATCCTATAAATATACCTTTCCTTATTTATTGGAAAGCAATGTATTTTACGGAGCTCCAGTCTTCTGTGTGTTTCTTTAGAAGTAATTACTGCTTACTTCTGGAGAGTCTGCTGGATTTGGAACTGGGTGGTCAGGGTCCAAATACTATATCATCTAAGAACTCAAAGAGTGGCTTGAGGGGGAAGCAATTATCTGTCAACCTGAATTCCCCAACTGTAAAATGACTGTTTTGTTCCAAGGCAGCATGCAAAGAGATTTATGAATTGCTGAAATAGCTCTGTGATGAAAGGGAGAGATTTAAATGCTAAAGGACACTCATGAAGAGCAAAATAATAGCATTAAGAGCTATATGCCAATTAATGTGAAATTGATCTCAGTAAGGGAGGCAAATCACACCTACCTGACAGTGCAGAGGAATTACACTGTGAAGGGAAAAGGAACTTAAATTTGAGGAGAGAAAGAGATTTAAACTTACACACCATGGGCTTGAAATGTGAAAATGGAATCTTGCCTGCCTGGAAGGATAACCATGTTCACAGTGTACCTTGTTACTGATTCCATGAAAACCTGGAATGTCCTACTGTAGGAAATGATCATTACATTAGGTTTGGCCCATTAGAGTCTTGTACAAATGATATGAATTCTGTTCTCATAACAAGATTTCTGATTTCCAAGTTACTTCCAAAATTCAGGATCTCCACCAGAGGTGGTATTAGCAAGTTCCGACTAGTTCTGGAGACCCGGTTGCAGAAATTTCAAGTAGTTCAGAGAAACGGTAAATATCAACTCTGACTGGCTTCACCCCCATCTATTCCCTGCCTCCTGAGTCTCAATGTGAGGGTTGCAACTAGCATCCAAAAGTAAATCAGAGTCCAAAGCACCGCATTGCTCAAAGTTCTATTTATTAAGAGAGCCATGTTGGCACATCTGGGAAAACCTGAATCTGAAGGCTTCCAACCAGTTGAAAGTTCATGATCTTGCCCTCACACCCACAAGTCCATTACATGGTCCAATCATCCACTGCCATGCTGGCAGCTTCTACCCATCCAGTTCCAGTCAGGTGCAGAGGTGCAAAGACAAAGGATGACCTTGGCTTTCTAGAAAGAATTTTGTTATGGCTACATATCATCTAACTCTGTATAATCCCCCCTCCCATTTTCCCACAATAGAAAATGCATAGTAGAATAATAGAAAGTTTAGCAGGCCAAAGATCCAAAAGAAAAGATGGCTGCAGGCCTGACATCTAGCTGATTGGGAGAAAATGGGCATTGTGAAGTAACGTTCCCCTGGAGTGGGGAGGGAATGGAGATTTTATATATCCTTCCCCTGCCATACCCACCTAGCCATGACCACCAAGCCCATGACCACAGAACTGGTAGTAAAAAATTTTTGAATCCCACCACTGACTTCCACCCTAAAGTGGAAGAAGGTCCATTCAGCAGCAGGAAAGAAGAGAAACAGGCAAACATTCATAGTATTTATGTAAGGGTCCCCTATAATGTTAGCTAATGTTTATATGATTGCCTCTGGGGCCCAAGTTTAAATCTGATTGCATCTGATACCCAAACTTAAAATTGCTTCTCTATATTGAACTTCCTATATATTTTTTTAAAGTTGGCAGTCCTTTATGTGATATTCCTACAGATATTGTATTTTCTTCAGGTCATCCAACTTTTTGACAATAGTTCAAACACTACCCCCCGGCAACAAGTCATTTAAGCTTTACAGATGTTAATACCAGATTGGCAATGAATCTTCTCTTAACTAAATTTGGGAAAGGATGATATTATTTAACTATGCTTAACTTGTTACAGCATTCATGTTTTGGATAGCAAAATAGTCAGGACCTCTGAAAATATCCAGAAACGTCAGAATAGTGAGAGGTTCCAGGAGTATCAGGACTATACAACATTTAGTTTTAATAGAAAGGAGAAATAGATAACTGAGCATAAAATGAAAAATTCACATTACTCAGATTCCTTAAGATTCTTATCCCTACAAAATATCCTGGGAAACTCATACAATCATTACATGTCTTCAGAAATCTCAGTTTCAGTGCCGATTTTTCTTGCTAGGCACATCTTATCCACTCCTGTTTTTTTTAATGTTGTATGATTTTTTTTTGAATATTTTCCCCAAGAAGCAACCACCTCAGCCATTGAAACTCAGTCAAAGCTGTATTTTTTTAAATGTACAGAAATTTAGAATCAGGTTTTGAAGCCAAGATTTTAAGAAACTAATATATTACATTGGATCATCTTGACCAATCAATCATCTTGATTAATAGCCTAAACTGATAATTTTCTATTACACTATTTAATGGTCTTATCCTCTGCCATCTCATTTGATGGCCAAAGTATTTGAGCTACATCTTCAGTATCTGTCCTTCCAAAGACCAGTCAGGGTTAATTTTCTTTATGATTGACGATCTGATCTCTTTGCAGTCCAAGGGACACTTAAGAGTCTTTGCCAGCATCACAATTCAAAAGCATCAGTTCATTGGCATTCAGCCTTCCTTAGGGTCCAACTCTCACAGCCATACATTACTCCTGGGAAGATCATAGCTTTGACCATGCAAACCTTTGTCACCAAGATAATGACTCTGCTTTTTAATATGCTGTCTAAGTCTTCAAGGAGTAAGCATCTTCTAATTTCATGGCTGCAGTCACCTTCTCTAAGGAAGAAGATACAGAGCTACTTTCTTAGTGTTTCAGAATGACTTTCCTGATGCATGACTGCAGGGATCTTGGCGCCCAAGAAAATAAAATATTCACTGCTTCCATTTCTTCCCCTTCTATTTGCTAGGAAATGATGCCATCATCTTAATTTTTTAATGTTGCATTTCAAGCCAGCTTTTGCATTTTCCTCTATCATCCTCATCAAGAGACTCTTGGTTCCACTTCACTTTCTTCACCACTTCAAACTGATACTATAGCGCTATATTTATTACATAATGGATTGAAGAACTCTAGAAATGGTATACTTGTTCTAAAACACTTTACCTATACTCTTTCTTAGGGTTCCAGAATGACTTTCCTGATGCACTTCTGGTAACAATGAAATAATTCCTGACACTCAGGAATTGTTCCTATCACTGACTGAGAAGGAATAGGAATAGGAGGCAGCTTGATTTCTTTAGAAAGTAAACAAAAAATGGAAATTGCTGGTGTGGGAAGTATTTTAATAATTATGGAAAGAATTTTAATTCAAATTGTGGCTTATTCCTGTACTGTCTCTAACTCTCCTTTTAATTATTAACGTGACCTACAAATAACTAAAACTAGAAAATAATGTTGCAAAGATAATTAATCCACTTCTTCATCTGATAATTAGTGACCAGTTTGAAGTAATTCACCTGTACCAATAATAGAAGACAGGGGAAATCCTTTCATGAAACAGAGTTTCCCTGGGTACACAGAAGAGGCACCAAACCCTCCATGTAGAAATGCATCCATGAGAAAAGATCTACACACTCAGCAAAGTAAAATAAGAACATTTTCACTGGAGCTCTATGTCTATCAAATTAAACCTTACAGAGAGCACATTCACACATGCACCCATAATCTACAAAAAATACCTTTCCTCTATATAGTTCTAGCCTCTGAACTCCCATTTGTAGCTACTTTTAAGTGCTGTTCCTATGCTCTCAAATAAAATTGCCCATCTCCTCTTCAAACAGTGTGTCCAGTGTCATTCTTATGCCACATGGCTTGAAAGTGGACTAGAACATTCTTTTAACGCTGGCATAGTAGACTTTTATACAGACTTTTAAAAAGGAAGATGAAAACTAATACAAACTAATATAAAGATATGGGAAGCTACCTGTGTAATAATCTTGCTGCAATTATCATAACAAAACTAACATAAGAAAAAGAAACCAAAGAGAAAGTTAAAAGTACATGACAGGGAAAAAAAGAAAAAGAAACATGAACTAATTTTCAATCTTCTTTACAGTAGTTGTAAGTACAATTATAAATGTATCTCTTACTGTATGATTGTAAGGTAACTCACTTCCTTCTATAATCTCTCTCATCTAATCATCAAAACCATATATTATAAGTTCATTTTTTTCTGTTTTACAAAAAACGTCTATAAGGGGTTTCCAGGCAGCAATAAATCTAGATATTGTCTTTTCTCTGATCAAAAAGGTCATTTTAGCAATTTCAGAAAATTCCATTATCTTCATTATAAATTATATTCTTACATAATAGGCACAAGCAACCAGGCCCACATGTGAAAGGTTCAAGCTCACTACTTTATTATATTTCACTACTTTATTATATTGCATTAACTCCCCAGACTGTCAGTCTTAGCGTGAGAACTGATAGATAAGATTCTATAGATCTTAAGTTGGAGTCAATCCTGGCCCTCTTGAGATGGGAACAGGACAACTTGCTACAGCCAATTTGCTATAGCCAATTCCCCATGGTCAACTCCTCATGGCCAACTCATTGTAGCCAACTCATCATGGCCAATTCGCAGGACAACTCACCACAGCTAACTCACCGTGGGACAACTTTCTGTGGGATAATTTAACAATTCAAATACTTAATACAGAATAATAGGGTTGGAAGGGACCTTGGAAGTCTTCTACTCCAACCCATTGTTCAAACAGCAGACCCTACACCATTCAGACAAATAGCTGTCCAGTCTCTTCTTAAAAGCCTCTAGTGATGAAGCACTCACAACTTTTGAAAGGAAGCTGTTCTACTAGTTAATTGTTAGGAAATTTCTCCTTATTTCTAGGTCACTTCTCTCCTTGCTTAGTTTACATTCATTGTTTCCATCCACACAATTAATTCAACTGTAGTCATAAGTTGACACGTATCTCAAGATCTGTTAACTATTTTTATTTGCCTATTATTTCTCATCTATGAACTCTCTTGTGCTGAGAGTTACAAAAGTGTTTCAGGATACAACATGGCATGATAGCTATTCCATATGTTCCATATGACCTACCCAACGATGATTTTTAGAATCTACAGTAACCTTGACTTTCTGATATCGCAAATATCCATTCCACACAAATCTGACACCATGCCCTTCTAAGAGCTTTCTATTTCTCAGCAGCAACCACTCTTTCATCCAGACCAAACAGCAGGCTGCAAAATACAATTTTAAATCATAAATCCAACCCTCCTCTTTCTTTTGCACCTTGGACACCTTATATTAAAAACATGGTTTCTTATCATGCCACACAGATTTAGATATGTCCTTTTGCTGCTGTTTAAATGATGCATCAACATTTGCCAAAACAGATATCGTCTCAATCAAAAACATCATTCTAGGCAAGGGATTCATTTTATCACAGAAATTCTTGCCAGCAATGACAGTGGTATTCATCAATTCTATTTGATGTTCTGTTTTTATAGTTTTGTTAACATTTTCATCTTCTGCTTATTAATCTTGAATCCTACTAATGAACCAAATTATTTTAATTTGCCCATTAATATTTCAATTATCTTTAAAGGATCTTCCAGAACCAATACCAAATCATCTACAAAAGCCCTTGAGTTATAAGATTCTTTAAAGATTTTTACTCCCACAATCTTCTCATCTTCTTTTATATCTCTGCTTAGTTTTTCGGGAACCAAAACAAATAAGAGAGGAGACCACTGGCCTTCCTGTCTTGTTCCTTTTTTTATTTTACAAGGTTTTGTTAGATCTCCATTAACAATTATTTCAGTAAGTCTAAATCGATCTTATCCATTTATTAAAGTTCTCTTCAAAATTCATATCTTCCAAAGCCTTGAACAGGAAATCCCAGTTCAAATGGTTAAAGGTTTTCTCTGCCAAAAAGAAGATCAATAAGGCTTACTTTCCATAATGTGGCTCAAACAGTCAAAAATTTCCAACATATTTCTAACATTTTCCTTTAACTATAAGGTAAAAGGTTAAGGTTCCCCTTGCACATATGTGCTGGTCGTTCCTGGCTCTAGGTGGCGGTGCTCATCTCTGTTTCAAAGCTGCAGAGCCAGCACTGTCTGAAGATGTTCTCCATGATCATGTGGACTGTATGACTAAATGCCGAAGGCGCACGAAACACTGTTACCTTCCCACCAAAGGTGGTTCCTATTTTTTCTACTTGCATTTTTGCATGCTTTCGAACTACTGGGTTGGCAGAAGCTGGGACAAATAATGGGAGCTCACTCCGTTATGCGATGCTAGGGATTCGAACCACTGAACTGTCAACCTTTCTGATCCACAAGCTCAGTGTCTTAGCCGCTGAGCCACCACATCCCTCCTTTAACTATATTTTATGTAAAAAATCTACATTGATCTTCATGAAGACAGTCCTGCAAAATCCAGCTAGAATCATTGCGAACAACTTGTAGACATTATCATTAATGATAATTGCCCTATACTTTCTTGTTAAAGTCAAATCTTGTCCCTCTTTAGATATAGGTGCTGTATTGGCCTCTTTCCAACTCTCTAACATCTTTCCTTCCTGTAGGATATAGTTCAACATGTTTTGCAAAGGTTGTAAAAGTTCATCCTTAAAACATTTATAACAAGAACCTTGATAATCCATCTGTTCCACGTACCTTTCCGACTTTAATCTTTTTTATAGTTTCAGAAACTTCCCTTATCATTATAGGTTTGTTCATAATCTGTCTTTGTTCCTCTGTAATCTTTGGTAAATTTTGTTTCTTTAGATATTTATCTATTTTCTCTAGAGAGATGTCACTTTCTTTGTACAAATTGGAATAACATTGATGCATTGTCCATTAACACACTATCTCCCTCTTACAATTTCAGTATGATTTTCTTTTCTTTTTCTTTTCATAATTTATATGCTAGCCACTTTCCTGATTTATTTGCAAACATAAACATTTTTTCCTTTACATAATTCATTTGTATTTCCATTTGTCCTACTGTCAACCCAGATAATTTCTGGGTGGAAAAGGGAAGATGTATTCTTTTAGTCACTGGAAAAGCTTTCAAACACACCTGCTTATTGATATAAACATCCATGTTTTACTTAACAAACACAACACAAAGAGTTTGTTGTGACAAAAAGAACACAAAGTATAAACCTACTTTCTAGGGATTTTATCTCTTTGATTGTAATCTTTCCACAGATTTAGACAGTTTTGAATAAACTTTTATAGATTATGCAGCATGGTACACTGTTTGAAACCATGTTTCAAAATCTCATCAAAAGCTGGCAAAAGGAAAAATAACTAAGCAATTTTCTGATTTGGGGTCTCTTTTATTCTCTGTTCATTTCTCACTGGGAAAACAGATTTTAGTTGTACAAGGTGAAGATAAAAACACATCATAAAATGAACATTGGAGGTAGACCACCATTTGCATTCTTTCTGAACATACAATACAATACAATAATAGAGTTGGAAGGGACCTTGGAGGTCTTCTAGTCCAAACCCCCACCTAGGCAGGAAACCCTATACCATTTCAGACAGATAGCTATCTGTCTGACTATCTGGCTATCTGCTGCATGTGTGTGTGCAATCCACTGCCCCCGTGACAACCAGCTGATTGTCAGGGCTCACACAGGCTCTCATGTTGTGCACGCATGCACAATTTGCCTTTTGCCATAAAAACAGGTATAGAGCACGGGCGGGTGGGTGGACCAAAAGAGCCACTGTATTAATTTGCTCTCAGCTGCTCCGGGCCACTACCGGTTCGGGAGAACTGGACCGAACCGGCAGCAACCCACCTCTGATGTGTCTGTGTGTATCTGTGTATTTCTCCTAGCACATTTCTAAAAATGTCCTAAGATTGTAACATTACTGTCAAACTTCATTATCAGCTTTCAGAGATTTATTAGGAACTTCAGAGAAATGAGCTGTTGGTTCCTTTTAGAAGTGAGGATAAATATTCTTTCAAAAAAGAAAGAGGGAGAAACTACCATCTTCTAAGAACCCATTTTTAATGAAGAATAAAGATAAAATATAATTTTTGGAGAAGTTCATTATGCATGGCACTGTATAGTGTTCAAGAAAGCAAGCCCTTGCCCAGTGGAGCTACTGTCTCATATTGGGAACAAGAAATGAAGGGTTAGAAAATGGACAGTTAAAAAAACAGGAAAGCATGGGATTAATAATGCAATACTGTACATTTCTGCACATATGTAAGCCATGGACCAGGAATCTGTTACTGTTGGATATATTTGGAACTTGAAGATCAGTCTACCGGTGTTTTTCTCAAAAGGGTTTTTATGCACCTGTCTATTCAGAATATCCTTAGGGGACTTCATCAAGCAAATGATTTATGTGTGGTATTTTGATACAACTGAGTTGACACAGATTTTCAGAACTTTACAATCTTGTAAGATCCATATAAAATACCTTCCATTCAAATAAAAGTACCCTGCCATCTGAGTGATTTCTTTATTCTCCTACTTCATCAGCAAAAGTTCTGTGAAAAACTCCATCTTGACTGATGTTTACAGCATTTTGACTATCTATTACAGAATTTACCTAATCCACAAGCCACGGTGGCACACTGATTAGAGTGCAGAACTGCAGGCTGATTCTGCTGCCTGCTGCCTGCCTGCAATTTGGCAGTTCAAATCTCACCAGGCTTAAGGTGGACTCAGACTTCCATCCTTCCAAGGTTGGTAAAATGAGGACTCAGATTGTTGGGGGCAATATGCTGACTCTGTAAACTGCTTAGAGAGGAGACGACTGTTAGAGAGGACTGTAAAGCACTGTAAAGCAGTACATAAGTCTAAGTGCTATTGCTAAGTGCTATTAAAATATGAAGAAATTAAGGCTGCTTTTATTAATCAATCCATTGTTTTCAGCATGATTGTGTAATAATCACTTCATGATATTCACCGAAGTCTGTATAATATCATATCAAACCGGTTGACCCAGTGATTTAATGGCTGATATATTGCACTTTGTTTCCAGATCTTCCTCCCCACCCCACCCCCGTTTGAAGTAACATTTACTCTCCTCTTGTTTTCCGCCATTCTATATAGAATCATGTGAAATATTAGTACTGCTTTATAAAGCCTTACTAAGACCACACTTGGAATACTGCATCCAGTTTTGTTCACCACAATATAAAAAACATGTTGATATTCTGGAAAGAGTGCAGAAAAGGGTGACAAAGATGATCAATGGAGTGGAGACTAAAACATATGAAGAACAATTGCAAGAATTGGCTATGTCTAGTATAGTGAAAAGAAGGACCAGGGTTACATGACATGATAACTGTGTTTTGATATTTGAGGGGCTGCCACAAAAAGAAGGGGTCAATCTATTTTTTAAAGCACCAGAACACAAGACAAGAAACAATGGATGGAAATTAAGCAAGGAGTGAAACAACCTAGAACTAAGGAGAAATTTCCATATATATTCTTCTCCTGATGCTGAATAAAGGAGGAAACAAGAGACATAAAGTAAGCAGGGGAAGAAATAAGAGAAGAACAGAAAGCAGCAGGCATTGCAGGGAGCAAGAGGAGCTTCTTATTGTCCATATCTCTAGTGACCCCCAAAATCTGGACTTCTTAGAAAACTTTTAATTTGTTGTTTCTTCCATGAACCTTCTGAAGAAAGCAAATAGTCAACTATGTGGACTTAGAGGAGCAGATAGAAAAGAGATCAAGGTAGGCACTTAGTTACCATTATTTTTCCTCATTCAAGTTCTGCCATTATTCTGTCCCTTTTATTCGCCTGGCAGGAATAATCCTGCCTATTTAGTTGATAGCATCTGATTAATTGCCCTGAACAATCCCCCCCTTATTTTTAGCCATAAGTAGATCTTGGGTAGAATAGATATTTGCAAGAAAAATGTGAATATGAATCTAAAAGTTAGAAATCTTCCTTTGTCAGTAAAATCTTAAAATACCTTCCAAAATACATGCTCATTGACTTATGATGTCAGTAAGTGCAGCTGGTCTTTAAATATAATGTGGGACTCATCATTTCCAGAGTGAATTCAGGTTATCTCTTTGCACCTCTGTTAAAGTCAATTTACAGAAGAACAATGTAAGTATGCCTGCAGTAAATCCACACTGGTACATCAAAGATTCATACCAGTCTTAGCAAGTGTCTGTGTGCATTTGCTTTTAATTATCAAGGTCTTAACTTTAAGGTGACTTAATGGAGCAGAAATCAAAACTTTGTTCTGAGCTCAGGGATTGGCTTGAAACAAATTGGTCTACTTTTTGAGTCTGTTTCTTCCTTCTGTAAAAGGAAACATTCCTGGAGTAGAAAACTTTGGTCCTCTTATATTGAGAAACCTAAAATATTGTAGTTAACATTTTGCAATAGCACTTACACTTATATATTGCTTCAAAGTGCCTTGCAACCTTCTCTAAGCAGTTTACAGAATCATAAATATTGCTCCCAAACAATCTGGGTTCTCATTTAATCAATCTCAGAAGGATGGAAGGTGGAGTCAACCTTGAGCCATTCAGGATCGAACTGTTGGCAGTTGGGAAGAGTTAGGCTGCAATACTGCATTCTAACCATGTGCCACCATGGCTTTTACCATTTATCTCATGTACTATTTAGAGGAGAAACTGAGGCAGAGTGCTTATTTTATATATAGCAAAAGGTAAGTAAGTTTCAAAATAGTAAATAGGTTTTAGGCATTTTTGTTATAAGTAGAAGTCTTCTTTCACTGTTATGTTACAAATAAATTTCACTTGTGCTATTGCACAGCTGGGGAGAAACACTACTTAAGGAATCAAAAAGGTAAAAACTTATTTAGAAATTCAGCCCACTAAACTTGGAAGAAAGGAAAAACTTGTGCAAATCAGGATGCTATAAAACTCCTGAGCAAAACTCTCAAGCCATTTCCTACTTTGTTTTTTCTACTTTAGTATCAAAGAAAACTTTGAAATAAGAATTTTAGATTTTCTTTCAAACAAAAGAATGCCACTAAGCTTTATATATGGTTACAAAGTCACATAGGTTGGTGCTTCCTGTTTCATTGCTCTAGATTGCACCCAGGGTGGGCTCTTGACATCTTGGCGCCCGAGGAAAAGTCGTATTCTGACATCCCCTGTAGTTTGGTTTATCTTCTGATTTTGTTAGAAATTTGAAAAAGGCACCCTCTTGTTTCTTTTGTCCTTCAAGACTTCAGCTTATCCTTTTTTTTTCTTTGATCAGACATTTTCACTCCATTTACACAGTGAAGAATTTTAATTACATCAGCACCCATTGTTGTCATATGGCAACAGTTCTGAAAAATTACATGTATCCCTTGAGTGGGGGCGCTATCTCACATTACTGTTGTTTTGTTTTGTTCTCAATATTGGCACTTCCTAATATTGCACTCACATTTGCAAACTGTTAGTGAAGGTAAGTTGATTTCACCTCTGGAGTGGACCAGGTTTCTCAGGATCCCATCCCAGAATGCTTCTTAATTTATGAAATCAGAGATACCTTCAACATAGGGATCTTGGAGACATGGATGCTCTCTTCTTTACGGGTACATAAAAGAGGCCAAAACAATAACATCCAAACAAACACTGGGATGTCAAATGATTGTTGTTGTTGTTGTTGTTGTTGTTGTTGTTGTTGTTGTTGTTCTTCTTCTTCTTCTTCTTCTTCTTCTTCTTCTTCTTCTTCTTCTTCTTCTTCTTCTTCTTCTTCTTCTTCTTCTTCTTCTTCTTCTTTACTGCTAGATCTGTTCATAAAAAGATCAGTAAAATCTTGTTCTTCTCCTGTTTGGATTTATATGTGCTTTCTGTGGGGGCTGTTTTAAAGACCACAAGGAAGCTAGAACTAATCCAAATGCTTGTGGATCAAGCAAATATGGGCATTAATGAATGTGCCATATAACTCCTCTGCTTCAAGAACTGTGATGGTTGTAAGTTTTTTTTTCTGAGAACAATTCAAAGTTTTCCTTCATGGATCAGACCATGCGCATTTGCAGGTCCATCTTCTAATAGTCTCTATCCATCTATTGAGATCTGAAAGAGAAGGCTCATCTAGGTCCCATCCTTCAGGGAATGTCTTCACCTAGAAACCTAGGATTACGTCTTCACAGTTATTGCTTTACTGTGATATAAACTCTGACATGTTTGAATCCTAGGAAAATAAATGAATTTCTATCTGTATTTGTTTTTTTGGTGGGAGGGGGAAACTTTATTTACCTTCCCAGAGTCTATGAGTAATAGACTGGCCTATGAGTATTATAAAGCAAACTAAATAAATTTGGGAATTTGGCAGAAGCGAGTGTGCGTATACTGTCTTGCGCACACACACACATACACACACACACATTTTCTAGAGCATAGTTCATAATATTTCTCCTTTCTCCTGCTGTGTTTTTCTTAAGGTTAAGCTACATGCCCCTTGAAATCTGCAATAGAATTCTCTTTGATCCAAAGAAAGAACAGAATTAAATGGCTAGGAGGCCGATAAATATTCTTAATGTATTCAAAAAGACTATGTTTCTCTCCATTTTACTTGGAATATACTAAGTTTGAGTTCAGAAAAAAAATGTATTTCTCTTTAAGTCACTGGCTTGAAACAACCTAGTCTCAAATATGCTGACTTTAAAGTGGTTTTTGTCCCTTCTGGACTGAATCTAATGTATTAAAAAGCTAATTTTCTACCACATTTGTAATCCCCTTGGTGTGCTTCTATCTGCATATATATATAAAGCATCAGCTCCAGAATAGAAGGGATTTAGTAGAATATTATTCAGGATTTCTTTTAAAGGAAATAAAATAAAAGAAATGCATATATTATGTAAGAAATGACTGAGCCGATGTTTCATCTAATAAGGACTCCAAAAGAAAAGAGAAAGTTGGCACTTTCTCCAGTCACAAGACTTATAATTCGGATCCCCAATTATCTGCAACTCTGGGCATTAACAGCTGTCACAATAGGCTGAAAAATGTTTCAAAAATAAAACTACTGAGTGAAATAAATTAATCCATAAAATAACAAAAATTAAACATTTCTTATATTTCTTCTGTGTTCCAGAGCTTACTTTTTCTAAAAAAGTAGAGTTTTTAATCATCTACCTCAATGCTTGTTTTGCCCTGAAGAAAATAATGACCTGTATTTCATGGTATTAGAACAATGTTGACTACTAACTCCATCCCATGTCATTTAAATTTAGCCTTTTAATTTCATAAAATGACCAATAGCAATAGCATTTAGACTTATATACTGCTTCATAGTGTTTTTACAGCCCTCTCTAAGCAGTTTACAGAGTCAGCATATTGCCCCCAACAATCTGGATCCTCATTTTACCGACCTCAGAAGGATGGAAGGCTGAGTCAACCTTAAGCCTGGTGAGATTTGAATTGCTGAACTACAGCTAGCAGTCAGCTGATGTAGCCTGCAGTACTGCACTCTAACCACTGCACCACCTAGGCTCCCTCATTAGGGCTAATTAGGGCTTCCCCTAAATTTTATGAAGTTGATTTTTTATTTCTAATCAATGTGGAATAACCTGTTCACTTCAGTGTTTCTGTAACCCCCTAAAAATCTGTCTATGGAGATTCTCAATCATCCAAGTCATGGTTGTTTCAGAGGTGCTTTTTTTTCCAAAAAGCAATTGGACTTTCTTGGGTTTTTTTCTTTCAAAAAGTTTTGCTTGTCATCCAAGAAGAAAAACAAGTAAGTCCAATTGCCTTTTGAAAAAAAAAGTGCATTTAGGACCCCCAAAAATCTGTTCCCAAAGCTTCTCCAAGTTTTTTTTTAAATTTTACCACAAAGTCAGATTTTTTCTGATCTTCTCTTTTACCCATCACTTCTACACATTTGAAAACCAAACCATGGAATTCAATGGTTGACTTTCAGTATGTTGTTGCAAAACAAGGGAAGGTCAAGATCTCACTGCTGAGTCTGAAGTAAGATCACATTTTGGTTTGGTTGTTCATAAAACATGCTCTGCAAATTTTGATAAATGAATTTTATTAATTAATTATTGTATGCTGCCAGTTTATAGACCATACAACAAGTCTGTAAAATTGTGTGCTGGGAAAAACTACCTCAGTGTGCCCAACTGGAATATTGAATATGTTGATGAAAATATATAAAATATATGAAAATATTTAAATACAAAAATTGCCTATTGCGTATTTTCAGAAAAAATACAAATAAAAAGAAATGCATTCTTCATACAGCTTGCAGATATTAATTTATATGAACAAATATAAATATAGAAGTCATGATTACAATTTATATAGACATAAGAACCCCTGTAATAAGGTGAATGGATATCCACTGAGTTCTAATTGCAATGCTAAATGTTGGCTGGTGATTCAAATTCTTTGGGTTTTCTATCTTCTTTAAATTTAAATAAGACTTGGATTAAAAGACTTTTAAACAAAGGAATAATGCCCTACTACAGTTGTCAAAGAAGAACTTTTTAAAATAAACAACACACACACAGAGAGACACACAAACACCTCTCTCATTTCTGGTGTGTCAACAAAACTAATACTTCATGTTTTAAGGCTGGTATCTGGGGAAAGACAAAACAACTTTAGAAGAAAGCTTTATTCTTTTTAATCCTTGAATAAAACAAGAGTTTACAAAAACTCATCGAGGCTAATTAATATGTACTTTCAAAAATTTATGGATTATAGAAAAAAATCAAGAAACATTGGTTGTCAATTAACATTTTCACAGAAATGTTTTACAGATAAATTTCTACTTGTCACACCTTAATAAATTCTTCAAGACTAAGTGATGATCTAAATGTCTTAAGTCATACATTTGCATCTATGCTTTTAACCTTTTTACTTATCTGATTACCAACCTGGCAGAAATAGCCCTTGGCAAAGAGCAACATATTCATTTAGTGGACATCTGCTCCATTTTAGTTTGCTTTAAATAAAGAATAAATAATTATCTGACAATGTATGTATTTGCAGAGTCTAGTCTGTGCCTTTGTATAGCAGAATCATAGCTCTCAACCCATCTGTAATCTAGCTCCCAAGGAAGTGGAAGGAACCAGTGTTTAAGGTTTTCTGGAAAGTTAGGAGAATGGGGATTTCATTCATGGGGAAAGGGCATGCCTTCTAGGTCTTCCTGGGTATTAAGCAAAGATGGTATTCAGCAGGTGACCAGTTCTGGAGAGCTGGTAGTGGAAATTTTGAGTAGTCCAGAGAACTGGTAAATGCCACCTCTGACTGGCCCCGACCCCATCTATTCTCTGCCTCCTGAGTCCCAGCAGATCGGGAGGAAATGGGGTTTTTCCCCTGCCATGTCTACCAAGCCATGACACACCCACCAAGCCACACCCACAGAACCATTAGTAAAAAAAAATGTATCCCAACACTGGTATTAAGATGATGGCACTGAGAATTTGGGAAATTACTGTGAAAACTATTAGATACATTTAAAAAGAAACAAACTAGGACCTGACTCATGTTAATGAGATGTAACAACAGACCAAGTGGCAAAATAGAATTAAATCACTTTCAAAAATCTCTGCTGTTCCCAAAATTCTCCCATCCGCTCCAGTGGTGGGTTCCTAACAGATTTACTACCGGTTCACTGAGATGGCGCACATGCTGATCGCTTCACTCGCATGTGCACGCAGCACACATTGCTACGCATGCATAGTTGACTGAAAACAGTCTGGAGAGATGGCAGAGGAAACCTGTGAACCGATTTAGGGTTATGGCAGGCCTGGGTCGCTGCTGGTTCCAGCAACCCAGGATGCAATACCACTATTGGTTCGGCCAAACTGGTCCAAACTGGTAGGAATCCACCACTGCTCCCCTACCTTCTCACCTCTCCTCTCCTCCTCCTCTCCTCTCCTCTCATTCCCCTCTTCTTTCCCTTTTTTTGTGAAATAAACGCTCTGATATGAAACATAATGTCACCCTAGTTCACTGATTACTTTAAGAAACTTTTTTTTGCATGGGATGTTCCTTCAATTTATGTTCAGAGAAATTTGCTTGGAATCACACTGATGGAAAAACAGTGAAGCTTTGCACAAACTGAAATAGCTACAGCCATGGATTTCTGCTCCTATATTCTTTTTTATCCTTTCTTTCATGATTCCTTTGAATTCCTTCAAATCTTAGTCAGCCGTAATTCCTCCTCCTCCTCCTCCTCCTCCTCCTCCTCCTCCTCCTCCCCCCTCCTCCTCCCCCTCATCTCTCTCTCTCTCACTCTTTCTCTCCCTCTCCTTCCATCCCTCCCTCCCTCCCTCCCTCCCTCATTCGTCCTCTCTCTTTTAGTACTATGCAGGTAGACATTGAACAGCAGTCTGATCATTATCCAGCAGCACAAAAAAGTGCTCTGGCTGTAATAGCACTTGATATCTCACCCGAGCAGAATCTGCTTTTAAAAATCCCAATTGTTAAGATCATTTCTAAAAATAAGCGTCATTGTGAGG
Source organism: Thamnophis elegans (assembly GCF_009769535.1). Taxonomy (NCBI): domain Eukaryota; kingdom Metazoa; phylum Chordata; class Lepidosauria; order Squamata; family Natricidae; genus Thamnophis; species Thamnophis elegans. Next base: position 129,494,651 of record NC_045542.1, on the reverse strand, counting down.
TAAGTGGGTAGAGCAGGAAAGGCGCTGTGAATGGAGTACCTGTTTGGACTAGCATATTATATTTTCCTTTTAGTGTAGGAGTATTAGTGTTATTTCTAAAGGTCTCCCCACCCCCCGTTATGATGAATATGAAGTGTTTGTAAGACTGCTAAAGGCTGCAGAAATCAAGGCAACATTTACATGTTGTGAATTCGAAATACAAAGGAGATGCATCTTTCTAATAAAGAAAAACATTTTAAAGTTAATGTCCCTTTCTGTAACCATTCATGTAAAAAAACACATTTAGCATGCAATAAGGATGTCACGATTGTATTATCTTGCATTCTACACATTTCCTGGAGATAGACAAGAAATAGGCAGAAATAATGAATCAGTCTCTAAGCGAGAGACCTCCCCCCGCCATCTCATCATCAGACCGGTATAATAGTATGGGGGAAAAAATCCTTTAAAAATAGTTAAGAATTAATGGGATAAATGCTTTGCATGGTTGAACTTTATATAAATATATGCCGTTATGTGAATCTCATCTTAGTCAAGTGCAATGGTTTTCAATTAGTATTACAGTAATTTTGCAATCCTTCACTGACTTCTATTCAGACGTCTGGCCTGAACAATGCATTTAGAATAAAAACTCAAGTATTTGAAAGACTATGAATGTAATGTTCTCCAGAGGCTTCAGAATAAGAGGTATATCAATCAGTGTATGGTTGAATAAAGGAATAAAATATTTGCTGCTGTTGACAAATATTCTTGAGTTGAAATTAAATACTATGAGTTTATGATTCCTCCTGAGAAAGTAGACAGGAACTATGTCTATATGAAACCACAGGATGAGGTTATCTATTGACACAGATCACATATCGCTTATGCCTGCATATTTAAATAGAAAGAATATAAGCAGACAAAGGTAATATAGCCACAGTTTATTTATGCACATCATAGACTATGAGCAGTGTCACATAATACCCACATATTTTCATTTATAACAAAAACAAAAAGTACTCCATTAAATCCACATCAACAAATGAATCCTCTTGTGGTACCATCTAGGTTTAAGAAAGCGAAATTATACTGCAAAAATGTTCTGTTATATGTGCACACACTTGCTTACTGCACACACATATATACCCCTTCTCAGTTTTTCAAAGGATCAGCAAACTCTTAAAAGTAGTGACATCCACGTTTTGGATGGAGAAGACCGCTGGTTTGAAAGAGGGCTCAAAGAGGCCATCTATGTAAAAACTGTCTTCTTCAACAGGGGTGGGGATGGGGATGAGGAGGAGCCAATGTCGCAACATTACATCATGCGGACTTGACAGTCCGAATCTGCCGATGACACTTTTGCCCCTGGACAGTCCCGCAGGACCTAAACCACCCCAAAAAGATGGTGACTGGGAAAACCTAGTCTGCCCAGAACACCGGGTACCGTTCCGGTATGATGCCTTACCTGTCCTTTAAAACTTTTGGCACTTACACACACGCACATGGTGTATACATCACCTGCGCGACGCTCTGACAAGCAGCTGGCAGCTACAACGCATGCATGAGCCACTTGCATGTGCGCCCGCACTGTGTTTATCCATGTGGGTGATGCCAGTTGGAATGGGATCCAGAACCCACCACTGATCCATATCTGTACCTATAAATTTAGATTTCATTCCATTTTTAGAGTACGTATACGTATATATCTTTTTACTCTTAAAAAATGGATCAATACTCAGATGAAGAAAACTTGATAATTCAAAACATTTTGGCTGGACTTAAAAACATCTCAGAAGGACTTGAGAAATTTGACAAGAAATGGGACAGACTATGGGGTATCACAAAAAAAGATGATGGGGTTGCAGCCCCAGAAACTAAAGAAGCGAACGAAAATACAGAAAACAAAGATAAGAAGTTAGATGAACTTATTAATGAGTGAAGATGGAAAGAAAGGAAGCTGGAAAAGTGACTTTGATAATTTGGTGTGTCACTCTAAACTCCAAGATGCAGGAGAAAAAGAAAGAGCGAAAAAGATGGAGTCAATAAGACAAATCTATTCAGAAATAAACCTGATAATCAAAGTTAAGCTTACATTAATAACAACTCAAGGGCAACAAAACTACATGAGAGATCATTCAAGCCACAAAGTGCAAAGAGAAGTCTTAAACCCTGAAAAGGTCCTGGAAAGAGAATCGACACAACAGCTGGCGAGAGAGGAAAGACCATTTTGTTACTGGAAAGACACTGGTTAATAATGCTAGTTGATGGAAAAAAGCTAGTTAATTATTGACGATTAATAAGTAGAGATCTTAGTACTTTACAGACTGTCCTATACTACCATTGAATGTTTTTTATTAACATAAAATTTACTATGATACTAATAGTGAAATGATAATCTTAGTTAGGATAAATAATTGGGCCATAGAAATGCTAAGGTATACTTTTGTTGATTGTTAAGGAGAAATGTTAATATCTCTTAGATTGTCTTAGATGTCTAATGTTTATTTTCTTAGCACGTAATTAACTAATTTGGGATTGAGGGAAAAGTCCTATAAATAAATCTTATTAATAAATCATTGTTTAAAGACAGCTATAAAGGTATAACATTGTGTGGGCCTATGGAGATAAAAGGTGAGATAAACAGTAAATAACTTTTAGTCAATGACAATAATAACAAGGAAATGTTAATGGATAATATTTAATGATACATACAGGTGTGTTATGGCGGGGGGGAAATGCTTAGATATCTTACTTAACTGAATTTGTTTTAGAATATGTCATAAAGGTGTAATGTTATTGGAGATCTGTTGAAACTGCAAATGAATGCCAATAGGTGGTTGTGTCTTTAAATATAAATGATTCTAGATAAAAGACATTTTTAAATAATGGTAACCAAATGAGAATTGTGGTTCAGGGATAGTAAAATACATAATTTTTATTTCTTGACTTAAAATGTACAACTCAATTTGAATGAAGTATATATAGGGATTGTGGAAGAAACACATGGAATATATTTGTAACCAATTGATACGCTTTCTACAAGATGTAATGAAAGATGATTCTTTTTTTAGTTTTGTTTAACTAAAACAATAAAAAAATTCTCAAAAAAACAACAGGGGTGGGAATACGACATCATCTATCTCCAATCTACAATAAAGTCATTTCAACAGTTCCAAGAAGGCTCCAAACCCATTTGCACCACTCATGTGACCCTGATGACACAGATAAATCTCCAGGTGACCTTAATGACTTGCTAAAAGAATGCAAATGTCCAGCTGTCTGCAAGGAGTAAAAATCCTTCCATTCCCCACTATCCAGTCAGAGCTAAAGAAGCTTCTTGGATGAGAAGTGAAATGTCTTCAAAGAAAAATCAGAAAGTCCAGTTGCCTCTTGAAAAACATCTTTGGGACATCCACAGCTGAAATGCCGCAGGTAGGTTTGATGTTTCTCTATAAAGATTTACATACAAATCGGCCTTTCTTAATAAAATCTCCATGCAGCTCTGATCATAAAATAGAATAATGAGTCTGAAAAGGTTCTTGGAGATCTCAGAGTATCATATTATTTCACACAAATGTCTGCTAATCTTTTGCTTGAAAACTTCAGAGATAGAGCACTGTTCCAGGAAGCAAACCTTCCATGGATTAATATTTGTCAGGGTCATGATGTTCCTCACAATTTCCTTTTGAGTTTGGATTTCAAAAGCTTCTTCCATTGGCCCTTATCATCTTAACGAGAAACTATGGAGAATAAATCCATTCCCACTTTGTTTTGATAGTTCTTCAAATATTTGTAAAATGCTATGATAGACTTTAGTACTTTAAGTCAAACATATTTAGCTTATTTCTTCATAGTATTTATCCTCCAACTATTCACCACCTTTTTTGCTTTCCACTAGATTGTCAAGGAATGAAGAGCTGGCCTTGGAGACAGCAAATGAATAAAGAAATTATTAATAGGAGACTTTCAGAAAAGAGGATGTAGTCATGAGAAGAAGAAAGTTTGAGAGGCAACTGAAAATAATCTTATTTTGATTCTCTTTAGCATAAGATGGGACAAAGAGAAACTTGGACAGGTTGTCAAGATTTTGCTATTTTATCTTACTAGAGTAAATAGCACTACTGGAATCTCTGGAATTTCTTGGTCTGATACAGATGTGGTATTCATCCAGTTCTGAAAGGTTCTGGAGAACCAGTAGCAGTACCACTGCCTCCCAGCCTCCCAGCTGATCTTCATTTGTTGCCCTGAACAGGAGAACAGAGCTGAAAAGCAGGTTAGTAGAGCGAGGAGGGAATGGGGACTTTGTAGTATCCTTCCCCTGCCATGCCCACAAAGCCATGCCCACAAAGCCATGTCCACAGAACCAGTAGTAAAAAAAAATTGAATCCCACCACTGGTCTGATATATCTTGAAAAATTGACATTATTTGTTCTAGTTCCCCAGCATTTTTCTCATATTGTACCAACTAGAACTGAATGCATTATTCAATGTGTAATTTAATTTGTGCAGGATAGAACAAAGACCACATAATTTATCTTTGAATCTTGACCTGAATCATGCCATTCTCAAATTTGCCATTCAAATCAAGTCGGCAGGTTCTCATAGTCTAATTAGCACAACCCAACTGGTAGCTTTTATGTGTGTATATTATTTTACTCCTCTTTGTCTTTAAGGTACCACAAGAGTACGTCCCCCACAACTGCATTCAGGAGTAATTCTAAGGATCTTCTGAGGAAGAAATTATGTATTCACCATCACATGCAACCATTATTCTCAGATAATTGCATTAAAAATCCCTTCTCTCTTTTAAAAATCTGTACAAATATTTTCCACAAAAGCTTATTTTTAATGTATGAATAACTTTAAAATTAGATTTGAACAAATTGTCTTAAAGTTGATATACAACTGGGAGGTTGGTCTGTTTTGCATCATCTTATATTTTGATGAATATAGGTTGGAAATTTTCTCATTTTCATTTGCAGCACAGATTTACTGATAATCAGAACTTTTGAGAAAGTTGTTTATCCCAACATGGAAAATCTATATTGTGTTTAATTATTACTTCTAGTTGCTTGATTCTATTTCTGCATTCACCATTTTTCTTAAATTCCATAAGATATTCTAGACAGTTTAGGTGTATTAATCTCCTTATTGGTTAGCTTTTTCACCACTAGCATGCATCGTGATCTAACTGTCAAATAGCTGTTAGCAGTTTTGTCACATAACTAATGTCAAGTTAAAAACTAACTTCTTACTAAATTAATTCCACCATAAATGGCATTTTTTGCAGAATCAGAAGATTATTCTAGAGTCTATGAAGGATTTGGTCCTGGGTACATCTGGACTAGAACCTGAAAGACTGGGATATCACAACATTTTTTCAAAATAAGGCAGGACTCATAAAGAAAGTATGCATAATATTAAACATTCCTTTTAGGTGCAACTGTTGAGGTAAATTAAATACAAGCTCTTAGAAAGCAATGATGCCAGCAGTCTGAGAAGTCAGCAGGAAAGAACATTAGAAGCTAATGCTGTTGAAAAACCGGAAAACTACCTTGAGGAGGTTTAGTGCAGAGATAGACATTTTGCGACCTGTGGACCTAGATATATTCTTATAGATACCTCTTTGGTGCCTCACTGACTTTACTGTTTACAGTTTTCAATGGACCAAATGAAGAGATATGCTGAAAACAAAGGAAAAAACTGGACTCTTTTGTTGAGATCCTGTAGATACAATAAAACAAGATGGAGGTAATTACCACTTAAAGATATATTGACAAATAAATGGGGATGGTAGTGAGGTGATAAAATTATCCATGTACTCATGACTACAATTTTATGAACCTGCAAATGCTATAATTTTAAGTTTCTCTACCTTTCATGATACTCTCAAAACTCCAAATCTGTCAAAGTTGCACATTTATGGAATCTGTATTAAAGATAGGACAGTTGCTGGTCTTCGGAAAGAAAACCTATTTCATCTTATTTACTTTGTCCTCAGATAGAAAAATCAGCACAAAAGGTTGATAATTATGATCTTGCTCCAGTTTTCCTTTGCTTTACAAACTTACAAAGGTCATGAATGTGAGGACTAGTAGCAAAGCTAATATTTAATCACTGTTGCTCTAAGAAGCAGTCACTAAATGAGGAGTACTGTAGTTGCCAAGAGTTATCTTGTAACCCTTAACTCCAGAAAGCTTTCCTAATATGGAAAGCATAGCAACACTACAAGTAGCAAGTTAACAAGTGAAATACAGTAGATGACAATAGAATAGCTGAGCGTTTTCCTATTATATGTATACAGATACATCATCCAGAATACAAATTGTTCTTCTATTTATCTTCCATTTATAATCTAGAGATATACTTTGGAATAGTTAAAATTTAGGAGAGTTTAATAAGAGATCTGTTTGTTCCTGGACAGCTCTCAATCATGTAAATTCATGTTCTGACTCTGATATATTTACCCATCATTCATACTTTGAACTTTTCTTGGTCTTTGGCATGTCACTGTTTTAGTTTACCCTAACAAGTTATTGCATTTCTATACACTGGTGTGTTTAGATGGACTGATATATAGTTCATTAAGCTCATCATGATCACTAGGAAATGCTTAGAGGTTATATTCTCTTCAAACGTGGATTATATCTTTGTTCAGTTAGCCATTGATTTCTATGTATCTAAACTATTCTTCCCACAGCTGGAATAAAAGTTATAGTTTGTAAGTTAGCCAGAAATAAATAGTAACTAAAAGGAAGCTCATGTTATGCCATGATAGCATCAGAATTCTGTCATTACTCTCTAATAAAAACATACATTAGTTAACTGAGAAATGCTTGAACATTCACAATTACCTAAGGATTTATAATCATTCCCAGGCTTGTAAGACAAATAGACAAATAAATACTTATCATAATAATGTATGGTTGAAATATTTAGAAATGAAAGTCAGATAATTCATTTTTTGATATTTTGTTTTAATGAAACCTCTATTTTAATAAGGTATGTCAGAATATATCATCATGCTAAGACTATGTAAGCATATACTTCAAAATAACAACATATTAAGCCATAGTTATGCTGGTATTTTATATTTGTTTTAATCTCTATTGATTGAAAGTATCAATAAAAGTACAATATTGTTTTAAGATTTCCTGGATCATATAGAGTAGCAGGTGAATTGTATTTAATACTTCATCTTGTATTTTATATTTCTTCCTATATTAGCCAGACTTCAGCTACCTGATATTTAAAGTGACATTGATGTGTGTACAAATATATGTGTAAATCTGGGCTGAATGTATTATGGAGCTGAATGTATTAGGAAAAAAATATTTTATTGTTTTTGAGAGAAAGCTTGTAAAAGTTATTTGAATGCAAGATTGCAAATAACTGATAACAGAAGGTTTTTTTGGGTGGTGGTGGTGGTTCTCTTTCCTTCTCTGGGTCTTCCCAAAATTGTTATGTATCCAAAATGAATAAAGCCATCAAAAGATGAGAAAAATGAAGACACTGAAGAAATAGAAATTGGCAGCTAAGGAATAATGGCCCTATGGAATTTAAAATGAAGAAGCTGAAAGCGCAGATAACCTTGAAAAGAAACAACTTAACAGCAGCAATCCAGAGGCAATCAGTTGTACAAAGTGCAAAATCAATGTAAATCAATGAAATACCACTTTAGTACATATCACATTGATTTATCAAACCTAGGAATTAAAAGGTAGATGACAATTTGAATTTCATGAGTGATTTGATATTAAGAATTCATTATATCAGAGCAATCAGAGGAGTATATTTTAATTAAAGTATCTAACAGACTATTATCTCCAATATGTGCTTATTTGCCAATTGGAATTATCCAGATATCCTATTGTAGTGTACCCATTTTAAATATGAAGTGTTTCTGTATTTTGCAGACTTTTACTTCTATACAACACAAATATTAAACTCCCGTAAATTATTCTATTTTGTTTTATTTTACTTCTATAACTGAACCATTACCCTGAACACAATCAGAGGAAAGCACACTGATAAATATATAATTGATAAAGAGATGATAATAGAATAGATTCATAGACCAAGGTATAATAGATGAATAGATAACTTTTGCTCTGATAATTCGGACAGTTAACAACTGTCATACTTGTTAACTCATGTCTGATTCTCTGCAACCCATGGATCACAGAACACCAGGCCTCCCTATACTCCACTGTCTGTTGGAGACTGCCCAAACCCATGTCCACTGCGTTGATGACACTATCTAACCATCTCATCCTCTGTTATGTCCTTTTCCTTTCAATCTTTTCCAACATCAGGGGCTTTTCCAATGAGTCTTCTCTTCTCATTAGGTAGCTGAAGTATTTGAGCTTCAGCTTCGGCATATGTCTTTCCAAAGAACAGTCCAGGTTGATTTCCTTTAGGGTGGATTGATTTGACCTCTTTGCAGTCCAAGGACTCTCAAGAGTCTAGTTATACTACCCATATTCATAAACCTAGAGATTGGTGAATACTGCACACCAAGACAACTAGACCCAAGAACTGTTTTTCCCAAACACCATCACTCTGCTAAACAAATAATTCCCTCACCACTGTCAGACTATTTACTAAGGCTGCATTACTATTACTATTACTCTTCTCATCATTCCTATCACCATCTCCTTCCACTTATGACTGCAGGACTGTAACTTTGTTGCTTGTATCCTTATGATTTATATAAATATTGATTGTTTCCTGATTGCCTATTTGTATCCCATGGCTATCATTAAATGTTGTACCGTATGATTCTTGATGAATATATCTTGTCTTTTTATGTACACTGAGAGCACATGTACCAAAGACAAATTCCTTGTGTGTCCAAGCATACTTGGCAAATAAAGAATTCTATTCTATTCTATTCTATTCTATTCTATTCTATTCTATTCTATCCTATCCTATCCTATCCTATCCTATCCTATCCTATCCTATCCTATCCTATCCCATCCTATCCCATCCTATTCTAAACATCTTAATAATGGTAGATTCTCTCTCTCTATTTTTTAAAAATCCACTTCTTCTGCAACGTAAATTGCTTTGCAAAGACATTAATGCCAAGTGCAAATATTTTATAAAACTTTTAGCAATGAGACAAAGTGAATAGTAGTAGATAGTCAAGCCTGTTTTGGTCTTCTAAGAGAACTAGATTGTTTTATTGCCACAGTGATTTATGAATTTCTCTGCACATCGGTGACATCTATGGAAATGGTCTGAGGGGTAGCGAGATCTTGCCCCTGTCATGGTCAGACCACTACCTATTGAGGCTTGACTTTCGGAGACCAAACCCCCACTGTAGGGAGGAGGAACCGACCAGGTGGTTCCGCCCCAGGCGACTTATGGACCCTTCGGGGTTCCAGACGGAGCTTGGGGTTATTCCTGATACTCTCGCCCGCAGTTCGGCGGAGACTCTGGTTGCTGCCTGGGATCTGGCAGTGGCGGAGTCTCTTAACCGGATTGCGCCTCTACGGCCGCTCCGAGGCAGTGGATCCCGGAAGGCTCCTTGGTTTACTGAGGAACTCTGGGAGATGAAGCGCCGAAGGAGACGCCTAGAGCACCTATGGAGGTCCAGCAAATCCGAATCGAGCCGAGCATTTTTGACAACCTGCACCAGAGATTACGTTCGGGCAATCAGGATGGCTAAGAAAACACACATTGCCTCTCTGGTTGCATCTGCTGAGTCGCGCCCAGCCGCCCTGTTTAGGATAACCCGTTCCCTCCTAAATAGGAGGGATACAGGCGATCCGCTGCAGGGCAGGGCTGAGGACTATGTCCAATTTCTCGCAGACAAGGTTGCTCGGCTCCGGGCGGACCTGGACTCCAATCCCGCAGTACCAGCCGAGGCACTAAGGGATGATCTGGTAAGTCATCGTTGGATTGAGTTTCAGGCTGTTGCCCCTGAGGATGTGGACAAGGCCATGAGAGCTGTAGGTGCCTCCACATGTGTGCTGGACCCGTGCCCTTCCTGGCTGGTTGTAAACAGCAGGGAGGTAACACGAGGCTGGATCCAGGCGGTTGTTACCGCCTCACTTCGGGAGGGGATCTTTCCCCCCGCTTTAAAGACAGCGGTGGTGAGACCCCTCCTGAAGAAACCATCCTTGGATCCAGCTGTTTTAAATAACTATCGTCCAGTCTCCAACCTCCCCTTTGTGGGGAAGGTTGTTGAGAAGGTGGTGGCCTTTCAGCTCCAGCGGTCCTTGGAGGAAGCCAGCTATCTCGATCCGTTCCAGTCTGGCTTCAGACCTGGCTGCAGCACAGAAACCGCTTTGGTCGCGTTGACCGATGATCTCTGGAGAGCCAGGGATGGAGGCCACGCCTCCATCCTAGTGCTCCTTGACCTCTCAGCGGCTTTCGATACCATCGACCATGGTATCCTTCTGTGACGACTGCGGGAGGTGGGGGTGGGAGGCGTTGTTTTACAGTGGTTCTCCTCTTACCTCTCGGACAGGTCGCAGTCGGTGTTAGTTGGGGAGCAGAGATCGACCCCTAGGCCCCTAACGTGTGGGGTGCCTCAGGGTTCGGTCCTGTCCCCCCTTCTTTTCAACATCTACATGAAACCGCTGGGTGAGATCATTCGACGGCACGGGATAAAGTACCATCAATATGCGGACGATACTCAATTGTATCTGTCCGCCCCATGCCAACTCAACGAAGCGATGGATGTGATGAGCCGGGGACTGGATGCTGTTAAAGACTGGATGGGGGTCAACAAGCTTGTGCTCAATCCAGAAAAGACCGAGTGGCTGCTGTGTTTCCCTCCCAAGAATTGGCCAAGTACTCCATCTCTCAGGCTGGGGGGTCAAACTATACGCCCCTCAGACAGGGTTCGCAACTTGGGAGTCCTCCTGGACCCACAGCTGACCTTCGAACATCATTTGTCAGCTGTGACCAGGGGGGCATTTGCCCAGGTTCGCCTGGTACACCAGTTGCGTCCCTACCTGAACCGGGAGGCCCTCACAACAGTCACTCGTGCCCTTGTGACCTCTAGGCTGGAATATTGCAATGTGCTCTACATGGGGCTGCCCTTGAAGAGCATTCGGCGACTCCAGCTAGTCCAGAACGCGACCGCGCAAGCGATAGTGGGTGCACCTCGGTTCACCCACGTAACACCTATCCTCCGCGAGCTGTGCTGGCTACCTGTTGATCTCCGGGTGCGCTTCAAGGTGCTACTTATCACCTATAAAGCCCTTCATGGTAGTGGGCCTGGGTACTTGAGAGACCGCCTACTGCCAATTACCTCCACCAGACCGATTCAATCGCATCGATTAGGCCTCCTCCGAATCCCATCTTCTAGCCAGTGCAAACTGGCAACTACCCGGAGGAGGGCCTTCTCGGTGGCTGCTCCGTCCCTTTGGAACGAACTCCCCGTGGAGATTTGGACCCTCACCACCCTCCAATCCTTCCGCGCTGCTGTAAAGATCTGGCTGTCCCGGCTGGCCTGGGGCTAAGATTATAGCCCCACTCGAATTGTGTGATTGTTGCGTTTTTCTCTTTTAATATGCTGTATTGTTTATCGTTTGTTGTTTTCCCCTCCCTTTTGAATTGTGAGCCGCCCTGAGTCCCCTTAGGGAAAAGGGCGGCATACAAATAAAGCCAAAAGTAAAAGTAAAGTAAACACTGCTTTGGACTTGAGAAGGAAGAGAACAAACAATTGCTGACCAGAAATTTTGAAGATTAATGAATAATTTGTAAGTTAATTTGTGATGCTAAATGTACCAATAATTTTCATGGCACTGAAAAAAAAAAGATTATTGGCACTTTTCTCTTGTTTCACCCCTTGCTTTCCCTTGTGGAAACCCAAGAATAAATGATCTGCTTAGAAAATGGTTTGCTTGTTACAGTTATGTGGTTTAATCATAAATCTACTGAAGCAGGCATATGACAAAGAAATGAATCTTTAAAAATTGATTTATTGTTTATGGTGAAAGATTTAGAGAATTAGTAAAGGAAAAGGGTGGTGAAAAGCTCAAACTGAATCTTCAGAATAAGGGGAGTGAGCAGAAGTTTTAAAAAGTGAAAGAAACAGTGTAAAAGTAGGATAACTGCAGGAAGAGAGAATGTGAGCTGGTCTGAAAGAGTATTAGAAGACAGATTAATCTAACAACAGAACAAATGAAAAATCAATGTAAGGAAAGGTGAGGTAGAAGCTGCTTAGACAGAATGAAAGGAATTAATTGTAAAATTTAAAAGAGAGAGAGCAAGGCGGGTGAGGGAGATGTAAACAAAGAGTTTTGGAAAAGGCGGCTTAAAATCTCCAACTTTCATTTTATAGGTTCAGCCTTGCATGTCCCTATTCTGCATGGCCTGAATCTGCACTGTGTCATTGTTAGGCTCTTTCATTGTAAATTTGATTCAAAAGTCATTTTTTTCCTCAGCATGAATCCACTGAGCTTTCTTAACAAGACTTATTGAACTAAAAGGGATCTGTTTACAAGAATGTCGTAAAATTGAATGATAATTAATGGAAAATGTTGGCTACCATTTGGAGGGAGAGGGGGAGGGAGGGAGGGAGGGAGGGAGGGAGGGAGAGGGGGAGGGAGGGAGGGAAGGAGGGAGGGAGGGAGAGAGAGAGAGAGAGAGAGAGAGAGAGAGAGAGAGAGAGAGAGAGAGATATCCATATCAATGGTGGGTTGCAAGTAGTACGCCCCGGTACGGGTGTACTGGAGCCTGCCCGGAACACTGGGTACCGTTCCGGTATGATGCTCCGGAGGGCCCACCTGAGCTCCTTACTTGTCCTTTAAAACTTTTGGCACTTACACGCATGCACATGGCATATACGGCACCTGGACGACGCTCTGACAAGCAGCTGGCAGCTACAATGCATGTGTGAGCCACTTGCATGTGCGCCCACACTGCGTGCATTCATGTGGGTGACGCCGGGCCCATTCCAACTGTACTGGTTGGAATGGGATCCAGAACCCACCACTGATCCATATCTGTACCTATAAATTTAGATTTCTTTCCATTTTTAGAGTACGTATACAGGCAGATAATCACTGTTGTAGCAAAGATGTGAAAGACAGCAAGAAATACTTTAAACTAATAGAAGCAGAGAAAATAGTCCTTCGGGATTGGGCGGCATATAAATTTTATTAATAAATAAATAAATAATACAGAGCAATTTTGATGGCTTTGTGATAATGTTTTGGAAGTGGGTGAAGAGGGTAAAACAAGAAGTGGATAAAGGTGACTAATCAAGTTAAGAAGGTTAAATAAGTATTATCCATCAAGAGGAGTAGAATTGAAAATGAAAGTGGCGTGTGACAAACTTAAAAAAAAAATATTCTACAATTTTCACCAATTTTATCATTTCAGTCAGAACTCTGCCAAAGAGTTTCTTGGGTACAACTAACAAATTTACTGCTGTGTAGCTTTTGTATTCACTCATGTTATCTTTCTATTTGTAGAAGGAAGGATAACAACATTCTTCTCTTTGTCTGACACAGATACAACCCTCACATATGCATTAAGGTTGATTAACTCAAAGGGCTCTCTGGTAATCCATTCAATTTAAGTAATTATTATTTGGTTTATTTGATCCAGAAGCAATTACTTCTGTATTTGTACAGTGGTTAGATGGAATTAACTGTAAGGTTAAGACTTCTTCGTGAAATTGATATGTTATTTATATCATCTGTTGAATAAAAAAAAGTTTATACTGTATCCTGTAAATCCATGGAAAGTTGCATTGAATAATGTGAAACTACGTGTCTGATTATCTTAAAATATTATAGATTGACTTATTATTTTGTGAATCCAAATTCCTCAAAGTGTTTCTTAGATAGATAGTTCTATGGCCAGAAATTAATGCATGTCAAAATAATTTATATGATTGTCTCTAAACCCTTGCTAATGTCTACTTCAGTATATAAAAGTGAAAATTGGATACGTGGGGGGGGGGGAATTAAAAGTACAGTGAATACAGTGGAAATGCATGACTCATGATGTATAAGTGATAAAACAAGGAGAAATAATTCAAGACTGAATTAGTACTGAATTACAGCAAAGTGAATATAATTAGAAATGACTATAATGAAAGGAATATATTGAGTCTATAGGTGATGTAGAGAGAATTAAATCACAAAACAAGTATATCAAGGATGAGAAAACGTGTTGTGAGTGGACAGGGATGATGAACTCTTTGAAATAGAAAAGACATACAATACAATAGCAAAGTTGGAAGAGAACTTGGAGGTCTTCTAATCCAACCCCCACTAGGCAGGAATCCCTCTACCATTTCAGACAAATGGCTATCCAACATCTTCTTAAAGACTTCCAGTGTTGGGGCATTCACAACTTCTGGAGGCAAGCTGTTCCACTGATTACTAATTGTTCTAACTGTCAGGAAACTTATCCTCAGTTATAAGTTGCTTCTCTCCTTGATTAGTTTCCACTCATTGCTTCTTGTTCTACCCTCAGGTACCTTGGAGAATAGTTTGACTCCCTCTTCTTTGTGGCAACCCCTGAGATATTGGAACACTGCTATCATGTTTCTCCTAATCCTTCTTTTCATTAAGCTAGACATACTCAGTTTCTGCAACTGTTCTTCATATGTTTTAGTCTCCAGTACACTAATCATCTCTGTTACTCTTCTCTGCACTCTTTCTAGAGTCTCCACATATTTTCTACATCGTGGTGACCAAAACGGAATGCAGTATTCCAAGTGTGGCCATACCAAGGCATTATAAAGTGGTATTAACACTTCACATGATCTTGATTCTATCCCTCTGTTTATGTAGCATAGAACTGTGTTGGCTTTTTTGGCAGCTGCTGCACACTGCTGCCTCATATTTAAATGGTTCTTCACTAGGACTCCAAGATCCCTCTCACAGTTACTACTATTGAGCAAGGTACCACCTATACTGTACCTGTGCATTTTGTTTTTCTTGCCTAAATGTAGAACCTTACTCCAAAGAAAAAAGGGCAATATATGAACTGGAGTATGAACATGGGGGAAGAAGGATGTTTTGGAAAATCAGAAAAGTATGGAGAGATATAGCGCACCATGTTGGCATACAAATCGTTTCTGTTTTTCTTCTTCTCTACTGCCTTTAATTTCTTATGTTTAGGATTTCTTACTATTTCCTTATGCTTTCCATAATGTTTCTCATTCTGAAAAGGAGGGGGAGGGAGATGATGAGGAGAGAGAACGAGAAGAAAGAAAGAAAAAAAAACACTCAGAGATTTTTAAGTAGAACACATTGATCAAATGTCAGGCAGTAATAAAAGGTGGACCATGTTGCTCAGCAAACCTGCCAAAAGTTGGCTTGCTTGTCAGTTTCATTAGCAATCCAATTGTTTCATATTGTTTTCTTGGGGGCCATAAGGAGGTTTGGCATCTCTGGGCTTTTCTGATGGAATAAAATGGCTCCTTTTTTATAATCCTTCGAAAGTAAAACTGACAATACCATCAAGCTTCAGAAAAACGAATTTCAATTGCTGTGACGTTTCATAATACCGCCATGTCAAATATTTTTCATTATTGGGACTGCCAACATCTCACAGAATTAGCATTACGCCGTACACAATGGATGGCTCCGTTTTAAAACTTCTGACATGACAGATGACAAATTGGAGGAATCCAGTTGCTGTTATGAAATTGAATGGGGAAAAGAACCCTAAGTATCCCTTGGCTGTTAATGAGGTTTTTGCTAAATTTTATGATCCTTTATGCACCCTGGACCAGTTGGTAAGTGATGGAGAACACATGGGGTGTTTACAAGCAGGAAGGAGAAGAATAGGCTGTCGGATTCTGACAAATTATCCCTGGAGAAGAAAATAACTCCTTAAGAAATATATATTTGGTGCTAAGTTAATAAAAGCTGGGTCTGATAGATTCCCCATGAAAGTCTGCAAGACCCTTTCCAAGTATACTTTATCCCCAGTCCTGTCAGAAGGGTCTGAAAAGTTTTAACACAGTATCTGAAGACAAAAATCCTTCCTGCCCCTAGCCCATAATAATTTTCTTTCCTGTCCTGGTGTAAGAGAGATGGCCTGAGGGTTCATAGCTTCACTTGCCAATAAATGCAAATGAAATCGCCAGATTCAGACATCACATTACTGACGCAGAGTGAAAGAGGTACAAAGCTATAATTCAGCGGCCAGCTTAGGTGGGCAATGCTGGTTTTGGATGTAAAGTGTGAACTAATGATACATCCGTTTGAACCATTGCTGGGGGAAAAAGAGAGTCCATTAGTGTCCATAAATTAAGGCACTGAAAGGATTTAAGGTGGAAATAAGATGCACATGCCTTGATTCTAAATATATTTTGGAAGCTAGACCTTTGAATATTGCTTTTTCCCATCCTAGAAAGCATGTCTGTTAAATGTTACAAAGTCATAAATGTTACAGTGTTAAATGCTTACTTCAAAATGAGATGGCCAGCAAATATATTTAATAAATAAATAAATAAATAATAAATGTTACCAACAGGGATTTAATCACTGTGCTATGCTTTTTAAAAATCATTGTAGGTCCCCCCTTTTAATTCTATCCATCTTGACTTTGCAAAGCATTAAATAGCTATCAGGAATAATTAGAACAATGGGAAAATAAACAGCAACACCCAGTAACTTATACCAGAGGAACAACTTTGGCACAGTACAACAGATACTGTAATAAAAGCAAGTAGGCTGTTTTATTGTTGGTAGAAGGCATCCGTGAGTATTAACTGGCAGTCACTTTTAAAAAATGGGTGGAACCTTTGAATACTAGTGCAAGGGTGTCAAACACAAGGCCCAAGGGCCAGATTTGACCCACATGATACTTAGATCTGGCCTGGTGGCTGCCCTGGAAACAGGGAAGGACTTGCCCGTAGTGCTTCTGCTAGTGAAAACAGAGCTCGGGAGGCCAGCACTCCCAAGCTCCATTTAGCTGGTAGAGGGGTGCAGGAAGCCATCGCAGCTGAAAACGGAGCTCGGAAGCCCATTTTCGCTGCAGAGTGCTCAGGACACCACAAGTGACCCTGATATGAGTGACATTGAGCTGGCCATGCCCATCATTGCCATGCCCACTCTGGCCCTGGTTGATGGTATTGGGAAGGAATGCTAAGCATTTGAGATAATGCAAAGTTCAAGGGAGATTTGTTTCCCTTGTTTATAACTGCATTGCCATGGATCATTGCATTTTGCCATTGCAGGTATTCTAATTCAGACTTACTTTTTGATAATTGGTTATAGTTACTAGGAGGAAGGGAGAAAAATGGGAAGGAAGAGGATGAGGATAAGAAGAAAGAGGAAGAGGAAGAAGGAGAAGGAGGAGGGAAGGAAGGAAGGAAGGAAAAGAAAAACAAACAAACAAACAAACAAACAAATAAATAAATAATGAAGTATCAATATCTGAAAATACAAATTGAAAGACTGAACTATAAAATAATAGGGGTGGTCCCAATGGGTGCCATATCAAAACATCTGAGACAGCAGTTAAAACATGTCAATAGCAAAAGCGTACACTGCTTGGATCCATATGTATACAAATTTCATACTTTACAATACCCCAGATGTTCAGGAAGAACACAATATATATGAAAGCTAACACCAGAAAACAACTGGCAACTATAACTTTTCATTGTTGTGAAGAGATAATAAAAACAACACAGACTTACCAATTCCCATAAAAAAATCTTCAGTGGACATGACAGTACCTGGAGAGAGCAGAATAGAAAAGAAAGAACTGGAGAAAAATCACAAAATTCAAAGACCTGCAAATAGCAGTAAAATGGCTAAGGCAAAAGAAATCAAAGATAGTACCAATAGTAAGAGGTGGCTGCCTGGGTCAAATACCCCCAAAACTGGAGCAATCATTGACAAAATCACCACCAGTCAATTGCAAAAGACAGCTTCAACTGGAACATCTGACATCTTGCAGTGATATATTTAACACCATGAAGCAACAGCTTGCCTATCCCAGATCAATGTGAAGAACAAGATAGGTAGCCAAAAATGTCAAATAGCAAAAGCATGTAGACTTATCTACAGGGCTCATATGTAGTCTGTATTTGGCTGATTATGCAGCTTCCCATAATAATAGTCTATCACACCTTGCTGATCATATCTGAGCTTAGAGTCTAAGCAAGGGTAGGCCAGGTCGTGCAGATTCTGTGTTCCAATGTATAATGTGGTTGGAAGAAAAAATGCTGGGATGCTCTAAGCACCTCGGGAAAGGGCTTATCTGCCTCTGCTTGCTTGTCTGATGGTGCTGGACTCCCATTGGCATGTATATGTCAGTGGTGGGTTTCAAATCCCGTTCCAACTGATACGGTTGGAACAGGCCCAGTGGTGTCCTCATGGATGCATGCAGCACGCATGGACATACATGCAGAGTGTATGCACATGTGCGCAGCACGCACATGCATCTTAGCACATCCGTGATGCTCTGCGATGCTCCAGATGCTCCGCGGAGTGTCACTCAGGCGCTGTATGCGCCATGCATGTGTGCGGAAGCGCAGAAGCCTTAAGACACAGGTAAGGAGCTTGGGCGGGTGGGTGGGTCCTCCAGAGCACTGTACCGTAACGGTATCCGGTGCTCTGGGCTGGCTCCAGTATGCCCATACTGGGGCGTACTGCCTGTAACCACCACTGGTATATGTTAAAGACAGATCTTCCAAAAATAAATACATGTGCATAGAAATGTACATGTCTGGCTTTTCTTGCAAATATTGATGCCTAACACCTTGTACTATCAATATACCCTTATGCATGAAGAGCTCTTTTATTCTTGTTGCAGTTTGAAATGACAATTCTAGAAAAGACCCAAATCTTTCCAAACTCTAATAAATGTATTTTTTGGGAGGACAGCGAAACTAAACAATTTTGCTAAACATAAAGATAGTGGAACCAGTGTTTCACATTGTGGTTCCTGATGGCCATTTCCTTCAGACTGAAATAGTATTTCTTAGAAATCAAACAACAAAAACAAAACTTCAAACAAAAAAAAAGGAATGATGCTTCCTCAAATGAAAATGCCTGATTAAAATGTTGCAGTAATTGTCTTGTTAATGGGGCCAAGCATTTGAGGTCTTTGAAGACTGGATGATGGGTGCATTTCCATGCCAAAAGATAGGTCCCTATTGGTACCTTCCATAAATTGAAGCAGACATATACAAAACTTCCCAGTATTTTTGGTCTGCAATTCAACATAGTCCTATTGCATGAGGCATACATTCAATGCTTCTGTCATCAAAGTCTAGAGGTAAGTAATAAAGGGTTTGGTTGTATCAGTCCATGATGTTGGGGAACACAAAGCTGACTAACTGATCCTTAGTTGAATGAGCAAATATGCAGAAACTCCTATTAAGAAAGAAGTACTAGGCGAGAGGAAAAACTAAACTGGAACTTTCTGACATAGGAGTGAATGTTAGTGCCAAGTATTTACTCATGTGAAAATATCTCCCTTCCTAGTAGTCCGAATTGGCACAATCGAGAGAAAAGCTTAAGAGAGCATTAATTCTGTGATTGATAAATGAAGTGAATGGCTGTCTTGCTGGAGACCTAACCGATTTATTCTCTCTATGTTCATAGATTATAGTCAAATTGTTCAAACATCTGCAAATTTAGCTTAAGATCTGCAGTGGTAGAAATCTATTTTGCATGGTTTATGGAGTCCTGGAAGGATTTATATCTTCTGGCTACAGACTTCTCTTGTAACTTCCAGAGATTTACAATACCCCAAACTAGAAAAAAGTCCTCAGTGAGCTTCATTTAAATATCTTGATAGATAATATTTTTTTCCAGTTTGAGACCTTAGCTATGCCTCCTCATTTATGATGAAAATGACGTGGATATATTCAAGTGAAAATGTTCTTTCTGTGTTATAAAACATTATACATTTACTGATGCTACCTAAATTCAGTAAAGATTAACTAAGATATTATACTACATGATCTCTAACCAAATAAAAATTAATTGCTTTATTATATTTAGTATAATATTATTAAATATTAGTATATTATTAAATAAGGATAGTCCATTTTATTTTTACACTGATAATTTATCAGTTTTCTGACCCAAAGCTTGTGCATTTTCCCTCTTATGTATGATGTATTCCTGAGCAGTTTCTCCTAATTTATACATCTTGGCCTTATTTTTCTCATTTTCAAGCAGTCAAAAGTGGTTCTTTTAAAAATGAGGAAGAGGCGTGTGTTGGTTGAAAAGGAGTTTTTAAAAGGCACAGAGGAGAGAAGGAGTGAAGGAAAAAAGCAAGTGTTGGAGATCAATTTTTCATGGCCAGAAATAACTAGTGATGGTATTTTAGATTTATATATGGCTTATGCTAAGCTCGTCTCTTCCTCTGAAGTTTTGGAGGAAATTTTTAAAAACCAGCGTAATACAAGGCCAAAATGTGGTCTGGCCTTTGAAATTTCAGTTCTCCATTGAAATATGGAGTTCTCTTTGATTCCTTTTAGCCCAGTATTGATTCACAGGATAATTGTAGAATAAATTGGGAGGAAGCATCTATGTTGGTTTGAGTTCTCAATAGAAAAATGTAATACAGGTAGTC
Organism: Thamnophis elegans; assembly: GCF_009769535.1. Classification (NCBI taxonomy): domain Eukaryota; kingdom Metazoa; phylum Chordata; class Lepidosauria; order Squamata; family Natricidae; genus Thamnophis; species Thamnophis elegans. Next base: position 129,474,143 of record NC_045542.1, on the reverse strand, counting down.
CTTGACTTATGACCACAATAGAGCCCAACATTTATTTTGCTAAGTAAGACATTTATTAAGTCAGTTTTCCCCCGTTTTAAGACCTTCTTTGTCATGGTTGTTAAGTGAATCACTGCAATTGTTAAGTTAGTACCACAATTGTTAAGTGAACCTGATTTCCCCATTGACTTTGCTTGTCAGAAGGTCACAAAAGGGGAACACATGACCCTGGGACACTGCAACTGTCATAAATATGAGTCAGTTGCCAAGTGTTTTAATTTTGATCACGTGATCATGGAGATGATGCAAAGTTCGTAAAGGTGAAAACTGGCCATATCAGTGGTGGGTTCCTACTGGTTTGGACTGGTTGGGCTCCTACTGGGTTCCTACTGGTTCAGCTGAACCAGTAGTGGTATGGAAGCCTGGGTTGCTGGAAGTGGCAATGACCCAGGTCTGCCACACTCCTGAACTGGTTCCTTGGTCTCTTCTGTCATTACCGGCATTTTTCTGTGGATGCACAGAACAGTTTTCAGTCAAATGCGCATGCGCAGCAATGCGTGGCAGGCGTACATGCGCACGAAGTGAACAGCGTGCATGCAAAATGTCCTCTCAGCGAACCGGTAGTAAACCTGTTAGGAACTCACCACTGGGCCATATGTCACTTTTTGGGGTGCTGTTGTAAGTTTGAACTGACACTAAACAAAGTATTGTAAGTTGAGGACTATCTGTAGTATATACATAAAATAAACAGATAATAATCCTATGCAATCATTCCTCCTTTGGTGGATTAAAAGAGAAACATGCTGTAAGAGATGAATGAAATCAGTAGTTTTTTCCTATATACCCAGAATGTTATTTAAGCTTGAGATCCCATTTAGGAATTCAGACCTGCTTGTTCATTGAATTTCTTGGGGAGGGATGAGGAATATACTAATTTTGGCTGAGAAGGAAAATGCAACTAAAATAGTGTGGGTAAGAAAGAACTGCTTTGTTGCTTAAAGGGATTCTGAGCCCAGGAGACCAAGATGTATCTTTGAAGCATATGATCTGAACAGCGTAGCTGAAGAAGGTTCAAAAAAGGGACAAGCAGTATTATTTTAGGGCTAGAGCTGCTCTTTTATGAGAAAAAATACAGATATTTTTTTGGAGGGAAAGTGGGAAAAATATGGTAGATAAATGCTTTTCCAGCATGGAAAAGAGAATAAGAAAACATTCCCCTCACTGTTAGGCTCATTCACCAAAACTAAATCTATGGATATTTATACATGGGAGTACTTTTTGATACAGAACATAGTTTAGGGAATTTACAGCCATCACTTTAGTAATGATTACCAGTTTAAATGGCATTAACAGAGGTAGATAAATTAATGGATGATGGACTACCAAAGGTAGACTTGACAACTTATAAATGACTTTCTGAATCACAAGCAATATGCCTAATACTATAAACTGTAAACTCTTGATATGGATTACAAACTGGGCTTGGGCACAGAACCAGATCTGTTGATACCTTATAAGATTAGGTACAACAAGATTATGCATTCTAAAATTCTGGGCCAACTGACAGATAAAAATCACTTGCATCTGCTCTGACTTTCAATATGATCGACAGTAGTATCCTTATGGATCAGCTCCAGGAGTTGAAAAATGGAGATGCTGTTTTATGATTATCACCTCCCTTCCTTTCTTCAAAGTTGGTGTTGATTGGGAAGGAGAGGCCACTTCCTAGGCCTCTTCATGGATTGTTGTTATTAGGTCAGCTAGATCCAGGGAAATTTATGATTAACTTTGGATGGGATTTCACTTGCCCTTTCAAGGGTGATGCACAATCTGAGGCTTTCTTGGACTCAAGGGTCTTTTTGATGAACATGTGGCAGCTATAGTCAAAACTCTCCTTGTCCTGTTACAGGTGTTATGTGTACCTTATATGCAGCTCTATCCTTCTTCTCTATTGTAGTTGTCTTTTGTGTCACATTGCCACTCTAGGATTCATCTCTGTTGTTCATGTGATGCATTTCCTGTTCTGTTGTATTACTCTCTAGTAAAATGGTTCCTGTACAGTGATGCTTATAGTGTGCTTACTTACTCTACATGAAACATATAGGACTTCATCTGTATGCCAATTATTCCCTTTCCTATGTCAAAGGGTCTTTGAGATAGTCATTCATGAATTGGTCACCTTATGTTTAACTACTACAATGTGTTCTATATGTGGTCTTGCTTGTTTTTTTTTTTTTTTTTTTTTTTTTCTTTTTTCTGATTATATTGATTGGGAGGGAAATGTGGAATGCAAATTTTCTTGGTAAATGCAAGTGCTTTGGAAGTGATCCAACAAGTGAATCTTACTAAATCTGAAGCATCACTTAGGCAGTAACATATTACTCAGACTCATAATCTTGACATCAAGTGATTTGTTATTTATGATTTCCCAGAATAATATTTTAAGAAAAATGTATTTTTCTATTCTTAAAGCTATTTAATTGTTGTTTGATGAATTGTATCATCCTCTAAATTTTAATTTAAATCTTGGGCATGAAGTAGAAGAGAATATATGTTTCACAGATTGAATTGTGACGTCCTTGTTCTGAGCCTGTTTTCTTGCAGATGTTTCATTACCTGACTAGCTAACATTATTAGTGCGAGGTTTGCCATGTGTTTATATATAGAAGCATGCCCTGCCAATGTTGTGAGGGTGTGTGTGTGTTTGGTTGGTTTTCTGAAAGCATCATGGACCAAAGTAAACTGAAAAAGCTAGGGAATTCCTGAAAGTTTGCCATTCAGACAAATCAGCCATCAAAAGAGACATAAAGATAAATCACAGAGAACTAAAAGCTCCCAAATTCAACAGAAACACCATCTTTCCATCGAAAGGAAATGACATTTAAATGTCCACTTTTCATTCTTAGTGGAATGAATTTTGAGAAATTACAAAAAGAAAGTATTTGAGTATGATTGAAGCTTTTCAGTGCCACCAAATGTTCTCAAGATGTTCTAGAAATCCAATGTTCTTTCCTACCAGGTCTTATAGGTTGCATCTATTATTACCTCTGTCAACTTCCATGTAGCAATCTAAATTACAATTCACAAGGAGTTGATAACCCTTTGAAAAAAATGTTCACTTATTTGGGACAAGGATATAATTATAAGACCATTACAGCATACAAAGTAAAGAATTTTATGTACACAAGAAGATAAACTGCTAATAAATAGTTGCTTACTGCAGAACCTTTATATTTTGTTTATTAAAAATTATACAGACTAAAAAAAGATTTAAGAAGATAACCAATGTATTATTGTTATGAATTTGGGATGAAATGGGGAAGTGAAAAATCCTTAGTGCTCTTTTCTGTAACTTTCTGTAACAATTCATACAAATTTACTGCATGTTTTTATTAATGGTACATCTATACTATAAATCACTGTGCATTGCTCCCTACATTTGCTTCATGCCAGCCTGTCGAGATTTAAGCAAACCTTGTCTATATATTATGAATTGACTTTTTACCCCAGTTCTTCCTAAAGTGTGTTGCTCCTCTTAATCTTACTTCTGTAGCTGCATAGTCATAGTGCTTGTGGCTTGGATTAACTTGCTGATAATAAATAACAGGTATATTCATAATAATATCATATTCCTCTATGATCTGGTATTGAGTAACTGAGCATACTGGCTGAGTGGGGGACAGGGATAGTACTGACTCTATAATTTGTCCACTCTGGTTTGGGGTTCTTCAACAGCTTCATTTTCAGATGGGAAGAGACATCTTAACTGTGCCTAAGGTTCATATGCCTTAGTCATGGAAATGCCTCTGCATGTAATTGGGCAGATGGGACAAACTTGGGATCCTGCTTACTTCTTGAGTTCTTGAATCTTGTGAGCAAGCTGGTACTGGAGATCCTTAATACTCTGGATGTAGATTCTGAGGGTTCAGGGCTCCATGCAAACTAGAGCTTGTTTGGTTAATCTCAAATCCAATGTGCACAGCTAGAAAGATTTTCTCTTTGATGGGTACAATTGTGCATTTTGACTATTGTGAATGCCTTTTACCTATGGAATTAAGCCAACCAGTATCATACTAAGGAGAAATTTCCTTTACAGTGAGAACAATTAACCAGTAGAATGGTTAATTGCCTCCAGAAATTATGGGTTCTCCATCACTGAAGCTTTTAAAGAAGAGATTGGACAGCCATATGTCTGAAATGGCATAGGATCTCCTGCTTGAGCAGGGGATTGGACTAAAAGATCTCCAAGGTCCCTTCTAGCTCTGTTGTTTTGTTGTTCTATTTGCTTCAAACTAAACATACCTCATAAATTGGCATGGGAAAAATTGAGAAGGACCATTTGTTACTTGTGAATGATGCCAGATATAGATTGCTTTAACATAAGAAGGCAGAATTAATTATTTTTTATCTTCTCTCCATGTTACTTCCATTAATTAACCTTAATCAGAATGGTAAAACCTTGACTAATAAATGTATGTAACCTCTACATAGACAGATTACATTTCTAAACGGTTTCTTTTAATATATATATAAACTCATACTCAAATCTCATTTCTTTATATTACTATCTATTATTCACATTTCTTGACTGTCTGGCTAGAGTTCATATTTCTACAAAATTCATGGTTTTTAAACCATTCCAACTAAATGGAGGGAAAAAAAGATTAAAGAGCTCATAATTTGCAAATAAGCACTTGATGTCTGGGGTAATTTAAAAGTAAATGCTCCCCCCTATTTTAATCAAGTATTTGCTATATCATTTGAAGCATGGCTTCACTTAATGGTGGCCATTAAAAATAGTTCTTAAATGTAATCACTCATGTCTTCTATTTTCTTTAAAATAAAATAGCTGAACTCTTTGAGATATGGAAATATGTGCAAAAAAATGATGATTGTCTTTGCATCAATACATAACTACAAGTTCAAATAAAAATGACATGTAGTTATCTAATGACCAAGGTCTGTGAAATGTGAGGCAACTGGATTTCTAGGTTTTCTATCACTTCCATGCAAGGCTAAGATCAAAATGAGGGGATAAAAGGGTTCCTCTTTAAGAAGCAGATCTGCAACATCATAGAAAGTCTAATTACGAAGCCCAATGTTAGAGTTTTTGGTCCTTTGGAAAGAACAGATAAATAATATAGCTGAATCCACTTCAATGATAAATAGCAGGAACTTCTCCTATCTCAGAGTAGTTTCCATCAATTCAATTTATTACAGTCATAGACCAGAGAACAGAACAAATAAAAATACTCAGTTAAATATACAATTAAAAATTCTAGTATAAAATAGTAAATAACAGCTAACATCTATGATAAAATCCACTCTCTCAATTATACATGATCTAACTATACTAAAATTACAATCCATAAACTGTGTGACCCATAGTCAGTTTAATGCTAAAAGGAAAAGGAATAAGCAGTGCAACGGGTTTGCCACATGTGTTGTATAAAATAGCTATGGTGGATTAGACACATGCTTCCGATGAATCCAGGGGTGGGCTGCTGGGGGTTCACAAGGGTTCAGGAGAACCTCTAGCTAAGATTCTGTGCCGTTCAGAGACTCCCCCAAATACCATTCCTGGCTGGTCCCATCCTGCCCCTCCCAGGAGTTCCCATGCAGACCGTTTTGGATGCCCATAAGTGCAGGGTGCACAGGGAAGCTTGGGGAGGGTGAAAAATGGGCCTACTGGAAGTTCAGGAAGACTGGAAATGGACCCATTTCTTGTGTCCAGAGGGCCTCCGGAGCCTAGGGATGCTGTTTTTGCCTTCCTGGAGGCTCAAGGAAAACCTCCAGACATGGGGAGGACAAAAAGGGCCCCCTTGCCATGGTGTAAAAAGCTGACTATGCCATGCCCACCCAGCAAATAGGTAGAGAACTCCTTGTTCAAATTGTTGAAGCCCACCTCTGGACGAATCCACAGTGCGCAGAATCTAGCCACCTGCTCTGTAGTTTAAAAATATGACATATGTATGTGCATGCACGCACGCACGCACACACACACACACAATATTTTTTAGAAGTAGTTAGAGGGTTTTCTTTAAGAATTCTGTAGAGCTTTTATTACTGAAAACTGCTGCAAAATATTATTGTACACTGTCATCCAGTGAGGCAAATATTAGTGACCAAATAAAATCTACATGAAGCATGGAGTGACATCCCTAAAGGAAAAAAAATAGCACTTAAGCTAAATGGTTCTAAGTGGTGCTGCTGAAATCTGGAATCATCAATCCGAAAGATAATCAGGCAATTTTTTCCTACACAATCAACCATTGGATCAAGCCCTTTATTTTCTCTCGTGCTGTTTAATAATTCTCATATTATGGGAACGACAAGGGCTGCATTCGCTTTTAGCTTTGTTACTTTAAATTATTCATTGATCGATTGGCTGTAGAACCTGTCTTTTTGCCAATGTATTGTAATATTAAAATTTGTACACTGTCTTGAGTTTGGCAGCAAAACTTTATGCAGATATAAATGCAAGGGTGGAAATGAGCTGGATGGATTGAGTTTAGATGAATGCATTTGCCCAGATGCTATGAAGGATATGATATTCCTGCAGGGATAGATCAATGGCACCAAAATTAAAGTGGCCTGGTAGCTCGTCAAGAAGTGCCACATATAGCCTGGAATCTCAAATACTTGTTATTATGCTTATCCACCACATTAGCCTAAAGATAATGTACTCATTATCTTTAAAAGAGATGTGGTGGCTCAGTGGCTAAGACACTGAGCTTGTTGATCTAAAGGTCGGCAGTTCATCAGTTCAAATCCCTAGCACCATTACTTGTAAGCTCCCATTACTTGCCTCAGCTTCTCCCAACCTAACAGTTTGAAAACATGTAAAATGCAAGTAGAAAAATAGGAACCACTTTTGGTGGGAAGGTAACAGCATTCTGTGCGCCTTTGATGTTTAGTCATGCCGACCTCATGACCACGGAGAACTTTTCGGACAGTGCTGGCTCTTTGGCTTTGAAATGGAGATGAGCACTGCCCCCTAGAGTCGGGAATGACTAGCACATATTTGCGAGGGGAACTTTTACCTTTATTAATGTACTCAATTTCTATCAGAATTGTGCATAGATTAGTTGATTCAATTATGGAGCTAAACTCAGGAATCAGCCTGGATTGCACAGAAGACATTTTGACTTCCAGAGATTCCAGTTCTTCCTGTGAAGCTTTTCTTACAACTTTAAAAATATAGTTCAGGGCTACTCTCCACCCCCATTGTTCTTTAAGAGAGAGAAACTGTGAGGCTAGCATTGTGATGTAACAGCATCCTGTTTCTAAAATTCCTCTCTCCTGGGCAGTCAACAACCCAAAATTTCTGCAGGAAAATTCTGCAGAGACAAATTCAAGATGGAAATAATGAAATAACTTTCTCCACCTAATAATGTGGGTTATGTTAGAAGTTCCTAGAGAGAAGTAGAACAGTGCAATTGTGTATACCATTTAGTTCAAACCTAACATCATATGTTAACTTTCAACTAGCTTTAAAAAGTGATGAAATTATAACGTTGATTAACAGATAACAGAATAATAGAATAACAGAATTGGAAGGGACCTTGGAGGGCTTCTAGTCCAATTTCCTGCTCAAGCAGGAAATCTTATTCCATTTCAGACAAATGGTTATCCAGTCTCTTCTTAAAAACCTCCAGTGTTGTAGTAACCACAGCTTCTAGAAGTAAGCCATTCCACTAATTAATTGTTCTAACTGTCAGGAAATTTCTCATTAGTTCTAAGTTGCTTCTCTCCTTGATTAATTTCCATCCTTTGCTTCTTGTCCTACACTCAGAGGCTTTGGAGAGTAGTTTGACTCCTTTTTCACTGTGGCAGTCCTCAAGTATTGGAACACTGCTATCATGTCATCCCTAGTCCTTCTCTTCATTAGACTAGCCATGCCTATTTCCTACAACCATTCTTTATATGTTTTAGCTTTCATTGTTCCCAAGCTAAGTAAAACATTTCTTGAATGCTTTAGTGCCAAATAGGAAGCTTGTCAGGGTTCCAAGTAACACCCCCAACAAAAGAAGAAACCAAGGTTTGAGGTTTCTCAAAGTTCCATTTTATTAGAGATGTCATATTGACACATCTGGGAAAATCCAAATCTGAAAGTAAAGTTTCCAAGTTTTTCCCCACACAAATGAAAGTTCAAGACCCTGCCCAGTACCCACATATCCATCACATGATCCAATCAGACACCATCCAAAACTAGAGATGCTTCCCAGTCACACCATCACAGCTGCAGGGCAAGATGTCCTTGACTCTCTGAGAAAGGAATGTTATTTTGACTATATATCAGCTATATAATCCCCCCTGCCATTTTGCCACAGCAGAAAAATGTGGCAGGCCTGAAGGCCCAATGTAAAAAGATGGCTTCCAGGTCTGACAGCTTATGCCTAAATTACTGACCAATATTGCACCTGATTTATCATGGGACGTCAAGAAGATAGAGAAAGCAAAACTGCCCCTTTACTGGAGAGAACCCATCAGCTGCTCTGGAGCAAAGCAGCCCATAGCTTTAGCTGAATTTAGCTCCAAAATGAAAGAAAACCAAACAGAGTTTCACACTAATTCAAATCTCTTTTTTATGATATAAATATTTTTGAGATAACTGAAATTATGCAGAAAGGACAGCATCTAAGAGTCTGCTTATGCTCCTTGAAAGAGGGAGAGTATGTCATAAAAGTAAATAGAATTAGCTAGGAAGAATGTGTGCAAAACAGAGATGGGATCAAGAATGAATGGATGTTGAATGAGTTGGACTCAAAATGCAAAAGTGAAGGAATGACAAATGTGAAAGTAGGTTGAGGTGATCTGATAATATATAAATCATGAATAAAGTTTAAACTGCGAATAAACATATGAAGGAAGAATAGGTACGTGAGGAGGAAGATTCAGAATATTGTAGTTAGGTGTTGCTGAGATCCTCAGAAAGAGAGAGGTGAAAAGTTTAAAAAAACAAAACTGAGTGTCGATTGGAAATAGGTATTAATGCTTTATAAAGGTGTAAAGGTATAAAGAGGTAAAATGAATGATCTTGGCATAAACTTCTCTTTTTTATAATCTTATGACTTTAATTTTCTTTGCTTACTATTTCTCATGCTAGTTCTATATTTGCCATAACATAGCCTACCCCAAAAGGGAATGTATATATGTGTGTGTACACACACACACACACAAACACACACACACACACACAGAGAGACAGACAGACAGACAGGCTTAGAATGCAGTATTGCAGGCTAACTTTGGCCATAGTAAGGAGTTTGATTCTGACCAGTTCAAGATTGACTCAGCCTTCCATCCTTCCAAGGTTGGTAAAATGAGGACCCAGATGGTTGGGGGCAATATGCTGACTCTGTAAACCGCTTAGAGAGAGCTGGAAAGCACTGAGAAGCGGTATATAAGTCTAAGTGCTATTGTTATGTATATATGATATGGATAAATCGGAGAAGGCCCAGTTCAAATTATGCCTCCATTGTGAACTTTCCTGGTTTAGTCTTAAGCAAACTGCTGCTTTATTAATTACCCATGGGCAAAGTTCTTAGCTGTTTAAGCTCACTGATGGTTTTTCCCATCACACCTGTAGTTTGGGGATAATAAGACCTGATGTAAAGGTTGACACAACTAGTGAATGCGTGTGAAGCACTGTAGAAATTTCTTATTAAATTTTAAGATCCCAATTCAATTTATTCGGTGCACAGTGGGAAGAAGAGGTGCCAGCAGTAGGAGTCTCTAGCTTATGAAGTAGTAAATGAAAAATGGCACAGTAAAGAAAATGTTCAAAATGTCCTTTTAGTCCTAGAAATTACTGAATGGTTTGCAGTGACCAGGCTGTTCCATTGAACTACACAGAGCAGGGGAGTCCAATGAATGCAATACCTATGGTTCAGTGGACATTATTTCAATGAATAGATCACACACCAGTTCCAGTCATCACTGTTTCACCCTACAGTGTATATTAGCCAAGAGTGATGCATTTCCCCAATAGGAGCCATTTTATTTGTCCCTCTTAGGGTAAACAAGGCAGGCAATGTATCCACCTGGTAAAAATTTGTAATAAGTGATGCTTTTGAGGACTAAAATGCTAGTCTTGAAATTCTACTTTTGGACAAGACTCCAAGTAAAATTGGTTGACAGGTGATTAACATTAAACATTACAGCTTTGAAATCTTATGCTAAATGTAGATCTCTGTAGTTTTAATGCTAATAAAGAAATTATTTGTCAGGGTTCCAAGTAATAGCCCTACAGAAAGCAAAACAGTGAGGCAGGCAAATTCCTCAAAGAACAGTTTTATTGGAGATATCATGAACAGGAACTTTCAGAGTTCCTGTTCATGATAGAGCCGAGGTGGCGCAGTGGTTAAATGCAGCACTGAGGGCTACTTCAGCTGACTGCAGTTCAGCAGTTCGGCTGTTCAAATCTCACCGGCTCAGGGTTGACTCAGCCTTCCATTCTTCCAAGGTGGGTAAAATGAGGACCCGGATGGTTGGGGGCAATATGCTGACTCTGTAAACTGCTTAGAGAGGGCTGAAAGCCCTATGAAGCGGTATATAAGTCTAACTGCTATTGCTATTGCTATAGAGTTGGTTTTCACCTGATTAAAAGTGAAAGTTTCCCCATTCCTCCAAACAATTGGTCACATTGTCCAATCAAGGTGCAGGCTGGTTGTCTGGTTACTTCACCCCTCCTTCTTCCATCCACCTGTTGGAATGACTTTGGTTCTCACAGGAAACTATATATTGTTTTGGCTAGCAACCCCTCCACCCCACCCCCATCCAACTATGTTTCCCTTCCTTATCCTTTCTTCACATTGTGGCAACTCTAAAGATCCAAAAAGGCCCCAGCCAAGTTCGCTTCAGAGTTGACATTATGACTATTCAGGTCACATTCTTGTATACTGATTTAAAGTGTGACAATGGAAGGTCCTGATACAGAACTTGTGACTCAGAATGCACAATTCATCAGGACACATAGCAGGTCACTAGTGTGGTTTTGACACCCTTATCACATGATGTCATGTGGCAGAAGAGTTGGCTTCCTAGCCTCAAATTTTTCTTACCTCATCCTATTTTGCAAGGTTCCTTAATGAAGACTTCATTTAAACTCCTTAAAGATTATCACAACTTTGTAAGATCTTTTCTGAACATATTGAAATTTCATCACCACTGGGCTGTAACAAATAGGCTGTAGAGGAATACTCTACTTCAGCCATTGTTCCCCAACAACTGTAATCTGTTTAATTTTCTACTAAAAATTTGGTAGCAATATTGGGTGTTCAAAATCACAAAGCCTTGATAGACCTATCCTTGACAATTTTTTTCAAATCTCCTTTAAAAATAACATATATTAGTGGACAACAATCTCTTGTTATTTCAGTTGTCATCATTCTTGTCTGAGAAAAAAACATGCACTCTAGCAAATTTTAGGTCTCAATATACATTTATCTATATACGCAAATGTTTTATCTAAAAATATTTTATAAATTTTAATTGTAATAGAGCAGGGGTGTCAAACTGAATTTCATTGAGGGCCATATCAGGGCTGTGGTTGACCTGGGGGGGAGAAGGGGGGCATGATGACACTCATGTTGGAGCACCTGTGATGGCCTGAGCACTCTGCCAATGAATACGGGCTCCTAAGCTCCATTTTCTACTACAACGGCCTCCTGCAACTGTCTGCCAGCTAAAATGGAGCTCAGGAAGGCCTCGTGCAGCACTCCTAAGCGCTGTTTTCACTGGCAGAGGCATTGCAGGCTGGTCCTTTGCTGTTGCCAGGGTGTGGGCCACATCTAAGCTCCCTGCAGGATGGATTGGCCTGAGGGCTTTGAGTTCGACATCCTTGTAATAGAGAAAGCACAAGGACAGTGGGGGGAAAAGGAACAAAGCAAGGTAAAGAAAAAGCGACGAATTATTTAAACGATCTTAAACAGAAATTTAAACAGAAACACCAGAAAGCACAATATTACAAGCAAGATGCTCTCCCATCAGCTGCTGGCAGCCTATTTTAAGCACCAGAGAAACAGCAAGGCCCTTGATTCACAACATTGAATGCTTATACCCAGTGGTGGGATTCAACCCATGTAACAACCAGTTTGCTCCGTGTGCATGCAGTGCATTTGAAACAAACTCTACAACTTTCTTTCTACTGAAGCCCTGGTGAGTAAAACAGCTGAAATGGGGCTATGCACTTTGTCGTGGCTATCAGCTAGACTTCAAATAAAGGAAATATAAGTCAGTATAGCGCATGGACCAGGCAGGTGGGCTCACCTGATTTTCGGAGCTACCCATTCACCTGTAACTGGTCCAAGTCTGTAGAATCTCACCCCTGCTCATACTGTACAGAAGGCTCCATCTCAATGAGCAATTTCAGGTCTTTTATTGAAATGTGACCCAAAATTTCATGGCCTTGTTTTCATGACCACAAGATTGTCATACTTGACCTGAGCTAGATAACTCTAGAATGGGACTGAAAGTGTGATAGTGAAAATCTCAACAGCTATGTGAATAACCTCCCCCCTCTTTTTTCCAGCAAGAGTGGAAGAAATGAGCAGATCCAGAAAGGCTATAACATTATAGATGTTTTCTAATATGAAAAAGAAATCAAAATATGTCACTGACTGCTAAAAATATAATGATCTTCTGAAATGCCAGTACACATGCCTTTCCCAGAGGTTTCTGGCTAGCGAGACATTTTCAAAGAATGGATTCCTCAAGTTAATATTGTCCCGTTGAACAAATGTTTCTTTTTATCTGTTTTAAATCTTTTTTTTCAGTCAACTTCACTGGCTGGTCCCTCATTAATATAATAGAACATAGAATATAATTGAACATAGAGTTGGAATTGATCTTGGAGGTTATTTAGTCCCTGCTTATGGTATAAGGGACCTTATACCACTGCAGACAAGTGACTGTCCAGTCTCTTCTTGTAAGTCTCCAGTTAGGAAATTTCTCCTTAGTTTTAGGTTGTTTCTCTCCTTGATTAATTTCTATCCATTGTTTCTTGTCTTGCCTTATTTGTGTATCATCGTTTTTTGTTTGAGAAAACACAGTGGTGGGTTTCAAAAATTGTTTGAACCTACTCTGTAGGTGTGGCCTCCTTTGTGGGAGTGGCTTGCCGCCCATGTAACCAGGATGGGAGTGGCTTGCACCCATGTGACCGGATATGAAGATGCCGACGACACTTGTCAGAACCACCTTAAATTACCTCACACACAGCAATGGTAGCATAGAATCTGATGTAAACTTGTTTTTTAAAAGGCATCTTTGATTTGCGTTTTTAAAACAACTTCAACACACGCACTGTTCTGATTGCACCACAAATGCAAGTAGTCATCCTTACCTTTCACAGAGGCACTGACTTTTATAATATGAGCTTGATAGTGTAGAATCAATGATATCCAAGGACCAGTGGTGGGTTTCAAAAATTTTTGGAACCTCTTCTGTAGGTGTGGCCTGCTTTCCGGGTCCATTGGTGGAACCTCTTCTAACCAGTTCGGTAGATTGATGAACCAGTTCTCTACTGAATAGGTGCGAACTGGTAGGAACCCACCTCTAGTCTATTTTGGGTCTCAATATTAATTAATGTATCTAAATATTCTAATGCACACAGGTACTCTAAATACCCAATACTCTCACACATGTATATATTAACTTTTAGTAATTATCCGCTAGTAAACAACATACAATTATTAGCAATATAAAATAGGAATGCAACTTTTTAAAAATCATCAAAATACAGTGACATGGAGAAGGGACACGACTGGGTGAGGGATAAAGAAAGTCAATATGAACAATTCATTGCTTATTTACAGTGTTCAAATTCAAAGTAAGTAATTGCCTTTAAAAAAAATTCCTTAAGGAGTTCTGTCACTCTGACAAATTTTAACCAGAGGTCCAAACAGAGTTAAAGTAAGAGGTAGATCTGCAGAGGATCTATATGCCTTTAAATTAGTGATGTTTGTCTCCTAGATAAATAAATCTTTGTTAATCGGGATGCACCCACACACCATAACAGGTTTTCTCATTAATCATTGCAGCCACTGTAGTTTGTCTATTTATTTCATTCCCTTAGATTAATTAAGCAAGCATCTGTTTCACCATGGGAAAACCAAAACAAGACATGAGTATAGAACTTTCCTAAAATCCAATAGCTTTCTCATTTACTCCTCCTTTGAGCTGTTTGCTCATTTTATCAGAAAGCATGATGGACTATGGCTGTAACCCAAAGAAATAAAATGTCTGCAGAGGCCTTCTTCTGGGGAGGTGGTAATGATTAGCATTGTTCACACTTCATAAATGATTTGGACGAAGTGCTTAAATGATCATGAACACAGTACCTATCTTATTCATTAAAGCAGCTCAGAGTTTTTTTTCCAGGTTTCACACCAGCCTTGGGGAAAAAATAGATGCTATTGTTTTAAGAGTTGCATTAACTTTAACAAGCCGATTCCTCAGAGGGGGCAACTTCTTTCCTTCTGCTCACAAGTTGGGTGCTTCCCTGAATGCTGGAGAGCATTTCTTCTGAATCATTTTGAAGCATGTACAGCCCTAGTAATGATTGGGAGGAGGGATGTGCTTGGGGGAAAATGCTATGTCTTGTGGTTGCCGGTTACAAGTGGCCTTTGCTAACTACTGTCACTAGCTTGGGTAGAAGGCACTTTTCTCAGAGAGAGATAAAGGCTAATTGGCTCAACCTCACCCCTGAAGAGCAATAGGTTTGCTAAAGGACCAGATCCACATGTCTCCACTGATTAATTCTATCTATGTTCCCTTGTAAAAGGAAAGCAATTGCTTTCAATTCAGCCCCCCCTCCCAAAAGAGCAGAAAATTCGATGAAATTTTGAAAGGAAGAGTACAAAATGATTCTACACCATCTTTCCCTATGCAATCATTTTTCCCATTAAAGTAGTGAACTCAAACAAAAAGATATCTTAAGAACACTACACTGGATGACATTCAGTCAGTCCATATGAATGAAATAGCAATAGCAATAGCCACTTTAGACTTATATACAGCTTCATAATGCTTTTACATCCCTCTCTAGGTGGTTCACAGAGTCAGCATATTGTCCCCAACAATCTGAGTCCTCATTTTACCCACCTCGGAAGGATGGAAGGCTGAGTCAACCTTGAGCCTGGTGAGATTCGATCTGCCTAACTGCAGCTAGCAGTCAGCTGAAGTATCCTGAAGTACTGCACTCTAACCACTGCGCCACCCTCGGCTCTATGAAAAGATATCAAGTTGGGGGTCAAGTCTGATTTTGACTGGAAGGTTTTTCCAAAGTGCAGAACTGTCACCCAGAACTCCATAGCAACTTCCAACTGGGGAGAAACCATCTACTTTAACCAGGACATCAATGACAATGTAGTTCTTAAGATGCTAGTCTAGATGGAGCATCATTGATTTAACCAGCTGAATTCAATCAAACACCAGTGATTTAAACTGGAAGTCTAAACCTTTGAATTTTACTCAGAAACCTACTGGAGCCAATGCAGGGCCCAAAACAAGATTTAATGTGCCATATAAATGTGGACATCTGGATTTTGTACCAATAGCTGCTTTCTGGGTGCTCTTCAAACATCATCTCCACGTAGAGCTCACTGAAATAATCCAGATGAGTGGTCATGTCAAGGATGTGAAATATTGTGGCAACATTCCCCCATTCCCGACAGACCCACAATTGATTCACAAATTCAGTTGGCAAAGGCATACTCTCCAACTATGATATATACCTGCTCAATTTGTAGCAGAATTCTTTTCACAGGACAAATTCCCAAGTTAGAGGCTGTTTCCCATCACGAGACAATGCTGGGGCCAGCAGAGAGTCTCAGTGCACAAACATCAAATCTTCCTTTCTTAGGATAACTTCATCCCATTTCGTCCTATTCAGGATCGGATACCCTCAGATATGAAGATCAGAGTTTCTAGCACTATCTCCAGCATAGCCCAGATTAGCAAAGTACAGTTCATATCATCAGTAAACTGTTAATAACATCATCTGAAGTTGGGATCTGAGCATGAAATCCTCCCCTGCAAATAGCTAATATTAGGTAAAACAAAAGGTTTCATTTTTCAGCAAAGTCATGACTGAATTTGAAATCTTTAGTTTGCATATGTATAATAAGCAAGCTAAAGACTATAGGCACCATGTGACTGCTAATGTTCTACAGCATATCCTTCCATTTTGGTTTGTTCTGGGACATTCGTTCTGCTTCTATCAAGATAACTCTAAATTTCACTAAAACTTCCTTATGTCACATTTTCTGTACTTTCCATGGAGCACAATTGATAAGGAAGTCAGTATGGTTCCATGCAAGTGATATGTCCAAACCTCCCCATTCCTTGTTTCTGAAAGTCATCAGCTACTATGGGCTGGTTCTAGCACCATTCTTTAATTATTTCATTTTGTATTTTGTTGTAGATTTAATAGATTTGATATGTAGCCTAGACAATGCATTTTGAAAACTTCAAACTTTTTCAAAACTTTCTAAAGTAAGATTAAGATTCTGTGCCATACAGCAACTTGGTCGTGTTAATGAGTGATGGATATGCATTTGGGAAAGAGCGCTTATGCTGGGTTTTTTTTCTTCTTTTTGCTGGAGGCACCATGTCAGTGCTTTGAAGACTGAGGAAGCTTGGCCAATTTGACTGTTGATATTGGCTGCAGTGACTATTTTCTCTTCTTGAACAACTGAGCCAAGGTATTTAAATCATTCAACTTGCTCAAATGTGAGCTTTGTCAAAGTGGATTTTTGCCCAAGAGGCCTTGATTGTGAATGCATGATATATATATGCTCAAAACACATATTTAAAGCAGTACAGCTTCAAATGAGAATTTGTTTTATTTTCCAAAATATACTGCTATTACTTGGAAGCTACTAGTAAATTTCTTTGATCCTATGTTGTCGGCTATGGTTAGAAGCTAAGTCAATTTATTTTAGCTCAGTTGTGGTGCATTTAAATCCACTGTAAAACTAGTATTTAAAATGCTGCAGTTCTACAAAACTTACTGATAGATTTTAGAGGTGTTTTTGGTTCTTATTCTAGTCTGGCTCTTCCTTAAGGTCTTGACACACAGCTCTTTTAGATCTCTCTCTCTCTCTCTCTCTCTCTCTCTCCCTCCCTCCCTCCCTCTCTCTCTCTCCCTCCCTCCCTCCCTCCCTCCCTCCCTCCCTCCCTCTCTCTCTCTCACACACACACACACACACAGTTCTTGAGGTAGTTTGATTTGTAGTGGTAAAAATACCCTATGTGTCATCTTAGGAGATGGTGTAATGAGTAAGCAATCAAGCTAGATGACCAGGAGTTCTAGCCCCATCTTGTCCACAAAGTCAATTTGGGTAACTTTGGGTAAGTCTCCCTTAGCCATAGGAAGGAGGGAATGACAAAGCACTTCTAAAATCTTGCCAATAAAACTGCAGTGACTACTACATGCATCCACAATAAGTCAACACTGACTTGAAGGTACCAAACAGTAATTGTCATCTCACATTTGACTGCTATTCCCAGTATTTCAAAAATGGAACTTATTAGATACAAGAACTCTGTACAGGTAGTCAGCAACGTACGACCACAGTTGAGTCCAAATTTTTTGTAGTTAACTGAGCTTCGTCCCATTTTACTTGCCACAGTTGTTTAGTGAATCCCTGCTGCTGATAAATTTATAACCTGGCTGTTAAGTGAATCTGACTTCCCCATTGACTTTGCTTGCCAGAAGGTTGCAAAAGGTGACCCTGGGACACAGCAATGGTCATAAATAGAAGCCAGTTGCCAAGCATCTGAGTTTTGATCCCATGATCATGGGGATGCTGCAAAAGTTGTAACTGTGGAAAACGGTCATAAGGTCACATTTTTCAATGCTGTTGTAACTTTGAACGGTCATTAAATGAACTGTTGTAAATAGAGGACTACCTGTACAGAGTTCAAAATATGAATCAGGCCTTCATGATCCCATGACATTTAAGACCTTCTCTCCTTCTTTCTGGAAGATTGCTTTCTGAGAAACTTGTGGGTGGCCCATGTCCCAATTTGCAGAACTTCATGTCTCCTATTTTCTCTCCCAGGCATCAGTTCCCTAGTGTGCCTTTCAAACAGAAGACTGACTTGATGGCCATTTTATATATGAGCTATGACATTTAGTCTCAACACCATATGCTTTCTTAGTATTAGGAACTTTTTAAAAAGGAGGAGGAAATGCTGTGCTACAGTTACAAATTAGAACTTTAAAAATAATTGTCAATTTCCAACTTTAAGGTTGGTAATTTGAAACTAGTGGCTTTTACTTGCTTTTCATTATTGAATGACATCTAGCACAACACAACTTGGATCTATTTTCTTTTCATGAAAGGGGAAGAATAAAAGTGGAAATGCTGCTAGGTTCTGTGTAATCTTTTATGGGACTGCTCAGTGGCTTTGTTAACAATTACAGGGAGAGGAAGGTCATGGCCTCAAACAGATTTGAAATGATTTGCTGGCAGGGCTTTAAAAAAGCGAGAGAAATGGGAGGCAAGGAATGGGTGGAAGAAAAATAAAAGTAGATTACATATGAAATATATTGCTATAAGGCATGTTTTCTTGTATATTATCATCATTATTATTAGTGGTGGGATTCAGCCAGTTCGCACCTATTTGGAAGAACCGGTAGTTAACTTTCTAAACAGTTCAGAGACCTGGTTGTTGGAAGAAAATTTTGTTTCTTTCCACTTTACAGGGCTAATCCTGTAAGGAAGGCAGGAAGGAAACATTCTGGTGTTGTTTCTAGCCTAATCTTTATTACCCTGATTACAGAAACTGCCTCTCCAGTTAGCCCTTATTACATTGAAACAGCTAAGGTGAAGTGCCCATCAGCGTGAGTGATGTTGAGTTGGCCACACCCACCCAGTCACATGACCACTGAGCCACGCCTACCCAGCTGGTCATTAGGGCAGAGAACCGGCTGTTAAATTATTTGAATCCCGCCACTGATTATTATTCTTATTTCTTTAGCTCTTTATAGATTACTTAATTTGTCTTACAAAAAAAGATATTTAAAATTCATTTACTCTCATGAGGGAATGCTTGAAATATAGCAAACATTGAACAATCCTATATCAAAAGAAAGGTAACAGTCTTAGAATTCCCAGATTTTGTTAAATTTGAGATAATTGATCAAATCACAAGGTTGGAATGATTCTGATCTCATTCCTTCCTAATTTTGATAAAGAACCTCCCACTTCTCCTGCCTCTATAGCTTCTCCTCATTGGCTTTGCATAAGCCCATCTGCAGCTGAAAAATAAGGAACTTTTGGAGTGCTATTGTTTTTTTATGACACAGCTAAATTAAAACCTTTGGGATGTATAATTGCTGATGTTGCCATAAAACAAAAAATATATATGAAAAGACTGATTTTGCCTGAAAGCAGGGAACATAAGCATAAATATGGGAAGACTAATAGAGTGAAAGATGAGATAAACTGTGGACACATAGGCATTTAGGCATCAAAACCAAGTGGAATTGAATGCTTTAGGTCAGAAGAATATCACTTTTACTACTCAGTTTACTACTGAGTAAACTACCCAGGACATGGAAAATAAACTCGGAACATTATTGCTTTCAAAGTTCGGCACAAATAACCAGACTCAAATTATCATATTTTAGGCACATTATGCAAATACTTAACTGTCTTGAGAAGAGGATAAATAGCAGCAATGTGGATGGATTCAATTACAATGATGATAACTACCATTGGAAGATCTGAAGGACCATATTGGGACCATATCACCCTGGCCAAAAGCTATCTATGTGGTTGCTAAGAATCAACACCAACTTGATGCCACATAATCAACCAAGCAAAATCTCTCTCCCTCTTGTAAAAAAAATGAAACTATGTTTTTTTCCTCCATTTGTCTGCATTCTTACAGCATAACATTACAACAAAAAGTCATTCTAGATCCTGTTTACAAAAAGTTGAGAAACTGCCATTTCTTTTTAAAAATAGTACAAAATATAAGATTGGCAAGCACCTCTCTTTCCTTCAAACTAGCCACCAACATTAATAAAAGGTGGCACTAGATTGACTTAATGCAGTGGAACGTATTCTGAATTTTGAATGCAGGACATGTTTGGAATATCTATAGTTGTAAAGGCTATCCAGGAAGAGGAGAGTGAGTCTCTATCTTTTGCCCTAAATGACTTTCCTGGACCATCTGTCAGACCTGGAAGCCATCTTTTACCTTTTGGAGTTCAGGCCTGCCACATTTTCTACTTTGAGAAAATGAGAGGGGGGATTTTACAGAGTGTGAGTGATATGCAGCCATAATAGCAATCTTTCTCAGAAAGTCAAGGTCAACTAGCCCTGCAGCTGTGATGAGGTGACTGGGAGGCATCTCCTGTTTTGGATGGTACCTGATTGGATCATGTGATGGACATGTGGGTTCTGGGCAGGGACTTGAACTTTCTTTTGGGTGGGGAAAACCTGGAAACTTTCAGATTCAACGTTCATGTTGTGCCAATATGACATCTCTAATAAAATAGAACTTTGAGGAAACTCAAGCCTCAGAGTGTTCTTTCATTAGGGGTGTTACATGGAACCCTGACACCATCTTCACACTCAAAATATTAGCGTAAGCTCAGAAATATAGTTGTACTTACTCTCCTGGGGTTCCAAAAAGCCATTAACACAGCGGTTCTCAACCTGTGGGTCGCGACCCACTTGGAGGTCGAACGACCCTTTCACAGAAGTTGCCTAAGACCATCAGAAAAGATATATTTTCGATGGTCTTAGGAACCGAAAAACCTATGTGCCACTGTTTGGAGCCAGTGGAGCAGCGGTGGCAGTGGGCACTGCCTTGCCACAGGAGCAGTGGCACAACGAAAGCCAACGCCCAGCCAATTGCGACACAAGAGGCATCGGCAGGCGGATCAGACACTGCACTTGATGAAGGGGGGAGAATGGAGCGCCCGAGTGTCGGCGTGGCAGCACCCTGAGAGGTGGCCAGGCCGGGTTCGGTCTCCCAGCAGCGAGGGGAGGGAACGCCGGGAAGAAAGCACCAAGAACCGAGATGAGAGGGATGGCAATGATGTCTTTCAGTCTACAGCCTCCTCCTCCTCCTCCGAGATTCAGAAGTTCAAGCTGGCGCTCTGCAGCAGCTGGCTCCAGACATTTGGGTTTTCCCTTTTCGGTAAAAACTTCCGTCCATTCACAAGAGATCCACTTTCATTTCCTTCCCTTCCAGCAAGTAATAGGTCATAGGTCATAATAATAGTTACAATCATTAGTTACAAACAACAATTGATAAATCATAAAGAACCAATAGGACAAGATGAAAAATAGGAGGGGATATCCAACCTAGTACTGTATTTCTCTTTGACCCATTCTCTGTTTTATTTTTCTTCTCTGTTTTATTTTTATTTTGTTACCAACTGAAATGTTTCATGAACTTTTTGTAATAAGGTTAGAGGTTATATTATATTATATATATTATTTTCATTAGCAAACCATTTCACAATATATAATTACATATTGTTTTTGTGATTAATCACCATGCTTTAATTATGTTCAATTTGTAATAATGAAAATACATCCTGCATATCAGATATTTACATTACGATTCATAACAGTAGCAAAATTACAGTTATGAAGTAGCAATGAAAATAATTTTATTGTTGGGGGTCACCACAACATGAAGAACTGTATTAAAGGGTCGCGGCATTGGGAAGGTTGAGAACCACTGCATTAACACTTCTTCTAGTCCCATGTTATATATTGGTTTTGGCTCATTTTAGTACTGTTTATTGTTCTAGCTGTTTTACTCAGCTGCTAAATTTATTTGGGGATTGATTTTTTTAAATTGGTTTTACTATTATTTTATTTTGTAAGCTGTCTGGAGTCTTCAGGAGTGGGTGACTTTAATAAAACTAATTCAATTAAACTATTAAAAAATTAAATTAAAATCTCCTTTAGGCACACATATAGCAAGAAAGTAAAGGACTTGTCTCAGCTATAAATCAAGCATGATTTCCATTCTACATAAATAATTATTTCAAAGTTCAGGATTGGCAGTGTGACATCTTATTGCTTTTACTAAAAGTAAAGAAGGGGCTTGCACAGAAAAAGAGTCTTCAGCAACTTCTGCCGTAGTAAGTGATGTCCAGTGGCTGAATGCTGAATCTTGCTTTCAGAGGGCAAAAGAATGAGCAATAAATCTAAGAAATAAAGTTCATTGGGAGGAAAGGATCAATTTTATGTCCTTAATCTAAGTATTCCTGGGACATCCTAGCATCCTGCCTTCTAGGCACTATTGTGTATTCAGTTAAAGAGGCTGCCAATCTGATTTTGATGTGTTTCAAGCTATCAGCTATGGACACTAGAATGAGGGTAGTTATTTCTTCAGTCCAGTTATTTAGTCTGCAAATTAATAACTAAATAAAGTTAGTAGCTCAAACTGTTAACCTTGAAGTGCGAGAGAAGGATCATGCTTAAAATGCATAATGTCTCCAGGATTGTTACAGAAATAAAAGTTGATTTTGATATTCAACACAAAAGTAATCTATCTTGTTATAAACATTGGTAGGAAAATCCCACGAATGGAATTTGAACAGAATGATATTCCCTATTGTGTCCATGCAAAACCTTTTGCTTCAATGTTTAGGCAATTAATGGTGTCCTACTTCAGCATAATATGCCCACCCAAAATCCATACAGATTTCAGCAAATAGCCTAGTTGCACCTCTTGATTTGTCTTCTATTTCTCCTGGTTTTCTCTCTCTTGCAGCATTAGACAAATCTAAGTTACTGTATCAATTGTGGTCAATGATTGACCACAGGAAAGTTCTCTTTCCCATCTCTCCCCCTTCCATCACTATCATTATCCTCCCCCCTTCTCTCCCCCTCTCTCTTTGACCCTGACTTAAGGTTGACATCCATCCTTCCAAGGTGGGTAAAATGAGCATCCAGACTGTTGGGGGCAATATGCTGACTCTGTAAACTGCTTAGAGTTTGATGTAAAGCACTATGTAATGGTATATAAGACTAAGCTATTGCATTTCTCTCTCCCACCCTCACTCCCTCTCATCTATTTATCTATTTATCTATCTATCTATCTATCTATCTATCTATCTATCTATCTATCTATCTATTATCTATCTATCTATCTATCTATCTATCTATCTATCTATCATCTATCTATCATCTATCTATCTATCCTATCTATCATCTGTCTACCATCTATCATCAAATTTAAAACCACCCATTTCTTTCACACAGCAAGTCTTAGCATCGATCTAGAGGTTGCAAAACATTAATGCTGCTATACTCTTTAAGTAAAACATTTTTTTTAATCAAAGGAAATGCATGGTTGAATTGTGAAAGCATGGACCATACATCTATTCTTATTCAGGCAATTGGGTGGAGAAAAGGTCAGAATGTCATCGTTTATGTCTCTATTATTATAGACTTCCCTACATACAGTAATTGAAACATTGGAGAGCTGTGCATTCATTCTATTTAAGTTTGGGAAAATGGCAGAGTGATGAATACAACAGAGAAGGAAAGACAAAAATGTTTTGGTCCATCATTTCTATAATTATATATTATAAATAATTTCATTCAATGGGTCAGATTTCATTGGACACTATTATGTCTATTCTGTTATGTCTGGCCTGCAGTATGATCAGACTTCTGTTAAGGCAGACCTTGAAATACAGGCTGGCAGAAAGAGGATTCCAAAAAGGAATTGGCACTTGTTTTCTTCTATAATGATTATGATTTCATAGGGAAGAACATTTAAATACTCTCTTATTCTGTAAGCTGAACAAACTGCATATTTATCAGAATTGTAAAACAGCTTTGTTGTAGTTGAGGGTTGCCTTTGAACCCTGCAGAGCATTGGGATTGCTAATATTCAAATAGTAGTAAATAAACTAAATATTATTTTGCTTCATTTACATTTAATTAAAAATAAATAAAGACAGTAGGTTCACTTTCCAGTAATGTTTTTCATCATTGTTGCTTCTGTTACATCAACAAAGACAATTTGTATTTAAAAAAATTGAAGGTCTCATGGTTCATACCAAAAACTTTGTAGAACTTATAGTTGTAAAAAAAGTAAAGAAAGAGTCAATCAGTCAGTCAATCTTCAATCAACTTTTAAGTTTGGAATAATAGCTTTAAAGCTTTTTTCCCCTTGCTACGTTTTTTTTTTCTTACAAGAAAATCTTGTAATGTTTTAAAAAGGCAATCCATGCCAAATTAATTCTCTGACAGTTAATTAGACCAGGAAGTCAGAAAACATTCCTATAACTTTGCTAAGAAAATTGCATGGACTGTAGCCACTAGGAGCTGAGCTCACTTGACAGTACTTTTAAAATGAAGTGGTAGAATTTTATTTCATACCATTTCATATCTACAGTGAAGGATAAACCCATACACACAGGGAATATTGTGTCTGCATTCATTCTCCCACTATACAGTAGATATGAAGTGATATGAAATAGATTTTTACCTGTAAAACTACAGTTACTGAGATTCCAATTTTCTGCCCATGCTGTTTTCACTGAAAACACATACACAAATCTGTTCTTCAAGCTCTCCTGTGACCAATTAGATTAATAACTGAGCCGTAGTGGCATAGTGGTTAGAATGCACTATTGCAGGTCAACTCTGCCCACTGCCAGGAGTTTGATCCTGACTGACTCAAAGTTGTCTCAGCATTACATTCTTCCAGGGTTGTTAAAATAAGGTAAAATATTGTTGGGGCAGTATGCCTACTCTGTAAACTACTTTGAGAGTACTGTAAAGCACTACGAAGCACTATGAAGTGGCATATAAGTCTAAGTGCTATTGCTATTGGTTAGAGAGTGCTGTACAGCACTATGAAGCAGCATGGAGTGGAATATAAGTCTAAGAGCTATTGCTAATTCTGTTAGGTATTTATTAAAGAATGGTTCTGCTATTAATAAATCCTGGTTATTTCTTGAATGCTTCACATTTTAATTTATTTGTATGTTTTTGCACTATATGAAGCATGTTCTATTAATATCTAAAAAACCCTCCCTCCTTCCCTTCCCTCCCTCCCTCCCTCCCTCCCTCCCTTCCTTCCTTCCTTCGTTTTTCATTAATAGCCCACCTTTGTTATTTTTACAAATAACTCAAGGTGGCAAGCATATTGAACACACCTAAATTTTAATATTTCATTTTTATTTCCAAGTTACATATTTTCATTTTTAATATATTTTCAATACTTGGAAAACTCCCAACAGGTCCTGAAACCAACAGCCACCCTCTATTGCTCATCCTTTTTATTAACTGTCATCTTCAGCATCCCAGGAGAGTATGTGTCAAGCCAGATGAGTATTACAGTCATTACAATACATTTAAAGCATCTTCCTGCAACAATACCGAGACAGCTAAAAATAAAAGAAAGCAGGCTAAATCATAACTTTCCAACTTTAAGATGTCTGGGGAAATGATCAATAGAAGCAGTTCCACATTATCTGTATTGATACTTTCAAATCCTTCCAAAGCAGGTTGTACCTGTTCTGCAATTACCTTCTCTTTCACCAGTTTTCGAATGCTGAGAACAAGAACTTCATTTAATTTCTTGCTGAGTGCTGCAAGTCATGAGCTAATAGATGTTCCTTCCTTTCCATTTTGGGCAAAAGGAAAGTTATGTATAGACCACAATTACATACACAGCTTTTTTTCCATGTTATGTGCATCTGTCTGGTGGAGAAAAAGAGGGGGGGAAGTCCCAATAAATGCAGCTGCAAAACCAAGGGGGAACATTCCCTTTAAAACCTGTTAAGGCAGCTAAGATCTGGGAGCCTGAAGGTAGGTTGAGACAAGAGTTGCTGAAAAAGGGACAAAAAGTCACTCATAAACCAGGTGAATTTACAATGTTAAATAATAATACTAATAAAATATAATTTTACCGTAGCTTCAGATATGTAACTCAACCAAGCCAGAAATAAATTGATTCTTTTCTTACACATAGCTGAAACTTTGGGATTATTATTACAGCTGGTTTCATAGCAGTGCAGATTTCTTGTCCCTTCTGTTTTACTTATTTGTTTGTTTGTTTATCAAATTTCTTAACCATCCTTCTGCCTCCTAGAGGGGCTTTGGGCAGTGTGCCATTTAATTAATATAATAAGACATTAAAAACCAAATAATTTAAGATTAATTTTTTTTAAAAAAAATATAAAACAGCATCATAAATTACAAAAAAAACCACCCACCCCACAATATTTCCAAGGTGCAGAGATTAACACAGGTGTGTGGAGGGGGGGGGATTTTCATGGGCCCAACCAGCTCCTTGGCTTTCTGTTTCTGTATCACCCTTGCGGTGATGCAGTAATTAGATTACAGTACTGCAGGCTACTTCTGCTGATGACAGTTGCCAGCGGCTTGGCAGATCGAATCTCATCAGGCTCAAGGTTGACTCAGCCTTCCATCCTTCCAAAGTCAGTAAAATGAGGACCCAGATTGTCAGGGGGCAATAGGCTGACTCTGTAAACCGCTTAGAAAGGACTGTAAAGCACTGTGAAGTAGTATATAAGTCTAAGTGCTATTGCTATTGCAGGCTACCTAGCCAGGTTTTCTGTCCTGACAAAAAATATGAACCAACTCAAAAATAGGGGTGCCCTACTGAGAAGGTATTCTTAGTGCTGCAAAGCAAAATACCTTTAAGAAGGATATGAGCAAAGAACATTTCCTGAAGATATAAGACAAAGATAGACTGAAATAGGAAGGAATATGTTTTCTAAAAATGGAGCCTTCTACCTAGGATTTTAAAATTAAGCAAAACATTTTGACAAAACATCTGCTTGGCTATGTCAGTTAAAATCCTATGCTATTTGAAATTAATAGATTATTACAGCTGTGCATATTGTTTTTGAACACAGAGACTCTATTTCACCCTGAATACTGTAGGAAATTAGCACCCACCCCTCTCCTAGAAAAATGAAATATTTTAGGAAATATTAAAAGGGCAGAATATTTCCCCTAAAAGGGAAACAGAAAGTCAGCTCCCCCACCATGGGCCATTAAGGCCTGGCCAGTCTATTCTACCTAACAAAGATCTATCTCCTTCAGGCAGAGCCATAGTTGGAATTGCCCAAAGTTGTCTCATTACATCACTTCCCAGCAAGGCTCAATCAAACCTGGGACTCATGGCCCCATGGGAGTCTGACAACCAATCAGAATACAAGCTTAAATTCAAAAGTTCAGAGAGGGTGTAAAATTCAGGCACTCTCAGCATCTCAGCCCTTTTTTCTTCTTCACCCAACATCCTGTCCACCATTAAAACCATCTTTCCAAGCAGTTTCCATGTTTCCAGTTTCTTTGTCCCTACTTGAATCCAGATGGACATTTCTTCCAACAATACTATTGATAGTTCTATGCAACATTTTTTTAAAAGAATAGTTGTTTTTATTGTACTGTCTGCTTTTGAATTCCTTGACATGAAAAACACAGATGAATTGTTAAACATATGTGAGGCCTAATATCAGGCAGGTAGAAGGTTCTTAACTAGGCGAATTACAGATTCATTAGACTATTATTTAGTTGGAAAAGTTAAATATCCTTTATATGATTAAATGTGCATTTAGCACTTCCTTCCCCAAGAGTCATAGTGTTTAATGAACGACCCAAAAACATTATTTTTATATTGCCTAAAAAAGAAAGTCAGATTTGGTTGAAGAAAACTTATTCTGAAGATAATTTATTATGCAGTTGGTAGGAGGTGAGAACAACCTCATGTTACTTGGTCAATCAACCAGAAAGGAAGCCGTGTACTCAGAGGTGGTATTCAGCCAGTTCTGACAGGTTCTGAAGAACCAGTACTGGGAATTTTGAGTAGTTTGGAGAACCGGCAATTAGCCTGCCCCTGCCCCTGTTGCCTCCCATCTTCCCATCTGATCTTCTTTTGTTGCCCTGAACAGGAGAACAGAGCTGGAAAGCAGGTTAGTGAGGTGGGAAGGGAATGGAGATTTTGCAGTATCCTTCCCCTGCCATGCCCACTAAGCCACACCCACAAAGCCACACAATGCCACAAAGCCATTTGTGATTTTGTGATTTTATTAGTATTTATAGGCCGCCCTTTTCCCTGAGGGGACTCAGGGTGGCTTACATAAAATAAGAAAGGGAGGGTACAAGACAATAAACGCAAAACAATACATAAAAGTAAAATAGTAAACAACATTCATTCATCATTCGGGTGGGGACAGATTATCTTTATCCCCAGGCCTGACGGGCTAGCCAGGTCTTAAGGGCTGTGCGGAAGGTCTGGACGGTGGTGAGGGTATGAATCTCCACGGGGAGATCGTTCCAAAGGGTCGGAGCTACTACTGAAAAGGCTCTCCTCCGTGTGGTTGCCAGTCGACACTGACTGGCAGATGGAACTCAGAGGAGGCCTAATCAGGAGGGCCTTCTCAGTAGTAGCCCCGACCCTTTGGAACGACTTCCCCGTGGAGATTCGTACCCTCACCACCGTCCAGGCCTTCCGCACAGCCCTCAAGAACTGGCTAGCCCGTCAGGCCTGGGGACAAGGATAGTTGCCCCTCCCGAATGATGAATGTATGTTGCTTATTACTTTTATTATATGTGTCTATGTCACTGTTTGTACTTCCCCTCCCTGATTTTATGTGAGCCGCCCTGAGTCCCCTCAGGGAAAAGGGCGGCCTACAAATGTTAATAAACATCTAAACAAACATCTAATCTATGCGATCTAATTGGTCGCAAGGAGGTAATTGGCAGGAGGCGGTCTCTCAAGTAGTAGCCATGCCCATAAAACCGCTAGTAAATTTTTTTGAATTCCACCAATGCATGTACTGTACATCAGTATAGTTTAAAAAAAAAACTGGAAAAAAAGCTACTTTCACTTTGGTACTTTCTGATTACATTTTTGGAAGACTATCATAGAAATACTACATATAAATATTAATTGTGATTAATCTCCAGATATTTTGATTTATAACGCCCAAAGTGATATCCTTAACATCCATTTCTTCATAATTTTAACATGTTAGTCAAAGAATGTAAGATGAACTTTAAAATTAAATCTAAAATTAAACCCTCTTTTAGCTGGGGAAAGGTGTATCTTATACTCTGAAAAATACGTTACTTTCAGTGAAGCGCTATTTTGCCTCTTTCAGAATACCATTTTTTCTTTCATTGTTTCACAAGAAACATAATCGTTACTCATTTTTAATTAAGAAGAGCTGAACTTTCTTTCACTTCTTGTAATGAGTCCTCTTACTAAAGAAAAAAAAATGGTCCAAAAGAAGAAATCGAGAAACTAATTATTCCCTACATATCACAATGCTCTCTATGCCCATTCTTACCTTTGAGTGGGTGCTGTATTGAATATAATGGAGAAAACTAATATGACCTTATTTTTTGTCTTTCCCAGATGGTACTGGCTGCAATTGGCATTGTGTAAGAGATCACAGCCATTCAACCTTCTCAGTCAGACTCCCTGTGAAAGTATGCACTCCTCTCCCTCATTTGTTTTCTGCATCATATACATTATAGCCTCTTTGGGGAAGAGGACTTGTCCTTTATGAGTTTTCTTTTGAAGTGAATACAAAGCACACCTTTAGGATAAACAGAGTTATTAATATTCATGGGAGAAAAGGAGTATTCGATCCCTGAGGCCTTCTTAAGAACAGGCTAATAATCTGATAGGAAAGAGGGAAGATAGGAGAGGAAACAAACAATGGCTTTCAGAACTATGATTAAAGCCTGTGTCCCTGAAATAGCTTTATGCAAAATCACATACACACAGACATGCACAAACACATACTCAAACTTTTTTGCTCTCTAGCATTTGAGTAAAAGGACAACTCAAAAAATAAAACAGTTGTATTATTAATATTTTTTTTCTTTTTCTTCTCTTTATTTTTTAAACAAACATTTGACTCTTTCATGATGTTACAAATTTTAAATTTCAGACTGAAAAATTGAGAAAAGTCCAGGTTAATATAGTTTCTTGAGATTAATTAAGTTTATCCATTTCAGAATTAGGACAGAATATAAACCAGAAGAAGAGGTTTCAGCTGAATTGATTGATTGATTGATCACCACTATAACTAAATCCATCCACCTTGCTGCTGATAATTCTCACATTTCCTTTCCTTCCCTTCCCCCACATTTCCCAGCATTAAAGTCTTCTACAGATTACTCTTTCAGGGTGTGTTGGAAGTAAGATGATTTAAACCTGGTCATTGGTACCTTGAGTGACAAATCCAAATTGATTTCTACGGTTGTTTTCTTGAGTGTCTTCACTATCCTGGGGGGTCTTCCCTACACTGAAGTTCAAATGTGTCAGTACTCTTCCTATCCTGCTTCTTCAATGTCTAACTTACATTGTACAGGAAATATATTGCCTTGCATATTTCTGATCTTTCTGGTGTAGAACGTTATGGCATTTGAATATCTTTTCCAATGCCTTCATGGTTGATCTACCAAGTACTAATCTGTGACATATTTCTTTACTGCTTGTTCCTTTACTGCTGATGGTTTATCCTAAAAGGCAGAAATTATCCACCATTTTAATATGTTGATTGTCAGTTTTAAAGCTGGTTATCATTAGCTTTTTAGATTTAGTTTAGTCCCATTTTTTAAATGTGCCCCTTGACTACTTTTTACTAGGGCTTAGAGATCCTTTGCATTTTTGATTATCAAATAGAGTTATCAGCATAATATAAGTTATTGATGTTTCTTCCTCCAATTTTAAAATGACAATTATTTTGTTCTACTCCACTTTCCCTTAATGTACAATATATTCCACATTAATTAAGGGGAGCATAGGCAGCTTTGTTGCACTCTTTTGCCAACCTGGAATCAGTTTGTTTCATCATGATCTGTATTTAACTGTGACTTTCTGACCATTGTATAAGTTTTTCATGAAGACAATTGGATGTTCTGGGATTACCATTTTTCTAAGCATATTTCACAGCTTGATATGATTAATGCATTGGAAGATTGTTCTGAACATACAATTTTGATATTCTTTGGTTTTCTCAATTATCCAGCAATAATGTTTTATGTTTATGAATTATTTTCTTTGCATGAGAAATTAAGAATATTCTACAGTAGTTTGCAAACTCGGTTAAGTCTACTTTTGGATATATTGGACTGACTTTTTCATATATGCTGCATAAAACTCTTTTCTTTAATACCCCTCTATGTTAAAAGGAAGATATCCACCATGAGATGCATTCTAATCCATGAAAAAACATTCCATTCTCTGTGAACAACCTCATTGAGTTTGTTGAGGAGGAAAGCTAATGACAAGAAAATCATTTCACAAGTGTGAAATGAGCAGATCCAACACCCACAAGCCACCTTCACGCACAATAGATTCTGTATTCTCTCATAAATTGAGACCAACTGTTTGAGTATAGCATAGCTCATGTTTTCTTCATACCTGGTTGAGTTAATTTGCTCTCCAATAATGTTATATGGATAATCCTAGACTTATGTTCACAATTGGGATCAGAAACTCCATTGCTAAGCTGGGAGGTTTTTGATTCATACCCAATTTCATGATTTTTTGCCATGTTTGTTAAGCATGTGACTACAGTAAAGTGACTCACGCAATTGTTAAGCAAATTTGGCTTCCTTGTAGATTTTTCTTATCAGAAGCTTTCTGGGAAGATCACAAATGGTGATCATGTGACCTCAAGGCATTGCAACCTTTGTAAATACAGATGCATGCCAGTTGCCAAGTACTTGAATTTTGATCATATGGGGATGCTACAGTGGTTGTAAGTGCAAGGACCAATTGTGTATCATTTGTTTTCAGTGTCACTGTAATGACAAACAGTCACTAAATGAATTGTTGTAAGTAAAGCATTATCTGGAAAAAATGTTTTCATAAAGAATTAAATATCTTTTAAAGGATATGTTTCAGGCAATGATCACAAACCATTATGTCAAATGGTCAATTAATTCATGTTGATTAGATTGTGCACACTGGTCATGTGACAGACATTAATTCGTGACATACTTTTAAGCACAGCATATTTAATCTGCATTTCAGTCATGCGGTGGAGTTAAATCCTATGATTTTCCAAATTCACTAGTCCATTTTCTGTAAGAGAATTGAAATAAGGCATCATTAGCAGGTACTATTTCCAGGGTGTCATTAAATTCTGTTATATCTCACAAAAGCACTTGACATTCACAAAGAAAATACTACATATCACTTTCGAAGGTGTCTATGTAACTACACACACTGGTTACCTGTGTCATCACCTTGTCAAGTGGGATGAATCTTCTCCCAAAAGTAGATGTGCAAGGCAAATTAGTAGTACAACCTGTATCAAATGTAAAAGTGAGATATCTGACAAATAATTGCATATACAGAACCTCTGGGTTCCAAAGTGCATAATATAGTAATGAAACTTGACATATTCAAGGCATTAATTCTAAAAAGTGATTTCTGGTGCTATCAAGCAGTTCTGCACAAAAAGAAATAATAATGAATGAAAACTCTTAAGAATACAGTTTTGAAGAAAAAGCATTATGGAACTAATACGCATGGGTACATTGATAGCAATTTATTCTACTTCTTTGCATTTTGATTTGTTTATAATTGAATTAGGCACATGGTGGTTCAGTGGCTAAGATGCTGAGCTTGTCAATCAGAAAGGTCAGCAGTTTGGCAGTTCGAATCCCCCGCACTGCCTAATGGAGTGAGCTCCCGTTACTTGTCCCAGCTTTTGCCAACCTAGCAGTTGGAAAGCATGTAAAAAGGCAAGTAGAAAAATAGAAACCACTTTTGGTGGGAAGATAACAGCGTTCCATGCACCTTCGGTATTTAGTCATGCCAGCCACATAACCACGGAGATGTCTTCGGAGAGCGCTGGCTATTTGGCTTTGAAACGGAGATGAACACCGCTCCCTAGAGTCGGGAATGACTAGCCCACATGTCTGAGAGGAACCTTTACCTTTACCTATAATTGAATTGGAGGAAGTGGGCAGGGTTGATATTTCTTATATTGGGGACAGTTAATTGTTGGACTACAGTTCTCTAGGAAAAGTGAGTTACTAAATTCTCCTTGCATCTGCCTTCATATATAAATGATGACTATCCAAAGAGTCTTCTTAACTAGTAAAGCTCTCCAGGTGATATTTCCCAGGGTCTTCTTTTACGAAGAGTATTATAGGTTACTCATCTCCTTAACCACTCTTACCAGCTTCTAAGAATACAGTAAAACAGCAGACATTCAACTAAAGTAAACTATTGAAACAATAAAATAATTAATTTAAAAGCAATTAAAATGTTAAAAGTGTTTTAAAAAACCAAGAATAATTTATGTAATATTTGAAGTTCTCTCTGAAATAGGTACTCTCTTAGCAATCACAATTGGGACCGGCAACTCTGTCACTAAGAGCCATGTTTACTAGATGACAGGCTTTAAACAGCAACAGAGTTGGAAGGTACCTTGGAGGTCATCTAGTCCAACCCCCTGCTCATGCAGGAGACCTGTACTAGGGATTCGAACTACTGAATCTTTCTGATCGACAAGCTCAGTGTCTTAGCCACTGAACTACCTAGTGACATCACTTCCCCTTTGGTAGTTAAGCAAATCACTGCAATTCTTTTGACCTGTTGGCTGTAAATCCACTTTCAATGCTATCTGTATCTTGTTAGAAAAACATTGTTCTATATCTCACATTTCTTCAGTAAAAGATTTTGAACATAGTCTATCCATAGAAGCAGAGAAACTGATATCATGGCTACTAATTTCTGATTTTATTCTTCAAAGTCTCCTTTGATATTATTTTATTGTCAAAACCATCTTGCAGACCAGTATATATTCCCTCTACCTAAAATCTTTAGATCCCTCTAGTAGTCCAGTTTTTGAAATCATAAAATTATTTATATGCTGTGTTTTGTAAACACCAAAGCAGGATCTATTTCCCCTGAGAAACTGGGGAATCTTATTGCAAAAGTTTCAGTACTCTAATTTTATCTGAAACTTTATTTCATTTATAACTTTCTAAGATCAAAACCTTATTTAGCTTTTTGCTATTTATTTCACATTCTTTACATTTTTAAGCTTATAATTAAAATATTCTTTCATTCAGGATTAAAGGCAGACTCACCTGGTGCGTTCAAACTTCTTATTCTAATGTCTTTAATAGCTTCGAAGTAGTTAATGAGCAATTTCCAAAAGTGATTAGAAAGTGAGGCTTGTGAACTTAATGTCCTTTAAAAGTCTCTGCCGTAGTTGACAAGATGGCTAATCTTGTAGCATAGTGCTGTTTCCTACCTTGAATTGTTTATAAAAATAATAAAAGCAGGACATTTTTTAAAAAAATAATCCCTAGAGTTTTCTCATAGGGAGCAGCCATCTGGAGCACATGTGAGGGTTTTCTCCCATCCTCATTTCTGCCTCATTTTACTTGAAAGCAGGAGATGTTTTTCTTCATACAGAAAGACCCTGAGACCAGTTGTTAATGAATGTTCAATATTTATTTTTCTGTGGAAACCTATTGAAGTGTTTATTCATTCCTATGTATTAAGATTGTTAGTTGTGCAAGTACAAAGATAGACAAGAAAATGATTGATGGGCTCCTTGTCAATCAACAGGACTGCTGATTTACCACCAGCTTATCAGGTACTTAGTAGCTGAGGACTTGGTAACACAAAGAAACAACTAACACTGGCCATCAACAAACCAATCAATCAATAGGAAGGCATCACATCAATGTTGTCACATTGAATATAGAATAGCCCAAAACACATATTCCAGTAGAGAGAAGTTCCCTGAGGATGGGCTCCAGCACAAGTCCAATAGCTCAGAAGTTTAAAACTCTGGACCTGGAGATCGACCCAGATTGGCACAGCTGTACTGTACAACTATGTATATAGTTACATGAGCAAAAAATCATACTAAAACTAGTATAAACTATATACTACAAACACTCTTATTTCTGTAACCTTTAACTGGATGAAGCAGTGCATAATTTAGCAAAACCTTTTCACCCAAGGTATTTCAAATGGGCTAATTTACAGAACCCCATTACTCCAGTGGGAATTGAGAATGAAACTTTCTCTCCCTGTTATGCAGCTGTGGGCTCCTCTCCTCCCTTATCTGATTGTTTCCTAGGAAGCATTTCTTTCCCCTGTCTGCCAAGGTCATTCCCACATACCATTACAGACAATGCAAATTACTAGAACAGATTAGTTAGTTACACTTCAAGAGCAACTCTAGATAACTTGGAATTCCATTAATGATCATAAGGCATTTTGTTTCAGCAACAGTTCTAAAGTTTCCAATAAGACTTTGGTAAAGGAATAGTTGTTTCCATGGCTTTCACTTTGTCCAGGTTGTCTAACACCCCATCCAGTCACTAACTTGGTTGTTGATTTATGCATTTCTATATTCACTTTGTTTTCCTGTTGCTCTTTCCTAAAGCTAGCATATAATCAGTCCAAACCCAACCCTCAAAAAATTAACAAATACATTGAGCAAAAACCATAAAAATCCCAAAAGCTCCATACGATGAGCAGATAATTATTTTAAAATAATCAAAACTGTGTAAGTGAAGTCCATTATATTAAATCTTCTCAGTATCTTATACCAAAGGCTTTGGACTCACATTAGTAAAATTTCACAATGCCACCATGAGAAGGAGTTTCAAAGTACACTTATGGTGTATGTGATCCAATAGTTTTCCAACTATCATATCCTTTCTCTCTCCTTATAGTATGGTAAGCTCTTTACACCAACCTGCTATTTTCCCTATGTATTCTGGTCTTTTTTATTTTTCTCACAAGACTTCTACTATTTCCTTTCAAGTTTTCTTTGACAGCCCCTTATTGGTGGTAAAATCTTCTATAAATTCTATTGAATCCCATGATACCATTCTCTAGCTGGGACAGATTTCTTTCTCCCCCCACCCCTGCTCTGCAATAGATGGCATTGATTTTCCCACTTCATCTAGTCCCCCCTTTTCTGTGCAATGCTATCTGGATATTGCTTTCTCTTGTTTGGGGATTTATGTTGAAATATGAGAATAGCCAGATTCAGAACAAACTGAAAAAGATCAAGTTTGCAAATCCTGCTGACACTATACTGCTTCTCTATATTATACGATGCAGAAAATAGCACATGATGAATCATACCCCCAAGAACAATACCATCTGTTGTAAAACAGATGACACTTTTCATCATTACAATGGCACAGCTTGTTAATAGAATTTTTATTTTTCCTCCTCTAGTGGATGAGAATATACATCTTGATGTTTACATTGTGTTAAGCGCACATGGTAAAGATTATAGGACCCTCTTCCTTTTCTACAGAAGCACATAATAATAATTAAAAGAAACAGCAAGTCCACAGGGGATGAGAACTGTCTTTCTCTGATTAAAGCTTCAGTCAATGAAGATGGATGGTTATGAAAAGGAAGCTTCCTAAAATGTCCTTGTCTGAACTTTAAAATTTTCTCATTGTCAGACTTTGAGTTGATCGGGAATTTCATCACCTCTTTTTTTTTGGAGAGGGGACGGCCTGGTCATTTTGCTTCTCTATAATCTGGAACATCTTTGTCAGGATTCTCTTGCTTCTCATTTTTTCCCTCATTTTCTTTATTACTAATATTCTTTATCATATATGGTCTCAGCTTAATAATAATATAATATGACAGCAGTAAGGTCCATAAATAGAGCATTCACCTCAGGTGACACTCCTTTAACAGTTTAACAGAGTTGGATGGGACCTTGCAGGTCATCTAGTCCAACCCCTTTCCAAGCAGGAGAACCTAGATCTTCTTCTACCTAGCATTGAACTCACAACCTCCTGATGGTGAGCTGAGAACTCCACCTCTAGGTCACAGCAGCAGGTGCTTTGCTTTGCTTAGTCTTCATACATGGTCCTGTCAAATAGTAATATCACTTAGACTTATATACTGCTTCATAGTGCTTCACAGCCCTCTCTAAGCAGTTTACAGAGCCAGCATATTGCCCCCAACAATCTGGATCCTCATTTTACTGACCTCAGAAGGATGGAAGGCTGACTCAACCTTGAGCCAATCAGGATTGAACTGCTGGCATTGGGCAGAATTAGTCTGCAATACTGCATTCTAACCACTGTGCCATCAAGGTAGCAAACTACTTGAAAAACAGGGTCAGGGTTGACTCATCCTTCCATCCTTCCGAGGTGGGTAAAATGAGGACCCAGATTGTTGGGGGCAATATGCTGATTCTCTGTAAAACCGCTTAGAGAGGGCTGAAAGCCCTATGAAGCGGTATATAAGTCTACTGCTATATATACTACCTACATGAACTCTGGGAAACATTAAGGAGGGAGTCTCTTTGCTGTCTTCTCACACAAACTATCTGAACTGAGTTGCCTCTTACTCCTCAGGAATGTACTCCTTCCCTCCTGGTAATTCATACATGTGTTATTTATATAAAATGACTTTGTAAATTGGGACTTACAGGTATACATGATTTATTTACAAGCTTATCTTTAATTTCTTAATTTTGGTGAAAGAAAATTATGCAATCAGCCTGAAAGGTTCGAATCAACTGTACTTTTTTTTTTGCAGCTGTCAGTTTTGCTTTCTTCATCATTTGCTTTTTTAAAGTCTTCTGTTCCCTCTTGTGTGTAAAGAAATAACTGATTTTTTTATACGACCATATCTAAACCGCTCTGAATGAAATTCAGTGAACTGAGTCTTTAAGTGACATTTGACTGACGTATTTACATCTCACCGCAGCTATTTTTGAAGTCTCTGTTGTTATGAAATTACAAGATTATTGAAAACTGTCTAAAATTACTTTTTTTTAAAAAAAGAGAGGGTCAAGTGAGGTTTCTTTCCTGCCACTCTTTGCAGACCTGAGTTGCTTAAGAAAGTTATGCGTAGTCTCACCAGATAAAGCTGTTCCTCCATATGAAAAATATGTGTGTGTGGGTGTGGGATCTCTTTGTGTTGAATTTGCACAGAATTTCAATAGGTAAAAGTATTGACATTTTACTGTTGGTCCAGATTCTTCCTTTCCCTGTGAAATTGGAGCAACTTATGTATTGATTTATTTTATTAAATTTATATGCCCGTGGCGGCAAACCTATGGCATGCGTGATAGAAGTGGCACACAGAGCCATCCTGCCTGGGATGCATGGCCTCACTGGCTCCTCACCTGCATTCCTGTATATGCATGTGCTGGCTGTTGCACATGCTGGAGTGCCAAAACCTGGAAAAGCAGCATTCCAGCATGCATGCGCTCACCGGAATGCAAACTTCTGGGCTTCCGTGGCATGCATGTGCAATGACCAGCCATTCATTGGGCATGCACCCATGCTGGAAACCAGAGGTTTGGGTGACACTGCGCACATGCATGCTAGAATGCTGCTCTTCCTGGTTTTGGCACTCCCATGGGCACAGCGGCCAGCAAGGCTGTGTGTTCCAGGCGGGATGGTTCTGCATGTCATTTCCAGCATGCAGGTTGGCACATGATGACAGAAAAGGTTAGCCAACACTGTTATACGCTGTCTATCTCAGTGTCAAGCAATTCTGTATGCTTCTATGCACTGTATGCTTAAAGGTACAAATACAATGTATATATGCAAATATAATGTCACTCCTATTTTAAAGCCATACGGCTGGGGAGGGGCTGTCTCGGGTGCTGATTCTCTTCCCAAGCAGGATTCCCCACAACTCTGACACAATATCCTTTAACTAATGAGGAATAGCTGTATGTGGCCAAAAATCCAGAGAAATCTAGGAGAAAACATACCCAATATAGTTTTTGAGCAAGCAACAAATAGTTGCTTACTTGCATTAGAAAAAACAACAACAGCCATATGTTGTTTGTATGTTTCTACTCTGGTATGTTTGAAGACAAGAATTATTTTAAACAAGATTGAGCCACTGAATTCAATGAAATTAATCTCCTTATCAGGTTTGCTGATTGCTGGTGGTTCATGTATAGTTGACTGGACTTTTTTCTTAAAGGAGAAATACTGAGCAAAAACATTGAATAAAGCAAGTTTTCTTCTTCCCCTGGCAAGATCCATGGCAAAAGCTCTTTTGGTGGAAGTCTTTAAAAAAAAAAAACCAGCTTCTTTCTCTTCTCTTCTTCTTTCTGTTTCTGTCCACTTAATCACCTTCTTTCATTCAACTTCCATTCACCTTCTCTTCTAGTGTACTATTCCTTTTCTGTTTTTCAAGACAGGATCCTTCTCCCTTCCCAACTGATTCATTGGGTGACTTGCTTAGTGAGCAAACTGCCAGCCTCTTTCTATTCTTACTGGCCAAGGATCAGCTGATCCACCCTAATTAACTGCATGGATGGAATCTCAGCTGGGCCAAGTGCTGCAAAATAATCTTTTTCTGTCCCTTTAAAGTTTCTCATTTATTTCTTGGATAAATACTCCATGTGGCCTTTCTCATCTCCTTTTGTTCTCTTCCCCAATATGTCTATGTATAAACCAATAGCTCTATTATTTTTAATACATTTAATATTTCTTCTGAATTACATCTTTGGTTCTCAAATCTTCAGGTACGGATTCTCTCCCCAGTTCCAATTTCTCTATAAATTTCAAACTATCTAATAAGAAACCTTTTCTTTATCCACTAAGAATCACTTTCCCTTTATCTCTATCTTTTCCTTAGGACCACTGGGGATCCTATATTTTTCACTTGTGACTACCTTCAGTAAGAAATATATGCAACTGTACTCTGTCCTCAAATCCTTAGTACTTTTAGCAACATCTTGTACATTTGCATCAACATTTAACCTCTTTATCTATTTTTCAACATTCTTGCAATTAACGAGATTACATTAGAAAAATGCTGATATCTTAAAAATCATTATTATTATTTATTTATTTTATTTTATACACCACCTTGTCGTTTTAATGGGTATTCGGTGTAACTAGGATTTTTGTAAGAGAATAAATGGTTTAAAAAATCATATTAAACAATAAAACAAAAACTAATATGAGAGGTCCTTGATGCTCTCTGAGCTTGCTTGTTTTCTTGTAGACGTTTCATTAACCAAACTAGGTAACAACATCATCAGTGCTAGTATGGAGTACAGTTTGCTGTCAGTTTTCATTCTGGTGACTTGCTTGTCTCTGTGGCTGGAAGTGGTCTTAGAGGTTCTTTGATTGAG
This sequence comes from Thamnophis elegans, assembly GCF_009769535.1. Classification (NCBI taxonomy): domain Eukaryota; kingdom Metazoa; phylum Chordata; class Lepidosauria; order Squamata; family Natricidae; genus Thamnophis; species Thamnophis elegans. The sequence goes on along the minus strand of NC_045542.1, from coordinate 129,434,044 downwards.
CTTTTTACTGTTGGCTCTTGGGCAGTTTCTTGATTGGGGTATTGTTTACTTGATTGTTGGTCTGATGTTAACCTTGGAGTTAAGCTGATCTGGATGCTGATTGCTGGTGGAGAGATGCTTGAGTCTTTCTGCTGCCTTTTGGGCTCAACTCCAAGCTACAAATATTATCCTTTATTAGAGACTAATATCTTTAGCAATTAAAAGTTTAGAGAATGGAGCCTAATGGAATCTCAGGAATAAAAGGTGAGCTAAACCTACAGCAAATGTTTTGGAACCAACTTAAAACAATTTGTGTATCCAGCTATTGAGTTAGGAGGTTGCCTTACAGAAGTCGATCCATTTCCATTTGTCTGTTCATATTGGCACTGACTTTCAGATTATTAGACAAAAGTTACTCTGACAGCAGATAAAATTGGGATGACAAGGTGCTGTAAATCAAAGTTCATGAACATTATAACCCTTCAGAATTTTTTTTTTCTGAAAAGGGACTGACAGCTATTGTTTGGCACCCTGATGTTAGACCAATATATTTTCATTCCTCCCCAACTGTTCCTTGCTGCATGCAGGTGAAAAGATAAATACATGCTTTCCAAAACTAAAATCAAACTCACTCCAGGTACACAGAATATTTGTACATAATATTCCCTTTAAAGAAATAACCAGTGCCTGCAATTCAGGCATTATTTCTTTCCATGGGGAACCCTCCAATGAAAAAAAAAGGGTAAAGTTTTTTGTGTCATAGCCTAAAATTTTCTATCTCTCTGATCAGCAACAATTTGGCTCATAACAGAAAGAGGCAGAAGTAGAGGAGTGGATGTTGCAGAAAATATAAGAAACAGTGCAGGAAAACAGATGAGAAGATCATGTGTCGGTGATTCAAATCAGAGGTGGTATTCAGCTAGTTTGGACCGGTTCAGGCAAACTGGTAGTGGAAATTTTGAGTAGTTCAGAGAACCAGCAAATACCACCTCTGGTTGGGCTGGTCCTCCTGCCCCCATCATTTCCTGTCGTATATTCCCTTGTTTTTTAGCTCAGCTGATTTATGTAGCAGAGTGGATTAGCACGCCTCATCTAAGCTAAAAAAACAGCTCAGCTGACCAGCACTGACCCTGAGGATGGTCTTTAAGTGTTGCACGTGTGTTCAAAGTGCTCTCTCATGGAACTGGTAGGAAAAGATTTGGAATCCCACCACTGTTCAAAGACCAAGGAAATCAAACCGGAGATCTATGTATGCACAATAAAGACTGCTCAGGACAAATGTTGGGATCGCACCCTTTTATCCCTGAACATAGCAAGGGAATGATAACATCTGCCTTATCTCTTCATATTTAGTTACTGGGAGACAATTATTTTTCTTCCAGCTGACTCACATTGGTTGCCAGTGCCAGACTGTGGGGAAAAGAATTAAAGCAGAAGAATGTAAAGAGAAGAGCTCATGCAAGGTCAATTTTAGTTCAGATAATATATGCTGCAGTGAATGATAATAGTATTCCCACATCCTTGCTTTATAACAAAGCCAGTGGGTGTATTCTTTAGAAGATATGCACCATTTTTTCTCAGATAGAAAGTGGGCAGCAAAAGGATTTTACAAGACAGGAATCTCACAATTCATGGAAATGTATTAGTTTGTGTTGAATGAGTCTAGCTACTTCATTGTAAGACATGCTTTCTGGCTCAGTTTGTCACAAAAATAAAGTCAATTGTGGTGTGTACAATAATACATTTTTAAAGGAAGCAGGGCTTCCTTTTGTTGTAATCTACAATCTATGTGGATATTCGTTCCATTTCTGACGTCGGAATTTGGTCCCCAAACAGAATTCCTCAGAAGCAGCAGGTACACAGATAATATAACTCCATGTAACTGACTTTCTACTTTCATTAAAATTTGTTTTCTGAAGTTTTTGGCTTAAGATGGAGAAGCTACTGTTTCATCATTCTACTCGTTTTTAAACTCTTGCTTGCTTGTCCTATTTAAAGATATAGAACAAAAATGAAATGTTTTGAAAAAAAAAATACCTGGTGCTAGATAGAAAGTCAGATTTTCATGATTGCTTTTTCAAAATAGAAACAAATTGCACGGACAGGTTACTGCCCAATAGGCTCCTGGGTATTCAAGTAGGGGAAAGCATCATTGCATGAAACTTCAGGTTTACAGTTGCTCATTTTAATGTGAAGCTACTAGATTTTTATCTATTTATTTTGCAATTCAGAACTAGTAATCTTCACGAAGTAGCATTTTTATTGCTGCAAATATATGCTCCTTCCTTCCTTCCTTCCTTCTTTCCTTCCTTTTTTCCTCTAGGCATTTTTGAGAGTTAATGGACAAAAAAAATCTACATCTATTTTCCTGACCAGAAAAGAAATATGTTTTGATTGTAGTACAGCTATCAGGCACTAATACAATCTATGAATACAATATTTAGGTAAATCTGTTTATATTTTTATATTAGGCATTGCAGTAATTTTCAGCTTTGCCCAGGCAAAAGGAAATGGGTCACAAATCTGTTTCCTTTGACCACATTCAATATTCTCTTGCTAAAATACCTGCTATATCTTTGGATTCTTAGATGTAGCAGTAATTCAAAATAGGCTTTGCAATATCTTTGAATATGCATCTGGAGCAGGAGAACATGAATGCAAGAGTAACACCTTTAGCAATTGACATGTTCATTCAGAAGTGGCAGGTAAACCTATGTTTACAATAAGCCTTGACTAACCATCATTCTGGACTTTGACTTAAAAACTGCCAAGAAATCAACGCCTCCCCCCAATAGGATGTATTTCTGCAATGAGAACACAAACCAACACAAACACAAAAACAATAGGTGCAAGTCCTGTTACTATGGCAACTTGCCTTTTAGACTGGACTGATCCCTTCTCTTGAAACCTGACTTTTGAGCTTTGTGAAGGTATTTTTCTCTTGCCACATCCTGTCCCTTCCTCAACAATTTACCTAGCCCTTCAATCCCAACACATGACATTGATGGATGCATAACACAACACTACCTTCATCACCATGGGAACATAGGTTTGGAGCAGTTTACTTGGGTGGAAATTTAGAAACTTCATTAATGGACATGCAGAACAAACTTCCCCCCTATGTCCTGCTATGCTGTTGATTGTGGCAGGGATGTGAGAAGGATGAGGGAAGAACACCATATTCCCAGCAAAGTAATCCAAAGTGTGAAGAGTATCCCAGTTGTCCAGTTAAAGAAAGCAGGCACCTGTACTGGACAGCCACATTATAGGAAGATGCTGGAAGTGGATTATTACTTTACTGAGGATGGCAAAAGCACCAATTCATACTGTACAGGAGAAGGCAATAGCAATCTATCCTGAATGTTACCAAGAAAACTACATGGACAGGAAATACAAAATGATTGATGATATCGTTCTGGATGATGGGTCCCTCAGGTTGAATGCCATTCAACAAATTATTGAGGAAGAACTTAGGATCTTTTGGAATATTAATGGTGTTCATGACATGACTAGATTAAAGCTTCTGATGATGTTGTCAAGCAGAAAAAAGAAAATCTGAAACTGCAAAGACAAGAGTTACAGCTGGAACATGAAATGTCAGAAGCATGGATGTGGGAAAACTTAATGCAGTGAATGATGAATTGGATCAACTAAACATTGACATCTTAGGCACCAGGAAATTGAAATGCACTGGAATTAAACAATTTCAGTAAAAAAAAAACACCACATCGTTTACTACTCAGGACACACAAGATCAATGTTGGGTTTATAGTCCAAAAGGATACAGCAAGGACAGTATTTGACTACCATGCAATAAATGACTGAATGATATCAATTAGAATCATAGACAATCCTTTAATATGATGATCATCCAAAGTTATGTTCCAACCACTGATGCATAAAAAGGAGAGGTTGATTAGTTTTATGATCAAGTTCAAGGTGTAAGGACAGAATATGCAAGCAAGATATGCTGCTTGTGGTTGGAGACTAGAATGCCAATGTTGGACATATTGAGGGGAAAATGTAGTTGGAATATGTGGAATAAGAAACCAAAAGAACCAAAATAGCAATAGCAATAGCAGCTTTCAGCCATCTCTAAGCGGTTTACAGAGTCAGCATATCGCTCCCACAGTCTGGGTCCTCATTTCACCCACCTTGGAAGGATGGAAGGCTGAGTCAACCTTGAGCTGGTGAGATTAGAACCGCTGAACTGCAGATAACAGTCAGCTGAAGTGGCCTGCAGTACTGCACCCTAACCACTGCGCCACCTCGGCTCTTCAAAAGAAAAGAAAAGGATACCTTTTTCTGCCAATTCAATGACTTATTCATTGCAAACATAGCACGAAGCTACCAAAATAATGCCTATACACACGGACATTACCCAATGGAATACACAGAAAATAAACTGACTACAGATAGTCCTTGGATAATGAACACTTGTTTAGTGACCATTCAGCTTATGATGACACTGAACAAGTGATATTTTGACCAATCCTGGAACTTCTGGCTGTCACATAATCATGATCTGGACACTCAGCAACAGGCCCAGATGTTTGACCATTACATGGTCCCATCATCATGTAATAATAATTTTCAAATTTCCCTGCCAGCTTCCCACAAATAAAGTTAATAGGGAAACTAGCAGGAAGGCAAAAGTTGCAGACACATTAAGTTCTTGCTTAATGACCCACAGCTGCACAATAATAACTGGGGGCTTCTGGAACTACTGTTGTTTAGTGTGTGGTCATGTGATGATGTGCTCTATGACAGCATCACTTAGTGGTGGAAATTCCAATTCCATTCACCATTGTTAAACCTCACAGTTACATCAAGACAGCCTTCAACACTGATCCAAAAATAGCCAACATCTTAAGAAACCCCAAAGACAAAATCCAGCTAGAAAACCAAGGAGTCTATGAAATACCATGCAAAATCTGCCCTGCAACATACATAGGAGAAACAAACTGGAAAATAAATGCAGGCATCGCAGAACACAAGAACGCAGTAAGAAAAAAAGAAAAAACTTCCTTCCTTTTCCAGCACCTTAAAGCTACAGGACTTGAAATTAATTTTGAAGGAACCAAATTAATATCCAAAACTGAACACTTCAACAAGAGAATAATTATGGAAGCTATCAAAATATAGAAACATCCCCACAACATGAATAAACGTGATGATACCTCCCGCCTCCACACAAGTCCCAGCCACAAAAACTGACACAGGACCCAGAACAACACAGGACACCATCACCAATCACCCTCAACCAAACATCAATTCCATCAACCAATCAATATGTAACAACACAGCCAACCAATCCATTTAAAGCAACAAAGCCAACATCCCCCACCCCCCACCTATATTTAGTAGGAAGCACAAGCACGAAACCAAAAGCACCCGCCTGACGATGACGAATGTGACCTCATCGAAACATCACCAAGATACTGTCAATCTTACACGGAAAAAGATCCGAATATGCCAAGACCTGCATATGCGCGCGCGTGAGCGCGTACACATACACACACACACACACACAGAGTATATATACAGTATATATATATAGGCACAAAGAGGTATAGGAACTGATTGTGGGACAGAAAATGAATTGCACATGTTTCAAGTCCAAATTAAGGAAAACTAGAAGAAAAAATCCAACCAGCTTCCACAGTATGATATTGAGTATAAATCCACCATTTTCAAGGAGAACATTAGAAATTCATTTGAGTTCTTATTGAATCCTATTGCTTAGAAATCAGAGCAACTGTGGAATGAAACAAATAAAAGTTGCTAAGGATGGATGCGAAAACAATTTAAAAAGAAGGAAGTTGGATGGCAAAACAAAATGTGGAAATGGCGAAAGGAGAAGAGAAGCCAATGCCAAAAGGACAAAGATTTCAGGAAACAACTTATTAAAGTATTTTATCTGAGAGAGCTTTTATAAGAGACAAGAAGCACCATTACAGCATAGTCTTTAAAGGCAACTAAGATGGAAACAGACATGGAAAAAATGAGGAAAAGCTTTTGAAAGTCCACTGAATTTAAAAGAAGTTCCAATCTTGAATTGGTATACAAAAGAACACGAATGGACCAACAGTGTCTGATTTGACTTCTAAGGAAGCAATGGTGAATTGAAGCTGATGCACACAACAAAAGGAAGGGCTGGTGAACAGATAGACTCCTCCAAACTCATCTCAGATCACAAAAGGAACAATCACCACCTACAAGTTTGCTCCATATAGTGGTTCCCCATGAAGAAATCATATAATATCACCATCTTTTAAGGAGCCCTTAACCCCTGGCAGGGTGGAGTCGGGACAACTGAATGGAGCTAGAAGAGTGTCTTAAAGGCCAGATGCCTTTCCTGTTGCCAATGTGGAGTTTTGTTCAGCAGATATATTCTCATTGTGCCCAGAGAGAGAAATATCTGCCTCTACCTAGGATTGAACTCACAGCCTCCTGATTGAGGTGAGAGTTCCACCTCTAGGCCACTGCACCACTCAAAGAAATCATATAACACTAATCCTAGATTCAAAAGGATCCCAAACCACAGTTGACAGGTATCAAGAGGAGTCCACCATGAAGTGGCAGCAAAAGGGACACTTCGCCCCATCATTTTTACTGTGTATTAGGGTTGATCCAAGCCTCTGAGATGGGTAGAGAGTGAAAGCCTTGCCTGAAACAATTATCCTGCTGTCCAAAGTCAGGAGATTCTCCCGAGAAGGAAATGAGCTAATTTCAATCTGTAGAAGTCAGCACTTCTGTTTGCTGAAACTTATGCAAGGGTAAAAGAAAAGACATTAGTTTAAAAGGAACAAATAAAGATAACTTTAGCCTGATTTCTAGTATGGGCTGGGGATTCCATCTCATGAGGACATGATATGAAAAAGAGATAATCAGGGAATGCTTATATATCAGATGCAGATAAAGGAAAAATCTATCACTTTCAAGAGAACCCTGAGTATAATTATAATATACCGCAAATTGTTTCTGGGAATAGATAGTGAAAATGGACTTCCACAATGTTTTGATTGACCTATATGTTATTCAATTATGCTTTCTTTTCACTTTTTCTCCCAGAAGATCTTACTGGCTTAACACACCACCTATTAGTAGTTTTTGCCTACAGATATGCCTAAGTATGGGTGGGGGGGGGAGGCAGATTTTCCTTCAAGGCATTCAGGAGAAATTATGACATTTTCTCCGGAACAATAAGGTGAAGATATTCTGTTATATATTCTCCAGAGTGGTTATTTTTCTTTTAACGAATGTGGTTTCCCAAGACAAATCAAATATTGTGGATCTCATTGTTTTCATGGCAAGATAAATTAGTAAATTACTTGAGACCAAGAAAAGTAATGAGGCAACCAGTCTTCGACTTGAAAGTATCTAGCACTTTTAATTACAAGTGGATTACTCCCATTTTAGCCTTGACATCTAATGTGGGTACTTCAGCCAAACAATTCTCTTGTATATAGATTAGGAAATCAGACTGCAAAAACTGTGAAGTGGGTTGTTGCACTGCAAGCATCGATAACATTTATGTGACTCAGAGAAGTAAGAAAGCAAGAAAGTAGATTTCCCAAATCTATTGCAATTGATAACTAAGCTCTTACTGATCTCAGAGAGGCTTGAATTTCACTCTGCACAAAGTAAGATTAAACATTAAGGTAAAGGTTCCCCTCGCACATATGTGCTAGTTGTTCCCAACTCTAGGGGGTGGTGCTCATCTCTGTTTCAAAGCCAAAGAGCCAGCATTGTCTGAAGATGTCTCTGTGGTCATGTGACTAAATGCCGAAGGCGCATGGAGTGCTGTTACCTTCCCACCAAAGGTGGTTCCTGTTTTTCCACTTGCATTGTTACATGCTTTCGAACTACTAGGTTGGCAGAAGCTGGGACAAATAATGGGTGTGCTCACTCTGTTAGTAGTATTAGTATTTAATAAATTTATAGGCCGCCCAATCCAGAAGGACTCCAGCACTAGGGACTCGAATCGCCAAACTGCTGACCTTTCTGATTGACAAGCTCAGCATTTTGGCTTCTGAGTCACTGCATCCCTTTAGATTAAACATTAAAAACCTGAAATTCTATGAAGAGTATTAAGGTACCAATTTCTAATGAAGAGTCATGTACAGGGTCATAGGGTATTCATTCTAGATTAATTGATCTTGGGGAAAAATCAGGCCATCTTCCCCCCTCTACAAATGGATTAACAATATTAAAAATCATCATTTCAACAATTTAATTCCGATGGGCTATCCTGTTAATTCCAAAAGCTTTTTAAATTTTCATAATCAGAGCCTTATAATCCAACTTTAAATAGGTGGAATAAATCAGCTGCTACATTAATTTGTAATTCACCTGTGCTGAATGTATTGGGCTTGTAGATGTATTGAGACTACCATTTCTATAATATTTATCCAGAAAAGCTTTGGATGAACATGCTGTGTGACGTGATTCTAAACTAGTTTTCATAGTTTATATAGGAATACATCGATATGATTTTAGTGGTGTGAGAGAATTGGCAGCTTCAAAGATTTGAATATAGAAATAGGAAGAGGTAAACTGTTCATATTTAAAATGTGAGTTTCCATAAATTACCTTTATATTTTATAATTTATATTGAATAAACTAAAGAATGGAAAGAATGAAAAGGAGCATATCGGTTTCTTAAACTCATTTATATATTTGCGGGTATAATCTGGATTGGAACGGTGCAGAAAAGTTAAGCTTTCCCATCTATTGTGCACTGATTTTCCCAAGGAAAGAGAACTGAAGACAAAATGCTAAGGTTTTTAGTGCCCTTCAAAAGAGGAACATTAGCATACAAGGCTATTTAAAACATATGCTATTGATGATAACAAACTTAATTTTTAGCATGATATTCTAACATATACTCTGTTGACTACTCTAAATTCAAATGTAATATATGTTATATAAAAATAGTTAAAATCTATATATTATATAGCCTTATGTTCATTTGTCATTTAATAAAGTAGATGAGACAACATTCTTGAATATATATAACTTAACAATGAAAGGGGTTATTTCTCAATTCTTCCTTCTTGTATTCAGAAGCATTTAAGGAACATTCAAATACTTTTCCTATCTACCATCTGAAGATGGTACTGCCCAGCTGTTCCTATTGTTGCTCCTATAATGTAATATCTTTTGCTAGGGCTATACCAGTGATGGCTAACATTTTCTGGACCAAGTGCCCAAAGTGTGCCTGAACATTCAAAATGCCATTCGTATGTAGCCCCACTGCACCACACATGCGTGTGTGCCCCCCACACCCACCTCACTGACCTGGGCATGCGTGGCAGAGACCCTAAGACCAGCTGTCCCACAGGAGGCATGTGTGCATTTGCAGTGGACCTGAAATGGGGCATTAGCTTGCGTGCCTACAGAGATATGTGTAAGCAGAAGTTCGCCATTATGGGGCTATACAGTTACCAGAATTAAGCATCACTATAGTGGGACTTCTTAAAAAGGATACGTATCCTTTTTAATGTGTCAGGTTCCTTTTTTTCTTTTTTCTTTTAGTAACTCAAAAGTGTTGTCTGTTCCTTTCAACTACTGTGCACAATTGGTTTATCTTACCATGGAACTGGTGATTTGTCTCTTTGAATTAATATGTTTGTCTTTGGTGAAATGTTTGTTAAAATACTTTCAAGGTTGCTGTTTTTTCTTACAACAAACAAATGAACAAATAAACAAAACCTTCCATGTCTGTGGGTTTTTTTTATTGCTATATGTCTATAAATATTATTTGACATAAGAAATAATATGATTTATTTGAAAAATAAACTATCCCTTTAGAGAAAATCAATCCTCCCCTCATAACACTAAGTATGATCTTGTTGATTCAAGTTCCCTTCCATTCAAACCCTAGTTAATCAGTTTCTCAAACACCCAAGCACTAGTGAGAACTATATTAGAATAACACTAGACAGCTATTTTTATAAGCATGCTTTATATGCTACTTATGCTAGCCAAGAAAAAACAAAATGGATTTTAAAAGCATCCTCTACATATGTACAAATTATTTTCCCATGTTGTTTGTTTCTGCTACACATTTTTATCCAAGTAGTCACAAGACAATGGTGTGCTCTATTTTAAGGTGTATCACAAGGTGAACTGAATAAGAGGAAGTGAATTCTCTGTCCACTGGCTTTTCAGTCTTATGCTTCATTGCTTCAAATATCTTTCTTTCCAGCCAGGCTTAGTGCTATTTCAGCTATTAGCAGAAAAAATGTTGAAGAAATAACACCCAGAGAAGTAAAGCAAGGACAAGCAAATTCAGTGACCCCCACCCCCAGTTTCCTTTTGATGATAAAGCTCCCCCCCATGTTTTAAAACTTCCAGGATCAAGAATATGAGAAATGACAAAACTAAATGATCAGTTGTATGTGTCATAAATACGATTGCTGTAAAATTTGTGCAGTATTGGATTGGACTTAATATTTCTGTGCAGCTATGTAGCTGTCTGGTATTTCTTAGGGAAACAATGTTATCTAAATACAGAAGAGTGAGATTAGAAGAATAGATGATAGAATAGGGAAAATACAAAGTGAAATAACAAAAAATGAACAATAAATTCAAAAAGTAGAAACAAAGGTAGAAAAAACAGAGAAGAGAAGAGAAATGGTAGATGAGAAGCTGATTACAATAAACAGACAATTAGGGGAAAATAGCATTTTTGGAATAGGAAAAACCTGGCTTCTTTCTGCGCTTTCAAAATATAGTAGAAGAAAAGAAGATTTAGGGGAAACAATTACAGAAATTGTTGTGAACATATTACAAAAAAACAAAGAAATGAGAAGGGACATAGACGAGGTTTACTGAATCCACACAAATTATGCCAGGAGACACAGGCTCCCAAAAGAAATCCATGTACGCTTTATTAGAAAATCAGTAAGAGATGAAGTATATAAGAAAGTGAGAGAAGACCAAATAACACATAAAGGAAGAGAAATACAAATTCTGAGACAAATCCCAAAAATAGTGAAAGATCAGAGAAAGCAATATCAGTTCCTTACACAACAATTAATAGGGTACAATGTAATGTTCAGATGGCTAACACCAGAGGGAGTGATGAGTACCTGGCAAGATAAAAGATATAAAATAGGCCCACTTGAGAAAGCTCATGAGTTCCTTGAAGATCACTTCACTGTAGAGGAAAAACAAGAGAGTAAAGAGGAACCAGAGACTAGAAGCCAAGAAGAACAGTCAGTTGAAAACAGGGAGGGAAAAACAGAAGAAAGAAGACAGGAAAGAGAACAAATAGAACAAGAAGATAGTAGAACAGGAATAGAGACAAGAAACACAAGGAAACTAAGGGTGGCACACAAATAACACAATGGAATAAGAAATTAAGTTACTCTCACTAAATATAAATGGATTATACTCACCGGAAAAGAGAAGGCAAACTTTGACTAGGTTACAAAAAATGAATATGGACATAGTATGCCTTCAAGAGGTACATATCAAAAGCCAATATTACAAGCTACTAGAATATCCAAAGTTAGGAAAATTATTTATAACACTAGCACAAAAAAGAGGAATTGCAATATACATTAAAAAAATGGATAAACACAACCAAAATATGCAGATTAAGAGGGGAGGATTTTAATGATATAAATAGAAACAGAACAAAGAAAAATTATCCTCACAGCAATATACGCCCCAAATAAAAATTATAAAAAAAATTGTAAGACGTTACACCAAAAAATAACAGAAATAGAATATGAGGATATATGTCTAATTGATGACTTCAATGTTATAATAGATATCAACGATGACTACAAGAGTAACAAAAGAAATAAGAAAAAATGCTACCATTTACTTTTTTCAAAATGGTGCAGGACTGAACCTGAAAGGTTTATGGAAAGAAAGGAACATAGGAAACAAACAATTTATATATTATTCAAATCCCCACAAATCATGGTCAAAGATAGATATGATTTGGTCAATTCAAGAATTGAGAAGAGATACAGAAGAGATTGAAATAATGATAAACACTTGGGCAGATCACAATCCAATAAAAATAACATGGAAAGGACCAAAAAAGAAAAAGAGATGGACAATGAATCAAAGAATATTGAAAGATAAAGAATATATAAAAATGATAGAAAGAAAATCGAAACATTTCTATAAAGTAAATAAGAAAGAAGAAACATTGTTACAAAATCTATGGGACACTACAAAAGCTTTTACAAGAGGGTTGACAATAGCATATTTGGCAAAGAAAAACAAGGAAAAGAGGCAAAAACAAGAAACACTAGAGAAAGAACTTAAAAAATTGGAAATGGACCTGCAAAAAAATCCACAAGAAGCAAAAGTAAAAGAGAAAAAAGAACTAATAAAACAGAAATTAAATTTGATGTCACAAGAAGAGATGGCCAAAAACAATTAAATTTGCAAAATAAAACTATTTTGAAAATGCGAATAAACCAGGAAGATGGTTAGCACACAAATTGAAAAAAGAAAAAGAAAAAAGAATAATACAGCACCTACAAGATGAAAGGGGAAACATACAATACTGGAAAGAGGGAAAAATATATAGTACAGAAATTTTTTGATAAACTGAACAGCAAAAAATATATATCGAACAATACTTAAATAAAAAGAATCTACATGAAATTGAGGAAGAGAAAAGAGAAATGCTAAACAAAAAAAAAATCATAGTGATAGAATTAAAGGAAGCATTGAAGAGACAAAATAATAATAAAACACTGGGCCCAGACGGTATACCTGTAGAATTTTATAAAGCCACACAAGAGCAGACAGAAACAATGATTTTAGATCTACTTACAGAACTGAAACTATTATATATTCAGGAATGAAGACAGAGGCTCGTGTCCGGTAACTCTGTAACCAATTTATTATAACACAACTTGTAACATTAACAGGATACGACCAGGCAATGGTGCTGGTTGAACAATGTAACAAACAGAAGGATATTCTGTGTAGAGAGGCAGCGAAGCAGCTCCAGCTGGACCGGAGAGTTCGTCTGCTCTGGTGCTGAACAACTGACAGTTTGAAAGAGTCTGCCTTTTATAGTTCCGCAGACTCTCGCGCCTGACAGCCCGGCAACTGACAGGCACGTCTGATTGGCTAAGATGCGCCTGGCTGCTGCCGAACTGTCATTCGTAACAGCGAGGACTAACTTTAACTATACAACAGAAACTACCAAAATCATGGAGGGAAGCATATATAACATTTATACCCAACGAGGATTCAGTCCGTCAACAAATAAAAAATTACAGACCAATCTCTTTACTAAACACAGATTATAAAATCTTTACATCAATAATAGCAGAGCGAATTAAAAAAAATATTAAATGAAATCATTCACACAGATCAAAACGACTTCTTACCAAAACACCAGCTAAAAAACAGTATGAGGATAATTATAAACACCCTAGAATATTATGAAGAGAATCCGGGAAAACAAGTGGCACTGGTCTTTTTAGACACCCAAAAGACCTTTGATAACTTGAATTGGCATTTCATTATCACACAGTTAAAAATGAGATTTGGAGAAAAATTTATAAAAATGCTAGAATCAATATATTCGGCTCAGACAGCAAAAGTAATAATAAATAGTGACACTACAGAAAAATTTAAAATATGGAAAGGCATGAGACAGGGTTGTCCATTATCACATTTATTATTTATACTTATACTGGAAGTTCTATTAACAGAAATTAGAAACAATCAAAAAATAAAGGGATTAAAAATTAAAATAGAGGAATATAAAATACAGGCATTTGCGGATGATATGGTATTCATATTAGAGGATCCATTAAAATCAGGAATTAAATTAATTCAAAAAATAGAGGAATTCGGTAAGGTAGCGGGACTTAAAATTAACAAGAACAAAACAAAGATCATCATGAAGAATTTCACCAAAAAACAAGAGCAAGAATTAGAGGAAAACATGGGAATGCAAATAGTAAAAAAGTAAATATTTAGGAATTTGGCTGACAGGGAAATGCTCAACAATTAAGGAAGATAATTATGTTAAAATGATTCAGAAAATTAAGAAAGGTCTGGAAAATTGGAGTAAACTACAAATATCATTAATGGGAAGATTGCCATCGTTAAAACGAATATACTACCAAAATTTTTATTTTTATTTCAAGCGGTACTGATTAGCCTAGGGAATTTTTTTTTCATAGATTTAAACAAATTAACTGCACATTTTATTTGGTCAGGGAAAAAACCACGAATTAAATTAAAATTGCTACAGGGCAGTAGAGAAAGAGGAGGATTTGGACTTCCCGATTGGGAACTTTATTATCAAGCAGCAACTTTCACCTGGATAAGGGAATGGATCAATCTAAAAAAATCAGAAGATTACTAACAATAGAAGGTTATAATTTGGAACTGGGTTGGCACGCCTTTATCTGGGATGGGAAAGACAAAATTCATAGCTATTTCCAAAAACATTTAATTAGAAAAGCTCTACTACAAATATGGTTAAAAAACAAAACAAAACACTAAACAACAAAACAAAATCCCAATCTGGCTATCCACCATGGAAGCTCTGATATACCCAAACGTATTGGACATAAACAAGATAATAAGATATAAAGATATATTAGACAACCAAGAAAGACTGAAAACAAGGCAAGAATTGAAAGACGAGGGAATAGATACAGGCTGGTGGCCCTATTTACAAATACAGGCAAGGTATAAAAAAGACAGGGAAAGGGATGGATTCTATAAGGAGCCGCAAGAGCTGGATAAAATTCAGATAAAAAAATATAAAGTTATAGTTATAAAAGATTTACTTGTATAGATAAAAGAATCACAACAGATACCGTATATACTCGAGTATAAGCCGACCCGAATATAAGCCGAGGCACCTAATTTTACCCCAAAAAGCTGGAAAAGTTATTGACTCGAGTATAAGCCTAGGGTGGGAAATGCAGCAGCTACGGTAAATTTCAAAAATAAAAAATCAGTGTTATTTGAAACTCAAAGTTATGTTTATTCAAGGGACCCGCTTAATTAAAGTGTTCTATAATATCAGTATGACTTATAATACTGCAAGTCTGCAATATTAAAATACTTGTATAGGGGATCCCCTGGATCCCCCGAAGAGATCAAATCACAACCAGTATGCCACCTTCTTGGAGAGCCTTTTCTGTTGCTGCTCCGACCCTGTGGAACGAGCTCCCCATGGAGATCCGTACCCTCACCACTATCCAGACCTTCCGCGCAGCCCTCAAGATCTGGCTCTCCCAGCAGGCCTGGGGATAGGCTTCCAATTCACCCGCCCGAGTGTTTGATTGTTGAATGAAAGTTGTGTTTTACTATTTTTTCTTTGTTCACATATTGTTTTGTTTTTGACCTTGCACCCCCCCTCCCCCCCCTGTGGTTGTAAGCCGCCCTGAGTCCCCTCAGGGAAAAGGGCGGCATATAAATCCCAATAAACTACAAACTACAAACTAATATTGTTTTTATTTTCACTGAGTTTTTAAAAAGGAGCATTATTTCATCCTTTTTTTCTTTATGTTTGATTGGTATCTGCAATTTGTGTTAATTCTGTTCATACATATAATATAAATGAAAAACCCAGCTCTCTTAAAAAATATTTTAAGTTCTTTCTGGTGCTCCCTTTTAGAATTGGCCAACTAATATTTCTGTTCGCCCAACTAATGTCAGGCAGAGTTAACTGAAAAAGTAATTTTTCATGAAAGGACATTTTCCTAGGATTTTAATTGTTCTTACTGTCAGATTTCTCGTTATTTCCAGCTTGAGTCTCCTTCTGACAAGTTTCCATTGCTTCTTGTCCTGTCCTCAGGTGCTATTGCTGCCGCCGCCTCCTCCTCCTCCAACAGCACCAGCACATTTGCTGCCCAGCGCTGCGGCTGAGGTGAAGCCGCCAAAGCTCCCGCTGGCGCCCCCGCAGCGTTGGGCGGATATCCGGCAGTGCTGTTGGAGGAGGAGGAGGCGAACCAGCCTGCCATCACCGGCCACCGCTAGCCCCGCCGCTCTTCCCACCCCCTTCCAAGCCCCACAGTCCAGCGGATGGAGCAGAAGCACCTCCGGGGCTTCGCTGCTGCTCCCCGCATTTTCTGCATGGGGATCCCTTGGAGAGGGGATTCCAGCCTGCCATCGCCAGCCACTGCCAGCCCCGCCGCTCTTCCCACCCCCTTCCAAGCCCCACAGTCCAGCGGATGGAGCAGAAGCAGCTCCGGGGCTTCGCTGCTGCTCCCCGCATTTTCTGCACGGGGATCCCTTGGAGAGGGGATTCCAGCCTGCCATCGCCGGCCACCGCTAGCCCCGCCGCTCTTCCCACCCCCTTCCAAGCCCCACAGTTCAGCGGACGGAGCAGAAGCAGCTCCGCGGCTTCGCTGCTCCATCCGCTGGACTGTGGGGCTTGGAAGGGGTCGGGAAGAGCGGCGGGGCTAGCGGTGGCTGGCGATGGCAGGCTGGAATCCCCTCTCCAAGGGATCCCTGTGCAGAAAATGCGGGGAGCAGCAGCGAAGCCCCGGAGCTGCTTCTGCTCCGTCCGCTGGACTGTGGGGCTTGGAAGGGGTCGGGAAGAGCGGCGGGGCTAGCGGTGGCCGGCGATGGCAGGCTGGTTCGCCTCCTCCTCCTCCAACAGGCAACAGCACTGCCGGATCCAGTTGTAGACTCGAGTATAAGCCGAGGCGGCTTTTTTCAGCCCAAAAAGTGGGCTGAAAAACTCGGCTTATACTCGAGTATATACGGTATGTAAAAAAGGTAATTTGTTGCAAAGATGTGAAGTTTGTAAATACAAAATAAAATATATATATATATATTTAAAAATAGTCTATCAATGTTATGGAGTCTGTGTTCTAAAAACTAAAGTAATCTCATCAAAAATATGACTACAGGAATAAATGTAAGAGAATTGTTTTTATCTGGCTCATTGTTAGTTAAACACTTTATTTCACTTGTAAGTGAATCTGAATAATAGTCTTTAGTTATTTAATCATATAATTATTTTATTACTTTAACTGGCAAACTTAAAATATGTACTCAGAAATGTATATCTTTAAGCATATAATCAAGTGGATGATGAATTTGGAGAACTCGTACCTTTAAAATTATAGGAAATTTAAAAAAAGAAATGAATGAGGTCAAGATAATTCTTGGAAGTTCTTGGAAAAGCTATAAGACAAATGAAGATGGTGATTATTTGTCCATACTGTACCTAGAAGTTGAACCCAATCCAACAGCATTTTAACTTTTAAAAAAAGTAAAGAAACCAAGCCATATATAATTTGATTTTGACTTACTTGGTTGTAAATCAAATGGTTGACAATTGTGGCTTGAAACCATGTTTGAATTCAGTCATTGCATAGTTCCTTAATACAGTTCATGGAATTTTTCTCGTAGCTATTGTATCTATTTTTTTTAATTAGCTTATGTTTCATTGAATATTTCTTTTAAAATTACTTATAACTTATCCTTCAGGCAATTATTGTAGACAGAAGCCATTTTATTAATAATTAAATCAGTATATGAGAAAGGTAAGTGATTTAGATCACTTAGAAGTTCAACAAGTAGACACATAAGGGCAGGGGTGTCAAACTCAATTTCATTAAGGGGCACATCAGGGCTGTGGTTGATCTCGGGGCGCTGGGTGTGTGTGGCTGACTGGGTGAGTGTGGCCAACTGGGTGGGCATGGCCAGGATGTCACCACTCCCCAAATTGCTGGCATGTTTTCTCTTCACAGTGGGTAGACAGGGCTGAAGCCATACTAGCCCAATGTTTACTCTTTATACTGAATAGACCAGACTTAAGCATGCTGTCCTGGTGTTTCCTCTTTGCATTGGGTAGAACAGGACAAAGTGACATGGATAGATTGGGCTGAAGTGATGTGAGCTGACCCCTTACATTTTCCCGAACAGCCCCACAGGAAGGATCCAACTAGATTGTGAGCCAGATGTGGCCCGTGATCCTTGAGTTTGACACCCTTGGATTAGGGAGTAAAAGCACAATGGGAGGACTAGTTGTATGGAATGATCTTAATTTTGCTGAATAATCTCTGTGTAAGCATTCATGTGTATTTTATGTCGATGTAAAAATATTCATGTGCTGTAATTCAGATTATATTATAGAGAACAGTATTGCAATGATAAATTTTACTATCAGACAGAACTATTTATTTCCCAGCTGCATTGGAAAATGAAATTTAACTGAAACCAATTATATGTTTAGTCAGGAAAAAAAAAATCACAATTTAATATAATGGACTGTAAACTCAAATCATGAAGTACTGTATCAGAATCTTATCCAAGTAGAATCTTAGAAAAAGGGGAGACAAAACTTATGTAGGAAACAGATGAGCAATCAAGTAGAGGTGAATACATGAGTAATAATTGCAGCAGAAGGTAAGTTTGACTCCATATTAATATTACCTGTCATGGAAGAGGGGCTTGCAATGCTCTGATGAGGCTGAGAACAATGCTGACAATAGTATATTCTAGCAGAAGGGTCATCTATGCCAGACAGGTCTTAGTGGAATAGCAAGACTAAATATATCCACCAAACCATTTAATATGGTGAGGAAACAGAAAAAAAGAATCTATATTGGTTGGTTGTCATCTAAGTCAACAAGGACCATGTCAGATACTAGAGTTCCTGGACATCTGTGATAAGTGGTCAATGGGACTCAGGAGAAATATGACTGGACAACCATAACCTAGCTCTGTAGATTATTTGAAGAACAACAATGACAGATACAACAAGTAAGACCACACATGAAATACTGCATCCAGTTTTGGTTGCCATGATGTAAAAAAGATGTTGAAACTTCAGAAACAGTGCAGAGAAGAGCAACAAAGATGATTAGGGGACTGAAGGCTAAAACATATAAAGAACGGATGCCAGAATTGAATGTGTCTAGTTTAATGAAAAGAAGGACTAGGGGAGACATGATAGCAGTGTTCCAATATCTCAGGGGTTTTCACAAAGAAGAAGGAGTTAAGTTATTCTCAAAAGCACCTGAAGTCAGGACAAGAAAGCAATGGATGAAAACTAATCAAGGACAGAAGCAACCTAGAATTGAGGAGAAATTTCCTGACAGTTAGAACAATTAATCAGTGGAACAGCTTGCCTCCAGAAGTTGTGAATGCTCCAACGCTGGAATGCTCCAACACTTTAAAGAAGAGATTGGACAACCATTGGTCTGAAATGGTACATAATTTCTTGCCTGAGCAGGTATTGGACTAGAAGACCTCTAGGGTCCCTTCCAACTCTGTTATTCTGTTATTGTATTAAGTTTCACACCATTGTGGCTTGATATTAAAATAACCAGGTTAGAATTTTGAGGGATTTCTGAATACAGACTGGTAAAGTCTTGACTCATAATATACCAGTTATAACTGTGGTTGAAAAGAAGATAATTGAAGTGTTATAATTGAATAATAAAAAATCACAAAGTATCAAGATCTGAAAAATCTAAATTGAAAGATTATTGCAGAAACTGGCTGTGAGGGTCCCAGTAGTTATCAGCACAGTGATAGCCCTACCAGGAAATCTTAGACAGCAATTAAGAACTCTCCTTATTGGCAAAATTTCCATCTGTCAAATGAAAAAGGTCTCAGTGCTTGGATTCACACATATATTACACTGATCCATTGTGACATCCGAGGTTCTTGGGAAGAACTTAATGCATATGAAGGCTATGAAGGCTAACACTGTGTAAAGAACTGTCACTTATGGCTCCACATTGGTGTGAACAGATTCTAATAATAAAAATCATCTCTCTTTCTTATCCATGTGGAAGTAGTAGTATTTCTGCAACCAACCAACCCATCAACTGTTACATTGAAAACATTTAGAAAAAAAGTAAAACAACTGCAGGTTGTGATTGGACTCATCTTGAAAGATAAAGGAACTTTTAATAGGCTAATACTTCCCTGTTACAAAGAGTTATAAGTTTAACACTTTATGTTTAATGGATAATCTCAGGAATTATTTCTAGGAGCTACCAAGAATGCTATTAGTATGCTAATCAGTATGGCAGAGTAAATTGGTTATAAAATTGGGATAGACAAGAAAAATCCAATGTCAGGCAGCTTTTTCTAGAAATTATAATATTAGGTCTGCTTTCGCTCTGTAGCTTGTTTGCATCTGAAACGACAATTGGCGCTGCATAGCTATTAAACTCATGAGGGGCTGTGTAGCTAAATTATTATATCAGTCTAGAAGCACTTAAGAGTAAGATATTATGGCAACTCTTTAATATAGAGCTGGAAAAAATGTGCTGGGAAATGAAGAAAGCAAAAAAACCATGAACCATGAACCAACCATGAATATTTCACTCAATCACAAGTCTTATATTTTTCATCCTGTAATTGGTATGTAGAGCATTGTTATTCTGAGAATAGGAAGAAGAAAAGAAATGCAATAAAGTGTTTCCATTTATTTGTCTGACAATTTCAGGGTTTTTATCTTGGGTAATCATAGACACAATTGATGTAAGCTGTTTATAATGGATCAATCAGTGCAGATCAAATAAATATTGTCCACTAAATGTTTTTTTCCTCTGTTACCCACTGTTTTGATAGCAGTGCAAGAAATCTAAATTGTAAGAAAAATGTTCCAAAATGCCAATTACATTGGCAGTGTAACAAGTTACATTTCCATTTTACAGCATTTATATTGCCTTGCCACAAATATAATGCACACAGAAACTCAAGGAGATTATAATGAAAACTGCCTAAGTGAACCACCAAGTGCCTTGCAAGGAAACATGGCAGAATAGGGCCAATTAAATCCAATCAGCTTTATGTAGCAAATAAGAATGGTAACTGTAGGAAGAGACATCAAACAGAGAGGGATTCTGGCCTGAAAGGTAACTTGCAGTAAGGAGGAACTTTTCAGGTTTTCAGAAAACAAGACTCTGTATTCTAACCTACATCATGCTGTATTTCTAACCTTCATAAAGGCAGCACTGCTGTCCCTTTCATTTCCAATGTGCTGCCACGCAATAATGATTTCTTTCAATGTAATTGTGGTTCCACAGTGATCCGTTAAGGGAGACTATGCAATATCTGTTACATTTATAATCCATTCAAGTGGCCTACCAATCTCCAATTATGTAGTCGAAGGTGAAAAGGTTACATATTTTATCTTTTCCCTTCAGAGCAGAAGCATGTTCAAGTATTCCAATGCTGCAATAGCTGTAACAGCAAATCACATAGACCATGTCAGGTTCCTTAAAAAAAAGAAAGAAAAAGAAAAAGAAAAAAAAGGAAGAACTTCTTACCACATGTACTGTACATCACAACTGTGGAAGAATACATAATCAGAAAGAGGAACTGTAGTGAAAATTATCCACCCACTACATGTTGACAAAATCTGATTAGAGCAGAAGAAAAGAAAGTCAAAGCAATGTTTTTCTACCTGCAAATGCCTTTTTCATACTCAGATCAAAAGGATAGAATGATGCAAAATGATTCTAGAACTATGAAGAATCTCCCCAAGGATGGAAGGAAGGTCTAGTATTTAAAAGAAAAATAATAATGTCAAAACTGAAAGTATATTTACTGTCTTGAAAGAAAGAAACACTGATGAGTAGTGGGATTGATACAACCTATCTTCCATTATTAGGAGCAACTAGGAGTGGTTTGTTCTTGAGTTATAAAGCAATCCTTGTTCCTCTGCCCTTCATCTGCAAGTTCAGCATCATCTTCTCTTTTCCGCCACTTTTCTCTATGTTCCTTAATCTTTTGGAAGAGATGAGGAGCAAATGAGATATATATAGAGAAAGGAACTGACACAGATATAGTACTTCCCCCTTTCTCTGTTGAATATTTTTTTTCTTAATCTACTTTGCTGTTGTAAAAAGGCTTGGTTGAACTTAGTCTACTCAAGAATGGCAACTAACAAACAGGAAGCATGGGCTTCAACAAAATGGCTGAACCAAGTTATCTGCTGTGTTTTTTAGGTTCTTTATTTTTGGTTTAAGAATATTAAAGGAAGAGTTCTCAACCTTAAATATTTCATGGCCCAATACCATGTTACTGTTTTATATGCCTTTGGTACAGTGATGAGTTCCGGATCCCGTTGCAACCGGTACAGTGCAACAGGGCCCGGCGTCCCCACATGTACATCTGTCTTTACCTCCACGACATTCCAGCTGCTTGGTAGAACATCGCCCAGGCACCATACGCTCTGTGTGCGCGCGCAGAAGCACTAGAGCTTAAATAAAGGTAAGGAGCTCAGGAGGGTGGGTGGGCCCTCTGGAGCACTGTACTGGAGCAGTACCCAGTGCTCCTGGCAGGCCTGTACTGGGGCGTACTGCCTGCAACCTACCACTGCTTTGGTCACTTTTGTAGTTGTCTATAATTAGGAGTATTACTTAAGAAATCAAGGAATACAAAGACATAGGGGAAAAACAAATTCTAAAATGAATAGTGAAGGTATAAATAGTTAATTAAAGAAAATGTAAGTCGATTCTACTCACTCTCTTTCATTAGAAAATTTCTAATGATATCTAATGCGCCACTAACTCGAGAAAATACAGTGTAGCCAATCATCCAAATGCAATTTGCATTTTGGAAAGCCCATCACTTCATCTCTCAGTTGTCCTATTTATAAGAGAAGAGTGAAAATCATGTTTAAACTATATTAGCAAATCTTAAATGGAAACGGATTAAATAATGAGAAACTATAGAATACTGTGAAATAAAACTATAGTTCTTGTCACTGTTGTTATTTTTGTTGCTGTTGTTATTATTTATTAAAATTATTCCAGACAACAGTCCTTATCTCAAGCTCACCTTTATTTCTCAGGAAGAAACAGTGGTATTGTTTTTTTATTCAATTCAGTCCAGTTACTGAAGGTGCTATGGAAAGTCTTACAGTTAAACTACAAAGTTTTTGATATGATGTAATGACATTCTGGGCACCTGCCTTTGTTTAGTCTTTTTTAAAAACTTGCTTCTTATCAGTCACAATTTTCAAATCTCCAGAATTTGCATTCACTTGTTCCAATGTTTAAACTAATAATGCTTGAAAACTTTGAAACCAAAATTATAGGTCAGCTTCATATTACTTTCCTATTAGAAATGGTGGAAAATATTTATAGCTCAGATGGATGATGATGGTGGTTTGTTCAGTAATGGTTTTCTCCTACATTCGCTACCGGTTTGGTCATGTGCAATGCTTCTGCTCATGTGGAGAACCTTTTGCGCATGCGCAGAGCAACTGTGATGACATCTGGGCAGGTGGGCGGAGCCTCCCACTGCTACCGGTTCAGCTGAACCGGGGCAAACTGGCAGTATACCACCTCTCAGGTTGTTCTCCAAGCTTGTTGCAGAAGAGAACTGAAACAAGACACTTCAACCGAAGTTCTACTGATGATGTTATCTAGCCAGGTGATAAAACATTCAGAAACTAAACAACAAGCTCTGAGAACAAACCACCACCAACATTTACTTTCCTATCTTGCATTTAAGAAAATTGACATCTTTCAGAAAGGTAAGATTTGGGTAGACACTTTTGTGTATTTTTCCTTTGAAATGCAATACCCCTCCTTTAAAAAAAAACCTGCCATGTCTTCTTAGGTGCAATCAAAGGTTTAGGAAGACAAACTGCTTCCAGACTTTTATTGCAGTAAAATGGCCCCATGATCCTATTTATTTTGATTGTAATAAAACTTCAGCATAAATATTTAACTTGCTAGTATACAAAGCTGAAATAAAATAACTCAAATGTGTAAAAATTCGCCTCAAGTCAATACTGAACATTACTTTGTTCATCCTAAACCGTTGATCGTTTAAATACATATTTTGACAGCCATGTGGGATTCCTAAATGTCCATTTCAAACCAGCATTAAAGAAAGGTACTGAAATATCCTGTTCATGCGAACATAAAAGGGAAATCCAGATGTCAATGATGGAAAAGGTTTCAGGCAATTTCCCCCAACCCCTTACATGCATTCAGCATCTGCTCAGGTGGATGAACCTGACTTCTGAAGCAGAACATTGATGACCCAGGAAGTGGAGAAAATGCTTCTTGTTCTGTCAGTCAAAATTGTTTTCATTAATAGAGCATGTAATTTCCTATATCTAACATGGTTGCTCCTATAATGTTTTTCATGTAAAGGTTTCAAGATCAATCACAATTTGGAATTGTTGGAATTATTCATTTTATATTTTCAAGGTACATGTATTTAATGCAAAAGATCTTACATCTAAATAATGTATTTGTGATGTGAAAAGTAGAGGTGAAAAGTAGTTTTCAACAGCTGCCTTAGTGTGTCTTTGTTTTAGTGTTGCTTTCCTTGGGTACATATACGTACATTTGGATTTAGCTGGATAGAGAAACATCTGTTGCTGCCTAGGATTGAACTTTTGACCTTCCTAGTGAGAAGGGAATGTCTCTACCTTTAGGCCACCAGCCTGCTCATTCTTCTCTTACCAATACTTGTCATTAATTTGCTGTTCCTTGCCTGTCTCTTTACTACATTATAATCTTCAGTGTCGTTTAGTCTCTATTCTGTTGACTTCCTAATTGAGACTTCACTGACAAAGTAATGTAAGAATCTTACTTAAGCAAACTATTTATAATTCACTGGCAAAATGACAAGGCCATAGATTAATGACAAGAACATCCAAGAAGCTGGGACAGAATGTGAAAAATAGGCTTTAGCTCCAAGTGGGTATTTTTAATAGCAGAAGAGTTTATCACTATGGATGCCCTTTAAACTGTTCTATTGAATTTTGTCTTCATCTTATTCCAGATGAGATCATACAAAATTATTTATTGGGAGCAATTTTGTCTCTGTCCAGCTCTTAGATTTGACAATTGTTTACTTTTAGAAGCAATTAAGTGGCCAATGTACATACCAAAGATGCATGTTCTTTTCTTCCAGGAGTTTTTAACAAAGATATCTCCTCTATTAATAACTTTATTATAGATATTCCCTTGATATAACACATTCTTAAACGTGCTTTTGTTTAACAAAGTTGGAAAGTGCTTTTTCTGTCTCCTCAAAATTTCTGCTTTCCACAATTTTGGATCTTACATTTTATCTATGAATTTAATCACCTTTTTAAGAGACTTGCTAAAACGTAATGCCACACCACTTTCCTAAAATAGATTTTTTAAAGGCTCTATTGAAGCCGATGCAACACTACTAGTTTAAACAATCTGGAAAAGTAGCCAAAGTCTGCAGTAGTTCAGACTATATAATGACTGAACTGTTTAAGTACCCTGAGGGAGGAAAGTGCTCCAGATCTCATTAAAATTTGAAGTGGGTTCCTTAATTCCCTAAAGACCTTTATAACAAGGAAGCTAGTAGGAAACAAAAAAAAGTTGAGAAAGAGGAGATAATAACTGCAAGCCATGGAAAAAGAAAATAACGTACTGGAACACCTTGTCAGAAGTGAAGATCAAGTCAGGAGCATTTGGCATGATTACATTGTAACCTCATTTCTTCTAAAGAGCTGCAAATAGTGCACAGAGGCAGCTTGTTAGTTTTGTCAAGGATGGCGACTTGCCAGGCCATTAAATGATGTCACCACATGCTGGTTGATCAAGTGGGAAGTGTTCTCTTTACCAACTGCTTTGACGTAATTGGTGAGTCACCCCCAAGTTGAAAGGTGTCCTGGGATCACAGATTGAAGCTCAAATAAAGGTGAAGCTAATCTAATATTGGATGAAACCTAGACAGCATTACTTTGACTCTGACGTAAACTTTAGGTAAGGTTAAAAAAGAGGAGGGGGGAGAGAAAGGAAAGGGAAACAAGGCATGGGCTTACAGACTACAAAGAGAAGGATTTATTAAAGAGAAATTTATTTTTTCACAACTCAGCAACATTTTTGGAGAGTATTGTATATGGTGGGATAAACAGTGCCAAATGAAGTCCACAGACTAAGAAAGCAAAAAAAATGTCCTTGCTTGAAATTTCATGGTAACAATTAAGAGCAGCTGAAAAGAAGATGAGGAAAAACAATATATAAATCATATTAATTCAGAAAAGAGCAGCAGATGTTCTGCATTGTTTGATGTTATATATGAAATGATGGCTGTTGCTTGAAATCTTAATCTATTGCTTGCTTTCCTCTCCCTCTTCTTTCCTTTTTTGCCCTGTGCATTTCCTCTCTAAGGAGTCAAAATGTTGCTATCTATTTTAACACAGGATAATGTTTTATTCTTATACCAGGCCTTTTACTATAACCCTCTGCACTGACAGGAATATGAGAGTTGTTACAGACAAAAAAAAAAGTAAATTTCCAGGAGGTCTAGTGAAGAGTCCAAGTATTATCCTACCTTACCTTGAGAAACTGATTATATATACACACATACTCACTAAAAGGAGGGAGCAGGAGAGAGAGAGAGAGAGAATATGATTTATAATATTTAGTTATTAAAATGTAGGACAATTAATCAGATGGTCTAGGGGATACTCAAAACCTTTCGAGAACATGACTGTGCAGTTAATGAAGAGGTTTAAATGATCATAGAGTCCAAGACAGTATATTTCTGGAGCTACATAAATCACAGTAGCAGACATGGTACTTTTGCTGTGCCCTAATCTATGCAGGAGAGAGAAGCTTCCAAGTCTTCATTTCATTCCATCTTTGCAACCAATTACTTGCAACCTTTCACTTACGAGTAATTACAGTTCCAAATGAGTTGCTTGATCAAAGAAAATCTCTAGAGTTAAGTTTTGATTTCAACATAGCATTCCACTTTTATTGGCCTTTTTTTTTGGGTCAGATGCTTCCTAAATGCTGAATGAATTGATTGGCTTGATTGTGAGTGATGTTTTCATCACTACAGCATTTTATTTCCTATGGGCAGGAATACAAATGCAATACAAGTATTGAAAAGCTAATGCAATACAGCTTTGAAAGCATTATGCCTATAAACAGCAGGTTAAATCTTTTAAAATAAATTGGTAATAATTTTAAAATAAATTATTATTTTAATCATATTTAAATTCTGTCAATTATAAAATAGACTTTTGACAGTTCACAAATTAAGTACAATAATATTATAAATAAAGTATAAATAAATAAACATATTATAAATAAAAATGCAGTAAAGATAGAGGCCAAAATAATAATCACAATGACAAAAGGTACTTTAGAGAATGGGTTTTGATCAAAATAGGAAATGGAGGCACAGTTGTCTATATTAAAATTAAAGGTAAAGCTAAAGATTCACCTTGCACATATGTGCTAGTTGTTCTCAACCCGAAGGGCCACCACTGTCCGAAGACATCTCCATGGTCATGTGGCCAGCATGACTAAATGCTGAAGGCGCATGGAACACTGTTACCTTCCCAGCAAAGTTAGTTCCTATTTTTCTACTTGCATTTTTACATGCTTTCGAACTGCTAGGTTGGCAGAAGCTGGGACAAGTAACGGGAGCTCACTCCATTACTTAGCACTAGGGATTCAAACCGCTGAACTGCTGACCTTTCTGATCAACAAGCTCAGCATCTTAGCCACTCAGCTAAGCCTTTTATATTAAAATTAAATTAAAATGAGCAGGTATTATATTTCTCTGAAGATAAAAAGCTTGAAGGGTCTAAAAAGGGAAAACAGCAATATCAAAATGGGAGGAGGCAACAATTATGAAAAATAATTAAGATTTTTAAGAGAGAGAGTGTTGTGGGTGCTCACAGTTTTAGAATAAATCAGGTCAAGATACCTTTGCTAAGAGCAGAGAGAGTAGATTTCCCAACAGAATGCATCTCATAGATTAGGAACCTCATTCTTTAGCTTGGGAATAAGAGAAGTCTGGAAAAGTGAAAACTCTCCTGCCTACTTGAATGTTGAAACAGGTTCATATTGAAGTAGGTAGCAAAAGCAATAGCACTTAGACTTATATACCACTTCATAGTGCATTTACAGCCCTCTCAAAGTGGTTTACAGAGTCAGCATATTGCCTCCAATAATCTGGGTCCTCATTTTACCCACCTTGGAAGGATGGAAGGCTGAGTCAACCTCGAGCCTGGTGAGATTTGAATTGCTGAACTGCAGCTAGCAGTCGGCAGAAGTAGCCTGCAGTACTGCACTCTAACCACTGCGCCACCTTGGCTCTGATGTTCCTAAAGGAAATTAGAGTTTTAAGGATCAAACTCAATACTTTAAACTGTCCCCAGAAAACAATTTGTACCCAGTGCAGATCTTTCAACTTATCTGCTATAGGTACTGATGTACCTTGTTACCTTATTTTGTGCAAGTTGAAGCTTCTGGCAATGGTCAAGGGCAACCCCATTTAGATATCCCACCATAGTCAAGCTGTCCATTAAAGCATAGATAACAGTTGAAGAATGAGTTTTAATTGTGCAAATGTATTCTTTGCACATTCTCACTATCCTCAGCAGCTTCTTGATCAAGCAAGCACCAACACCCTCCCCTCATCCCCGCCAAGCAGTGGTGTGTTCCTACGAGTTCAGTCAGACTGGTAGTAGCTTGGTGGCCTGGGTCGCTGGAACCGGCAGTGACCCAGAGCTGTCAGGCCTCTGAATCAGTTCTCCCAGTGGCACCATAGGCACCACCATCTTGTTTTTTGCTTCTGTGCATGCACAGGGCAATTTTAGTTGTACTGTGCATGCACACATGGCACGTCCCTGAGTGAACTGGCAGTAGTCTCTGCCAAAACCCACCCCTGCTGCCAACTTTCTCTTTTAGGAAGAATGAAGCCCTTTTCAGAGCAAACTGAACCCCAATCCTGGTTTCCTCCTATTCAACCGTCTATCAAGTCTGCCAACTTCAGCACCTCAGACTGATCTGCCAGCATTCTGATATCAAAGGACAGAGGAGAGGGGAGCTAAAGAATGTGAGTTAGAGCTAGGGTGAGAACAGAAGAGAGGAACCAGGAGAGAGGGGGAAAATGATAGAGGTGAGAATAGGACAACCAGCCTGAGAATAAGTGGATGGACTGCCCACCATCAAATGGTTTCTAATACATCTAAATGCCTTTCTATTGAAAACTGGTGGCTGGCTCAAGGGGGCTGGACCAGAAGGGAAGGCAAAATTTGTTGCTTTGCATGCATGGGAATTTCTCAAATCTTGTCTTGCAAAGATTCTACTCTAATAAAAGTACACATTGCTTCAACCAAATGGAGTTTAGGGTTGTTCTTTCCTAGAATTAGATTTGGGGCAGATCTGACCCAGACCCTCCATCTTGTTTGAAGGACTATAATTGAGGGGAAGTAGAAAGTGGTGCATATACAAATGATGGGATACGAACAGAGAGGAAGGAAATCTGTACAGGTTTTTTCCATAACAAATCCCTGCAGTCACTGAATATTTCTAAATTATGTTGCTCTCCAACTGTCCCATCCCCCCAGTTTATAACTCATGTTTTAAACATTGTTTATAAGAATAAAATTATAGGAGAATCTGGAAATTGGCTGTATTTTTGTGTCATTTCTTGATAGCCAGAGTCCTTTAGAATGATAAGCTCCTTGGTTCATCAGATGAGAAGGGACCACCTTGGAAAATTATAGAGTGCACAGTGATCAGCTAGCTTTTTTGTCCAACTTCATTTTTAAGAGAGCTCTATAACGCAGGATAAGGAAATGGTAACTATACTGAACATCACTTTCACTATTCCCCTCATCCCCTTACATCTCTCTGTTAGGATTAGGAATTATTTGCTTCTGAGTGTGTATCTTGGGCAATATTATTCAGTTGTGCTTACAAACTGGAAAAAAATGTTGCATTAATGCATTGCAAACTTGCTAATACTCTGATAAATGTTTATTTGGCACTGTGCTTATATTGTTATGCATAAGCGCATAGAATTAAAATAATAATTTCGAGTTGATTTCATGCTTCAGTAACTTAATGGTCTCTGATGTTTTTAGCGGAATGAATATATATATATATATATATATATATATATATATATATATATATATATATATATATACACACACACATACACACACACACACACACATATACACTCATACACACACACTTGTGTGTGTGTGTGTGTGTGTGTGTGTGTGAGAGAGAGAGAGAGAGAGAGAGAAAGAGAGGGGGAGGGAGAGGGAGAGGGAGAGGGAAAGAAAAGGGGATGGAGGGAGAAGGAGAGGGAGAGATAGAAAGAGATAAATAAAGAAAGACAAAAATACATAAAGCAGGGGAAAAGCTTCCAATAAATTAGTGACCAAAGTCACTTCAAGATGAAATTGAAAAGAAAATTGGAAATAGGACTTTTAGAAGGTTTTACCATCATATCTTTTTCTGGTTAATTTGACACCATCATATTCATAATAATCAATGATGTACAAAGTACAATTTTCTGCTTGTTTCAACATTAACCCCAGTTTTCTTTTTAAGTGCAGTCAAATGTAATTAGAAAACAGCTTGAGGCTTGATTAAAACGTCATATTTTATGAATTGGTGATATTTGCTATTCCTTTTTCTAATCTTACAACCAACGGCTCAATTTGATCTTGTTCTCCATCGACCCTTCCTTTCCACTCCTACCCACATTATTTTCTTGAATTATGGTGATGTTTTTCTTCCTTTTGTCACTGGACAGTGACTGCTTGGCAATGGGAGGGAGAAGGGTGCCTCTGTGCCTTTTTGCTTATTTGTCTGGATCAAAGAAACCTTCCAAATATTGAGTGTTTTTTTTCTTAAGAACACCTTCCTATCCCTCAGGAGTGCTTCTGTGAAGTTGTGAACTGATGACTCGCTGCCAGTGACTCTGAAGCACCATCAATAAAAGGCTTCAGCTTCATTTGCAGAAGGAGATTCATGATTATATAAAGGCAGGCGAAGATGTTTAACATAAGCAAATATTGTTCCTGCAGTTGCTCTCATCAGTGCTGTTTACTACTCTATTTTTACCTCTCCATTTTATTTTATTGAGGATTCAGGCTACAGTTGTAAAATGAGGCTTCTTTTTTATTTCAAAAAGCAATAAGAGCTGCATGATGGTAATAGCAATAGCAATAGCTCTTAGACTCATATACCGCTGCCGGGTGCTTTATAGCCCTCTCTAAGCGGTCTACAGGGTCAGCATTTTCCTCCCAACAATCTGCGTCATTTTACTGACCTCGGAAGGATGGAAGGCTGAGTCAACCTTGAGCTGGTGAGACTCGAACTGCCAAACTGGCAAGCACAATCAGCAGAATTAGCCTGCAGTGCTGTATTCTAACCACTGTGCCACCACAGTTCTTATGTGGTAAACTCACATAATTTGAACTTCAGATCCATACTGGCCAAACATTATTTCAAGATAGAAGATAACAATAGTTTCTGCTGTCTCAAAAACACATTTTCTCTCAAGGTAGCTTTTTTTATAGGAATTGGAAGGCATGCATTGTGCATGCACACTACATGGGACACTTGGTGGGTTTTCTGATCCTCCTTTCTTTTGCACTCTCCCCACAGAAGAGTTTATTTTGTTTATTATTATTATTATTGTTGTTGTTGTTGTTGTTGTTGTTGTTGTTGTTGTTGTACAATTGTATCACAGCGGCCAGTTGTTTCGCCGGATTTGGCATTGGTTACTAGTCGGGCCCCACCCAGGGGCCTAGGACGTCGTAACGTATTTTCGTAATATGCGTGCAGATCCAAGCAGTGCGGCTTTTTGCATTTGACTGATGGTGATTTTGTCAATTTTTAACTGTTTTAAATGTAATTCCAGTGCTTTTGGAATAGCACCCAGTGTGCCAATTACCACTGGAATTACCACTGCTGGTTTGTGCCATAGTCGTTGAATTTCGATTTTTTAAGTCCTGGTATCTTGTGATTTTTTCATGTTCCTTCTCGGCGACCCTGCTATCACCTGGTATTGCGATGTCTATGATTGTGACCTTATTTTTCTCAACCAGTGTGATGTCTGGTGTATTATGCGCCAGTATTTTGTCGGTTTGTATACGGAAATCCCACAAGATCTTGACCATCTGATTTTCGGTGACTTTTTCAGGCTGATGTTCCCACCAGTTTGTTGCTGTTTTAATATTATAATTTTTGCACAAATTCCAATGGATCATTTGTGCTACTGAATTGTGCCGCAATTTATAATCAGTCTGCGCGATTTTTTACAGCAGCTGAGTATGTGATCAACAGTTTCATCAGCTTCTTTGCAAAGTCTGCATTTGGCATCATCAGAGGATTTTTCGATTTTGGCCTTAATGGCATTTGTGCGGATAGCTTGTTCTTGCTTAGCCAGGAGTAGTGACTCTGTTTCTTTCTTTAATGTACCTGTTGTTAACCATAACCAAGTTTGTTCACTGTCCACTTTATCTTTTATTTTTTCCAGAAATTGACCATGCAGTGCTTTGTTCTGCCAACTCTCCATTCTTGATTTTATCACATCTTTTCTGTATTCTTGTTTTGTCTGTTGGGCCTTCAGTAGATTTTTGTTCTTTACTTCGATTAATAGATGTTCTTGACTTTCTTTTAAATAATCAGCCAGTGCATGTTTTTCTTCTTCAACTGTTTGCTTCACTTGTAATAATCCTCTGCCACCTGATTTTCGGGGCAGATATAGTCTATCAGTATCACCACGTGGATGTAAACTGTAGTGCATTGTCATTAGTTTCCTGGTTTTTCGGTCCAAAAGGTCCAAATCAGCTTGTGTCCAGTTAACTATGCCAGCTGTGTATCTTATAACTGGTATTGCCCAGGTATTTATGGCCTTGATTGTATTTCCACCATTCAATTTAGATTTCAAAATTTTCCTAACTCTGTTGGTGTACTCTCGCCTGACAATAGTTTTTACTTCTCCATGCTTGATGTTATCCAACTGCAGAATGCCTAAGTATTTGTAGGCTTCATTTTCTTTGCATTTAATTAGTTGGCCATTGGGCATTTCAATTCCCTCAGATGCAGTGATTTTGCCCCTTTTTATGGATACAGTGGCGCATTTTTCCATGCCAAACTGCATTGAAATATCGGTGCTGAATACTCGGACTGTATTTGTCAATGATTGGATTTCTATTTCTGACTTGCCATAGAGTTTCAAATCATCCATATATAGTAAATGCGAAATTTTTTCAGCTTTTTTGGCTGTTTGGTAGCCTAATTTCATTTTTTTTAAGATTACTGATAGTGGGATCATTGCGATGATGAAGAGAAGAGGTGAAAGTGAATCACCCTGGAAAATTCCTCGCTTGATATTAACCATTCCGTAGCTCTCATTCCCTACTGCCAACTCAGTTCTCCATTGTTTCATTGCCTTTTCAGTAAAGGATGTAATATTTTTGCTAATGCCAGTTGTTTCTAAGCATTTTATGATCCAACTATGTGGCAGTGAGTCAAATGCCTTTTTGTAATCAATCCAGACCATATTCAAGTTCGTTTTTCTGTTCTTACAATTTTCTAATATCATTTTATCAATTAGAAGCTGATCTTTTGTGCCCCTGCTCCTTCTTTTGTTGCCTTTTTGCTCTACTGGCAAGATGTTGTTTGTTTCCAAATAATCCATCATGTTATCTGCAATAATGCCTATGAGTAATTTGAAGGTTGTTGGCAAGCATGTTATTGGTCTATAGTTTTCAGGTGTTGTTCCTTTAGTTGGATCTTTCTGAATCAAGTATGTTTTTCCAGTTGTCAACCATTCATCAATTTGGCCCTTTTGTAAAATTTCATTCAGTTGCCTGGCTAATATTGCATGTAAACTGGTCAGATATTTGAGCCAGAAACCATGTAATTGGTCCTTTCCAGGTGATGTCCAATTCTTTACCTTTTTAACTCGATTTTTGATCATCTCAGTTGTTATTTCTAATACTTGCATTTGTTTGTTGCCAATGCTTTTCTCAAAGTCATGTATCCACTTTGCTTCCTTGTTGTAGTCCTTTGCATTTTCCCACAATTCTTTCCAGAATTCAACTGTGGCCTGCTTTTCTGGTTTTTTCACTTTTGGTGTCACCATTCACATTAAGACTTTGATAAAAACGCCGTTGGTCTGATCGAAATTGCTGATTTTGTTTATATTGGATGATTCGTGCCTCATATCTTTCAATTTTTCTAGCTGTTGCTGTTATCTGCTGTTTTACAATCTCTACAGCTTCATTGATGTTTCTTGTATCCAATCTATATCTTCTGATTAGCCGATCTATGATTTTGTTGTTTTAAGCCGTTGCTCATGCATGTTCTTTAAGTTACTAGCATCTGCCCTTAATTTTTTGATTTTTTGTTCTAGACGGATTTTCCACTTTGGCTTTGATGCTTTTTCTGTTGTGTGACTAGGTACTTTAATTTTAATGCCTAGTTCATTAGTGACTATTACAGCTGCGCTGTACATTAACTGGTTTGTTTCCAAGATGGATCCCGGTTCAATTGTTGAAAACACTGCATTAACCATTTTCATGATAGGGGCCAAAATTTTCTTAGGCACAGTTTTTAGTGATGGTAAACGTTGCCTTTCCTCATTAAGCAGAAAATGCTCCATGATCTTATCCTTCAATTCTTTTTGTTTTTGAGTTAGTTCATCAGTTGGTTCAATGATAACTGGTTCTAGTGGTGGTGATGTTATTTCCTCCCCGAGAGCTTCTTCTGGGAGTTCTACTATAGTGTCTTTAGTTGTGTCTTGAATATCAGTTATTTCCGCTTGTGATATTGTTTTTTGGGTTTTGCAATTTGCCTGAATTTCCTCATGTTCAACTTCACTAAACACTTTATTCCGTATAATAAATCGCCTTTGATCTGCTAGTCGTTGTTCACTAACATTTGAATCTGGATATTGTTGTTTCCATAATTCATACATTCGCTTTAAATATCCTCTTTTTTCTGGCTCTGAGTTGTAGTAACAGGCCATTATGGCACGGTTTTCATCTGCACTATATTTTTGTCGTTTTGTTGGCTGGTCCACTTGTAGCCCACTTGTCGACGGATGTCCAGGGACCCCAACATCCGCCGCGGCCCTTGTTAACCCGCGCGACGACCGATGCGGTATGGAATTCTTATTCGTTTTTTTTCACCATATTGTATGGGTTGGCGGGGGGTTTTTTACGGGACCAGATGCCAACCTGATCCCAACCTTCCTCCTTTCTCATCCGGGCTTGGGACCGGCAATGGCGGAGTTATTATTATTATTATTATTATTATTATTATTATTATTATTATTATTGATCATTGCACAGTAAGCCAGATATTCAGACTGGGTTTGGCATTTTTGTCTACCTATTGAGTCCTTACCAAGGACCTGGGATAGGCAGATCTGGATGTTTGATGGTGTTACAGGTATTGTCGGGGGATGGAAGCTGTTCCAAGTAAAACCGCCTTCTGCAAATGATTGATGGCAAATTTGTCAATGCCTATGGTGTTCAAGTGGTGCTCCAGTTGTTTTGGGATTGTACCCAAGTGCTTATTACTATTGGTACTATGCTTGCAGGCCTTTGCCACTGTCATTCTATTTCTATCTGTAGGTCTTTGCATTTTGTTATCTTCTCCAGTTCTTTCTCTTCCATTCTGCTGTCTCCAGGAACTGTCACATCCACTATCCAGACTTTGTTGTCTTTCTTATCGACAATTGGTAAGTCATCTGGAATGTTATGTGGCAGGTGCCTGTCTGTTTTTTAAAATGTCATTATTATTTATTATTCTTATTATCATTATTAAATTTATATGCTGTCCATCTCACAGATAAAGTGAATACAATCAGACTACTATGGATTACTTTATTCCATAGAAATCCTCCCTGCCACTGATTTACACTGGCGTGATATGCTAAAGGCTAAATACTTTTTTTCAGGGTGAGCATCTATGTGTCATATACATCTACTTATTATGTTAACAAACATTTTCAGTGTAAACTTTTTTAACACTGGGCTATTAGAATCATTGGTTTACAGTATTTGCTTAAATGAATGTCTTGATAGGTATTGAGTCACTTGATCGTTGGTATTATAGTAGAGTTGAAAAAGGTTTAAATATCTCATGTGCATTCACACACACACACACACACACACACACACACACACACACACACACACATGCTTTTAAAAATAGAAACAGAGATATCCAATGGAAAGGGATGGACTTATAAAAACATTGCAAACCAGAAATAGTCTACTCTTTATTCTTTCTTTGGGAATGCCTGTTTGTACAGTTTCACTAATAGGTAGTAATTTGACAACACTTCCAGTCATTTAAGAAGGGTCTGTTCCCCACCATGAGTTGATCCAACATGGCTTTCTTTCTAAACAAAAGTCTTGTGAAAGATGCTGTGGTTTTCATAGAATTACAGAGGATGACAAATTGTAACAGTAGTGTTTGATCTTTCCTTTGGGACTGGAGTGGTGTGGGATGGGAAATTACAAAACAGTGTCTAATAGCCTTAGGCCATTATGTCTAAATTGCAGCAAGGAGACCTTTTCTCTGCAATAAAAAAAAACTGATAAAAAAAGAAACAACAGAATTAGCTTTGTGCAACTACCATTTCTATCATGTACAAAGCAAGAAATGGAAAATAGTATTTATTTTCTAGCAATATAACTCTGAATTATTTATTATAAACAAAGGCATTTTGAATTAGTCTAATTTCTAAAGTAATGACATTATTAGGCATAATTGATTTTGACAAGAAAGCGGAACTTTAAAAAGGAAGACACCATGTAAACTTTCCACTAGGACTAACATGAAAGTATAAATATGATATTATTTGTTGGAATTTAAGGCATCAGATATCTATTTTTGAACATTGAGCCAGCAAACAAGTAAAATGTATTCCACATTTTTTGAACACATAGGATACATCAATATGCATACATGAATCTGTTTTTGAAATACATCAAAACTAAACTAAAATAAAACAAAAAAAAGGAAAACTGAAAGTGAAAATTTGTCTTCCTAAAGATTTTAAAATAATTGCTTCTAGGCAACACTGATTGTTCCTGAAAGAATTAAGTCAAATTGGAAGTAGTTACTACTTCAGTGACCATTAAAAAATCCCATAGGTTGGATTATGAAGTAAAAATGCAGTGAAATACTTCTACATAGAAAAATTCACATGTTAGGAGATAAGCTTGTCTTTATCTTAAGCAAATATAGAAATGAAAAAAAAACCTTGAAAAATCATGGACTGTTTTATCTACAAGTTGCTAAGAAGGAGACATATACATAACCAAAGGGGGGAAAAAGGCCAAACGGTAAATTGATTTTTAATCAATTAATTAAACCGATAAGTATTTTTGACCTCATATTCAGGACATAAAATGCTGACCAGAGGAGACAGTGTATCCTCACATTTAATTTTGCCACACTTTTTCATATTTTTCATTTCACATACTAAAAATATTTGAAACGTATACCTATTTATCTCTTAACATTCCAGCTATGCTACCTTATTGAGTGATAATAGTGATGGTGATGGTGGCATTCCTGGGAAAGATGAGCAAAGACTGCTACCAGTTTATGCCAAGCATGTATACTTTGGCCAGTCTCTTTCTCTGAGCCCAAACTACCTCAAAAGGTTGATGTGGGAAAAATAGGAGGAGGAAGGAGTATTAGATAATTGGCCCAAAGGTGTTTTTTCAAGAAGCAGCTGGACTTTCTTGTTTTTTGTTGAAGACATTTTGCTTGTCATCCAAGAAACTTTAATTAATTATGTAACTATACAATTATAACCCGAATGACTGAGAATTCCCATAGACAAGTATTAGGTAAGTTTGTCACCTTGAATTATTTATAACAATAATAAAAGTGGAATAAAAATGAAAGGAGGGGTGGATGGATAGATGGATAAAATATCTCAGATCAGATAGCTCTGAACATTCTACTGAAGAAGGAATGAATTGAAGATCTAATGTTTTTTGGACCTACAGAATACAAAATAACAGAGTTGGAAGAGATCTTGAAGGTCTTCTAATCCAATGCCCAGCCCAAGAAGGAGACTCTATTCCATTCCAGACAAATGGCTGTCCAATCTCTTCTTAAAACCGCCAGTGCTGAAGGGAGACATCCCACTGATTAATTGTTCTCACTGTCAGGAAATTTCTCCTTAATTCTAGGTTGGAACTCTCTTTGATAAGTTTCCACCCATTACTTCTTATCTTGTCTGCAAGTGTTTGTAGGATAGGTTTTCCCCCTCTTCTTTGTGACAGCCTTTCCAATGTTGGAAAACAGCTTATTATGTCATCCCTAATCCTTCTCTGTGTTGAGCATTTCCATACACATGCTTTGTACATTTCATGTTCCTGTCTAATTCTGTACCTGCAGTTTCATTTTCTTTTCCCATGTGGCAACATGAGCAAATAGTGAAAGTGAGTGAAGGATGAAAGTAAATTACTATAGATTGACATCTGAGGTGAATTGAAACAGAATTGGACACATTTATTTAGATCATACTGTTCATTATGTAGGACCACAGGCTAGCCTATGGAGGAAACAGTATTGCTTTCACAGTTAGGAAGAATTCAATAAAGATTACAACTGGGTACAAGAAAATCTGTGATGAAATCATTTCAACTAGACTCCATTGACATCTATTTATTATGATAATTGTTTAAATTTATGCAAAAGAAGAGGAGGTTGGTGAGTTTTATAGTCAAGTTCAGTTTGAAATGGGTGGAACACGTAAGATGTGCTGCTTGTAATTGGAGACTGGAATGTCATAGTTGGAAATGTTAGCTGGAAAACAGATTGTATGATTTAGGAAACTGAAATGAAGCAGGAAAATCACTTATTATTTATCTGCCAGTCCAATGATTTCTCAATTGTTAATACAGTCTTTCAACAACCCAAATTACATCTAATTACATGAAAATGACCAGATGGAGTATGCAGAAATAAAGTTGACCACTTTATTGGAATAAGAAGTAGAAGAACATATTTATAAAAGCAAAATCCTGGCCAGACACTGTCAAGCAGACCAGACTTGAACACTAAAATCATGACTTCTAAAACTGCTTTTATTATAGATGAATAGTAACAGAATCCTTCCAAATCTGAATGCATCTTCCATCCCGTTGCCTTTATCCTAAAGAAAACTAAGAAAGGGTCCAGTCTGAAGTTTTTTTTCTTCTAAAATTACATTTCTGCTTTGGGCTAAGATTGCTCTTCTCTGACCTTTGTCTTGGCTGCAGATCTTCTTCCTCGGGGTTATTCTCTCAACCCATTACATAGGCTGAATGTGGTCAGAAGCTGCTCATGTGGAACATAAATCACTTACAAATATGGAATTTGAAGAAAAATCTCAGTCTGGATCTTCCCAAGTTCTCTGGGGATACAAGTGATTCTGTCATTAAATATGAAAGTGATTCTGTCATTGAATAAGAAACATGCACATTTAGCAGGTATGTTGTGAATTGTAATATATATGGACAGATATACAAAATGACAGACATATTAGTCTATGCCAGCTTAAACTTCAGGGGGTCCATCTGTGAGGAAAGCAAATAATATTTTTTCCATATATTCAGGAACATTAGCAATAAGAATAGCACTTCAACATATACACACAGACACACACGTGCGAGCGAGCGCGCGCGCACACACACACACACACATATATATATGTTTTTTTATTTGTGCTGATAAATAAATAAAATAAATAAAACACAAATATAACAAAGGCAACAGTAAAAATATTGGGTTTCTGTCGTGATGGACTCTTGTGACGAGCCAATTGACAGATGATAGAAGCAGTTAGCTTCCTCCCATAATTGGGGCTTACCAGGGGTTGTGACTCTAAATATATATTGTGTGTGTGTGTGTGTGTGTGTGTTGTATTTGTGCTGATAAATAAATAAAGGGAGACTAGTATAGATCTATTTCAAGCTATTTAGCTCTCATCAGCTAGCCATACCCTTACTGGGATTTGAACCTGTGCTGTATTACATCTTAGACAGATGTCTTAGCCATTAAGCCACAGGTCCTCCTCCTTATCAGCTGAAGCCAGGGAAGAAGGTATATATTTAGTGTCACAACCCCTGGTATGCCCCAATTATGGGAGGAAGCTAATTGCTTCCATTATCTGTCAATCGGCTCGTCACAAGAGTCCATCACAACAGAAACCCAATATTTTTACTGTTGCCTTTGTTATATTTGTGTTGTATTTGTGCTGATAAATAAATGAAGGGAGACTAGTATAGATCTATTTCAAGCTATTTAGCTCTCATCAGCTAGCCATACCCTTACTGGGATTCGAACCTGTGCAGTATTACATCTTAGGCAGACGTCTTAGCCATTAAGTCACAGGTCCTCCTCCTTATCAGCTGAAGCCAGGAAAGAAGGTATACATTTAGTGTCACAACCCCTGGTATGCCCCAATTATGGGAGGAAGCTAACTGCTTCCATTATCTGTCAATTGGCTCGTCACAAGAGTCCATCACGACAGAAACCCAATATTTTTACTGTTGCCTTTGTTATATATGGACTCTTGTGACGAGATTTGCCCTTGCCACCAGATGGTCGGTCCCCACTTGTCTAGCCAGGAAAGTCCCAGTATGACTGCGTCTGTCATTTTGGGGGCTATTATGAATTGAATTACTTCCCAGTGATCTGCTAGTTCTAGCTTCACTGGTTCAGTTAGGTGGATGGCATAGGCTCTTCCCATTAGGGACCTGTTGACCTGCTCGAACCGGATCGGGTGGACCAGTCTTTTTGCACTGATCCCCAGTTTCAGGACTGTGGTTAGCTTGATCAAGCACCTTGTGCAGCCCAAGTCTATTAGGGCTTTAAAATCCCCCTGGTTTCCTGTTTTGGGGGCATATTGGAAAAAGGAAAGAGTGAATTGATTCACTCACAATTGTGTCATTTTCTCTCTCGTCCTCGCTGTCATATGATTCGAGCGACTGGTTGTCGTTGCCTGGAGTTCCATCACTTTCACCTGAGGTGGAAGGGGCCTTTGCAGTCTGGAGGGCTTTCTCGGACATGTTGGTGGTCTGTTTGGGTCCTCGTTCTGGTTGTGCCATGGGCGGTGGGTCTGGCCTTAGTTTTGGGGCTGGGGTTGGGCATGCAGCTGCCATGTGGCCCATCCCCATGCATCTGTAGCATTTCAGTGGACTTCGGGGGAGGGCTGATCTCAGATCCTGCTGTGGTGCTATGGGTCCCTGATGGCTGGGTGGTTTCAGGTCGGGTTGACCTCTCTCTTGTGTGTCTGGTTGCTTTGTCATGTTGTTGGTATGCAGCCCGCTGTTGACTTTTGTTGCTACTCGGAACCACTCAGAGAGTTGATTTGGGAGGTCGCAGTATGCAGTTACCTGGGCAATTTGCTTTCCAGGCTTGTTCTGAAAAAATGCACCAGCAGCTGATCTGGTAAAGGAGGTAGCCTTCCTATGACCCTCCTAAATTCATGGATGTGCTCTTTGATGGGGCGGCCTCTCTGCTTTAGTTTGCTGAGTTCCTCTTCTGCTAAGGTGACCAGACGTCCCGGATTTGGCGGGACAGGCCCGATTTTTCATCGTTTTTCCCGCGTCCCGCCCGCTTCTCAAAAACCCCTGCTTTATTTCGGCGCTCGCTGGCTCCCCCGCCCATCATCAGCTGCCGCTAGCTCGCTCATTCCGTTCCCCAATCTATTCTATCTACACTTTCATATCTAAGCCAGCCCAGCCTGCTGCTCACTGATTGGCCTGGACTCCAGCCAATCAGTGAGCTGGCTGGGATGGAAAACTTTAAGCATGCACGAGGGTGCTTAAAATTTTCCATCCCAGCCAGCTCACTGATTGGCTGGAGTCTGCTTACGCACGCCGCGCGAGTCATGACTCTCACGAGTCTCCATTTCATTTCGCCTTTGCTGTTTGTTTTTGCTGCACTGCCCTGGTGAGTAACTCCGGTGCCGGTGGGAATCGGGAGGCTTCACCGCTTCGGGTGGGTGGCGGCGGCCTTTAGCAAGGGAAGGGAAGGCCTTCCCTTGCGAGCTACTCATGAGAGGAACTGGGGGGGGAACCGGGCAACCTGAGAGAGGGGAAGAAGATCGTCCCTCCCCGCAACTCCCTGGATTTTGGAAGCCGGGTGTGTGTGGAAGGCGGGGTTTTTGAGGAAAGCGCTTGGCTGTCCCTGTTAGCCGCAGCCCCAGACGGAGGAGTGAAGCCCGAGCTTTCATTGCCGTTCCCGCCAGTCGCAGCGGGGAAGCCGGCATCGGTGACTCCGAGGTGCGCTAACTGAAATGCGGTCTTCCTTTAGTCTCTGCTTGCAGCCTCTGGGATGATCGTTGGCGGGTGGGGGAAGCGAGGGTGCAGCTGAGCCGGGGAGGCAGAGATGAGAAGTGAGGGCTAAAATGCAAAGCGCGCCGAAGAGAGCAAGCGAAGGATCCCCAAAGCGAAGGACGGGCAGGAAGCGCTTGACCAGCATGTGAGAAGGCAGGCTGGA
This sequence comes from Thamnophis elegans, assembly GCF_009769535.1. NCBI lineage: Eukaryota > Metazoa > Chordata > Lepidosauria > Squamata > Natricidae > Thamnophis > Thamnophis elegans. The sequence goes on along the minus strand of NC_045542.1, from coordinate 129,391,829 downwards.
AGTGGCCGCGGAAGGGAAAAGAGGCAGCCCACGTGTATCGGTTCTCCTTCCGGAGGTTCGTAGCAAGGGTCCGCTGGCAGGTAGGCTTGGGTGGGGCGAAGGCCTCAGTCAAGGGAGCGAAAATGGGCGGGGAGGAAATGGAGCCAAGCCCGGGGAAAGCAGCGAGACTAGCCGCGAGGAAGCCACGGTGCCTGCCCTCCAGCTCAATGGATACCTGGCCGGTAAACTCATGGTACGGGCGAGGGTTGGCCGGCTGGGGGTGGGGGTGGCTGCTGCCGAGGCCTCCAGCCTTGCAATCCTGGGCAGGAAGGCGAAGGTTAGCTCCGGAGCTGCGGAAGACCGTTGCACCGGGAAGCCTCCACCCTGGGGATCCCCTGCTCCACCCATTCGGATTAGCCCCAAACCCAAAGGAGCCTGGGCGCAGGGGTGCAGGCCAGGGAAGACCGGGTTTGTGGGCTCGGAGAAGGAAGGGGTGATCTCCCCCTCCATTCGTCTGTCCCGCTGCAGAGCTCCTCCCGGGGGAGGGGGAGGCGGCGAGTGCGCTGATCCCCGTTTGCAAGGGAAGCGCCGCTGCCCACCCGAAGCCTCCCGATTCCCACCGCTGGAGTTACTCACTCACGTGAAGCTGCCCGCCCTTCCCTTTTTCTTTAAACGAGCTTCAGTTTCCGAGGGGGGGAAAAAGCTTTATGTGCCAGCATTATTGAGTTCCTCATCAATTGAGATCCGCCCACGAACAACTGAGGCACCTGCAAAGGTGTCACATCGCCACCACCCATGTTCACGAGGCGCCAGGCATCGCAGGGCACAGAGGAACTCAGCAGACAGACGGGAGACCGGGGGGTGGGGGAGGAAGAGATCCCGTCCAGGGTAGGCTCTCTGCTTTTCCCTCTTTTTACCCTGGATGGGATCTCTTCCTTCCCCCCTCCCCCGGTCTCCCGTCTGTCTGCTGGGTTCCTCTGCGCCCCCCAACTGGCAACGATCAATTCCAGACCCTCTAACTGGTAAATAGACCTGAGGCCATAAGTGGAATTGGGCTCCGTGGGGTCCGTGCAGGGAGGAGAAGAGAGATGCCTCCCAGCACGAACTCCACTGACTAAAGCGCTTTCACGTGGAGGGAGGAATCTCTTGTCCTCCCAGCTCCCTTTCGCCCGCAGCAGAGATCAGGCGGGCCAGAGGAAGCACTTTATTCAGTGGATGCATGCAGGGAGGAGGGGATATATTCGTCCCTGCGCGTAGCCCACTGATTAAAATACTTGCTTTTGCTCACCCGAGCTCTGATGCCGGCAAAAGAAAAGTCCTTTCCTTCACCTGAATCCCGCCCAAGCTCTGATGCAGGCACCGTGGGGTCCGTGCAGGGAGGAGAAGAGAGATTCCTCCCAGCACACACTCCACTGACTAAAGCGCTTTCACGTGCAGAAAGAATAAACTGACAGTTGGTCGGAGGGAAGGTGGGGGTGGCAGCTGAGTGTCCAAGGAAGCCAACCCAGACAGGCATCGCAGGGCGCAGAGGAATCCAGCAGACAGACGGGAGACCGGGGGGGAGAGGGAGGAAGAGATCCCACCCAGGGTAGGCTCTCCGCTTTTCCCTCTTTTTACCCTGGACGGGATCTCTTCCTTCCCCCCTCCCCAAGTCTCCCGTCTGTCTGCTGGCTTCCTCTGCGCCCTGCAATGCCCGGCGCCTCGTGAACATGGGTAGCGGCGATGTGACGCCTTTGCATCCGTATTGAGGTTGGCATGTTTCCGGTGGTGCTCTGGGGGAATGATGGAGGGGAGGACGGTGGCGCGGCGGCCGGTGCCTAGAGCGGAGCCAAAAGAGGTCCGTGACGGTGGCTCGGAGCCGAATGGGAAGAAAAGGCGCTGCAGGCCTGGGGAGTGGGGGAGCGGGAGGAGCGCTGGTGGTTTGTTTTTGGGGTGGGGGGCGTGATGGGGAAGGGGGTGACTGCGCGGAGAGGCTCAGAGGCGGACCGTGCAAGCTACCTTTCCCAGCGCACGCCCCTCTCAGCACCGTCCCCATCGACTGCCAGGCGTATCCGCCTCTGAGCCTCTCCGTTTTGTTCCGAGAACGGGCTGCTTGGTGAGAGGAAAGGGAGCTCCCTGGGAAGCGAGAGCAGCGAAGAGGTGATGCAGTTGCAGAATTCCCCGACACTCGCTTTTTTAAAAAACCCAGCCTACCTCGTAGGGTTGTTGTTACGGGGCTAGACTAGGAAAGGCAGCCTCTCTCCCGTTTTCGAGAAAAAGTAAGGATGTCCATCTGGTAGAACAACCACCTGTGCAATTTGGTGGCGATCCGCGAACGTTCAAGCCATGTAATGCGTGGGTAGGCATAGAATAAAGTTAGAATACTTGAAGTGAAATAGGCTTTGGTTATGTTTAGGTTGCATTAGCTAAAATGTGCCAATACCGTCCTTGTTGGTAAGAATTGTTGTCATGTTAGAAGAATGACTAAGGCTGACAGCCTAATCTATTCTGTATTAAATAAATAAAATGGATGGAAGGAAATGAAAGAATACAGAAAAGGTTGGTGAGGCATTTAGTGGCCTATGGATGAGAATGGTGGCTGTTTAGTAAGAAAATCTGTTTGGAATGTGCATATATATTCATATGTGGCCATAGCAAAATAATAAATAGAAATAAAAAAGCATGAGTGATTTTTACTGTTTTTGATGAAAGTGAGAGGATTAGTGAAGGCTTGGTGCAGCAAGGATCCCACTATCTTACTATTTTATTTTTCTTTATGTACACTGAGAGCATATTCACCAAAGACAAATTCCTTGTGTGTCCAATCACACTTGGCTAATAAACTATTCTATTCTATTTTACTCTACTCTATTCATTTCTATTTCAATTCTAACAAGGAGTTTAGCTTCTCTCTCTTGAAAATGTAAGCTGGCATAAGGCATTATAATGCAAGTCTCAAACAGTTCATTTAGTGACCAAAGTTACAGTGGCATTGAAAAAAGTGTCTTATCACCATTTTCACACTTAGCGACCATTTTCACACTTAGCGACCGTTGCAGCATCCTCATGGTCACGTGATCAAAATTTTGATGTTTGGCAACAGATTCGTATTTATGATGGTTTCAGTGTCCTGGGGTCATGTTTGACAAAATATAAAATTTTTAATCAAGCCCCCCCCCCCCCCGGTCAATGGTGTCCCTCTTTACCAATCTGAAAATCTGGTCACCTTATCTTCTGCATATGAGTCTTCCTCCACCTCCTCAAATCTGGCTTCTAGCAGTTTCAGGAAGTCATCTATGTCTTACAGTTGGGGGGCTCTCCTCTTGTGGAGGGTGGCTAGCCATTCCCTTGCTTCTCCCTCTAGACCCTGTTCAATGGTATAGATGGGTAGAGGTGCCCATAGCATTCTAGGTGGATATCAGCTGAATCAAGGAATAGAGCTAGCTGGCCTGAGTCTCTGTCAAACTTTTCCCTGCATTGGGGTGGGTCATTTAGCCCTAATCCCCCAGCCTCCTGTCGGCCTTGGTATGCTTGCGCCTGATATGGCTGGTCATCTTTTTCACCACTAGTTTGGAGAGAGAGGGGGGGTTGCCTGTTCTTGGCAGCCTGCCTGCTTCATGGAAGAGGCACTGGTTGCCATTATGGGCTCCTTCTCCTTCTATTGGGAGGGGAAGGGGGGGCTGCGCTCCAGTCTGCATCTCCTCCCTTCAACAAGATCAGATGTCCCTCCCCTCTCTTTTGGGCAGCATGATGGCCCCTCATCATGAAGGGTGGCTCGGTAAAAATCCTCCCTCTGTTGCTCTTTTGCACTCCCTTGGGATTCCATCTCAGGCTTTGGGAGCCTGGCTTGTTTCCAGTCCCACCTCCAGTCCACCCTTGCCAGCTTGCTTGAGACCATTCCCTGTATCTGAGGACTAGGGCAAGGGAATTTCCACCAGTACTTATCTTCTCTTGCCTCTGCTTCTGAGAAAGGCATCACTGCTTGGCATTGCCGCATACCTCTAGCTGCAATCAATCTCCTGTTGCCTGATTTTCCTCCAAGCAACCCAAACATTAGGGGAGTGCTCAGAGAGCCCGGGCTTCAGGAAACTCGGAAAAGAAATTCAGTTTTGGCTTTCTGTGAAGTTCCCAGAAGACGACCTAATTAATTTACGAGCCTCCAGACAAAGTTCAAAAGTAGTCCAATCATTTATTAGGATCAACATTCTGGCGTTGACTCCTGTGAAGCCAAAACTGCTTTTGCTTAATTCCCTGTAATCCCTCCCTTCTGTCCTGCATCATAATTCATATTCTCCAACTAGGCTGTAGACATGAGATCCAATTCCAGCCAAAGGCATGCGTGGAATTTCCCCTTCCATGCCAGCATGATAATAGTCATGACAACGCTTTAGAAGTTGACATTCTACATGCTTGGTGGCAATCGTGTGGGTGTTCTAATGCATTCTAATGAAAGTGGCTTTATGCACATCTCCCTGTTCCTGAACTGAAAGATAAGAAGGATTTAGGGGATGGTTCTGTCACTCTACCAGGTACTCAATTTCTGTTTCTGCCAGACCCCAAACTAAGAATGACATGATGATTCTTCCAAGCTGAGTTCTGTAGTGTTTCATTCCTGTAGACAAAATCTCGCCAGACTGAGGACTCTACTATCTGCATCTATGGTACTGGGAACTATTAGATATTTCCTTTCACCAGTGGTGGGATTCAAATTTTTTTACTACCGGTTCCATGGGCATGGCTTGGTGGGCATGGCAGGGGAAGAATACTGTAAAATCTCAATTCCCTCCCCACTCCTGGGGAGAAATGGGCAAAATCCCCATTTCCTCCAAATTAGCTGGGACTCGGGAGGCAGAGATTAGATGGGGGCGGAGCCAGTCAGAGGTGGTATTTACCGGTTCTTCGAACTACTCAAAATGTCTGTAACTGGTTCTCCAGAACTGATCATAACCTGCTGAATACCATCTCTGATCTTCACCCTCTTTTCGTAAAACATAATATGTTCTTTCTGTGGTACAGTATGTACCCTTCCTTCCTGGAAAACTACCTCCTTGCTACATTCCATCACAGTATCTGCACTTAACCAGATTTCTGTCAATCTTCTCAGTTTTTGAGAAGCAACAACTTGAACAAAGAGTGATATATTTCACAAATGCAGGAGCATAGGAAATTGCAATTGTTGAGGAAATTAGGGAGCATAGGACTCTGTGATGCAGACTGTTACTGCAAACAGAACAACAACAAAGAGGAAATGGGCCTCAAAACCTACAATGGGGGAGGATGCATACCTCAGAAACAGAATTAAGCAGAGAAAAACAATACTAGGTGAAGCAGGAGAAGTACCGGAGTATACCAAGGGAGATGAGGAACCATCGAGGATCCAAAAGGAGCTGATTTTTTTTACACAGCAAACAGAATATCCCAAAAGCTGCTGGCAGAAGCAGCAGGAACTGTGGCCAGAGGAGGTGAAAGACCCACTGGAAACAAGGAAACAGAAGGAGATCAGGGCAAGGAAGGAGAAAATGCTGAGGAAAAATAGATCAAACAGAAAAAGAGGAACTTGGGCCTGCAGTAGAGAGGCTTGTTTCAAAGGCATGTCTGGAAAGAGGTTGATGTGCACTATGTGTAATGGTGTGTGTGAGTGAATACATGTAGAGGGAAAGAGGATGAATGCTAAATGTACAGGCACCTGCTTTAGAGACAAGAAACTGATTACTAATGTATTTTTGTCTTCTTTAATCATTTATTCCATGTCCATGCTAAAAGTGTTTTTCTGCATTAATCATTAATTTTGGTAAAGCAGCATGCATAATATTAATAGTAAATTAAGGTAACTTTTCTATTATATTTATTGGAGACCTTTAGAAACTGATCAATTAAAGCTTCCAATCTGAAATAGAAATGAATGAATGAATATGTTTCTCTCTCTCTCTCTCTCTCTCTCTCTCTCTCTCTCTCTCTCTCTCTCTCTCTCTCTCTTTCTCTCTATATATGTCTATCATCTGTCTCTCCCCTTCCCTCCCTCCTTCTCTCTCTCTGTCCCTCTCTCTCTCAATGTCTACCTCTACCTCTATCTCTCTATTCCTATCAACTCTCTTGCTATATCTATCACATTTATTTAAAGAGGAAAGTGTATAGAAACTGGGAAGAATTCATTGGGGTTCTTTGAAAACCCAGTTTCCAAGTTTTAAATACTAGTTTAATTGGATGGCTGTATTATAAAAAAAAGTATTAGAAGCATATACAGCATGACTTCTGACATTATCTCCAATCCATTTAGTGGCAGGAGCCAAAGGAAGTCTCTATAAATAAAGTTAATGTGAAATACAAGGTTATTGGATTTAGAAGGTCATGATTTGAGATATGGATGACATGGATACTTATGGCATGAAAAAGTTAAGGTGACTGTAGGCTTTGAAAATCATTCTGTTAGACTGGCTATTCTTAGAGTACGGAATAAGTATTAACACAAGTTTTTTTCAAGTCCACTTTTGTTGTTTGTATAAGCATATTGTATTCGGTAGATGAGAAATGATAAGTAAACATAAATAGTTAGCCTACCGAGATATACTAGAAAAATAGATCCAGGAAACTACAGACCTATCAGCCTGACCTCAATACCAAGAAAGATTCTGGAAAAGATAATCAAGCAACAAATTAGCGAACACCTAGAAGTAAACAAAGTAATAGCCAAAATCCAGCATGGGTTTGTCAAAAACAGATCATGCCAGACTAATCTTATTGCATTCTTTGACAAAGTGACAAAATTAGTGGATCAGAGGAATGCCTTTGATATAGTTTACTTGGACTTCAGTAAGGCATTTGATAAGGTAGATCATAACCTACTACTAGATAAAGTAGAAGAATGTCGGTTAGACAGCATCACCACCAGATGGATTTGTAACTGGTTGACCAACTGCATTCAACATGTAGTCCTCAATGGAACTGCATCTACATGGAGGAAAGTATGCAGTGGAGTACCCCAAAGCTCTGTTTTAGGCCCAGTACTCTTCAACATCTTCATCAATGATTTGGATGAGGGAATAAATGGGAAACTCATCAAATTTGCAGATGACACCAAGCTGGCAGGAATAGCCAACACTCCAGAGATAGGTTTAAGATATAGAAGGATCTTGACAAACTTGAACATTGGGCACTATCTAATAAAATGAAATTCAATGGTGAAAAGAGTAAGGTTCTACATTTAGGCAAGAAAAATGAAATGTACAAGTACAATATAGGTGGTACCTTGCTCAACAGTAGTAACTGTGAAAGGGATCTTGGAGTCCTAGTGGACAACTATTTAAATCTGAGCCAGCAGTGTGCAGCAGCTGCCAAAAAGCCAACACAGTTCTAGGCTACATAAACAGAGGGATAGAATCAAGATCACATGAAGTGTTAATAGCACTTTATAATATATATTTTATTCATTTTCACATTCCATTTTACAATCACTTATATACAGGGTATTTGCTATAAGAAAAAAAAATAAAAAAAAAATAAAAAAAAATAAAAAAAAATAAAAAAGAAAACACAACTCATCATTCACAACCCCACCTGACACTTCCATCCTCCATACACCCCATCTACCCCCTCCAACTTTCCTTTCCTCCCTCTAACGCTCCCCTCCTACTTCCCTTTCCCCTCAAACCTTCCTTCTCCCCTTACTCCCAACATGCCCTCCTTACATTCCCCTTACTCCTTCCTTACTCCTCCCTCCTCTTTCCCTCTACCTCCCTCCTTGGTGTATTCCTTTATTCAAGTGTTGTTTATTATAATCTGATAAAAAGTAAAATAAACCAAGGAAAAAAAATATAAAGAAAGAAAAGAGAAAAAAAAGGAAAAAAAAAAGAACAACCGTATATAAGTGCATTCTTGTTCTTATTGAGACTATGTTAACACCCACCCACCCACCCCCATAAATCCCCATCCCTACTCCTCCCGACTTCCCAGGGCCCACACCTGGCACTGCCTTCTATCTAAAGTATCTTATGTTCGTATGGATTAAAAATAAAAGTAATATATTAAAGGAAAAAAAAAAACCAAAAAAGGAAAAAAAAAAAAAAAGAAACTCTTTGTGTTAAGCTCAGCCCCCCATCTTTATATATGCTTAAATAGTGTAAGTCATTCTGTCTATATTTTATTCTCGTCTCTTGCTTCTTTGTTATTTACCCCGACCTCCTGTAGACTCTCCCATTCCTCTTCCTTAACCTTATATTCAGATAAACATTTATCCAAATTTGTATAGACATCAATATACAATCTAACTCAAAAATAATCCCTTCTAGTAAAATTTAAGCAGCGTGGATCATTCCACATAGTCAAATATTACTTTATAGAAGAATAATCAAACTTTCCCTTTCTTAACCTTAATTTCAAACAATAATTCAAAATAATCTGACCAAACTTTCCCTTCTTAGTAAAGTTTAAGCAGCGTGGATCAAGTATTACTTTACACAAAAATCAGTTTGCATTCTATCTTGAAATGATCCCGACCAGCTTTCCCTTCTAATAGGATTTAAACAACGTAAATCATTCCGCATGCATTTTGCCCTCATCCCTTGCTTCTCTGATATTTACCACTATCAAATTTATGCAGACATTAGTTTAAAATTTAGCTCAAAATAATTTCACCAAGCTTTCCCTTCTAATAAAAATTAAATAGCATAGATCATTCCACATATTCAAATAATAGTTTCAACAAGAATCAGTTTACCTTCTATTTTAAAATAATCTCTTCAAACTTTCCCTTCTAACAAAATTTAAACAACGTAAATCATTCTGCATGCCTTTTGCATATATACATTCAGTATCACCCCACCAATACATTCCGCTTTTTCTGCCGGAGAGAGGTCGCAAACCCCCATTCAATCCACAACTTTGGTGAATATTTTAGAATGTCTAAATCCTCAAACTCCGCTTTTCTGCTTCTCCGAGGGAGGGGGAGCTACCCCCTCCATCTTGCAGCCATGTGGTCTGTTGCTTGCCTTCTCCTTCGGCTTGTCTCTCCTCTTTTCCAAGTGAATCAGGAAGTCCCGCCTTCAAAGTCTTGTAATAGAAATCTCGAGCCTCCGAAACAGAATTGAGACGAAGTCTTTGATTCTCAAATGTGACCGTAATGCCGGCTGGGGCCTCCCATTTATATTGAATCTGATGATTTCTAAGCTCTTTAGTTAAAAAGGTATAGTCCCTTCTTGCCTTTAACATCTGGAAAGGTATTTCTTTGAAGACAGTCAAGTCCTGGCCATCAACTCTCAATCTATTATTGTAAAATGTTTGCATGATCGCGTTTCTGGATTCTTTTGTGGAGAAATATATGATTATGTCCCTCGGGAGCTGTCGCTGTTCCGCTACCAACGAATTCTGGCGATAGATTTTCCGAATCTGCCAATCAAAGTTAAGTCCCGGGCTTCCCACCGCATGGCTGAGGGCTTCAACAAAGGTCTGTTTCAGATTCTCTCGCTCCTTTTCGCGGAATCCTCTGACTCTTATTGCGAATGCCTTCTTATTAAAGTTTATCATAACAAGCTGTTCTTGGGTGTCTCTAATTTTTTGTTGTAATATTTGAATATTAGTAGTCAAATTAGAATTAGCCTCCTCCAAACTTTCCAATTTATTCTCTATTTCAGCGGTATAATCTGACAGGGCAGACAGGGCTGCAAACGTATTCGCCTTCATTTGGTCAATTTTAGACTTTAAATCACCATATAGCTCCAATACAAATTCCTTAATTTCTTGTTTAAAATCATTAAACATTTGAAAAAAAATTCCTGTGTTAAGAATTCTCCAGTAGAGGGCGTAGGAGACAAGGGCTGCGATTCCAGTGTAAATTCTTTAAGCTCATTCACAGATTCTTTAGGCACATTTGTAGAGAGACGCTTCGATTTTGACCTGGGTGCCATTATAAATAAACAAATAAACAGCGCTTTCGCTCCCCTCTGTTTCCAAAAAAACCAAAAAAAGTTATTTTGTTAAGGAGCGGTCTGCAGGAAGGTAAAACCGGCTACGTACATCCCCTATCAGTCACCAACGGAGAGAAATCGCCATTTTGAAGTCCGTTTAAACAAAGAAGCCTCTAAGACAAATGGTGCTGGTATTTAAGATAGTAATAAAAGCATAAATCTCACAGGAGTGGGACCCGCCCATATTAATCCTAGCTTCAAACAACTTTGCTTTGTGCTGGGGGGGGGGATCGCCTGCCTAGGGCTGCAAAAAAAGGCAGCTGAGAAGAACTGGCTGGAGATAAAAGCTCCGCTCACGCTGGATCTAATCTCTATCCACAGCCAAAAAAAAAAAGAAAGGCTGTGAATTACGAATAGACCCTAACCACAGAGCTACTCCCTGCCCCTTTATAGCCAAAAAGGGGTAATATCTATGATCTTATTTAGATATACAGACTAGATCTCTGAGAGAGCTCGGTTGAGCCCTCTCGGCGACAGGCTCTGCCCCCCCGGAAGCCTTAATAGCACTTTATAATGCCTTGGTAAGACCACACTTGGAATACTGCATTCAGTTTTGGTTGCCACGATGTAGAAAAGATGTGAAGACACTAGAAAGAGTGCAGAGAAGAGCAACAAAGATGATTAGGGGACTGGAGACTAAAACATATGAAGAATGGTTGCAGGAACTGGGTATGTCTAGTTTAATGAAAAGAAGGACTAGGGGAGACATGATAGCAGTGTTCCAATGTCTCAGAGGTTGCCACAAAAAAGAGGGAGTAAAACTATTCTCCAAGGCACTTGTGGGTAGAACAAGAAGCAATGGATGAAAACTAATCAAGGAGAGAAACAACTTAGAACTGAGGAGAAATTTCCTGACAGTTAGAACAATTAATCAGTGGAACAGCTTGGCTCTAGAAGTTGTGAATGCCCAAACACTGGAAGTCTTTAAGAAGATGTTGGATAGCCATTTGTCTGAAATGGTATAGGGTTTCCTGCCTAGGCAGGGGGTTGGACTAGAAGACCTCCAAGATCCCTTCCAACTCTCCTATTGTATTATTATATAAAACTAACAAAAACAAATGTGCAGAATTAAGAGAGAGATAGAAAAAGAGATAGGAGTACAAAAAAGTAAAAACTATAGAAAGAAACAAAAATATAAAAAAGGTGACTTCTGACTTCTCTTGCAGAAGATATTGTGAAAACTCAAATCCAACCCTTATTTTAAATTAAACTATAGCTTCCATTTTTCCAAACAATCAATAGGATTTTTCTCAAGGGCTTTGTAAAATGAAATCAGTGGAAGATTTCATAACAGAAGGATATGAGGTTGAAGAAGAACAATTGAAAAAAATGTGATCAAAAGAAACTTAAAAATTTGGCTATAATATACATTTGGTCCAATGGGAAAATATGTGGTTGAAAGTATGGAAATTTACATTATATTCTAATCTTAAAGAGAATTTTTACAAGAGGATGTATGGATGTGGTGTTTGTCAGCAGAGAAATTGTCTCAGATATTTTTAAAAATACTTTAAATCTTTGCTTGAATCTTTGCTGGACAACATGAAGGAACATTTTATTATGTTTGGTAGACCCGTTAAAAAAGCCAAAACATTTTGGATACAAATACCTGCTTTAATTTAAAAGATTTTAAAGGTTAAAATACAACTTTAACAAGAGACTTTTCTTTTGGGAACTAATGGACAAGCATTAGTTGAACTTTGTGTTTACAGTATATACAGAAACTGCAGTGAGACTATTCTCAAAAGTAAAAGATTTAACACTATTTAAAATGCAGAAATAGTTGGTGAAGATGATGGAACTTGCAGCAATGACTAAATTAACCTCTTTGACTAGGGGAAAATAACTATATTTAGGGTTGTCTTATGGACATGAAAACAGGAAAAAATGTGCATGACTTGTGGCTTTAATGATGACAAAAGAAAATTGGATAATAGAAAAAAGTGAGTTTGTAATCATAATGTGTGAGAGAATTTTGTTAATGTATTTACCAAACATAGAATAATAGTGTTTAGTACAACCCCCTTCTCATATTTGCTGCAAAAGAAATCAGGAGCTTCTTTCTGTTTTTTTAAAAATTCTTTTTGCATTTTTCTTCCTCCTTTCCTTCCTCCCTCCCTTTTTTTCTTTATTAGTTTGTGTTAGTTTTATGTTTTCGTAAAATGTTAATAAAATGATACAAAAATATAAATAAAACAAATGTCTTCAAATTATGCATTAAATCATTATTTAAAACAAGGGGTAAGGTGTATTTGGTTATTTTCAAAATGGTTTGTCATTTTCTGTTCTCTGAGTTCAGGTCATGTAGACCTAATTCTTCTCCCATATATAACACAGCAATCCAAATTGATATCTTTCCTTGACAGTTTTAGGCATTTTTTTTTAAAAAAGTAATCATTTTTATGCACCTCTTCTTCATGAGCATTTCAGTCTATATATAGCCATTTCCTAAGAGCATGTTCTTCACCACACCATCTCCTATATACGTGGCCCAGATCTTTCAGTGAAGCTTTAAATTTTTTCCTTACTATTGCAAGCAAACTAATCTTTCCTAACAATAAACTGAAGCAGAAGCAGCTGTACAGTCTCTTTGCTGATTTATTTCATAAAGTAAATACGACAGCTGCCTGCTTGCTAAAATACATCTTAGGGTAAATACCTTTATAACATATTTCCTTGCAAATAAAACTTATTTCTGTTATATTATGTAAGTTGCTTCACTAATCACTACTCTGGTCAGATTCCTGTGTTCATGTTCTCAGGAACACTCACAAACAGTATGAAGGGTTGGGAGGGACCTTGCAGGGCTTCCAGTACAAGCCCCTTCTCATATTTGCTGCAAGAGAAACCAGGAGCTTCTTCTATCTTTTAAAATTGTTTTGCCCTTTTGCCCATTCCTTCCTTCCTTCCTTCCTTCCTTCCTTCCTTCCTTCCTTCCCTCCCTCCCTCCTTTTGTAGGAAGTTAAAACCCACCCCTCTCCTAGAAAAATGAACTATCCTGGGAAATATTGAAAAGGCAGAATATGGATCAGAAATGGAGAAACATGTGTTTAGGCAGGAAACAGACTCACTCTTAAGAGCCCCCACCTTTCTCAGTGGGCCATTAGGGGCCCTGAGCTAGTCTACTCTACATAACAAAGATAGGATTAGACTTCCACAGAAACTCACCACAGGGCACCTGGGAAGAAGCAATGTTCAACCAAACATGGACTCAAAACACAACCTAGACTGTTGCCCCTAATCATGGGAGTCTGGCAACCAATCAGAATACATTTCTTACACAGGAACAGGAAACAGAGAGGTGGGGCCAAATAGAGAGTATAAAGCCAGGGACTTTCAACATCTCACTCTCTTTTCTTCTACACCCAACATCTTGAAGCATGTGATCACCTTTTCTGTTCAGGACCTCAAACTATGAGATCCTGTCCACCATTAAAGCATCTTCCCAAGCAGCCTCCATGTTTCCAGTGTCTTTTTCCCCACTTGAAGCTGAACCCAGAAGGACATTTCTTCCAACACTTCCTTCCTTCCTTCTGTAGGGAGCCCCTGCCTTCAAAAGAATGAAATATTTTGAGGAATATTAAAAAGGCAGAATATTATATTTCTCTTAATGGGAAATCCTCTTGAAAAGACAGAGGGCAGACTCAGTCACCCTGCCCCTGGGCAGAGGCTGGGGAGGCAGCTTTTGGAAGTGCAGATTTGGTAATCCATTCAAAACAGGATTAAAACCCCAAGAAAACCAGCATCTGGGATTAATTACATTTGTTAAACAAGATTAAACATCCAAGGAAGCTGGCACTTTAGACTGATTGCAGGCTTTTGCAAGACAAACTAATTAAAATCAAATAACAAAATACAAAAAACAAGCCTCTAAATTACAAAATGCTGTAGAAAAAACTATAGAAAAATTCACGTACTCATTAAGCCAATTAGTCAGCTGACCCAGGACTGCTGTTGGTTTTGTTCATCATTAAACTTTCTTTCCAATCAACTTTCATGTTCAGGGGTGGGTTCCAGCTGCTGCTACTGCTGGTTCCCTCAGGGATGCGTTGAGTGCACTTACTTCATGCACGCTACGTGTGCATGTGCATTACTAAAAAATGCTTCTGCGCATGCAGAAAGAGGGGAGTGCCTATGGTACTGCGGAGAGAATCGGTTCAGGGACGTGGCAGGCTGAGTTACTACCTACTCGGCTGAACCGGTCCCAACCTGTAAGAACACACTGCTGTTCATGTTTCTAGTATCTTTCTCCCAGCTTGGAATGAACCATGTTTCTAGTATCTTTCTTCCTTCCAACAGTTCCTTCTTTCTTTCCTTCCTTCCTTCCTTCTTTCCTTCCATCCTTCTTTCCTTCCATCCTCCCTCCTTCCCTCCCTTCCTCCCTTCTTAAAATACACCTTAGAGTAAATACAATTATAATATTTATATAATAAATATAAATAAAACTTATTTCTCTTATATTATGAAAGTTGTTTCACTAATCACTGCTCTGGTCAGATTCCTGTTTTTATGCTCCCAGGGATGCTCACAAACACAGTAAGAATGTTCAATTTTCCAATGATGCAAGTTCCAGAGGTTAAAACTAGCACCTTTTGTAACCAGAGCATGTTCTCTGCTCCTGAGCTGTGATCCTTCCTGTAACAAGAGGGCTGGCATTCTAATTGCTACAAACTTGAGTTGAGAACAAAATAGGAATGGAAATGGAGGCAACTGTCTGGCTGTTCTTTCTGAAATGTGATCCAAATTCCCCAAATAATGCCTTGATAATGTGGCTTGATTGCATTGGGGTTGTAAGAATCAGTACACAGCCCTATATTACTATCAGCTTGGTAGATCTATTATGGCAGCATAGGAATCCTTTTGCATACCGCCATAATGCTTCTGTAAATCTTCCACACAGAGACATTGACAAAGAGGTCAAGGGCAGCATCCAGAAATACATCCATGCTTAGACACAGGCTAACCTATGTCCCTTCTGGTGTCATGTTGTAACTCCCAACTTTCCTCATCATTAGTCATCTTGGTAAGGATGCTGGGACTTGCAGTTCTTCAACATCAAGGGAATGACAATTTGTCTCCAAACATTAACTTCATATTGACTAGACAATGGTTCTGCATGCACTTCTATTTATATGAAAGTATAACAAATAAAGTTTGAATGTTCTTAGAAAAGGCATAGATCTGATTTATTTTATTTTCTATATGGGAAAGGCAATTACGTGGAACCAAGAGAAAAGACAGGCTGTGGCATGCTACCATATTCGGATCTCAGAAAAGTATTCATCTTTCCAGCACCCAAGAGACCGAAAGCATGAATTTTATTTTACTAAAATCAAGCGATGATATAATTAGCGCTGAAGTTGATTGAATGACATTTTTTTTTGTAGGAGTTAAGATTGATTGAAGAATACCTCCAGACAATGTTGCAGCTGAAAGGCTGAAGTGAAAATATATCTCAACAATTTCTTAAGCCCTTAGAGATTTTTATTTTTCACACAAACTCACACATACAGAGAGAATAGGAGCAGCAGAAGCCATCAGACTGTTAGCATATGGGGAGATTCAACTGAATAAATAGTGATACATGAATAGGTTTTCCATTTCAGATCTGTAATGAATTTATGGGACATTACTAGTTTATTCTATAGCATGTGGTCAGACTGCAGCAAATCTCTTTCCATATACTCTTCTAATAAAAAAAACACCCCTAAATATGAAGTTAGCACCCAGTAAGTACCACTGGTGACCAAAATATGGCTGATGTTTTCACAAAGCATAAAGTATATTACATAATGGTTTTATTGCACTCTGCTCAGCCTCACTTCAGATGAATTGGGCAGCCACATAAATTGGCCAAATGAATATATAAAAATAAAAAATAGCAGGGAAAATTCTCTTGCTCATGTTTAGAAGTTTGATGAAGCATTTGGCACCAAATAAAAGTATGGAGAAATGACTATTCACAAAATCTCCAATTCAGCATTCTCACTTAAAAAAAAACAAACCCATGCCACAAATTCATATTAAATCATTTTAGCATGTGGGGTGAATTTGAATATTCCACAGAGAATGAGAAGCAACATCTTCATCATCTTGATGTTCAGTTTCCATTACTGAACTGAAGAGTGCTATTGTGTGTGTGTGTGTGTGTGTGTGTGTCCGTGTCCACACCAGTGTTGGGATATGACCAGTACGACCTGGTATGAATGTACCGGTGCCTGCTGGGAGCACCAGGTACTGTTCCGGTATGGTGCTCTGGAGGGCCCACCCATCCGCCCACCCTCCTTACTTGTATTTGAGCCAATCGGGGCTTACATGCACAGACTGTATGGTGCCTGCGCGACATTCCGCCCAGCAGCTGGAGCATCACAGAGCCATCTCGGAGTGTCGTGGGCGGTAAGTACACATGCTGTGTGCGTGCATGTGATGGACGCCTGGCTCTATTGCACTGTACCGGTTGCAACGGTATCCAGAACTCACCACTGGTCCACACCCATAATGCAATGTGCATGCGCGCAGGCCTCACTGAAGCCTCTGGTCTTCTGGACGGTATGTTGGGCCGTTTTTCACCCTACCCAGGCTTCAGGGAAGCCTCCAGAAGCCTGGAGAGGGTGAAGAACGACTCAACAAACAAACCGGAAGTTCGGGAACAGACTTCCAGGTTGCCCGTTGGGCCATTTTTCTCCATCCGGAGGTTTCAAGAGGCTTCCCTGAAGCTTCCCTAGAGTAAAAAACAGCCCAACAAACCGGAAGTCTGTTCCTGAACTTCAGGGAAGCCTCCGGAGGGTAGAAAATGGCTGAAAATCAAGGCCAAAAATCAACTTGCCAGTGCACACATGCGCACTGGAGCTGACAGGGCAACACCTCACATGCCCTCAGAAATGGCTCCGCATGCCACCTGTGGCATGCGTGTCATAGGTTTGCCATCACAAATATATATGCTTGCTTTATATAGAGAAACAAAATTCTTAGGCTTCAGAATTATACAGAGGGATATGTGGATATCTGGGTTATGTGAGCAAAGATACAATATGTGGTATTGACAACATAATTCAATTCTGTGAAGGCACTGTTTAAAAAAATGATTAAAACTGTCTGTCATCTATGCAACTCAAAGAAACATCCATCTCTGGTCAAATTCCCCTCCACATATCAAGATCCAGTGAAATTTAGTGGCAGCAAATTTGGCAGAACATATATCTTCAAGCCATTATCTGAGATTTTAAAACTTGGTATCACATGATAAGGGGTTTCAAAAATAAAGGAGAATTAGATGGCAATATTTTATTTTTCTGGCAGCAAACCCCAGGTAAAGCTTACTTGTGTGTCATGTGTCTTTTCCATTTCACAATGGCTACTGCACGCATTAATAATTGCACAATTAGCAAACACTGCATAATACATTGCCCCAATCAGGGCAATTTATGCAGATATGTTTAATTTACAGATATATTTTGGATTTGAAGTTTGCTAATGCAGAATGAGGATTTGGGGGATGGAGCATAAGAATGTGGACAGCAGCTGTATTCTCACAAAGATTTGATTTCCCCACGGCTAATATGCTGGAGAACCAAAGTTGAGTGTTGTTGAACCAAAAATGAATGTAAATATACATTCATTTTTCTGACATTCTTTTTTCTAAATGCCTTTTTCTCTCCCTTTCAAGCAGTAAATTACAGATAAAGGGTCGGCTCTTTCATATTAGAAATCTAAATTGATCTCTACAAAGGTTTCTGAGTTCTGTTTTTCTTTCCAAACAGAATTGAAATAAGCAAATAAATACAGCTGAAGGTCAGATGAAACCATGCTGGTGATTGTATGACTTTAGGCACCCCATTGCTATCAACCTTCCCGTCCTTCATTCTTCCTATAGTAAAAAAACAAAACAAAAAAAACCCCCTAAACTGACTTACAGAATTTTATGTCATTGTCTCTATGAAGAAGTTTAGTGGGCCCTTCCAAATTTTGGGAACAATGAGTGGGTGTTGAGATTGGGGAGCATATTATGACCACTAATAAAATGTCTGGCTTGGTTAGTGTAGCTAACAATAACATATATGCTTACCAGAAAGCAAAATGATGATGTGACTACTTATCATCCCCATCTAGTCTTGCAACATTAGTAGAATGGCATGCAAATTAAATCAATAGATGCATAGAAAGCTTCTATTTCTAGACCTATTAAAAGACATAATCAAAGAACACATCAACTCAAGATATAACATTTCCCCCATCATGTAGCTATTTATTAACACCTAGGTAAATTAAAAGAATCTTATTAGCAATCTAATAACAACAAAAACAATGACAGTTCAAAAGTCACTAAAAATGAACAACACTGTTCTATTGAGCCTTCATGTAGCTATCAACACCACCAGTTTCACAGGAGGCAACCAATACAAATATAACACCCAAAAAGCACTACCATCACCTCCTTCCTTCCTTCCTTCCTTCCTTCCTTCCTTCCTTCCTTCCTTCCTTCCTTCCTTCCTTCCCTCCCTCCCTCCCTCGCTCCCTCCTTCCTTCCTTCCTTCCTTCCCTCCCTTTGCACAGCTGTCCATTTAAACAAGTGACTCTAGGTTGTGAACTGTATTAAAAGTAAAAACAATTACAGTGACCCATAAAAACTTAAAATACCTAGCAGTTCAGTGAAATATAATCATAAGTTGTTAAAACAGGCAGGAATTGGTCCTTGTGGGCATGAGGAGAGAGTCAGATTTTTAGGGCCTTAAGAAAGGCCACAGTGTTGGGGACATCCTGATCTTTGGAAGGAGAATATTCCATATGCCTGGCATTATTGCAGAAAAAGCTTGCCCTCTGGGTCCTGAGTCCTGATGTAGAGTAGTCCTGAGTCCTTGATATAGAGTGGGGCAGGTTCCTCTCTCTGCTTCCAGAAGTCCAGCACCATCTCCTTCGCCATGCTGGTGTTTAGATGCAAGTTGTTTTCTGAGCATCATGTGGATAACTTCTGGACTTCATCTCCTTCTGTAATAAGACCCAGTATGGTTGTATCATCTGCACACTTTATTATCATATTAGATGGATCAGAAGATATGCAGTCATATGTGTACAATGAGTACAGATAGGGACTCAGCACACAGCCCCGAGGAGAACCAGTGCTGAGCTTCAAAGAGGAGGATATGAAAGACCCGGCCCTCATAGTTTGTGGACATCAGGTAGTCTTTAATCCTATGTTACCTTCCTTTTTATTTATTTTTATGGGAATTTAAAGACTTGCAAAATTGAGGTCAGTCCTATAGGTTAGACCAAACTAAGGAACCAATGCAATTTAAGTCAGAACCACTTTTATTGTAATTTGATTGCATTTTATTAACGGAACTTTGCAGGTCTGATTGTGCTTTTCCATCCATTCCTTTATCTTTGGGTGAATTAGGAAAAAGGCTTGTTTGAGATGTTTTGTCAAGTTATTGTCCTGATTTAGGCTCTCACTGTGCTAATCTGATTTATAGGTTCTTAATTGCTTAGAGTTATCTTGATGGAGGCTCTTCTTGTTGTTTTTCAGGGCCATTCTTAATAACTCCTACAGTGCGTCAACTGGACTTCTTGCTGCTGTAGCTCCTGGTAGAGTCACCTCTACCTGGTGGAGTCACCTCTGACTTGATGCTTTGGCCATTGGCTCAGATGGTCCTGCTTGTTTTGGTGCTGAGAGATTAGTGTTGCTTGGCCTGGTCATAACAATGTTATTCCTTATTGATGACAACAATTCCCTTTGGGAATAGGGCGGCATACAAGTTTAATAAACTAAACTAAACAATAATCTCTGTTGGGCAAGTTCTGCTAATGGAAACATTGTTGGTTGCTGATAGGGGGACACTGCTGATGCATCTTTTCTTCCTCTGACACTCTCTTTATCCTATCTCACTCTATGACCCAGCTCCCCACATCTCAACTTCTAGTCATTCATTCTCCCTTTTGTTCTCTTCTGCAGCACACCTAACACATTCCATGCCACTGTTTAATCCACAGCAACATCCTCCAAGTAACAGTGGGGCCAGGGGTGGGTTGCTGCTGATTTTACTAACAGTTTGCAACATACATGCATCAGACACACCCTGCATGCACGTGTGCTGTTCAATGTAAATTGTTCTTCGTGCATGCACAGAATAATTTACAGTGAACCGTGCACGTGCAGTCACTAAAAACCAAAATGGTGGCTGCCAGCGGTGGCGAGGGAACCAGTTCGGGGGCGTGGCAAGCCTGGGTCGCTACCTGAATTCCACTACCGGTTTGGCGAAACCTGGAACAACCCACCTCTGAGTGGGGCCATGTAAAAGGAAGCAGGAGATGAGGGCATGTATTGTCTGTGCCATATTTCCTCCCTTTATAATCAGGAAACCCTTTTTTTCCTCCTGTGTTTTTCATATTGTCCTTGTGAGAAGATTTTGGAGTTCATTTAAACCAGAGATCAGCACAGTTTCACTGAAGCACAAACTGGTTTCTTGATCAGTACCAGAGGCAATGATAAACCTAAAGAGGAGATGGGTTACAGTCTCTCTTTAGAGACGTATGCAGAATATAATATAATTGCTTCTGGTTCATTGATTGGGTTGTAGGATATGCGTGTCAATGTGTATGGTAATGAGCTGAGGAAGGATAGATAATGGTTCTGAGGACAAGGGGACCCTTGAGCTAAAACAAAGAGTTGAAAAACATACCTAAACATTTCTCTAGCTACTATCTAAAAGCCTTGAGTTTCCAAAGCTATTTGTTTTTTTCTTAGCTATGCCCTCATTAATATTTTTTTGTGGTTAACTTATTCACTATTGCATTATCGTTTGCAACATCCCTTAGTCTGAGCATTCCTTGCATCTAATGGATTTATAGCTGAGCTAATGCTTTATTTTCTCTGGATGATGTGTTTGGGTAAGGAGCTTTTTGACTTGACCCCAATTTTCTATTTCATCTTCATTACATCCCCAAAACAATACAATCTTAAGGCACTCATAGCTATTTGGGTTTTATAGTAGTGTTTCCCCCATAAAAACATAACAAAACGTGATAGCTTTTCTGTAGACTCTGATACACCCTCACCATTTTGTTGATAGTGGCTGTCGGTTGGCTGTAGGGAATGGAACTGGCTACATCCTAAGCTGATAGTGGCACACTCAGCCTTCTGATTCCTGGACAGTCTTCCAGAGGCATTTTGGCTGGGGAGTGTGGGAGTCTGATTCAGATCAGCATCTTCTCCTTACCTTCAAGACATAAAGGCACAGATCTACCTTGAGAGTCATAGAACTGTATGGTTTGAATCTACACCTAAAAAAGTCTAATTCAGCCTTCTGCATTACACCCCAAAAAAATGTGTAATAAAAAGTATTGACCAACACTGTCCCTATGGAGCCCCACCAGCTACTGATTTCCTACTCAACACAGAGCCGCCAAATGAGGACATTGTTCTCTTACTAGAAGCCAGTAATGGGAGGAAGCAGATTATTCAACTTTACTCACCATTAATTGTCATAAGGTAGAAGCAAATATCATTCCGTTTATTGTTATTGTAAAGTTACTTAAATAATCCAACATGAGACTACTGCAATAATAATTGTGCCCCCAAAATAACTTAAATTCAAAATTTATTTTATAGCTCCAAGGAAAACTGTTTTACTATGTATCTAAACAAAGCCAAAGAAACTTCTTCCTTACTTCCTTAGTTCTTTCTATGTTAGTTACAGTTCCCATTAAGAAAGCTTCCAATCTCATAAGAAACTGGTTTGCTTAAGGACACATATCTATGGGTGTAACATACAGAAATGAGCACAAGTAAAGACAAGCTGAGTGAGTATAGGATACTAATACTGATTTTAATATTTCTTTACTTTCTGCTTCTTCAGAAGAAAACCCAGTAGGAGTTTTCTTTTCATCATGAGATCAGACTTCATGTAAAAAGTCAAGCACACAATATATCTTTTAAAAGCCTACTTGTATATTTTTATCTCAAAGGGATCTGTCTCATTATTTGTTTCTGCATTAATAGGCCACATTGCACGTAGTTGTCATAGAAACCCACAGTCATTTCTTTCTCAGAAGAAAGGAACTATGCAATTAACTTGTCTTTTAACTTATTTTACTCCTGGAACAGCCTTGTAATACAGGAGCCTTGGGCCTGAGCTCTCCCCACCCCCTCAAATAATCTGGATATGAAACATTCATTGCAATAAAAATTTTAAATTTATTCAAATAAAAGCAACCCACTCTTTCCTCCAGAAAAGATGCCATGAATGGTCCAGGCTATTTTGGAATGTTTATTCACCCTCTTTTTTATTAACTTGGAACACTAAACTTGGATACTAAATATATATATATATATATATATCCAAGAACTGAAATGCAATAAAATGTGATGAGTTCAGAAGTATCTGTAAGGAGAGGGGTGTCAGACAATTCAAGATGGCGGGCATGACCAGGTGATCAAAGTCCTAACCCTTGTTTACAGTATTTCATGCATCATACATTAAACGTGATAGGACTTTGATGCAGTCAGGCCTGCCATCTTGACTTTTCAAGCTTCTCTGGGGACACCTTTGTTTGAGTCTGCCATTTACTGTATTTTTCGGAGTATAAGATGCCCCAAGGTTTTGAAGAGGCAAATTAAAAAAAAAAGTAGGTAGGTAGATAGAGGGATAGACAGGGAGAGAAAGAGAGAGAAATACAGTAGGTAAGTAAGTAGGGAGAGAGTAGTTAGGTAGGTAGGTAGATAAAGGGAGAGAGAGAGAGAGAGAGAGAGAGAGAGAGAGAGAGAGAGAGAGAAATAGAGAGAGAAAAATACAGTAGGTAGATAGGGAGAGAGAGTGAGTGAGTAGGTAGGTTGGTAGGAGGGATAGAGAGAGAGAAAGAGAGAGAAATACAGTAGATAGGTAGGGAGAGAGAGTAGTTAGGCAGGTAGATAAAGGGAGAGACAGAGAGAGAGAAATAGAGAGAGATAGAGAGATAGAGAAATACAGTAGGTAAGTAGGGAGTGTGTGTGTGTGTGTGTGTGTGTGTAGGTAGGTAGGTAGGTAGGTAGGTAGGTAGGTAGGTAGGTAGAGGGATAGAGAGAGAGAAATGGAGAGAGAGAGTGAAATACAGTAGATAGATAGGTGTTTCTGCTGGCACAGCACTTGATCAATGTAATTCTCTTCAATCAGTTAAAGAACTTTCCAAAAGGAAAAAAAAAAGGTTTTGCACTCTGCAAACCTCCCAAAAACAGCCCGTTTATTGTAAAAAAAAAAATGCATGTGTAGCTTTATGGAGGCTTATAGAGTGCTGCTGGGGGCTGGGGGAGGAAAAAACTGCCCATTTTTTGCTTATTTCTGCCCTCCCCAACCCCCAGGAGCTCTCTGAAAGCCTCCATAAGGCTAGGCACGGCCATTTTTGTGAAGGGGCGGGGCTTCGGGAGGCAAAAGTGCTGTATTCAGTGTATAAGAGGCACCCAGATTTTCAGCCTCTTTTTTGAAGAAAAATGGTGCGTCTTATACTCCGAAAAATACAATAGTTAAATTCAAAGTTAATCAGATTGCAGGTATAGCAACTATCCCAGTAAAAAAGACAAATCCAATCCAGAGATCACAACAATGGCAGCAGAAAAGCAAGACAATCAAAGAAATCATGACAGCTTCCCTCTTTTGACTTTACCTGAAGGAACAATGCTGTGTTACAAACATTGATGGTAAAACTCAAACAAACCCACCAAATGCTCTTCAGCTTGATAGAAAACTTTATGCTTCATTTATCAGCATTATTATAATATTTGTGAGCATGCACATTACTAAATCATTAGCTCATAAGGGTGTCTGAGTTCTATGTCAAATATACATTTAGAAACATGTAACAAGCATATGCACCAAAGACAAATTCCTTGTGTGTCCAATCACATTCGGTCAATAAAGACTTCTATTCTATTCTATTCTATTCTATTCTATTCTATTTGCTGATTTAGTTTACTTATTTCAGGCTTATCTAGGGCCAATTTGTGATTAATGATGCTTGACAGAAATAACAGATCAAAGACAGGTCACCTTCCAGTAAGTTATTTAAGATGGTGTTATTCTAGCTTATGTTCATGGTCATGTTGTCTCCTGCCATTTAGCTGTCTTCTCTTGTAGCTTCAGCTCCTCTTGGTTCTTTAGAGGATATTGGCTTATTTTTTTATACTGCAACACAGAGGACAAGACTGCTCTGCCAATTGAAGGGATCTGCCTTAAATTCTGACAAATTTTGGCTTCCAGTTCCATAGATTTCTCATGCTTTGCATGGTTCACAAGACCTTTGGAGAAAAAGTCCAGCTGTTTCTGCCAAGATCTTTGCTGATTTTTTAAATTCATTTTATTATAGGAAAAGATTTTTAAAAAATTGAAGGATGAAAAATATGACTGATCCAGCCAGGCAAAACTTACACATGTATTTTATATATTTACTCATATCTTTTGTATATATAAGAATAGGAACTTTTATTTACTTCAAATGTCTTTGTTTTCCTAATCCTTCAGTCTAAATATTTGTACTTATCTCATTTCCAACACTTCTTTTTTTTTTTCAGTAAATGCTCAAACAAATAAGGAATAAAATGAATAGAAGCAATAAGGGGAACTGCTATTAAGTGGAACATTTTTTCAATGCCATTATAACTTCAAGTGGTCATTAAACAAACTGTTGTAAGTTGAGGACTACCTGTATGAAAAGATACAGAAGATTAAAAACTGAAAGATACAATGATAAAACTATAAGGCACACTCTGAAATGTAACAATGTCTTCTTCGTTGCTGGGGCTTTGAGAGAAGCAAAAGTACATGCTAGTACTTATCAACTACTGAGTGAGACCATTCATCAGTTCAGAGTTGAGCATCATAGGTAACTAGGTGGTAACTGTGGCCAGGAGGATCTTTGCACATTTTCATCTGAATCACCAGTTGCATCTTTCTTACATGGCTATTTGAGGGATCATCTGTCCTCAGTAGTATCTGCTTGTCCAATTCAGATTGACAGGGTGAGTTTGTCTGGGTCCCTTTAATTAAACTGTGTCATCTTTTAGGACCCAGGAAGCATAACTTCTATATGGTGGAAACTGCCCTTTGGAATGAGATTCTTCCTGAAATCTGGGCAGATGGCATTCTAGAGGGTTCTTCTCCAATTCTTTAGGTAGGGGTTGTAACATCTGTTAGTGTATGATATTTATTTTATGTGCTGAGCAGATTTTCAATTTGTTTACTGTTATGGAGGTCAGGGTTCCCAACCCCTGGTGTATGCAGTTGGGAACCAGGCCATACAAGCAGCGGGCGAGCATGTGAATGTGTGAAGGTGCATTTGTGCAAGTGGTGCACAAGCCGTCCCCTTCCTCTTCCGCTGCCACCACTGATCCACAAAGCCAGAAAGGTTGGGGACCACTGATGCAGATTATTTTTTACAGTGCTTGTACTATGAGCTACCCAGAATCAATTTGGAGTCATGCAGTACTTAAATTGAATCTATCTATCTATCTATCTATCTATCTATCTATCTATCTATCTATCTATCTATCTATCTATCTATCTATCTATCTATCATCTATCTATATCTATCTATCTATCTATCTATCTATCTATCTATCTATCTATCTATCTATCTATCTATCTATCTATCTATCTATCTATCTATCTATCTATCTACACAGACACACACACACACACACACACACACACAGAGGTACATCTCATTAGGGAGCACAGTGGGACACATCGTTAGGATGTTGAGTTGACAAGTTGCAAGCCTACATTCGAAGCTCAAGTGCTACTGTGTGGCAGGGTGAGCTCCCGTCATTCACACCAGCTTCTGTCCACCTAGCAGTTCGCAAGTATGCAAACATGAGTAGATAAAGAGATACCACTATGGTGGGCACATTAATGGAACATGAAAGAAGCCCCCGACTGGGCTGTTGTCTCCTGGGCAATAGTGGTGTCCGTAGTTATGAAAACCTTTGAAAAGTTAGTGCTGGGCCACTTGAAAACCATGACAGATCTGTTGTTATTCCCCTTGCAATTTGCCTACTGAACAAATAGATCGACAGATGATGTTGTTAATATGGCTATGCACTACACCCTACAACATCTTGAATCTCCAAAGACTTATGCAAGGCTTCTTTTTGTAGACTTCAGCTTGACATTCAATACCATCATTCCTGATATCCTTCTAACTAAACTAAACCAGCTAGATGTGCCTGACCACACTTGTAAGCGGATCATAAGCTTTTTAATAGAGCCAAGGTGGCGCAGTGGTTAAATGCAGCACTGCAGGCTACTGCTAGATCAGCAGGTCAGAGGTTCAAATCTCACCGGCTCAGGGTTGACTCAGCCTTCCATCCTTCCGAGGTGGGTAAAATGAGGACCCAGATTGTTGGGGGCAATATGCTGACTCTCTGTAAACCGCTTAGAGAGGCCTGAAAGGCCTATGAAGCGGTATATAAGTCTACTGCTATTGCTATATTGCTATTAATAGACAGGAAGCAGCTTTCACCATGGAAGTACTTTGGTGCTTCCTACATGGAAGTATAGAATAATATAGTCAGGCTGTTGGTTTGATATTAATATTCAAATACATTTCAGAATAATATAGTATATGTATAGTACCTCTGATAAATCACAGTCTTATGCTTTGTGTTAGTGTTGGAAAGGAACAATATCTATGGAGTGCACCAGTAGAGGCTAAATTAATTTCGTTGTATATATGTACAATGACAATAAAGGTTATTATTATTATATCTTAAGTACAGCAGTTATTCTATTCTTTCAGTTCTGAAACTCTTCTTTTCAAGGCAGGTTCTGAGGGAGCTGTTGAGTCTCAACAGGAATTGTCCAGGAGCAATTAGATAAATCACCCTGGTCATCATCGAATTTTTCTGACCAGTTCTAGAACTGACAGACAGAAAATCCTTCAGAGTCTTCAGGGATTTATGAAGCTTTGGGACTAGATCATCATAATAGACCTTTTCATCCTTACAGACCCATGAAATTATTTTAAATTAAAATCTCAATGAGAAGACTGTGACAACAGAAAGGATATGAAAACTTTTAGACCACTATGCTTTTATCCAATATATACTATGCATGTTAATATCCAGGCATATAACCCTCTTTTTTATCCATTTTTCAAACTATCCATCTCTGCTTCTATCTGTCTATCTCAGATATAGTTTTAAGGCATTTCTCTCCCTCACTGTGCTAACCCGCACATCCCAGTGGCATACTCTAGGATCTATTCCATGCTACACTGACCTATTTTATTGTCTTCAGTAGCTGTATGATAGAAAGAAATTCAGCCGATACAGATGTCTTTCCTTAAAATGTACCGAGTACATAGAAATAATAAACCATCTGAACTCCTGCTTGCTTGCAGCTGGAAGGGACATGAAGCCTCCATCAGACCAAAGGGTGCAGAAAAAGTAGCTGCCTTAATTGGTGATTTTTCTTTCCCAGCCACCCAAAAATGCCTTCCTGACCTAATGGCACTTCCCATTGTTTGCTCCCTCCATTCATTCTACTATGCTTGGATTTGTTCCATTAGCTACTGCTCATCCATAGTCAGCAAAGCTTGCCATTTCTCAAACAATGACAAACACAAAGGCAATAAAGAATACAGCTGAGCTTGACGGTTCACGGTAGGTTTAGTGAAAAGCAGATTAGTTGTCACAAGACTATAACCCGCTTGCTTATATTCAGCAATGTAAATGCGCCATATTCTTCACTGAATAACAATAATAGAAATGTCATAGCACACGGACAGGAAGACAATCCCTCTTTGATGCAAAAGAATGGCAGAGTTCCTCCACTCACACATGCATGTACGCACACACACACACACATACACAAACAATTTACTTCCCATTAGAATGCTGAGACAAATCTCTGAGGCTAAGAAAATAACTGACTGTGTCTAGGCCTTGGATTCCTGCTCTCGCCTGAGCCTAGAGGAGAATACCCAAGTTCTTTGAGGCTGAAAATTAAATAGCAGCACGGTGCTAATGTTCTATGCATTCCCAGGCATTAGTTTGGAATGTTCCAAATAGCTCGTATATAATTTTTGCTTTGCACATAAGCCATAAGGAGGAGAGCGATGTTGGCTGCTGCCGAAACCTCTTTGTGGCTAGTGGAGCAAAGCTGGGAAATCATGCTAGCTGTACTTTTAACAATTGCTTTTGAAAGAGTTGCAATGTGTCTTTTAAAAGAGAGTCTCAAGGTCACATTAAACATTTTCAATGCGTCAGAATCCAGGAAAAGATCAATCACGCCTACATTTTTTTGGGATAACTTTCCATTTGTCCTCCTCCTCCCCCTCCCCTATCACCATATCCTCCATCACCACTATCGCCATCTCCTCCACCACATACTAGTTTCTTAATTAACTTCTGAGCTGAATTTTAATAGTATCTCAGTATGCAGATAGTAGTGGTACTATTGCTTATTTCCATAGTATAAAAATATCACCAGATGGCTGCGTAATATGCAGAAACTGAACAAGAACACTGATCATGCCAACTTGCTAGCTTCCTGTTCTGAGCCATATAGCACTGCCTGTTTTATGAAGGCAAGATGCACTAGTGATAGAATACAGAAAAATTATAAAATTATTACAACTCACTCCTATCAGTGCATGCCGATCTTCCTCATTTATCAGCAGGAAGGTTCAAATCCAGGAAGACCCCATTAGCACTCGTGCAACATCTACCCAACAACTTTAACATCTTTTCCCAATGGAAAACAAAATGGGTCGCTAAACATCCGGTTATATAAAGACATATAAATGACCCCACAAAAAAGTGTCAAGCTTTGAGCTACCATGCCAGCAATGGATAATCCAGAATAGGATTCATGTCTGACATGGTGTCTGTATAAATCGGTCATGATATCTTCCCCTCAGTGTGACTGCAGGCTCCCACATCAAACTGTAAATCACATCATGACTGGCTGTAAGCTGAGGGCACATTTTCATCTCTTTAAGAAAGCGAGGTGTGTATATTCAACATTTTACAATTCAAAATTCATTGGGTCTTTGGAAACAGATTTTTGAAGGCTATTAATCTTGCTGGTCTATCTTACAATGAATTCTGTAAGAATTGGCACTAATTACCTGAGAAATAAGGAGCCTGTGTATTAGAAAATACTTTTTTTTAAAAAGAGAGTCCATTACCAGGCCAGCATGAGAAAATGGCAGCAAGTAGCAATGGAGGTGTATCTGTGTGTGTGTGTGTGTGTGTGTGTATGTGTGTGTGTATGTGTGTGTGTATGTGTGTGTGTGTGTGTGTGTGTGAGAGAGAGAGGGGGGGGGAGAGAGAGAGAGAGAGAGAGAGAGAGAGAGAGAGAGAGAGGTTAACACATTTAATGTAATTAAATTATAAGGAGCGGTAGATGGACAGATAGACAGACAGATAGACAGATGGAGAAAAAGATAGATAGATAGATAGATAGATAGATAGATAGATAGATAGATAGATAGATAGATAGATAGATAGATAGGAGAGAGAGAATTAACTTCCATAGTAGTAGAGTTTTATTATAATTAGGTCTGTTTGGTAAGTTGGTAAATTACCCATGTATCCAAACCACATCCTCGAAAATTCTGTGGAAAACCAGCGAAATGACCTTGGAGGAGAAATGTGGCTGTTGAAAGATCATAAATTCTTGGGAAGGAAGAAAATATTAATAAAAATTAAATGGATAATTTTTTGAATTGGGAAGATGCCTAAGAATCCCCCCCCCTTTTAAAAAATAATAATAATATCTAATTAATTAGAAGGAGACTTAAAGGAGTCCTCTAAAAACACAAATATTGTTGCCGTGATCAATTCTAAATGTATAAGAGGGAAAAGAGAAATCTGCCAGGCTTTCAAGATTCTGTTATTCTGTTATCCATAAAGGAGAGTTCTGGTGTTTCTTTGCAGCCTGTGTCCCAGCTTGCCCTACCTCAAAGGGCTAACAGCTCAGGAGAACACATTAATGTTTTTAGAGCAGTCCTTTGGGGCTACTCCTATTTAATAGATATTAAACCGTTTTCAAAAAATGGATTCTTAGGCATGAGTACAAATGAGCTGTCTTCCCAGTGCAAAAATTTATCTTCATTGAATTACCACCAAAAGGTGACCTCAATCATGTTGTCAAATGCAAAAGTGTGCTTTTTCAATACTCCCCAAATGAGCATTTACAGTGCCCCAATTTGATAGCCCAACTCAAGGATTTCAGAAGCTGAAATTGCATTTTTAATGGAGAACCTAAATGGCTACATTTTCCAAGAAATTATACCTATGGGTGACTCAGAATCAAACCCCTTGGTCTTGAATCAGTGTTTGTGTTAATTGGCTTGGTTTCTTACTGAAAACAATGCGGTTGGAGGAAAAAATAGATCACACGTTTTTTAGTATAAGAAGAATAGGCTAAAAATCAATGTGCACCTGAATACATAACAAGAAATATGTCAGGATTTTTATCATGGTTTATAAATATGAATAGATTCATAATACACATAATGAAGCAGTTCCTTTTTTTCTGAGAGGAAAGCTGCACAATAAACTGAAGTAACAAAGGAAGAGAAGAGAGAGATATGTTCATTATGCCTGGGCATCCTGCAGTAGTAAAAATAAATTACTCAGCATGTAATTTGCAAGATAGAAAGCCACCCATTTGGAATAATATCCATTTTTCCTCATTAGGAGGCTAATAATATTGAAGTTTTTTTTTTCTGTGTAGAATCCATACTAACACGTAAAAGATGATTTTATTTTCTCATTTTCTTGCTAATGAAGAAGCAGGACAATTAGAAATTATTAAATATTCAAGTGATAGGTAGAAGGGAGCCATGTATACAAGAAGTAACATGGCAATGGGGATGAGCAAATGTCTTCATTAAGGCTTTTGTTGAGAATAATACACATTCTAGGAGAGTGAGATAATTAGCTGTTCTAAATTAGTGGGGACCTATTAATTAAATTAGTACTGTGGTGATTTATGCTATTTATTGCACAAGCTGGTGCAATTTTAGTGAGCCGTAAGCCCCACTGCAAAGAGACGGGTTTGATCCCAGGTAGATGCCTGTCAAACTGTCATCTCAGAAGACCTAGGTTAGAGTGCTAGTTTAGTTTGCCATTTTTTAAAAAATTGAGATGAAGGCTTAAAAGCTGACATTTTATGGGAAGGCTTATGGTTTGGTTTATGGTTTTATTTGCATTTGTAGGCCGCCCTTTTCCCTGAGGGGACTCAGGGCGGCTCACAGAAAACCAGGGAAGGGGCAACAGTAACATTTCAGTACTCTGGGAGGGGGGGGATTTTAAAGACTGAGCTGAGTACTGATGAGATGCGTTTTACCCATAGATTTCTTTGCCTCAATAATGCTGTCTGTATTTTGTATTTTATCAGTGCCAAAGGAAGAGAACGTGCTTCATGGAACCAAGTCTGCTTGTTATTTTACCTAGTGTTTCACAATACAGGTAGAGCTCCTGTTTGCATTATTGTAGACTTCGTTAATAAAAAGAAAATGAAGAGCATAAAGGAAGCAAAAGGTTTTTAGAATAACCATATTTTTGAAGTATAAGACGCACCTGTTTCCCTCAAAAAAGAGGCTGAAAATCTGGGTGTGTCTTATACACTGAATACAGCATTTTTTTGTCTCCCAAAACCCCGCCCCCTTCACCAAAATGGATGTGCAGAGACTTTAGGAGCCTTGCAGAGTGCTCCTGGGGGCTGGGGAGGGCAGAAATGAGTGAAAAATGGGCCATTTGTTTGCTCGTTTTTGGTCCTACACCTCCAGGAGCACTCTACAAGCCTCCTAAAGGCTATTCATGCCCCCCCTTTTTTTGAAAAAATAGGCCTGTCTTCGCAAAAAATGGGCTATTTTGGGGTGGTCTGTAGAGTGCAAAAACCTTTTTTTTAATTTGCCTCTTCAAAACCTTGGTGTGTCTTATACTCCGGTGCATCTTATACTCCAAAAAATATGGGTATCTCAAAACTAAAATTGTTTTCCCAAAACTAAAATAGTTTTCTCTTTCTCTGGTGGGAAAAATATGACTTTATTTTCATTCAAAAGATCATTTGTGTCCTACATTTATTGTTTTGAGTTCTGTTTAGATCTTGACAAAATATTTCAGTGATTAGTAAAATATATTTGCAACCAAAACAAGGTGCCGGGGAGGATTGAATTTTCATTTCAACTGCAGAAATTATATTGAGCACAAAGAAGTTGAAAATATTGGCTCACCTTAAAAAAAAGAGCAGAAGGATGGACAAATTGAAGACCCTTATAAAAAGAAATCAAATTTGCACATTTACAAAGAAAAGCTTTTTATTCCTGTCATAAATTCGTTCTTGACATGTTCAGGCAGTGAAAATTCATTCCCCTTTGCTGACAATCAGTCCTCCTAATTTTATGTGAAAATAGGACATTGATGTCTCACATTGATGTCTCAGTCACAGGATATTGCCACGGATGTTTGCATAAGGAAGAAAAGGACACATTTAAATGCAGATAAAATGAATATATTTTCTCAAAGCAACATTGTTTTATTGTAGAGGACTGGATGAGAAATAAGCAGTATGTTCTTAAAATAATACATTGCTTTTCAAATATCATGGGGTTTAGGTTGTTTGCTTATTTATTCAATATGTATCCTATTTGTATATTCCATTTCTGGAATGATCAGGAAGGCTGGCAATAAAAGTCTATTTGTGTGGAGTTTTTAATAATTTTTATGAAAACTTCTACTTACAGCAATCAAAGATAACATAAACTAAAAAAAGAAAACAAAAAGAAAACAGTTGCAAAAAAGTGAAAGAAAAAAGAAAGTATAAAGGAAAAAACCTTAAGAAAACAACTTTCCACTCCCATCATAAGTAAAAGCAATTTTATAATCTTTTCATCACCTTTTAACAATATAAAGCTCTTCATCTCCTAACTCATCTCTTTACTATAAAGAAAAAACATCTTCTCCAAACCAAGTGTCTGCAAAGTTTCCAAACAGAGCTCTACAATAAAAGTATCAAGTAACATAAAGATACATTTATGTGGAATATAAAAGTCAATATTCCACATCTTAACTCTTAGCACTAAGCAAAACCATATCTAAAGGTACAAAGTGGTCCTGGTATCCTAGTGTAAACAAAACCCTAAAATTTAACATGACAAAGAGAGACAATTTCTCCTTTATTTTTTTAAAAAAGTGCCCACAAATATCCCTTGTTTCCAGAGTAAGTGACAGAAGGTGGTTGGCAGCAGAGGGCCCTGGATGAAGCAGATTATCTGGATCCTTTTCAGTCTGAATTCAGGCTGGGGTACAGCACTGAGATGGCATTGGGTGTGTTTGCTGATGACCTTTGGTAGGCCTGGGATGGTACAACTCTCCTGGCTTTCTTCGATCTCTCATCAGCTTTCGCATGGTCTCAACTATGTAATTCATCTTGAACCACTCTAGGGATTGGGAGCAGTAAGTACTTTTTTTTCAGTGGCTCTCCTTCCTCCGTAGATTGTTTCAGTCAGTATTGGTAAGAGGCAAGAGGTCAAGCTGCAGGCCTCTGTTATGTGGGATTCTTTAGCGCTCAAGTCTTTTATCTCTCCTGTTTAACATCAGCTGGGTGAATACATCTGATAGCGTGAGATATGGTGTCATCCATGTTACACTTTTGTTTCAGGCACTGGCTTCCAGTTTTCTTTCTGGTGCAAATCAGATTTCACCTTAAAAGCTGTCCATGGCACAGGACTTAGCTATTTGCAGGACCACTTTTCCCTAAGAATATTTGCATATCCCACTAGATCACATAGGATGGGCACACTCCAGGATGTCTCCCTGAAATTTTTCCATTTAACTGGACCTTGGAAGCATGTCTATTTTTACTTCCCCCATTTCTCTCCACCCTTCTGCTAGTGATTCACCAGGCCACCATTCTTCTAGGCATTAATAGAAAGTCATTAAGACCTGGTTTTTTACTGAGACACTGGGATTATATGAGCAGAAGGCATGGAAGGAGGATAGCTAAGCTTGCAGTAGGGCATCTTAAGTGGGACAATGGCAGCACAGGTTTTTGTTTTGTTGTTTATTGTTGTTTTATTATTACCTTTATGATTGTTATAAGCTGCTCAGAATTTTGAAGATGTCTGTGAATGGGCAGTTTTGACCCAGTTAACAATTTCTATAAATGGTTAGTAAGGGAAATACAAACTTAGTATCCTTTAAAGAGTTTCCATTTGTGACTGAAGCAATTATGGCAAATCTCCTTAAATCCCAATTGTCCTACTTCCAAGGACTGTGACCTGGCGCCGACTAACAAACCCAAGCAGATCAGAATTCTGAAACTTGGCTTCTTCTCAAAGGTGTTATTTAATGAATACATCATATTGGCACAGCTTCAGTGAAAAACCAAATCTAAATCTTTCCCATGGTTACCATATAATTAAACTAGGAAATAACCCCATCCCATAGTGTCATAGGTCACATTGGCCAATTAGGTTAATTGGCAGGCTCTTCAGGCACTCCTTCCCCAACCATATCTGTTGCCAGTAGAGATGACCTTGGTTCTCAGGAGAAAGTTCTTTGTTGTGTCTAATAATGCATTCCAAGCTCCTTCCTTCCTTCCCCCTCTGTGTGGCAACTGAGGAACAGAAAGATGGCTGCGACCAGGTTCAGTTCAAAGTTAACAGACTGCTGTCCTGTGTTCTCGTAGTGAAGAACAACCATAAGGGGAACTGGTTGAGTGCTCTCATATGTTCTCTTTGTCCAGAGAGAGAGAGTTGAAAGTGCCAATATACTGATGGCTCCTCCTTGTGGCTGAAAACATAGTAGTGGTGGGATTCAATTTTTTTTACTAAAGGCTCTGTGGGCATGGCTTGGTAGGCGTGGCTTGGTGGGCATGGCAAGGGAAGGATACTATAAAATCTCCATTCCCATTGTCAGCCTCTGCTTTGCTGCTGCTTCGGCTGCCATTGAAACGTGGAGGGGGGGCATGGTATTTGGGAGGGGAATACTAATTGGGCTGGAGGAAGATTCTGGAGTTTCTGCTGCCTGTCTTACTGCGCATGCGGAGGAGGTTTCCCGCCAAGGCCAACAGCACCGACATTCCATCTGGGTGATGCCTTTTGAAGTTATCTCACACCTGACACTTGGGAGAATTATGATTGGACTGTAACTGGGATGCCAAGGGGAGGGGAATGAGTTATTCTATATATCATTTGCTTTCGCGCCTAAATAATCAGTCTTTCGCTTTGCTACGCTTCTAATCATTTATAATTAGTAAAAGTACACTTGATTTCTATCAATGGAGTCTCGTGGTTTTCTTTCCTAATTATTCAATGGAGGAGTGCTGACACCCACCCTTCTCCAGGGGAATGATACTGTAATATCTCCATTCTATCTCCACTCCAGAGGTAGGTTACTGCAAAATCCCATTTCTTCCTGATCTG
Source organism: Thamnophis elegans (assembly GCF_009769535.1). Taxonomy (NCBI): domain Eukaryota; kingdom Metazoa; phylum Chordata; class Lepidosauria; order Squamata; family Natricidae; genus Thamnophis; species Thamnophis elegans. The sequence goes on along the minus strand of NC_045542.1, from coordinate 129,356,508 downwards.
CTGGGACTCAGGAGGCAGAGAATAGATGGGGGTGGGGCCAGTCAGAGGTGGTATTTACCGGTTCTCTGGACTAATCAAAATTTCCACTACCAGTTCTCCAGAATTGGTCAGAACCTGCTGAATACCACCTCTGAAACATAGGTTCTGATTTTTGTGCACATCGACATGTACCTGTACCTGAGTGTACTCACACATATCCATGAAGTTCTCAAAAGTGAACATTCACTCAAGGATTTTTTTTTATGCCTTTTGAAAACAAATAAAATTGAAACTAGGGACAACTGTTTGAAGTGGCATATTCTGTAGACAGGAGTGATGAAGAAATAGCTCCTGCCTTACTCTTTCATGCTTCTATCTTTTTGTCTGCCAAAAATAATGTAATGACAGTATTAAGACTGTCATGTCAGTTGAATCTGGAGAACATCCAACTAATAAGTGAATTGTATTACTCTTAAAGTGGTTAAGGCTGATGTTGATAAATCATTAGGATATTTGGTATCAGCAATTTAGATAATTAGGAAAAGTAAATAACTTAGGAAAAAATATTTGGACATCTCTGCTATTCATTAAGGCAGTCTGACTTTTTTCAGGCATCTGTGTGAGTTCGAAAACTCACTTACTGCATTGTAAGTGATATTAAAGATGCAGGGTTTTTTTAAAAAAAGTATTTGATTCATCAAGCGGTCACATCTTTTTTCACGTTTATACAAAAAATGAGGCTGCTTTAATGAACCATAGGCAGATGCCAAATTCATGCAAACTCCAAAGAACTTCCAAATTATTTTTCAAGCATGCAAATTCCTAATATATACTGGCAATTCTGGCACATTTATAAAACTACAACTATAGGCTGAAGTACTGTATATGTTTCATACTGAAAACGTTACAATTTCGTATAAGCAAGCAGATCTTGAATCATCAAAACTTTGAAATAAGCAAAACATGTTGGCTTCTGGCCATGGTTTAATAGCTTGAAACCTTGTTTGGTGAAAATACAAATGGGGTTACATTTCAAAGAATCTCTTCCAGTGCAATAGGATGAGACATCTGAAATAAAAGCTACCTGCAGACACTAGGCATTTTTTGCCCTGTATCCTGCTGAGATGTACAAATCTGGGCATAACATACCATGGAATAGTAAAGATTTCTTGTGATTTTTAAGCTTCATTTTCTCCCCACTTCAAATACTTGAATAAAGAGAGTCTTAGTAATGAGCGTAAGATTTTTTTACATGATCCCCTGTGGAGGTGGCATCTACAAAACTCTCCCAGAGAGCTGGTTATTTTGCCTGAATGTTATGTTCCCTGGGTAGGAAGCATTTGCAATAGAGTCTTTGATGTGAAGAAGTCCTTTAAAGGAATGGTAATCAAAGCAGCAATTAGAACTTTCTCAATTTGTCCTTTCAGGTGTAGGGAAGAAGAGATAGTTCAAATGTAAATGACTTTCTTTTGCAAATAAATGTAATGGTTCGCGGAAAATCTTCAAAAGTCTGCACCGCACTGATTCATTAATAAATGGAATTTTATAAGCTGCACAAATTTGTATTTAAACCATATAATTTTAAACTGAAGTATCATTAGAAGTTAAAACTGGCAGAGGGCACTACATACAAGAACTACATTCATAGAAGTTTAGGATTCTAAGAATATTGTTCTGACCTAGACTTCCCAAAAGCATGAAGCAAAATCCTTGTCCCGGACCAAAAAACCCTTTATAAATTTACTGTGAATTCTGCTCATTCACATTCAGCAAAGTCTTTCAAGGGAGGATTTACAGTCACAGACCTTATCTGGCTTGTAAAGCTGCCAGGCCAATATCTGCAAAACCTGGCAAGGAGAGTCATGAACCAATTAAGCAAACTAATTGTCTCCTGCAAACTCCACTCCCCTTTCACTCCTCTTATTTCCTCTGGGAGGGCCATTCATCGTCTACCTGTGGCTTTACTCCCAGGTTGACCCCTATTCTTTAGCTGTTCCCTTCATCTGGCAACTCTGTGCATGTGCACACTGGGAACAGTCTCCAGTTGTTCATCTGCCTCACTGATATCTGACTCTGAAGGCAGCTGATAACTCACATATGACTCTGGCCCCCTCTCTGCCTCTGACCCAAAGCCCTCATCAGAGACATCCCCAGACTCCATGTTTCTCCCCAACCCATGTTCCTCCTCAACCTCCTCACTGTCCAAATATGCTGCCAGCTCTGCTGGCCACTGGGAGGCCACAACATTAATAATTGAATTAGCTACAAATCAGGAATTGATCATAATAAACTCAGAACAATCCAACTCAAAAAGATAAAAACGTAGGCAATCAAGATTTTTTTTAAAAAAAAAACAATTAATAAATAAATGAGGTTTGAAAGAATATTATTTAATATAATACAGAAGAACTGCATAAAGGCCCCAAGACATGTGGCAGATTCTGATCACTGTTACTTCACACTTCATATTTCTTTTAATGGATGGAATAAATGAAATAAAAGGAGTCATTAAAAAAGGAAGCAAATTGGAATTTAATATTGTCATGCTTTTCATGCTCCAAAAAAAGATTTTATAGAAGCTACTAAGATAAAATAAAATACATGGGCAGCTAAGAAACTGAATTACTTTATTGTCACGAATAATGTATACTTGAATGATTTAATGATCACTTTTTATATTATTAAGTAAAACAAATGCCACAATGGTATGTGTAGTAGTGCAGTGACATTCACATAGGTCCTATTTTCTTCCTGTTCTACTTCCTACCGTTAAAGCCAAAATGACAAGACTTTTGATAATTCTTCAAAAATAATTTCACATTGCATATTTATAAGTCTTTCCAATTACCTTTTAATCAATGATCATTGCTGATTTATTTTTGAAGTTATGATTTGTTTTCAGTGTATAAAACAAAAATAATGTTTTCTGTCACTTCTTTGGCTGGGTCCTCAGTGCTATATTTTGACCCTGCAGGACATGAGTCTTTCAATAGGAGGAAATACATACATACCAATGGTGGGTTGCAGGCGATACGCAGTACAGGCGGAGCAGTGCCTGCTGGGAGCACCAGGTACCGTTCCAGTACAGTGTTCCAGAGGGCCCACATGCCCACCCTTGTTCCTTACCTGTATTTGAAAGAAATGGGCCATCTGTGCACACATGGGCAGCGTACGGCGCCTGTGCAATGCTCCACTAAGCAGCTGGAGCGTTGCAGGGGTGTGGCAGAGTGTTGCAAAAGTTAAGGACACATGTGCGCGATGTGTGTGTGTGTGTGCATTCACTACACGCACTCATGTGGTGGCCACTGGGCTCCGTTGCACTGTACCGGTTGCAATGGGATCCGGAAATCCACCACTGATACATACATATATACATCTATATCTATATCACCTACATCTACAGTATATCTATATCAGATATAGTTCCTACTGGTTCGGACTGGTTCAGACAAGTAGGTAGTAATTCTGCCTGCCACGCCCCATACTGGTTATCTCGGCAGCGACATAAGTGCCACTATCTTGTTTTTTGCTTCTGTGCATGCACATAAGCATTTTTTTAGTACTGCACATGCTTGTGTAGCATACATCAAGTGTGTGCGCATGTGCAGCGCATCCCTGAGCAAACTGGCAGTAGCAGCAGCTGGAACCACCCCTGATCTATATCTATATCTATATCTATATCTATATCTATATCTATATCTATATCTATATCTATATCTATATCTATATCTATATCTATAGCTATAGCTATAGCTATAGCTATAGCTATAGCTATATCTATATCTATATCTATAGCTATACCTACACCTACACCTACACCTACACCTACACCTACACCTACATCTACATCTATCTCTATCTACCTGCCTATCTGATAGCTTTGGTAAGGCAGTGGTTTTCTCCTTGGTAATTCCTTTATTAAGGCATTGTTTTCTGCTTGATTATTTATCTGGTGTTTATCTCTGCTTATTTGGCTGATGGATGTTAAACAGGGAGCAAATCCATACCTCACACAATACTTGCATTCAATTCATGCAGAAAACATCTTTAAAAGGGATGTTCTGCTGCGAAAGGGTGGTAAACAGTATATGCTTTGTGTAAAAGATACAAAGGCTGTATTCTAGAAGTGTCTAGATCTTCTCTTTGATAAGAAATGTGGGTTTCTCATAAACCTAGATGTAGTACAGTTCTGCCGGATAAAAATAAATTGAAGCAACATTCTCAGACTTTCCCTGCAGCCTATCTCTGACTCACAACCATAACCTTGAGTCTGTTTTGCTATTGCTTTTGGTTTCTGCTGCAGATGGCTTTCCAACATTATGCCTATGCATAAATGAGATATATAAGTGGAAAGTGTGTGTGTGTGGGGGGGAGAAATTCCAGTGATTAATTATGTACACTGGCAAGTATATAGCTTGGCAATCATTCTCCAAGGGGTCACATTAGGATAGTAACCGCCTAAAATCAGACATGTTCTTCTGTAATGGTTTGTGGGATACTGCACTAGAATTCTCATCAGCCAATTCCACACAGATAGAGATCTTTCAATCTGAAACCACTTCTGCCTGTATTGTGGTTCATCCACCCATGGTAGGCATTTAATTTTAATGTGTCTTTTTCCCTACTACGTATTTATCTCTCCTTTCCTCACTCTTGAGGGTTCTTTTTATTATTATTATTATGGTCTCATTTTCATTTGATGCCATTTATTCAAGGAGCTGAGTTTAACCTCCCTGTACTTCACAAAGTTGTTAATGCCTCTTCTTTTTCCCCACAGAGTCTAAAATAATTTGACAATCCATTGGAAATGAGCAGACTGTAGACAAAAAATGGGCTCTATCCAAGTTCATTATTGCTATTTTAACTGCAGCCAGGCATAATGGCAGAGGTTTCGTCTGCAGAAAAAGAAATATCAAATTACTCTATGATTGGAATGGTTTTCTTCTTCTTCTTCTTTAACAAAATAAAAAAAATGCAGAAAAAGGAAGTATCTATAGAGAGGTTAAGAGAAGCATCTGCATCTTCATTCATGGCATGAATACTATCATGACTCAAGAAAGAATCACTTAAATCTATTCCTTGCACACAGAAAGAACGGAATTGACTGGTTGGAACAAAATACCGCAACATCTAAACTTGATTCTATTCCCTGTATTTGCAAATAGCCTGAATCTAAATCTATGCCAGCTTTTGTATTCTTATGCAACTAATAATTCCCATAAAACATCAATAATGAAACATATTTGGCAGGCAAGAAACACAGCCTTTTGAATAATTTCTAGAAATATGAAACAGGCTTTGTTGAAGAAGCCCCTAGGCATTAGACTACACTTAGTATGGTCCTCCAAATGGTAGGTCTAGCCTTTTCTTGAGATGCTCATAGTTCTGAGAACTGTAATCTAACACATTTGAAAGGTACCAGTTGGGTAAATCCGTTTTAGCCAGAACCAAATCCAATTAAGAGAATACTATGCTTCTATATGTATTTATAATTGAAACATATCTGAATTTTTTGGAATGTGATGGATGCCACACAAGAATTCTCAACTCTCATTCCTTTCTTCTAGACTAACATAGGTAAAAATAGGAGGGCAGATATCATATACATCATCTTTGCCAGGGGTGTCAAACTCACATTGTCACATTGTTGTCAACTCATAAAGCACTTGCATGCCTGTCATCAAGTTGCCATGGCGAGGAAAAGAGGGAGCGCATTGCACACATATCTTCGGCTAGAATCAGATCTCAGATTACTACAGTAGACTTGTGAGGCATGCACCTCATTGGAGAATGTGATTTATGACACAGACTGAGGGGAGAGAAGAAACATGGGCAATGTCCACCCATAATTTAAATGAGGTCAGATCTGACTGCAATGGGCTATTGCCGAAATGGTGTTCCTAATAGATGACTGATTTCTTTTCAAACTTGGTTTAATTAGGGCATCTTTTTGGCACTAACGCTAAATCCTAAGAGATTAAAATGGGATTTGCAATGGATTCCCACTTTCTAAATGCATAATAGGAACAGCCTTTGCACCAGCAACAAAACTTGTAGATTTCTGTGAAAATGTTTTATCTTTACTTTAAAAAAAACTTTAAAAAAAAAAGAGACCTGCCCTTCTACATCATCTCCCATTAGTTTTTTTGATAAATGATAAAAAATGAGCCAGTGTCTATCAAGGAAAAAAAAGTTTTCTCCTTAAAAAAAAAGAAGAAATATACTCTTAAAAAAATTTACAATATGCAGAGTTGCTGGTTTCTGATATGGGAAAAAAAATACTCATTTTAATAATTGTGCGATGGAAAACTGCTTAAGTACACATTGCAGATCAAAATACTTGGAGTTAAAAATGTTAGTCTAACAGTCATCATGTGATGGACCATGACTTTTTTCTCCTTGCTAAAACAGGAGTGAGTATGGCCAGGGCTTGATACACAAATTTAGCACCCTTAATCTATGCAGTTCAACTATTCCCAAAACTACCTTTGAAAAGAAAAATAAAACTCCTTATGAGATCACAGGAGGACAAGAGGGCCTACATTGTAAATGTTTCCCATTTTTTTTCTCATATGAAGGGATGCTGAAGCATTCAATTATATGCCCATTCAGGAGAAAAGACTAGAAGGAATGTTTATTGAGATTTCCTATCTAACAGTAATCATAGACATAAAATGGTATCAGGAATTTTCATCCTGAAAACAACATAACAATCTTAGCAATCTGCACCCCAAACACCTATATTAAAACTATCCTCCAGCAGAGCTGCTGAAACATAGAAATGGAATTACCGCAGGTATGTTATGCTGTGCCAAGCTTTAGGCATATCCCATATCCCCATACTTATGTATCTGACTGGGCACTATTATCTTTTTTTCCTTGTAGGAGATTATACAGCAAATCAATCAGAACATATGCAGAGCTTCTGGCTATTCTAAATGGCTATTTCAGTAGTGCTGGGCAGATGGCAATAGACAGAGTTCTGTGATACTGCTAGAAAGGATATTCCATTTTGATTGTAGCTCTTAAGAAATTGCAAAGGAGTGGCTTTGAAATTTATAACAAATAAAATTGAATCTCTTGGAATGTATCAAAGAACTTTGAGCATTGCTTGATACTTGGGACTTGTTTCCTCACTTTAACTATAGCAACTCTCTAATTGAAATTGAAGCCTTTCTCCAAAATCCGCAAAGCTGTAGAGCTGGGAATTTTTGCTAAGAGATTTGACAAAGCATTTGTGGATTTCCTTACATGGTTCTTCTGGATCACAAGCAGTACCTTTTAGAGTCAGATTTTGCAAAAATAATGTTGTTCTATGAAGTGATCCCTAGAAACCAATGAAATTAATTATTTGGAATAAATGCCCTACAATCTGTTTCAATGCAGTTAACAGACAGAATCAATGGGGACACCTACCCTGCTTTGAGCCATCAGGCTGCCTGTTATTGCTGAATTGTTACCTTGTACTCCATCTGTTTAATTCAGCCATTCATATCACTGTGCACACATTATAAAAGAGAATCATTAGTTCATGAGGATCTTGAGGAATGAATGATTTTCTTTAGGCTTTTCCCAATATACATTTCAAGATCTGGAGACAACAGGATCTGCACCACCAACCCTCAGGATATGAATTGAATTTCATGTGGTTTGATTGACAAACAGACTTTTTTATAGGTCTATTTCCCTATCAGACACATGGCAAAAATAGTCTTTGCACGTATGCCTTCTTCTAAAATCTATAAATCCAATTAATTGCTCTTCTTCTTCTTAACTAACATAGCTTTTTTACAGCTCTCCCTATCTTTTACATGTTTATTGTGTGGTCCTCAGCAAATAACTGAAAATAACATTTCAATTTCAATAAATTGGTAAATTAATTGCAGTTTGAGAGCGAAATTTCTTGGAATGAATTTTCAAAAGCATAATTTGAATTGTGCCCAGGTTTTTTTTTAGAAATACTATCCATCATATATATTTGGACCCTCAATTGCTCCTATACTCATGGAAAACATGTTTTCTCTAAATATGTACTTTGTGTTCAAGTACACACTTAAAAACTATGTTTCTTATCATTTTGGAAGTTTTCAATTTCAAAACTATAAGAAACATTTTTATTTATCACAGTAACTGGCAGAGGTGAGGATAGAGTTCCTTCTTTGGTAACTATGAACATTTTTGAAATGTTAATACAAACATGAAAGTTGTATTTGTGGAAGTAAGTTAGGATCTCAAGACACTACTTTAAAAACAAAACAAATCGAAAACAACAATAATATGATTTGATACACAACAGAATATTGAAGAAAATGGGTACATTTTTAACTGTGATGTAATTTTGTGTTGGGAAAACAAAATAAAAAAAGAAAACTATGCTTCTTTTGTGACACACAACATATGGAAAAGAAGTATTAGGTAGAACATTCACTGAATGTTAATCCCTGGCAATCTACTCTAAATGGCTTGTGGGTTGATCTGACTCAAGAAATGATACAGTATGTGGGCAGCCTTAAAACAATAGAATTGAAAAACAACAACAAAACATTAGATAAATGAATATTCATTAATTCAAAACTTTAATGAAAAGCTAAACAATGACCAACCATAACATTGGATACAATTCCCTTATGGTTTGGTAAAGGAAAAACACAAGCTTGCAGAGGAATGAAAAAGAAAACCAGACATATTTATCATTAATAATATTCAGAATACTGTAAGAAGTTAGATAAAATGCATAAGCTGGAAACCAGCTAGAGAAGGTATCAACCAGTGGATTAGGATGACAAATGAGTATTCAAAAGAAAGATTGTAGATAAACTAAATTAACACTATATGTCAGGTTTTGGTGCAAATATGCAAATATATATCGCTACATTAAAATTATTGGAATGGAATCTACCGTATTTTTCAGAGTATAAGACACACCTTTTTAGCTCCCAAAAGAGTGAAAATCTGGTTGTGTCTTATACACTGCAGCATTTTTGGCTTACTGAAACCCTGCCCCGTTCTCAAAAAAGGGTTTGGGAGGCCTGCAAAGTGGTCCTGGGGGCTGGGGAGGGAAAATGAGCAAAAATGGGCTGGTTTTGCTCATTTTTGCCCCCTCTCAGCCCCCAGGAGCTCTCCACAAGCCTCCCAAAACCTCTGCATGCCCTGTTTTTTTTTCCAAAAATGGGCCAGTTTTCATGAAAAATGGGCTGTTGTTTGCTTGTTTTTGCCCCCCCCCCCCCAGCCCCGAGGAACACTTTGCAGGCTTCTCAAACTCTCTGCATGCCCCGTTTTTCACAAAAAAATGAGCCATGCAGAGGGTTTGGGAGGCCTACAGAGTGCAAAACATTTTTTTAATTTACCTCTTCAAAATCATGGTGCGTCTTATACTCTGGTGTGCCTTATAATCTGAAAAATGCAGTATTTAAATAAGGCATCTAACATTGACAATCAGTTAAGTTAAAGATCTTATTGCTGCATTGATAATAAATTCATTCACTATTCCAGCGATACTTATCTATGAATTCTTAAAGAGCTCATCTGAAACTCATGATATTTTAGCACAATAATTTGTAACATGTAACAATTTGTACTCCTTAAGGTCTTTGCTGTCTGGCCTCATTGTGCAGGTAGTGGTGGGGTGTTCCTGGAAGATATGTATGAAAAATATCCAGAGTAGATACCAAGAGAATATAATCCCAAAATGTTACCCGAGTCATGAAGATCTGTTTACTTTCCATAGAAAGTAAACAAGCAGCAATATTAGTCAATAGTAATAATAACAACAAACAATGGCTTGACAAAGTTGCAACAATGGTGCATTGGGAGATCTCCAAGAAATACCATTTTCCTGAAAGCAAAAAGTGATGGGACCACAAAATAGAAAAAGTCATAGAAAATAAAGAAGTTAAAGTGCTCTGGGAGTTTATATTTCAGATAGACAGGCATCTGCCACATAAAACTCCAAACTTAACAATTGTCGATAAGAAGAGTCTGGCTAGTGGATGTGGCAGTACCTGGCAAGAGCAGAATAAAAGAGAAAGAATTGGAGAAGATCACAAAATACTAAGAACTGGAAATAGAAAGACAAACAGACTTTGGTATAAGAAAGGAAAGGTAGTACCAATAGCAATAGGTGCCCTGGGTGCAATCTGAAAACAACTGGAGCACCATTTGAACACCATTGCCTTCAACAAATTCACCATTAGTCATTTGTAAAATGCAGCTTTACCTGGAATAGCTTACATCCTGCAGCAACAGCTCTAATACCACCACATATCCACATCTGCCTATTCCTTGGGAAGGACTCAATAGGCCTGAACATCTGGCTGACCGTATGACAAAACAATAATAGTTGATAGAAATGATAGAAAGATAGATCCTGCCCTGGCGCAGTGGTTAGAGTGCAGTACTGCAGGCTACTTCTGCTTATCACTGGCTGCCAGCAGTTTGGCATATTGAATCTCACCAGGCTCATGGTTTACTCAGCCTTCCATCCTTCGGAGGTTGGTAAAATGAGGACCCAGATTGTTGGGGGCAATATGCGGAGTATGTAAACTGCTTATAGAGGGCTGTAAAACACTATGAAGTGGTAAGTGCTATTGCTATTGCGATAGACAGACAGACAGACAGACAGACAGACAGACAGACAGACAGACAGACAGACAGACATGAGAAAGAGTGATGAGACAGAGGTAGAGGTAGATAGAGTTTACTGATTAGTCTTATGCTCATATTAAAAAATAAAATAAAGATAAAATACAGTAGTACTGTAGGTAGATGTTGAAGGTGAACGATCACTTTAGTGACAATAGCAAAAGTATTATTTTATATTGTATGGCAGAAGGCAATGGGAAACCACTCCTGAAAACCATGAAAGCCATAAGGAGGGACAATATAAAGTGATTAACAATATAGTGCTGAAGAATAGCCCCCTCAGATTGATGTCATTAAACAAAATACTGAGGAAGATTCATTTGAGATACTAGTGGTAGATATATCTTCAATGAGATATAAAGTCTTCAGGATGCCTAGTCGTTGACTTTGCCATACAGGAAAATAAATTACAAAGCTGCAAAAACAGAATTAGAATGAGAATATGGAACTCAAGAAGCATGATTATAGGAAACATTTATGTAGTGAAAAATAGCAATAATAAACTCCACATTACATATGAGGTATCAGTAGATCAAAATAGCTGGAATTAGACACTTTTGGTCAAGAAGTTGCAATATTTGTTACCCAAGGAATAAAAAAACACAAGGAAGAAATGGTATTGCTTTTATAGTTAAAAATAACATAGCTAGAACAATACTTGACTATGGTACAATCAATGACTGAATAATATCAATTAAATTAAAGGACAGTCCTTTAATAGGACAATTATCCAACTTTATGCTCTGACCACTGATGCAGAAGGAGTAAAAAAATTGGAAATATTAATGACGAAAATGTAATTGCAATATACAACCTAGGAAATTGAATGAAATGGGAAAATAAGTTGTTTTTTGTTTGCCAATTCATTGGTTTCTTCATTACTAACACAATCTTTTAACAACAAACATGACTCTATAAAAATGGACATCACCATATAGAACAAATAAAATTGATTGTATTATTGGTAACAGGAGGTGGTGTGGCAAATGTGTGGCAGGAAGTTGACTATGGAACCATCACAAATTGCTCATGTGCAAGTTCCATGTTAAAGTCGAACCAAACTAATCAATTTCTATTATATAATCTTGAGCATAAATCCATTATTTTCGAGAATAATATTAGGAATCATTTTCAAATCCTTAACTTTGTTGTTTGGAAATTAGAACTGTGACATGTATTACAGATATTGCTAAAGATGAATATGAAAAGAGACTGTCAAAGTTAGAGACACAGAAGAAAGCAAACTGGAAGTCAGAACTAATTACAAAAATTACCAAGAATGGAAGGCAAGGCCAAGAAAGACAAAGATCTCCGGAAGAAACTTAGTTAACAATTTTCTGAGAACTATTAGAAGAGACAAAAAGGAGTGTTACAAGGATATCCGCAAAGATGCTGAAGGAAAATAATGCAAAAAATCTTTGGGCTCAACCTTGAATTGGAATGCTCAAAAATGTCAATGAAAGGGTAGCAACCAATTCAAAGAAACAAAAATGGAAGGAGATCCAAAATATCTTTGAATATATTCCCTAGTTGCAAGAATCTCTTGAATTAAAATATTAACTTATATCAACAGTTTAAACATTACCAAGTTAGGCAATGATTATGAATTGATGGACTATGTAGAGCTATGTTGGCGAACTTATGGCATGCGTGCCAGAGGTGGCACAGTGCCCTCTCTAATTGCATGCAAGCCGTCACCCCAGTTCAGCTCCGCCAAGCATGCACACGCATCTCCCACCAGCTAGCTGGTCTTCAGGTCTTTAATGCACATGCATGGGGGGAGGTGTGTGTGTGTGTGATACATGCATGTGTGGGGGTGGGGAGAATGTGTGTGTGGGTACATGCATGTGGGGGGTCATGCTGGGGGGGTACACAAGCATGGGGAGTGGGGGACATGCAGGAGGGACATGCACACATTGCATTTTGGGGGTTTGGGTGCACGCATTCATGCAGTCACACACTTTGGGCTCTCAGTCCGGAAAAAGTTAGCCATCACTGATCTAGAGGATATTCTTTATTATGTAATAAATTAGTGAAGAGTGAATAGGGATAATATTGCAGCAAGGCAGAAATATGGTAGATAAATAAATAATACTCCCCACTTTGAACCTTTGAAAAGAGAAATCTGCAAGGAAGTGTATCCTATTTTTCTTCCTCTAGTTGCTGGTAAATTTGAATAGTCAATGCAATATTTCAGAAACAAACATATATAAACTTGAATGCAGGAAGCTGATCGGGGGGAAGGAAGATGTTGAATGCCTAGGGGAATGGAACAAAAATAATAATACAGGTTTGAGTGCACAGATGGAATGGTGTTTGGAGGAGAAGCATAAATGCACATCAAGTGCCTCTTGGCAAGCTTCTTTGTTGACAAAAATTGTATTGGATATGGAGCTCATTTTTGTGAATAGCATAGCTGACTCAAGAATGCTCGAGGAAAGCTTCATTGCAGAAGCAAAGTGGCCTTCACCCTCTCTCTTTTCAGTATTATTAATAAACCAGTGTTTATGTACTGTCTTTGGAATCACATGGCAGAAGGACACTTCTTGACTGTTCTTGGTGGAATGGGCAGATGTGATGTGACAAGCCTCTCGGCTTTGAGTGGCTATGTTTGCTGAATAGGGGAAAGGGACTTTGTCGCTCTGGGCTACTCTGCAGTTTGCCTCGCTGTAAGCATCCACTATGCATTATGGCAATCCAGATTGTCACTGTGATTGATAATGAAGATGATCATGGCTGTCAAACTTGATTTGATTGAGGGCTGCATCAGGGTTGTATTTGACTTTGGGAGGGCAGGGTGGGAGTGGCCAGATTGATGTCACTCATGTCGGGGACCTCTGTGGTGGTCCAAGTGCTCTGCCAGTGAAAACGGGCCCCTGAGCTCCGTTTTTTGCTGCAATGACCTCCTATAACCCTATTCCAGTGAATACAAATCTCGAAGCGGTCATCCATGGCTCTCCCAAGCTCCAATAGGCCAGTCCTTTGCTGTTTCCAGGGTGGCCCCATGGGCCAGATCTTAGCATCCTGTGGACCAGATTTGAGCCCCAGGCCTTGAGTTTGACACCCATGGGGATGATGACGATGACGATGATCTGCTATCTGAAGAGTCCTGAATTGGACTCAGATCTTAGGCACAAATCACAAATCAGCCTTTCTATATGAAGCTAAAAGTGCCTGGTGCTTTTGAACTGGAAGCAGGTTTCAATAATGCAATCCCTGACACTGAATAACCCCCCGCCCCCAGTTTGTTGGAGCTCCTGCCAGCTTTCTCTTTTATCTCTTCATCCTTTTCCAATTATATCCCAATTCATCTCTATTATAATTTTAATTATTTTAGTTATCTATAGATGTAGTACACACTTTGTGGTATACAGTTTCCTGTTAATTTACCTCTTATAGTTTTTAATATTAGTTTTATTTAAAGTATTTCCATTAGGTCCATTTCTCAGTTTTGAGGAATTTTAGATTGCAAAGTTCTTTCTCTTTGGATATTAGAGTGCATAATTCCTTACATTATGATTATGGTAGTCTAGGGTAAAATTCTCACTGGTTTATTATTTTTCAGACAAACTTAGCCCCAGGGTTGATTTGAGGATAAATCTGACAAATGTAGGATACTGTATGTGGGTCACTCTTTTGGTTCACCAATCTTTGAATTTTGTGCTTGCTCAACTTCCCCCAAGCTGCTAACCCTCCAGATGTGTGAAGCAAACTTCAGAATTTCTCAGCCAGCATAGCTATTGCTGATAATTCTAGAGCCGGAGTCCATACTTTTGAATTCTATCTAGATTGTGGGAAGTTGGTCTAAGAAAAGACAGGCAGAATGATAATGTGCAATCTCATATACCTTATTTTGAAGACAGAATGAGTAGAAGGGTATGATAGTGAACCGAAATATTAGCTGGACACAAGACAGGCAGTAATCAATCAGTCAATCAATCAAACAAACAAATAATGCAAAAGTGAAGCTGCTATGGATGACAGTTTCCCTAGAGAACAGCACAAATGTTACTTTATGAACTGTGAAGCTTTCTTCTAAATTATTTCCATTTTTTTTAAAAAAAATCTCTTGTTCTTTATAGATTGTCAACATGTCCAATCAGGCTTTTCTCACATTCTGTATACAGGACTACATTTCAAATGTTACTTGACCAGAAGCTTCAATTGGTATAAAACATAGAAATCAGATTGTTAATGTTATTATATTACTCCAATATTGAAAGACCACTATCAAATGTTATGTGTTTCTGGATTCAGTTGACGGAATTGGTCTATGATTCTAAGACTGTTTGAGGGACCAGCTCTCCGACTACAAATCTGTCTCATTAAATTTTGCAGGAGAAGCTCTTCTGATACAGCTATACACAGCCCTGGGTCTTGCTCTTACATATATCTCCCAGCACTTTTCATTCAGAACTAAAACTGGTCCCCAATGAATGAGATTTTAGAAAAGACATTAAGGTGCATCTCTTAAATGTTGCTATTTGCATACTGGCAGTGATTTAATGTTTTAATGTGCTTTTGGTATGTGAATCTTTTAATAAAGTTTTGTACCAGCTCCTTGGAATATAAATAAGCAGCAAACACACATTCTGGAAGAAGTGCAGCAGCCAACCTGATTGTCAGAGACCAGGAAATAGTGAATAAATCATTTCTCTTATATATAGGAAATGTTGTAATGAGATCCTTAATTTGCACATATCTAGATAGACATAGAATGAAAAGGTAATATTCAGCCACAAATATAAAAATGTCATAAAACAAATGATATAGATTCAGCCCTTATTTTCTTGGCCAAGACAAATTTTGATTAGCCTTGGCCAACAATCAGGGATTGTGAGAATTCAGCCCATTGTCTATGCTATTTTAAACTCCTTGTAGGAAATGTAATAAGCAAAATGAAATAATCTAAATTATTTCAGCAGAGGCAACCAGTATATACTTTTACTTTCCAAGGATTGCATCAGTTTTAAAATGTGCATGTCTCTGCAACTACTTAAGGAATTCCATAGCCAATAGCTCTGACCTATATGGCTTCCACCATCAATCATCCTCTAAAATCTAGGAGCTTACAAACAATGAAAATACTCTTTTTTTATGAGCCCCTAAAGAAAGAGAATGAACCCATTAAGGAAGGAGAAAAGAAAGATGTAGAATCTCTTCACATAAATGTTCTAAAATGCATATATTTGCAGAAGGGTCAGAAACTGTTCAGGCAAGGCACAACTGCTTGTAAGAGCTTGAGTTTTATGCCTCCTGGCTAGGAGGTTTCATTTCTTTTCTCATGAAAATTACATGCCTGATGAGAGGAAGAGAATGATCTACTCTGAGATTATGGGAAAGAATTCTTTAAATCACTTTGCCAAGGGTGGGGGCACAGCGGTGGTGGCACAGGGGTGGTGGTGGTATGCTGCTGTAAGAATGCAAGATTTCACAGAGATTTTACTTTATTGTTGATTTGGATAATGTGACTTTATCATCCTTCTTGTTTAGCAAATATCTATGTTAGTCACAACAGCTAGTTAAGTATGCACAAGGGTAATTTTATGATCAAATTGAAATCTATGCATGCTATTCTCTAATACTGCCTCACCAGCAAGCACTATTATTTATTTTATTTACTTAAGCTTGTTTGTGGCTTCTGTAGGCTTATAAGATGTGTCAACGAATTCTAAACAGCTCAAGTTCTTCATTTATAGTAGAAGGCTTGTTAGGTAAGCTCCCCGTTGGGAAAGCGAGTGCGTTCAGAGAAGCGTTGTGAGAGTTGTGTTGGAGATCACACAAACCAGCATACAGAGACACTGCAGTTTAAATAGGCTTTTACTTTTGTGGAAATAGAGGTATCAGAGTCCATCAAACAGTCCAAGTCATACACGGTTAAGACAGTCAGTCATCAACGTCTTTCAGTTAAGGGATAATTCAAATAACATAGTCCATAATCATACAAACAGTCCGGTACACAAAGTTTGCTAGCAGTTGCAAAACTTACAATAGCTCATGTTGATAACTATTCGACAATTCTAACAGCCAGCTTCCAAACACTCAGATCAGATCAGCGTCTAACAGTGATTCTGGCTCCATCTTATGGCCGGTTGAGGAAACAGCAACCAATCTCATTTACAGCATGATTTAAAGAAACAGTTGTTTCATGATTTATATATTGCCAACCCAACCGCCAGATTATATTCCTAACATTGCTGAAAAAATAGACAAATTTGAAAAGTAACAACTTCATATCATATGGCCAGAAATCATGATATAGACTCCGTATGAGCCATATCCTTCCTATAGGATGAATTTTAATCAAGTTAATTGATAATGGCCTTCTGGAAAAGTAGTTCGTTGGTTTTCCTAAACTTGATATGTGGGATAATAGTGCAAAGTTCAAAATAGGCCTAAACTTACATAGATATCATTTGCTTGCTTATATACAATATAGACTTATAAATGGTTGTATTTCTCTTGAAAAGCAGTAGAGATGCCTATTCACCATTTGGAATGAAAATATAGGATGGGTTGGCATTCTGAGGAATAGAACAGAACAGCAGAGTTGGAAGGCACCTTGGAGTTCTCCTAGTCCAAGTCCTGCTTAACCATATACCACTTCAGACAAATGATTATCCAATCTCTTCTTTAAAACTTTCAGTATTGAAGCATTTACAACTTCTAGAGGCAAGTTGTCCACTGATTAATTGCTCTAAGTGTCAGGAAAAATTTCTCCTTAGTTCCAGGTTGCTTCTCTTCTTGATTAATTCCATCCATTGCTTCTTGTCCTACCCTCAGGTGCCTTGGAGAATAGCTTGACTCCTTCTTCTTTGTGGCAGCCCCTGATATATTGGAACACTGCTATCATGTGTCCCCTAGTTCTTCTTTTCATCAAACATACCCAATTCCAGCAACCGTTCTTTGTATGTTTTACTCTCCAGTCCCCTAATCATCTTTGTTGCTCTTCTCTGCCCTCTATCGAGAGTCTCAATCTCTTTTTACATCATGGTGACCAAACTGGATGCAGTATTCCAAGTGTGGCCTTACCAAGGCATTTTAAAGTGATATGGACTTCATAGCAAACTGTGATGGTACAAAATGATGACCACAGGTGAAACCTAAATGCAAATGCCACAATTTTGCATTGGGATATTTGATGCAAGTAGATTAAGTTGTGACATTTGCATGATAAAGCCATCACGACTGTGACATTGTTTGCTCCCTTGCCTTCCCATAGATGCACATAAATGTGAGGATCTACTGTATATGTGTACTTACAGGAGAAATAGAATAGCTCCATGCCATGCTAGAATTTCCTGACAGAGACAAATAGAAGTGAACTTCATAGGGAGAACAAGAAAGACAGGAAAAATGAATCCATAAAAGACATGAGTCCTGAGCTTGCCAAAAAAGTATCTCTTTATCTTTGGCAACTATATTGCTTTCCAATCTTTTATTATAAAGACCTAACTGTTGTCAATAAGAAAGAACTGGAGAAGATAACAAAATGCAATGTCCTACAAATAGAAATAGAACAACTGTGGCAAAAGAAAGCAAAGGTAGTACTAACAGTAATGGGTGCCTTGGTGCAATCCCAAAACAATTAGAGCACTACTTGAACAACATTGGCTTTGACAAAATCATCATCCGTCAATTGCAAAAGACATTTTGCTTTGAATAGCTTACATTCTGTACGGATATCTGTAAAACTATCAAACATCCACATCTCCTTATTCCAGGTCCTTGGGAACAACTGGATAGACAAACAAAAATGCCAAATCATTCTGAACATCTTAATTGACTGAGCGATGAACCATAATAATAATTTTTTTTAAAAAATACTTAATTTAACTAATTTTTTAAAGTCCAGTGGTAAGTATAGTCCACCTCTAACATTCATGCAAAAGCATTTTTGAGATGCTTCTGTAAGACTGCACTGTGCAGCCAGAGATAATTGTACCTTTTTCTCCTTTCAACACACTACTTCTAATAAAATATAATCACTATGTTAACATATTTCTCCTTTTGCATCATTCTCTTTGTACAAATTGGGCCTTGCTTCCTTGGAACACATCTCACAGTTTTGTAGGCAGGATCCTTCTCCTGTCTATGGCTGCCTTTGTTCCTGGCTGTAGTCTTGTTATTATGCTGTCACTAGGCCTTGCTGTAAGAGCTGCACAGAGGTGATAGAAAGCCAAAGAAGCATCTTCCTTCACAATTTAAGATGAAGATGAGAATAGAGATGCCTCACACTGTGTGGGATGGAGGAGCATTAATACACAGAGGACGTAATTACATTGTTTCCTTCAGTAGTCAGATTCATTTTCTCCTGGCTGCTCTTCTCCAGGGAAACATTGGTTGATCATTTGATGCTGCAAGATCAAGACAGAAAGGATTGTAGTAGCGTCCCCTGGTACTGCAGTTCTTATTTTGGCCTTCTTAATGATTAGAAAGACAAACGTTGGCTGTTCTTTTGAAATTTCTCCCCTATTCTGTGAGAAGAGTGAGGAATGCTAGCTGGTTTCTTGTCACTATTTTTCTTTACTTTTTTTAAAGACAAACTTTATCAAACATTAGTCATGGGTGTCTGCAGCAGGGGCAGGGGGTAAGTGATGCCATATACACCATGCCATTATCACAGCTTGTGGCTTGCACGGGGTACCAATGTGTTAGGTAACTTTCTTAAACATCATAAGACTATAAGACCCTTACAGCTACCAGATCTGCAAGAATGATGTGGACTAATAATGATAAAGACTAATAACACTAACAACTCAAACATACCCTGTTTTCCTGCAAATAAGATAATAATCTCCAGATAATAAGCCCAATCGGGCTTTTGAGTGCATGTACTAAAATAAGCCCTCCCCTGAAAATAAGTCCCCCCAAAAATATTGTAACACAGCAGCAGCCATGAGGTGACCATGCTCGCTGCCTCCAGCACCTCAAAAATAATAAGACCTCCCTGAAAATAAGGCCAAGTGTTTATTTCTGGGGTCAGGAAAATACAGTATTACAATAAATTCTCTATTTCTTTTGCCTGTTTCTGTTTTCTTTTCACCTTTCTCTTAAAACTCAAACTATTGCAATGTGAAATATCCAGTATAAATCTGTTAGGCATATACTTGGGGGGAAAGGGGGATGATGGATAGGTAGAAGAAATAGATAATTTATAATTTCACTTTTAAAAAATCCTAAAAAACAGGAAGTATACCCAAACAACAATATATTCCATTAATTTAACTAAAATTTAAAGAGGAGACCTTTTATTTTTCTTTAAAAAAAACACAAATATGTCATTTGTCAATCATTAAAACATTGAAGTACAATTTTTTTTTGTTGTGTGTACCCCTCCCTCCCTCCACCCCCCCACCCCCCCTCCTCCTTCCCCCCCCCCCCCCCGACTTCCCAGAACCCGTACCCGGTATGGATTTTTAACTAACACAGTCTAAAATCTATTGAGAAAAAGGAAATAAAGAAATTAATGACATTCTAGATTGACCTTAGCTTCTTCTTACTGAACTAACTTTTAACAGTTTAAATCATTTCTGATCTTAAGCATAGGCTAACTGGAATTTCTTAGTCCCGTATTTATTTTGTATATAGTCAATCCATTTTTTCCAGTCTCGTTTATATCTCTCATTTGAATGATCTTTGAGATATGCCGATATTTTAGCCATTTCAGCTAAGTTTGTTACTTTCAATGTCCATTCTTGGGTTGTAGGCAAGTCTTCCTTCTTCCAATATTGCGCCACCAACAGTCTTGCTGCAGTTATCAGGTGCAAAGTCAAATTGGTCTCTACCACTGTAAAGTCAGTACATATACCTAGTAAAAATAACTGAGGACTAAACTTTATCCTTCTTTTAAAAACATTTTGCATGACCCACCATATTTTTATCCAAAATGCCTTAACCTTTTGGCAAGTCCACCATATATGATAATATGTAGCATCGAGAGAACCACACCTCCAACATTTAGGCTGTACATTCGGATACATAGAAGCCAACTTTTTAGGATCTAAATGCCATCTATAGAACATCTTGTAAAAATTTTCTCTCAGATTTTGAGCTTGTGTAAATTTCACATTTCTTACCCAGATTCTTTCCCATGTATCCAACATTATTGGTTCCTCAATATTTTGAGCCCATTTTATCATACAATCTTTAACTAATTCTGTTTCTGAATCCATCTATATTAATACATTATATATCCTCTTTATATGCATTAAGCTTTGATCTCTTATTTGTTTAAACAGATTATCCTCAACTTGAATAAAACCAATTTTTTGATCTATTTTCCACCTAGCCTGTAATTGCCCATACTGGAACCATGTTTGAACTACCTTCTCCTCTTTTAATACCTCTAAAGATTTTAATTGTAATACCCCCCTTTCCGAGGTAAGAAGCTGTCTGTAAGTAATTCTGTCCTGTTTTTGTGCTGTATTCATATTTTCAATTGCGTGTCTAGGAATTGCCCACATGGGTATCTTGTCATTTAATTTATATTGGTATTTCTTCCAGACCCGCAATAAAGCATTTCTTAAAATATGACTTTTAAAGTTCTTATCCAATTTTTTGTTGAATAACAGGTAAGCATGCCAACCAAATAGCAGATCGTGTCCCTCAATGTTCAATATTCTATCATTGGTTAAGTGAGTCCAATCACTAATTACAGATAATGCCACTGCATCATAATATAGTTTTAAATTAGGTAGTTTCAATCCTCCTCTCTCACGTGCATCTTGCATTATTTTCATCTTTACCCTCGGCTTCTTTCCTGCCCACACAAATTTGTTAATACCCTTCTGCCATTCTAAAAGGTTCGCATCTTTTTTTAGTATAGGTAACATTTGGAAGAGAAATAAAAATTTTGGTAGAATGTTCATTTTCACTGCCGCTATCCTACCCAGCAAAGATAGGTGCAATTTCTCCCATTTTTTCATCTCTGTCTGTATGCTATGCCAAAGTGGTTCATAATTATGCTTATATAATTTCCCATTTGAAGTTAAAATGTTAACTCCAAGATATTTGACTTTTTTAACTACCTCACATCCTAGCATCACTCC
Source organism: Thamnophis elegans (assembly GCF_009769535.1). Taxonomy (NCBI): domain Eukaryota; kingdom Metazoa; phylum Chordata; class Lepidosauria; order Squamata; family Natricidae; genus Thamnophis; species Thamnophis elegans. The sequence goes on along the minus strand of NC_045542.1, from coordinate 129,334,837 downwards.
TAATTCTTCCTTTTGTTTAATATTCATATTTATAGCTAATATTTTGGTTTTTCCTAAGTTTATTTTAAGCCCGACACTTGACCATATTGATTAATCATATTCATTAAAACCATACTGGATTCCTGCGGTTGTTCCAATATTATAACCAAATCATCCGCAAAAGCGCGGACTCTATATTCTTGCTGCCTAATCTTGATCCCTTTTAAACCATCCAAGCCCCGTATTTTATTCAACAATACTTCCAAAGTTATAATAAACAATAATGGGGACAAAGGACAGCCCTGTCTTGTACCTTTTCCAATTTGAAAAGAGTCTGTTAGACTTCCATTGACTATGATTTGTGCTGTTTGCTGTTGGTATATTGCTTTAATTGACTGTAAAAAATTATCTCCTATCTGCATTTTTTGCAATATCATCAACAGAAATTGCCAGTTAACTCGATCAAAGGCCTTCTCAGCATCCAAAAATATAAACGCAGCAGGGATCTGGTTGTTCTTTCCCAAATATTCTAATGCATTAATAATTAATCTAACATTACTTTTCATCTGTCTCCCTTGTATAAAACCTGTTTGGTCCGTATGTATCAATTGTTGAGTGACCAACATTAACCTATTTGCTAATATTTTAGTAAAAATTTTATAATCTACATTCAGTAATGAAATAGGTCTATAATTTTTGGGTTGAGTAGTATCCTGATCTTCTTTGGGTATCAAAGATATAAACGCTGTCTTCCAAGATGGAGGGACTTTACCTTCCGTTTGAATCATATTAAATAATTCTCTAAGAGGTTCTACCATTTCTAACTGTAAGTTTTTATAGTAAACCGCTGTCAAGCCATCTGTACCTGGTGCTTTCCCTGACTTTAATTGCTTAATTACCTGCAGGATTTCCCCCGAGGTTATTGGTTGATTCAATTTTTGCCTGTGTTCTTCTCTAACTGAAGGTATTTTCTCTTTGTCTAAATATTTATCTATGTCTAAACCATTAATTTTATCCCCTTTATACAGTTCTGTAAAAAAATCCCAGAAAGCCTTTTGAATCTCTTCCTGTTGAAACACCTCCTTCCCTCTGTAAATCAGTTTAGATATATTTCGAGTTTTCCTTTTTTTCCTAATCTGATAAGCTAACCATCTGCCAGGTTTGTTTGCATTACAAAAAGTATTGTGTTTTGCATATAATAGATTAGTAGCCACCTGGTCAGAGATCAACATGTCAAATTGAGATTTTAATATGTTAATAGCTTCCTTAACCTTTGTATCATCTGGGTTCATTGTTAACTCCAGCTCTTTTCTCTTAATTTCCTCTTCCAGTTCTGTTCGTTTTAACCCTTGCTTATTTCTATGTGTTTTATTTATATTCATCAAAACTCCTCTCATATACGCTTTGCTTGCGTCCCATACAAATTCCATAGATGTACCCTTATTCATATTCAAAACAAAATATTCAGATAGTAATTTTTTACAATCATTAATATACTTTTCATATCTAAATAAGTTTTCATTCAATCTCCAAGACCTTCTTGCCTGCACTACCCTTCCCAACTCCATCCAAACTGGGTTGTGGTCCGAAAGGACCCTAGCTGCAATCTTTGTTTTCTTGACCCTAGAAAGCAAATCATTAGTGGTTAGGATAAAATCAATCCTTGAAAGGGATTGATGCCTGTCCGAGAAGAAAGTGAAGTCATATTCCTCTGCATTTCTTTCTCGCCAAATGTCTCTCAATTCAAAATCATCCATAATGTCAAAGAAAGATTTGGGTAACTTTGCTCGCATCTTGGTATTTAGGCGGGAAATCTTCTTATCTCTCTTAGTATCTATCACTCCATTCCAGTCACCCAATAGTATACAGGAACTATAGTCCCACTGTACTAATTTAGCATGAAGATTTCTATAGAATCTATCTTGCTGTTGATTGGGAGCATAAATTCCCAAAAGTAATGTCTTTTTCCCTTCTAAGATTAAGTCTAAAGCAATATATCTTCCGAAGGGATCTGCTTCTATTAATTCAGCTTTCATATCTTTTCTTAAGTATACAACTATACCATTCTTCTTTTCCATAGCAGAAGCTGCAAAATGTTGACCAAGTTTTGAGTTGATCAAATATTTTTGATCAGTTGACTTGATATGAGTTTCTTGCAAACAAATTACATCGTTCTTAAACTGTTTGAGATAATGAAATATTTTCTTCCTCTTCTGTGGAGAGTTCAGTCCGTTGACATTCCATGTTAAAATCTTAGTTGTCATCTTTGGTTGGTTGAAGCATTTTTAGAGCTTCCTGCACAGCCTGTTTAACCTTAGGTCTAGCTCCTCCCATTGCTTCCAGATTTGTTGTTGTAGATCCTTGATCGATGGCCGATGATTGTTGATGCTGTTGCTTTTTAGCTTGTTTCTCCATACGTCTAGTAGTCATGCGGCTAGGTCTTGGTTCCATAGCACCTTGCACTTCTAGAGAAGAGAGATGCTCCATCTTGTCTGGTGGTTGTGTAGTTTGCTGTCTATCCTGTCCTTCTTGTGGTCTTTCTCTAGGTCCAGATGGTGCAGGGTGTCCGGCCTTCAATATATTATAATAAAAATCTTGGGCTTTCCATACAGAGTTGAGGCGGTATCTTTGCTTATCAAATGTAAATATGATGCCAAATGGTGCATCCCATCTATACTGTATCTGACGATTTCTGAGTTCTTCGACCAAAAAAGTGTAGTCCCTCCTGGCTCTTAACATTTGAGGTGGTATCTCTTTCAAAACAGCCAGGTCTTGACCGCCAATTTGAAGCTTAGTATTATAAGATGCTTGCAGTACCATATTTCTAAACTCTCTTGTAGTAAAATATATAACGATGTCTCGAGGAAGCTGCTTCTGCTTTGCCAGCCAGGAGTTAACGCGGTAAGCTTTGTCAATTCGCCAGTCTTGATTGGTCCCTGGTCTTCCCATCAGGCGGTCAAAGGCTTCCGATAGGATCTGTTTCAGGTTCTCCTGTTTCTCCTCACGCAGCCCCCTTACTCTTAATGCGAACTCCATTTGTCGGTACTGTATCATAATAATTTCTTTTTCAGCTTTTTCCACTTTTTGTTCCACCACCTCTGTTTTCAATGTCAAGTTAGCATTGGCATCATTAAGAACCTCTAGAGTATCTTCCACTCCAGAAATATGTTCTGTTAATACAGTTACAAGACTCAGCACGTCATCTCTAATTTTATCAATCTTAGCATCAAATTTCTCATACAGCTCCTGTTTAAGTCCATTTATTTCACTTTTAATTTCTTCTTTCATTTCTTTCATTTCCTCTTTTCTCTCCTGCTTTACCACCTCTCTATTATCTCTAAACTTATCTTCCATTTTAATTGTCTGTGCATTGAGAGCCTCGCTTAGATTACTCAGGAAAAATTCTTTCGTTAACACATCCCCAGCAGGGGGTGTAGGAAGCGGAGGCTGCAGCTTTGTGCCAGGCACTGAGGATGTGCCCCTGGAAGTAGAGGGTGACGACTTCAAGTTAATATTTGGTTTTGAAGCCATTTCAAAATTTATCTGCCTGCAGTTAATAAAACTCTATTGCCTGAGTTTGCAGCTTTAAGTAAAGAGGCTTTTATTTTGAAGTTTAAGGCTTGGCAAAACTTTAACTAAAATTGAATGTTAAAAAAAAACAGAACTAATTTCCACAGGTTGAAAACAGAGCCTACTTCTCACTGAGGAGGTGATTAAAGAAAACTGGATTATTACTAATTGTATTTGCTGAAGGAGACGTGGTGGATAAGACATATGTATGTGTGTGTGTGTGTGTGTGTGTGTGTGTGTGTGTTTTCGTAGATTTTCACGGGTGTAGGTATGCTGGTCTTGTTGTTCAGCGAGGCTTAAAGCTCCAAACCCAGCCTGAAGATGGTGAGTGAGACCTCGCTGAAATGTTGCCAAGACAATCTCAATCTTACATGGGAAAAGACCTGAATACAACAAGACCAGTGTACCTACACCCATGAAAATCTATGAAAATAAATGTATGTATGTATGTATGTATGTATGTATGTATGTATGTATGTATGTATTGACAGAATGGAAGCAGTTAGCTTCCTCCCATAATTGGGGCATACCAGGGATATATGTGTGTGTGTGTGTGTGTGTGTGTGTGTGTGTGTGTGTGTGTGTGTGTGAGTGTGAAAGTAAGTAAGTATAAGTAAAAATAATGGCTTTCTGTCGTGATGGTCTCTTGTGATGAGCCGATAGACAGAGAAAGGAAGCAGTAAGCTTCCTCCCATATTTGGGTATACTAGGGGTTGTGACACAATACATACCTATTTCCCTGGCCCAGCTGATAAGGGAAGAGAGCCTGTGGCTTAGTGGCTAATATAACTGCCTGATATTTAACACAGCCCAGGTTCAATTCCCAGTAAGGATATGGCTAGCTGATGAGAGCTAAATAGCATGAAGTAGATCTATACTAGTCTCCCTTTATTTATTTCTCAGCACAAATGCAATATATATATATATATATATATATATATATATATATATATATATATATATATATATATATACACACACACACACACACACACACACACACACATACACATATATATATATAATTACACATGTAATGTGTGTGCTCATTCTTACTCACCACTTTTCTAAATTTAAAAAAAAATCATGAAGAATTGGCTATACCGTTTCTTAACATAGTTCATTTCCCCGCAATAGATTAACTTGATCAATAACTGTCTTTCTGAATAGAAGTGTTGGGTTTTGATGTTTTGATGTTTTGATGTTCATTTTAGCTTTTCTCCTTGAAAAGGTATATCTTCTGCTTGGTTTGTTTTTCTCCTTCTGTTGTTGTAGAATTTCTGTTCATTCGTAGTTGCATTTATTTCAGCATTATTTTTAATGCAGTAAAAAAAAATCACGACCCATATATTTACTTTAGTAACTTGATTATTTGGGATACTCCTTTATTTTCTAGCTCTGAACATGTTTCTTCCACATTCTTGCCAAGATTCTCAGGAAGTGATTTACCATTGCCTGCTTCCTAGGGTTGCTTCCTAGGGTTGAAAGAGAGCAAACAACCCAAATTCACCCAGGTGAATTCATGCCTAAAGTCACTTGATCTTCTGGTTTCTAGCTGGCTGCCTCAATCATTACACCCATCTGGATCTATTAGTACTTTATACAAATATTACTTATTTATTATTATTTATTATTATTAATAGTATCACTTATTTATTATTATTATATACTTATTTATTATTATGTTATTTATTATAAGATTATGGGTTAGAGATTTTTAGTTAGTATAAGATGATGATGTATTATTAGAAGGCAGGAATATAAGGAAAATCAATCTCCATCTTCAGTTTTGATCTTTAATATATCACTGAATTAAAAGTATGTTAAAATAATCATCTGGTTGGACAAGAAAGAAATATTTACAATCACATTACAAATATGACTTTCTCACCAGCTAAATAACAGGGATAGTCTTGAAGAAGGAATGAAAGAATGATTACATTAACATTAACTCAGCCCTAAAAAAGAAAAGTAAGTGAGAAATAAACTCAAGATTACTTTGCCTTGATTCTCTTTGGTTAAATGGGGAGAGGAGGAGTAAAAGTTGTATACAAGAAAACTATACCATAATTTCAAGTATGTTATAATATTTTATATCAATACTGAAAAGTTCCAGTAATCTTTGTCACTTGTTTCCTGATTTGTCTTAACTGGAACATTCAATAGATAGTAGTAGTAGATAGTTGTAGTCCCTTTTTTTCTTAGCTCTTCTGCACTCTGTTAATATTTTGACAATATGTGAGAGTTCTCTTTTGATTAGACAAAATATTTGCAAAAAGCTTTAGGATGACCAGAAGCCTGAGAGTTATAAGCTGATTGTGGTGACCTTCTACCCTTCAAAACAAAACAAAATAAAATCAGAATCTCAACATTTGAATAATGCATCAAATCATAAAGTCAAAATTTATCTGCCAAATATCCTAGGGAAAGAATGATCTTCTTTTTAGTATTTTGATTGCTCCATTTTCATCAATATTTCTGTGCAGCTTAAACCCTTTCTTTATACACAAGTCTAAGGAGCAGTTCAGAGGGATAGAGACTGATGGGTTTCATTAACAAAGTATTCATAAGCTTTGATTGACCGCCAAACTCATGCAATTTGTTTATTAATTCAGTCATTTATATATTGTAATACAGTTAAAACAACAATCACTCAAGACAAACCAATGAAACAAAGTTAGAAACAATTAATTGGTTTAAAGAACAAAGAGTTAAAAATAATCAGAAGGTTAGTAGAACAAAGAATATTAATGGCTCTTTTAAAATCACCCCTTCTCAAATGCCCAATCTAACTGCCTTTGAAATGAAGGCATCCACTAAAATGATCAAATCCTAGATAGGTCTCTTGGTATTAGATTTCACAGCAGGCCTTCTGAATATGGAAACAAATGATGGATATGGCAAATGGTTCTTCTTCAGTATCTGTCAGTAAAAGTATAGCAGCCTCTCTATTTTTAAAAATGAGAATCTGGTTTCTTTGTCACAAACCTCACTACTATCTTTGTTTTTAGGACTTGATAGATTAGACGAAAACATTTGTGAGTTTAGAAAGAGACAAATAAAGATGCAATGGCTTCCTTGAAACAGATAGATGGATGGATTTTCCATACGATCATCCATGTGCAAATCTGGGAGGGTTGTCAGCATCTAATTACATAGTAGTAATTAAACCAGAGTTAGAACTCTTCTCTCCTTGAGGATCAACTCTGGTACTAGAGTTGGCAGTTGATGAACAGTTAAATTATTTTATATTATTCCTATTTTTCTACTTGTATTTTTACACACACACACACACACACACACACACACACACACACACACACACACCCTTGTCCATTCACTAGCCAAAAATAGGAGCTTTTTCTTTGCCAGACATGGAAATTATCAAGTTTACTTAAGCTATTGTTAATTATTTTTATCTGCTGTGATCTGTGATGTTGATTTTAATGTTTATTAATGCTTTAAAGATTTTATGCTGTAAGCTGCCCAGAGTCGTTGGATATGAGATGGGTGGCAAATAAATTTCATAATAATAAACAAACAAACAAACAAACAAACAAAAGCCTTAAAAATAAATTTCCAGGGAAATACTGAAAAATTGGAATCTAATTTAGCTGAAATGAAGATACTGTAACCAGTAAAATTCTCTCTAGAAACTTTTTCTAGTATTATTCTGACAGTAATGATGTGCTTTCATTTACGTTTCATTTTCTTTAAAGCTATTTTACAGTATTATACTTTCCCCTCTGGAAATGTGTCTGTTTTTCATTGGGGCATTATAAGGACAAACGGATGAGACAAGGGAAGGTAATGAATCAGCTAGAGCTTTCAAATGCCTAAAGAAATGTGAACTCGGAATGAATTATATTACACAATACATATTCTGCTAAATATCTGTCAACATGAAAACTGGATAATGGTAAATTATAAGACTTTCCCTCTCTTTGGGGATACATGATAAAAGCTAGATTTATGTAGCTTAGTTGTGGTTAATAATACATATCAAATATTGCTCTGGTAATTATGCCTCCATAAAATGGTATTTTACAAATGTAATAAATAAGATGTACTTATTTTGTAAGAGTACTACTTTATTTGATCTTCATGCAAATTTCATTGAGCTTAAAATGATCTAAATTTTAAATTGTACAATTTGACCTGGTTTTCCTGTGTTAATTTAAAAATAGAAATAAAGGAAGACATCCAATGTAGCTCCTTGAAATAAATTAAAACAATAAATTAGAACTTCTGAAGAAGTTCCATATGATCACCAAGACATATATGGATGAGATGCTTATCTCTATTAAGGCATTTACCAAACCTGACATAATGCTAAATTTTGAGGAACATAATTTAATCCCAGAAAATAAAAAATCACTGGAAAAGAAATCCAACACATAATGCAAGGACATGGATCCAAAAGCAGTTGAATAATATCTTTGTGCCTCTACATCAATGCTCTACCAGAAACATATTTGCCTTTTTTCTAAAATAGAGACTGTTATCACAGTGCAAGAAACTTTTGATATTCTACCATATTTCCAGGATACTTGAGAATTTTTTAAAACTTTTGCTGAGGTTTTCGAACTTACTCTATTGTTGAGGTTGGCAAGGAATGCTTTCTATAGCTACCATTCAATCACTTTGAAATCTAGCTTATACTGTCCATCTAAATAAAGCAAAAAAAGTAGAGATTCTTCGCAGTGCCTTTATTTGATATCTAAAGAGACTGCAGGATACTGTAGTGAAGTCTGTACACATCAGGGGTGGGTTCTGGGTCCTGTTGCAACTGGTACGGTGCAACGGGGCCCAGTGTCTCCCACATGCACGCATGCAGCATGTGCATACACACGTCCTTACCTCCATGAAACCTCCACGATGCCTCCACAATGCCTCCACAACACCTCCATGACACCTGCACGATGCCCAGCAGAGTGTTGCACAGGCACCATATGCTCCATGCACGTGTGATGAAGTGCTGAAGAGCTCAAATCCAGGTAAGGAGCTCGGGCGGGTGGATTGTCTCTCTGGAGCACCGTACCGGAATGGTGTTCCCAGCAGGCACTGGTACACCTGTACTGGGGCATACTGCCTGCAACCCACCACTGATTTACCACATAACAAAATTGGTGTAATGAAGGATCACCAAAATCTATGAAGGAGAATTTTCCTTCATTTCCTTCTCTTGTTAGATAATTGTCTTCTGACCTTCTCCGTTCAGGAACAAAAGCCAAAACAGACGTACAAAGTAATGTTTTAATCAGTCCAGACTCTTGTTGGCTGCAAGCCCAAAATAAACAAAGAGATAAGCTCTCTGGCAGCAATTAAACAAGCTTCTCACAGCAAACCACTTATCCAAGTTGGTTTCTCTGAATCATGATCGTGAACGAGAACGATAACATTGACTCCTGCAAACAGGGCGTGGCACAAACAGTCTCTTTTATAATCAGGAGAGGATCTTAATCAGCATCAGCTGCTCGTAATCACCTCCTTTAGTTACTCTGTTGTTGTTTACGCCGAGTACCCTGCGCCTGCATGCATCCTGAAACAACTCCCAAATGTTTTCCTGAACATTCCCTTTGATCCAATGCTCTGCCACCACCTGGTGGCTAACCTGTCTCTCCTCGCCCTACTCAGACTTGACACCCTGTCCAGGGTACTCCACCTCCTCCAAGGCCGACTCATAAGACCCCTCGCTGTTGGAGTCTGGCGGCAGCTCCAACGGCACCTGCTGGGCCACAACAATTGTCTATGGGGTCTGATTTGTGGAACACCTTATTTTTAATTTTCACTTTGATTCTCATTCAGGATCTCTACAGTATATGGAGAGGCCATCACAATATATTCATTTTATCTTTACCCTTTGCTTTAGAATTCCCTATGAAGAGGTATATAAGTCTAACTGCTATTGCTATTGCTATTGCTATATCCAAATCCCACTTCCATATAACAAAGTAAGTAGAAACACACTTATATATAACCCATTTTACTTCCCTTAACAAATATTCACTTTTAGTAACAAAGAACATGCTGTCACTAACTTCTAGCAGTGCTTGCCTGTCTTAAAATATCTCCATCCATTTCACAAGTTAGTAAACATCTACTTTTTTTCTTCATTTTTCTCGTTCTGTCCTGGTCACTTTTTACCGAGGCATGATTGAGAGTGTTTTAACAAACTGCATCACTGTTTGGTTTGGTGGCAGCAGTGCCTCAGATAGAAAGCCCCTACAGAGAGTGGAAAGGACAGCCGAGAAGATTACAGGAAGCTCGCTTCCTGTTATTCAGGATACTGCTCATAAGCACTATGTGCTTAGAGCTGAAAGCATTGTTAGAGACCCCACACACCCACTTCATGGTCTGTTTCTTTTGCTCCCCTCTGGAAGGAGGTTTCAAAGTATTTATAGCAGGACTACCAGATTCTGTAATAGCTTTGCTTCCTAGGCCACCCGTCTGGTAAACTCACAAAATTTGTTTTTCTCACCACGTACATTTACAGCATGTACATGTAAACTAGACTGTGTTGTTTCTCTGTGTCATATAACATATGTGGTTATATGCATAATTTTGTATTTATTTATTTATTTAGTCATGTTTATGTAGTGTATATTGGAGGTAGTGACCCTTTGAGAGTTGTATACAACAAAATTTTATATTAATGTATGATGATTAGTGTACATTCAAAGTGACAAAAAAGTTAGTCTAAGTAAGTCTAGAGCAGTGATGACCAACCCTTTTGTCCTTGCATGCCAAAAGCGTGCACAAGGGTATGCTCATACCCATAATGCAATGTGTGCATGATACCACCCCGCGCAATACCACCCCATGAATGCATGTGTGAGCCCCCTGTGACACCCCCGCTCTCCTTGCACATATGTACATAACCCCTGTGCGCCTAGCAGGCCTCCCTGAAGTCAAAAATGGACCACAGGGGAGCATGCGACACCCCCCGCTCCTCCCTGCGCATGTGACCTCCCCTCCCCCATGCATGCGCACACTTCTCCCCCATGCATGGTAGAAACCTGAAAATTAGCTGGCGCAGGAGGTGCGCATGCATGCACAGTGAAGCTGAGCTGGACAACGGCTCGCATGTCTGCAGAGAAGGTTCCACATGCCACCTGTGGCACATGTGCCATAGGTTCGCCATCATGGGTCTAGAGTGCCAAAAATCATCTACGTGCTTTATTTATTTATTTATTTTTCCCATCTATGAATTACTGCAACCATTACTGAATTATTGTTTATCTTTAAATTTCAGATCCCTGCTGCAAATTGCATCATGTAAGATATTTTACTTTCAACATATGTTGCTCTTATCACATTCAGGGACCAACTCTCAATTCTATTTTCTCATAAAGATTCCATCCTTCAAGTTATCATACAATTTTGTCAAAAAGTAATCAACTCCTCTCAGATTTTCTGTCTTTTTTCCATACCATTCCCAATCAATCAAAATTTTATGTGGATCTTGCTGATTTATAAATGTGGGTGACAGTGCTTCCTTCATTTATTTCATGAACAATTCATCCCACAGATGGAGTGCACAAATGTGAAAAAATAATCACTCTTTAGATTTGATAACTGATTGTACAACCTTTAACTGCAATAGTTGCAATGAAAGATTTCCCATAATTGGTGATGTATCAGATATACAGAATTGGTGTCAAATTGATGTATAGAATTTTTCCCCATTTCTCCATGGGCAATTGCTTCAGCAGAAATATTTAAGGTTTTTCTAGCCTGGATTGCTAGCTTTAAAAAATGGGATTTATACTTTCCTCCTCTCTTGTAGACTTGCTTATATATTTGAGAACATTATCTTATTGCACATTTATAGTTAAGCTTCAGCTGATGGACAGATGGCTGATATTCTCCTGTAGAATTCTTTGACACAAAGTACAATTAGTAATTCCTTCAATGATGGTAAGTCATCCACAACCTGAGGCAGTGATGTCTTCCCAAACCATGACACTATTACTTTCATGCTTCACAGTTGGTATAAGTTGTGATTGCAGAATAGACTCCTTAGTTTTCACCAATCACCTTTTCCAGATTGATGGGCATCATCAACTATTTTATAGAAATCTTGCAAAGTGTCCTCTGTGTTGGGAATAATGTTTGAAAGGGGAAAAAATAAGGATATGCTGACCAGGATTTTTGTAATTGCCCTTGCTTGTCTGCATTGTCTGCATTTGTCTGCATTTTTTTAAATAAAAAAAATCACATGAGGTAGAACAATATTGTTGGATTCTATTACCATTTTGAACCACTTTGAAAAAGATACAAGAATAGATCTGCATTTTTCAGGCAAGTCTTTTGAGTGTACTAATGCAAGTAGTGATGATCATGTTATCTAATTACAACTTGAAGAATCAGAGTTAAATGATAGTATTTTTTTCCACATTTGTTACAACCGCCAAAGACATTATTAAAATCATTTCCATCTTGTCTTTGTTTCTCCACTACTTATGAATTGCCTAAGCACTGCTGAAAGGCCTTGAAACGGAAGCATTTATTGTCCTCCAACTTCTCTGATTACCTTTTGTTTTGTCTCCTTGTATTCCTGACTGCCTGATTTGTATTTACAGCCAGTCATTGTGAACAAGTGAGAAAGACTAGAATGTGGTGCAGCCTGTAATATGTTCGTTGTCCCTCTCCTCCCTCCATATGCATAACAAGGGACTCTGGGACTTTAAGTTCGTGAGATGACAAGTCGCCCAGGGAAACATAAATCCCTCTATTTCTCAATTACAAGTTTTAGAATTAACTGCATGGCACATTCGGGCTATAAAAGGAACCAGGGCTGACCCAGCGGCACGTGATTCAGTTTTCTTTTTGTTTGGTCACATACTTTTGTATGCAGAGGATGTTAGGTTGTTGGTTGAGAACCCAAATGATTTGCAGTGATTGTTGGTCTCTTCTACACATTCTGTCAATCTGCTTTTATCTCATCCTTGAGATGGCAGGAAAATCAGTCAATCGGAGAACCAATCTCTCCACATTGTTCCATTTACCAGACTGCAGGAACAAGTCTTTAGGGGCGCTACCTTCACACAAAGGGGGTAGCTGCCTGCTGCCTGCATAAGAATGAAGAACAGAAACTGGAAAAGAATTATCTTCTTTCTCTCCTGCCTAACTTTCCCCGATTAACCAAGGACAACTCCTAGAATTTCCCTATCCCTCTTCATGCTACTATCCCTTCCTTTACTAATGCCTATGGACAATGGTGTGGTTCAACCAGTCTAACAACCAGTTTGCTTCGTGTGCGGGCAGTGGGTTAAAACAAAGCTAAAAAACTTACCTTCTAGTGCAGCTGAGGTGTGGCAATTGGCTATACTGTATGCGAGAAATTGGGTTATTCTTGTAAGAGAAAAGAACCTGAACGACTCCATTTTTACACTTTTCATAACTCAAGGAGCACCTTTGTAACACATTAAAATAAGACCTTATATAAAAGGTTCATTTAGGGATAAAACAAGGCTATAAAGTTGATTGAGAAATTCGAGACCAGGTCAGCCTGACATTACTGGAATCAGCCAGTGTCAGTTCCAGGAAACTGTCGTAATGGAATTGATTGTTTTGGTATGGTCCTATTATGTCCTCTTATGGTGAAAGAGGATGAAGTGAATTCTGCAAGGAGATTTTTGGTCTGGAAATTGTTTGACTAGTAGCCAGAAGATTGTATAACACAGATATATAAAGGTTGGGGTGGATTCTTACTCCAAAATGTATTTAAGTCATGTATTCACACCTATCTGACATTCTCTTTCTATCTTTCATGATTGAGAATCCTTATATACAATTGCATTTTAAATAAATATGTTTTTTATTGTTTATAGTCTCCTTGTTTCTGTATGAGAGTTTTTTTGTTTCTCACACTGTGCCTCAGCTGCACTAGAAGGTAAGCAAAACAACAGAGGTGTGGCAATCAGCTGGGCTAAAAAACAAGGAAATATAGGTTAGTATAGGCCAGGGGCAGGTGGGTCCACCTGAAGGTTGGAGTGAACAGGTTCTCTCTCAGCTGATCTTCAGAGTTACCAATTTGCCCGAATCAGGCCAAATTGAATCCCACCCCTGCCTATGGAGATTCTTAGTCATCCAGGTCATGGTTGTCCCAAAGGTATTTTTTCAAGAGGCAACTGGACTTTCTGATTTTTCTTTGAAGACGTTTTACTTCTCATTCAAGAAGCTTTTTCAGCTCTGACTGGATGGTGAGGAATGGAAGGATTTTTACTCCTTGCAGACAGCTGATCATTTGCATTCTTCTAGTGGGTCGTTAAGGTCATCTGGAGGTTTATCTGTGTCATCAGGGTCACCTGAGTGGTGCAAATGAGTGTGGAGCCTTCTTCCAATTGTTGAAAGGAGTTGTGTTGCAGACTAGAGATAGATCATGTCATATCCCTGCCCCTCTGTTGAGAAAGGGCTGTTCAATTTTGACATAGATGGCCTCTTTAACTTATTAGTAGAGTTTACTGATGCAATGTACTGTGAATAATGTGTTCAGTGTATATGTAGATATATACAACACATTGTACAATATACTCTACTGCTGATGGCTGCAATACTCATGCTGTAGAAACTATTGTCTAATAAATAAAACAAGCACCAACAGTTTTATTCATCTCTTTGTTCCATTTCATATGTTTACTTTTGTATTTCATGTGGTTTTTATTCCAGAATTGTCAGCTCATTATCGTCAAGTGCCTTATGATATGCTTGGATGGCATCCGTGGCCCAAACAGAGACTTTTAGAATGGGAATTTGGGGAGTTTTCAAAAAGGTAGAAAGGAACACCTGCTGTCTGAAAATTGTGCCACCACTTGCAGTATTATATTTCAGTTCTTGACAGGAGACTTATACAATAAATGTTATCATGGATTTGCTTCTTTAATAAGGATGATGAAGACAACATTGTGACATTGTGCTGCAGATTCCACTCTTTTCATGTATCCCTACAGCATCACAACACACACACACACACACACACACACACACAAACACAGAGGGGTGGATGATGTCCTCTGCCACAACTTTTTTTATCATTCTAAGCAACAAATTCTATCTGATGGGCACCACTGAATACTATACAGGTAGTTCTCATCTCGTATAGCAGTCATAACTGGAATAGGCAACTTGGTCGTTAAACAAACCAGTTATTAAGTGAAACATCACAGGGCCATGACTGTGTTTGATTTTACTTGGGCTTTCCTTTGCTTTATAGTGTCATATGGATATACCCAACACTCCAAATGGCATAGAAGGAAGAAAGCTGAGTAAAAGGACAAATTGTATAGCCTTTTTTTCCCCATTCCATCCTTCACCTTTTGTGATGCTCACCTCGGGACTGTGATAATTGGCAAGACCATAACTGATGTTTGTATTTACATTTACATTCATTCTTTTTTTTAAAATTTATTAATCAAATGAATATAGCTGCCTAGCTCATAAAAAGCAGCTCATAGGAGAGAAAGGGATGACAAGAGAATAGGTGGGTACATAATGAAAGCAATAAAAGCCATGCACTGGCATTGACTATTTGCCTAGCACACTCACAGTTATGAGCCATGAGCTGCTTGGGAAGCAGATGAGAGCCTTCAGTGTGGAATTTCAAGTAACAGCTCTGAGGTGGCTAATTAAGGTCACAGAGCTGAGCTTGTTAACTTGCAGTTAGCACTTCTTAGAGATTCTCTGTGCTGTAGAGAAAAAACTGCTCAGGAAGAGATTGCTTGTTGATCACTCTGCTCTGCAAGGGGAGAAGAATAAAGATAGGCCAGGACATTGGGGAGAGAGGAAAGAGAGATAGGGGAGAGTATGAAGATTGTAATGTAGGCAGTGGTTGCAAAGTTTCTTTTTCATCACTGTTATAACCATGAATTGTTGCTATCTGAGGCACTCTAAAGAGAGAAGCAACCTACAGTAGTCGCCCCGACCCTTTGGAACGAACTCCCCGTGGAGATTCGTACCCTCACCACCGTCCAGGCCTTCCGCACAGCCTTGAAGAACTGGCTAGCCCGTCAGGCCTGGGGATGAAGATAGTTGCCCCTCCCGAATGATGAATGCATGTTGGTTACTGTTTTATTATATGTGTCTTTGTTATTGTCTGCATTTCCCCTTCCCTGATTTTATGTGAGCTGCCCTGAGTCCCCTCAGGGAAAAGGGCGGCCTACAAATGTCAATAAAATCTAAAATCTAAAAATCTAAATCTACAACTAAGAAGAAATTTCCTGACAGTTAGACCAATTAACCAGTGGAACAACTTGTCTCCAGAAGTTGTGAATGCTCCAACACAGGAAATTTTTAAGAAGTGATTGGACCATCATTTGTTTGAAATGGTATAGGGTTTCCTGCCTAAACAGGGGGTTGGACTAGAACAGGGATCAGCAACCTGCAGCTCCGGAGCCACATGTGGCTCTTTCATCCCTCTGCTGCGACTCCCTGTTGCTCAAAATATGCATCACAACCAATGTGCGACACCCACCAACACACAATTTATTGTGCTTTTCAACCCATAGTATGCCAACCATGGATAAATCCAAGAAAAGAAAAGTCACAGAAGAAAACATAAATGTTTAATTCAACTATATATATATATATGCTACTGTGGGAAGTTATCATCCAGCCCTCTCCCAGAAAAGTGAAATATCCTGGGAAATATTGAATATTTCTCTGGATGTGAAAAGAAAGAAACATGCTTTAAAAGACAGAATAGTTTCCTGTAGCTTCCTGCCCATCCACACTTTGTCAATAGGCCATTGAGAAGGCCAGGCTAGCCCACTTTACATAATAAAGACTTCCCCACTGCAGCTGCAGGGGGAAGGGATATTACTCAACTCTCCACATGGCATCTGAGAACTCATCTATACCTGGAGTCATCACAGCCTAGAGAGTAGCCCCCTGCATGGCACCATGGGAGTCTGACAACTAACCAGAATACATTTCTTACACAGGAACAGGAAACAGAGAGGTGGGACTAAACAGGGTATACAAAGCCTAGCAAACCCCTTCCTCAGCCCTTCTTCTCTTCTTCTCCATCAACATTGAAACATGTGATCACCTTTTCTGTTCAGGGCTCAAGCCATGTGGCCCTGTCCAACAATAAACCATCTTTCCAAGCAGCCTCCATGTCTCCAGTGTCTTCTTCCCCACTTGGAGCTGAACCCAGAAGGACATTTCTTTCAACACTACTTTTGTGGCCGCTCAGGAAATAGGCACGGGAAGGCTTTTGTGGCTCCCGGTGTTTTCTTTTCTGTGGGAAATGGGTCCAAATGGCTCTTTGAGTGTTTAAGGTTGCCGATCCCTGGACCAGAAGACCTCCAAGGTTTTGTTCTGTTCTGTTCTGTTCTGTTCTATTCTATTCTATTCTAACATTATTCGTACATTAAATATACATTCAGCATTGTCACTGTAAATTATTAGCGGTGACGTCTTTGTGAGCTACAACATGATTATGCTGTAGAAAAATCAAACACTTTGAATATTTAAGACAAACATAAGTTTTAGAAAAGCAGAATTCAGCCATAGAAGAATTCAGCCTGTATCATGGAAGAACTTGGGGAAAAAAGAATCCTCTGGCAAGTACACTATTAGACAGAACAAAAGAAGAAAAGGATTTAGGTGTCCTCATAGCAGATGACTACAAAATAAGTAAACAGTGTGGCCAGGCAGCTATAAAGGCAAACAAAATTCTGGGATGCATCACTAGAAGGATCACCAGCAGGAAAAGTCCTATATAGGACTTTAATCAAACCCTATTTGTGTCCAGTTCTGGAGACTTTACTTAAATAAAGCTGTTGAGAAGATTGAGTGAGTCCAGAGAGGGGGAACAAAAATGGTGCTAGATCTGAGGGACAAAAAATATCGGGAGAGATTGGAAAAACTGAACACGTACAGACTGGTGGACAGAACGGAAAGGGAAGACATGATTGAAACCTTTGAATATACTGCATTAAGGCTGTGAATAAGGCTGTAGATTGCAGTACTTTCAGTATTAAGCAAAAATTGAGAAATGGGGGCATAATCTTAAACTGACAGGAGAGAGGTTTTAAGGGAATGTTAGGAAGTATCACTTCACAGAAAGAGTAGTGGAAACTTGGAAACAACTCTCAACAAAGGTAGTGGGTCAATCAAGAGCAACTGAATTTAAACAGTTAACCTAAAGTAAAATAACATATCTATCATTTGGCAATTTTGAAAAAATAAATAAATAATAACCATCAGAAAATAATAAAGAAAACAGCGGGGGGGGGGGGGACAACAAAAATTTCAAAAAAACAAACTCAATCAACCACTAGGTTTTTTTCTGTCATCAGTTTTCTGTGTTTCTAAGGGTATAATACTTTCAGGATTTTGGAGTCTTTGTCAATAGGATAGCAATTCTTGAGTTACCTTTATAACTGTGTCTATAAAAAACCCCTACACGTTTCACCATGTTAAAAATCTTAGATGCATAAATGCTGATGCATTCAGGAATATTGATAAGGATGGATGTCGTCTCAAAATGAAACAAAGATTTCTCAATTATCTCTGTGATGTGGCAATCAAAATTATCATCCTTTCATACATTTTTTTTTCTTTTTTTCTCTCTTTAATATACTTCATTGTCTCATCAATCTGTAAATCTTATGCTAAAGGATCAATGTCATTTTCCTGAAAATTTAAGAAATATTGTCTTTTCAAACATCACTCTGTTCTTTTTAATTTTCCAAATGAACGAATCATCTTTGTGCAGCTGCATTGTATGTTAAAGTCTTTATTTAAAAATGTATATTTAAGTGTTATTTTTTCTCTGATAAATATGAAATAATCATACTCTTTAAAAATTGCTTCCTTTTATTATTCATTGAAGATTACAGGGGTCTGTTCTTTATTCTTATCTGTTCTTTAATTGGCAAGTGTTTCTAGATTCATCTAATAAATAAGCAGACAACACAACATCCTACAACAATGTTATTAGACTTTAAACCTTGGTGTTCATATGTAGATGTTCATATAATCAGATAACACATTTCAGATTATATATTGAGCCCTTGAAAAGAGTAATACATTAATGAATTGCTTTTCTTTCAGCCTCACCATGGGTGAGAAAAGCTGTATCATTTTCAGATTGCAAAGCAAAGCCTTGGATTAACATAAAATGAAATTAGAATCTTTTCTTTAGTTTTAGAAAGCTAACATTTCATATTTTTTGCTATAATTCAAGTCTCACATGATACATCCACAGGTGAGGTTTCACGTCTCAGTAATATCACCCAGGATTTCTTAGTAAATCTTCTAAGGATTGAGATGAAAGTGAATTCATGTTAGGCAAAGGATAAGGAAGCCCAGCACCAGAGTATAGATATTCTATTGAGTAGACACATACAATTTCTACAGAAGATCTTTAAGTTACGTTAATGAATTATAAGAGGTCATCTTTGATAAAAGTCATGCAGGGCCAGCAAGGCTTCACCCCTAAAATGCTGAAGGAGGTCAGAAAAGTGATTTGATGTTCAGATAGAGAGGTTGCTTTCTATATAAGGAACAGCGTGAAGCAGAAAGAGAGCTAAAATAATAAAAATGGATTCGTACTGTTGGAAGAAATGTCCTTCTGGGTTCGGCTCCAAGTGTGGAAAAAGACACTGGTGGTATGGAGGCTGCTTAGAAAGATGGTTTGATGTTTTAATGGTGGACAGGACTGTATGGCTTGAGGTCCTGGGGAAAAAGGTGATCACATGCTTCCAGATGTTGGATGAAGGAGGAGGAGGAGGAGGAGAAGGAGGAGGAGGAGGAGGAGGAGGAGGGAGAGGCTTGCAGGACTTTTTATAATCGGTTCGGCCCACCTATCTGTTTCCTGCTCCTGTGCAGAAATGTATTCTGATTGGTTGTCAGACTCACATGGGGCCATGCAGGGGCAACTCTCGAGTTTTGAATCCAGGTTTGGTTGGGTTCTCAGATGCCGTGTGGTCAGTTGGGTAAAAGGCTTATACTAGCATGCCTTGATTCCATCCCCCTGGAGCTGAAGGGGAGAACTCTTTTATTATGTAAAGGGACTGGCTTGGCCTTCTTAATGGCCCATTGACAAAAAGGGGGGAGGCAGGAAACTGCAGGGAGAGTCACTTTGTCATTTTGAAACATGTTTCTTCCTTTTCACATCCAGTGAAACATAATATTCTGCCTTTTCAATATTTCCTAGGATATTTCATTTTTCTGGGGGAGGGCTGGGTGATAACTTCCTACAGTACTGAGTTAAACTATTGAAATGGAAGGTAAATGTTTCAGTGGGCTCCCATATGAAATGCCTGCAAATATGATACACATGCCTATTGTGATTTTGCGTGGCACGACAAAACCGCGCTTGTCAAAATCGCGGTGATAAAATCGCAGCGCTAAAGCCGCAACATCATCACCGTGCATCATCACCGCCGCGACAACAGCGCGGCAACAGAAGGGCGCTTTAAAGTGGCGCCGCGGTAGAAAGCCGATTTCAATTAAGGTAAGGGTTAGGATTAGGTTTAGGGGTTTGTTTTAGGGTTAGGTTTAGGGTTAGGTTTAGGGTTAGGTTTAGGGTTAGGTTTAAGGTACTGAGTGCTTGGGAATGCGCGGATTTGCCCTCCGCGATTATGTCATCGCGGTAGGGTCACGTTTTTCCTTAGCGCTTTGAACGGCATGAATTAGTCTTCGCGCTTATGTCTCCGCGGATAAGGGCTTCGCGGATTTGTGGTGGAACCGTGATTTTGTAATTAAGGGAGTGACTGTCAGCACTACATAAACCTTTCACTTAAATAATCATAAGGCCATGTTTTATTGCTCACCATATTTTACTGCTAATAATCAGAATTGTATCTAGAGTGTTGACTGGGAATACTGATTAAGTTTGTTTCTAATTTGAACCAAAACCTTGGATGGCCAGATCTCTCTGTAGCAATCTAGACAACCATCAAATAACAACAAAGAGCAACAGGAAATTCTTCCTCTTCTAACTTCTCTTTTCTGGATTTTTGTAGCCCACATCAAGCAGCCCTATCAATGGCTTTCCCTTTCCCTCAACTTCAGATATCAACTATCAATTACTCTACCATTAATTTGGTGGTTATTGTGATAGTGATCCAAGGAGAGCTCTTAGAAGTCCTTCAGGCAACAGAGAGGAAGGATAACAAAAACCTCCATCTTTATTTTCATAATAGCTAAAGGTAAAGGTAAAGGTTCCCCTCACACATATGTGCTCATCTCCATTTCAAAGCCAAAACCCAGCGCTGTCCAGAAACGTCTCTGTGGTCATGTGGCTAGCATGACTAAATTCCAAAGGTGCACATAACGCTGTTACTTTCCAATCAAAGGTGATTCTTATTTTTTCTACTTGCATTTTTACATGCTTTTGAACTGCTAGGTTGGCAGAAGCTGGGACAAATAACGAGAGCTCACTCCATGACGTGGCGCTAGCGATTCCAACTGCTGAACTGAGGACATTTCTGATCAACAAGCTCAGCGTCTTAACCATGGAGCCACCACATCCCTCATAATAGCTACAGATACACTAAAAAGACTTTAGAAGTTCATAGGGCAAATTTGAAAATATGTGGGAATTCTGGATTTTCCTCTCTATGTGCCCATTCAGTGTAAGGATTGCCCCCTTTTATCAGGTTCTTCTTTTAATGTCTACTTCTACTAATGTTTTCTGCCTTACTATTATGGTACAGAGACTAACATTTTAAGGATTCCAGATTCAAGTTCTCCAGAACTTCTAAAAAGATAGCAATATTTATTTATGTGAATTTATGTATTTTGTGCCTTTGTGTCATTGTTGTCTCCTGGTGAGTGACTGGAAAAGTCCTTGTAGTTTTCTTGACAAGGTTTTGGAAGTGATGTGCCCTTACCTACTTCCTAGGACTCAGATAGTATGACCGGCCCAAGGCCATTAGGTGGCTTCATACCTAAAACTTATGATCTTCCTGTTTCTAGCCTGGACCTATAACTGCTATACTAAACTGGACCTTACATATCCAGATTGTATGTGGAGTTTTACCTTAAGCTACAAAATAAAATCATTTTGGTAACAGCAATAGCAGTAGACTTATATACCGCTTCATAGGCCTTTCAGGCCTCTCTAAGCGGTTTACAGAGAGTCAGCATATTGCCCCCAATAATCTGGGTCCTCATTTTACCCACCTCGGAAGGATGGAAGGCTGAGTCAACCCTGAGCCGGTGAGATTTGAACCGCTGACCTGCTGATCTAGCAGTAGCCTGCAGTGCTGCATTTAACCACTGCGCCACAACATTATCTTCTTTTTTCCCCTGAATAGCTAACAACGAGTATGTCCCAAACTTTGTTTTTACTTCTCCCTCTCTCCCCTACCTACCTCCACATCCCACCTTTCTCATAAATGATATTTTGCATGATGAGCATTACTCTCAAATAAAGGGCAATGGACCCTTTGGTATTAAAGGATCTAACATGGAGATATTTCAATTCCTGGTTTTCTTATTGCTTATCACAGCTTGAAGTGTTTTCTCAGCCATTGGAAGGATACAATCCCATTGGGAGCAGCAACTTGTTAAAATGTTAATCTGCTGGCTAGCACTGTGAATGTGACATCTCAGAGACGTTATTATCCACGTGCTATGTATCTTATTTTCCACACCCGAATGCCCGGTGTGTCAGACACAGTTCTTAAGTGTACAATTTCTATACTACATAATCCTGCAGGAACAATTCTTATGCAATTCTTTTCTTTCTTTTGCTCTCTGTCTCACACAACACAAACCTGCACACCCATATATATATATGTTTTCTGAGGTTTTCGCGGGTGTTAGTATGTAGGTCTCTAGTTGTTCGGGTTTTCTCCCGCGTAGAATTGGAGATGTCTTGGCGACGTTTCGACGAAGTCACATTCGTCATCTTCAGGCTGCTGCTGACTACTTCAGGTTTGGTGTTTCCAGGAGTAGTGTGGGATCTTGGCTGTTTGTTCCTTATAACTGCTGGTAGGGGATTAAGTTTTAACTGCCAGTAGGGGATTAAAACTGATTGAATGGGGGCTTGGGTGTGTCTTGATTAGGTGGAAGTGTGTCATTATGTATGGAATAAATAATGGTTATAAGGAACAAACAGCCAAGATCCCACACTACTCCTGGAAACACCAAACCTGAAGTAGTCAGCAGCAGCCTGAAGATGACGAATGTGACTTCGTCGAAACGTCGCCAAGACATCTCCAATTCTACGCGGGAGAAAACCCGAACAACTAGAGACCTACATATATATATATATATATATATATATATATATATATATATATATGTGTGTGTGTGTGTGTGTGTGTGTGTGTGTGTGTGTGTGTGTGTGTGTACATACATATACATAGAGAGAGAGTGAGAGAGAGCGAGAGAGTATTTATTAAATGACACTCTATTGAATTAAACCTGAAATGAATACCCTTCCATTGTCTTTCTTCAAGGCAGCTTGAAAAAGTAAGACATTCAAAAACATAAAGCCAATGTATTAAAATTAAAACCATAGTCTAATAATAAAGAATTGTCAATTTAAAGCTTTGAAGAATGAGGAGTTTTACCATTTTTTAAAATTCTGAGTCAATGGATGTATATGCATGTTCCAAGTAAGGTTTAATCTCTCATTTATTGAAAATGAATGAGGGCTAATTTCACTTTTCCTCCTCCATTGAAAAACTCAAAATGATGTCATTCCCTATGTTAGTCTACTTTACTGGCTCCATTTCTGGAGATGGGTAAATTTCAAAGCTGATGTCATCACACTGCATTATTTTTAATGCTACGTATTTTCAGCAATAGACCTGTGTCTATTCTCCCCAAAATATTTGGTGCCAATCATGTTTTGTTTAATCATGACACAATTGTGCCCCATTCTTGTCCTATTGGCTAGCTGGAAACAATGTCAATTCAGAAAAACATCCCTTTTAACAAGATCTTCCTACCATTTAGTGCATTGATTTTGACCTTCAGTTAAATAAACATAAAGGTATCAGCTTGTTTTCTAGCATAATTTCTTTTCCATGAAAGGTTATATGGAGAGTGAATGCTTCTTATTTCATTCATTCATTCATTCATTCATTCATTCATTTGTTTGTTCATTCATATGTGTGTGTGTGGTCAGGTAGGTCAGTACCTGATTTGGTCATGGTCAGAAGAGTTCATGACCAGAGGTTCTACTGTACCAGGAAATGTAGATTAGGCAGGCTTCAAATATCATGCCCTCCTAGGCATACTGAAGCACTATGAATACATTGGCAATATCCATTTTTCTCTCTGATGACTTCATGAAGACCTAATCCTAAGTTTCTCCACCAATGGGATTTTACCAAAAAAGCATAGATAAGAAAGTTTCTCCATACTCCTAAGCATACTGATGCACTACAAATATGTTACCAATGTCCATTTTTCTGTCTAAAGTCAAGGAGAACTATCCCTAATCCTAAATGGAATTATCCCCCAATGGATTTTCTCATGTATGTTACCAGGAAACATAGTTAAGGCAGGGCTCAAGAAGTTACCATCCAAGCAAACAGACTGATGTGCAATAAATCTGTTGGAAATATCAATTCTGCTCTCTGAATTCATACAGAATTAACACCAATCCTAAGAGGGTTTCTCTACCAAATGGGATTTTGCCATATATTTTACCAGGAAACATAAGAAAAAGTAAAGGTTCTCCTCACACATATGTGCTAGTTGTTCTTGACACTAGGGGGTGGTGCACATCTCCATTACAAAGCCAAAGAGCCAGCACTGTCTGAAGACGTCTCTTTGGTCATGTGGCCAGCATGACTAAATGCTGAAGGAGCATGGAATGCTGTTAGCTTCCCACCGAAGTGGTTCCTATTTTTCTATTTGCATTTTTACATATGTTTGAACTGCTCTAGGTTGGCAGAAGCTGGGACAAGTAACAGGAGATCACTCCTTTATGCAGTGCTAGGGATTTGAACCACTGAACTGCTGATCTTTCTGATCAACAAGCTCAGCATCTTAGCTACTGAGCCACCACGTCCCCTACCAGAAAACATAGGCAGGTTCAAAAATTCATTGACCTCCTGAGCATACCAATACATTAATGATATCCATTTTACTCTCTGAATTCACAGAGAACTAGTCCTAAGCCTATGTGCTTCTCTCCCTCCCATGCCCACCATGGGATTTTCCCATGTATTTAACTACAAAACTTGTTAAGGCAGGCTCAAAAAGTAAACAAAACAAAACACAAAACCCCAAGCATACCTCTGCACTATGAATTCTTTGGTGATTTCCATTTTGCTCTTTCAATTCATCAAGATCTAACTCTAAGAGGATTTATCCTCCAATGAGATTCTCCATTATATTTTACCAGGAAAAGTAGTTAAAGTTGGGCTCAAAAGGTTAGTGCCCTCCTAAACACAATGATGCAATATGAATCTGGGGGCAATGTCCTTTTTTTCCCCTGAATTCATGGAGACCTAACCACCAATAATTTTAAACCTTTGTTTTTCTTTTGTTAGAGCGAAAATATATCTGGTTTCCTAAACCATGTTATTGCAATATCTCTCTGAAATGAATATATGGATTGCCACAGAGAGATTTTTAGAGGGAGAAAAAAAAAGAAAAGATAAAGAAAAAAGTTTATTCCCAATATTAACGTTTAGTTTGATTTTTAGCCTACTAGGTGGAAAGGCACTGCTATTTTGTTTTTTCTGATAAACTATCTCCCAGCTCTTTGATTGTGTGTTTTGAAAGATGCATTTATCTCAATGTAGTTCTTTCAAGTCTCTTGAATGAAGAGCTGTTAGCCTGCTTTTCAAATGATAAGGATAGCAAATTGACCCTTTTGGGCAAAAAGGTATCTGGTCATTTTGTTATCAAGCTTTCCTTTGACTTGACTAATAAATTAAAATAAAGCATCACTATATAAAATACCTTTAGGAATTTCATATTGTGTCTCTTTGGAGAACAGTGTTTTTAAATGCTAGAATCGGTCATTTAGGGCTCTTCCAAAGCTGTCAAAAAAGGCAGATGTTTGTAGGTGTGAGTGGTGAGAAATATCATATTATTATTTTACATCGAGATATTGTCTGAAGTTCTTTTCATGACATTTTAGAACTGATCGATTGCCAACAGAATGGTTCTTGAAATAAGATGGAATGTATTGTTTTCAAAAAATGTACGGTGAAGGTATGCAAACAAATCTACCTAGCAATTACAGAGCTTTAGCACAACACATTTAGCACAATCTAAATCATAACAGACTGAGGTGGCTTCTTTTTTGTCTGTTTGTGTGCTTTTAAGTCAGGGCTGACTGCTGGCGATTGCCTGAACTAGTCCCTGCTGTTTTCTTGGTAGATTTTTTTCCCCGCAGAAGTGGCTTCCATTGCTTCTTTTCTAGAGCTGAGATATAGTGACTGACCCAAAGTTACCCAATTGGTTTTGGGATTAAAGCAGGACTAAAAGTCATGGTCTCCCAGTTTCTAGCCTGGTGCCTTAATCACTATACTGAACTGACTGTCTTAAGCTGGTCTATGAATCTTATAGATAAATAATAAATCTGTTGTTGAACATTAAAATTTTGAAATACATTTTCAATTTCACTTTATTTTCCACAATGTATTGAATACTATATTTGGCCAAATGTGATTAGACACACAAGGAATGTGTTTCCAATTTGTGCAAGCTTTCAGTTTGCATGGAAAGCAACAGAATCATCATCATCATCCTAATAAGTGGGATAGTAAAGAAGATTATACGTAGGATTAACAATAATACTATAGCCATATTACATGAGTAAATATACATAGACTTACACAGCAGTATGAGTATCAGGTGGTCAGCAGAGTGAAGGCACAAGGGAAAAAATTTGTCCTCATGTCTAGTTGTTTTCACATGCTATTATAAACGTGTGGGTTGTTGTTGTGAGGGAATTGACACGCAGGAGCCATGTGCAAGACAGATCTTTATTATAACACAGGTGACAAACGATTCAAACGTTCCCTGCAACTGCCAGGGTATTTATACTAGCACTCAGACCAACTGTCAAAATGACCAACCAATCAGGTCGCAGCTCGTATTTGCATATTGAATATGCAACACTCCTTCCCCCCAGTTCTAAAGACCAAATGACCAGCCAATCACGTCGCAGCTGGTATTTGCATATTGACTCTCTCTCCTTCCCCCCAGTTCTGCTGTTTCAAGATGGTGGTGAGTCCTTCGTAGCTAAATTTTAGAACCAGGAAAAAAAAACAGGTCCTTTGGAATCTTTGCAGCAGGGAGGCTCTCGTTGTGTTGTAGCTCTCGTTGGTTCGAGAAGCAAGCGGTGGCCTTTGCAGCGGAAGGAGGCTCATGGTGTAGAGGACAGTCTGGTGTATGTTGTGAGTGTGCTAGTGTTGGAGAGGCTTTAGACAGGCTGAGAGAGCGTAGCCGGTGGTGCTAGGTGGCAGCTTGGAGAACGAGGCTGTTGTTGAACGCAGCGGTTGGAACGAGGCGGTTGGAGTGCCGTAGGAACAGCTGGTGGCAGGCATGCCGTAGGAACAGCTGGTGGCAGGCAGGCAGGCAGGCACAGCTGGCGCAGTTTAGCCATCACGGTCCATAGCTCGTCCCTGAGTAGCGGCGGCGGCTCCAGTCGAGGTTAAGCATAGAAAGCCCGTCCCTCGGACGGATGGAGGCCGCGCCTGGAGCTTACTGAGGTTGGCTACAACCGGAGGCTGCTGTTGATGTCGCTTGCTGGCCATAGCGGCGGCCCTGACAGGCCCTCAATGTAGGAAAGAAAATTTTTTTTTTCCTGCGTTCACGTTGGCTGATGTTGTTAGGCTCTGCGGGAATCGCATATCAATCCCACCTTCGTCGCCAGTATTATAAACGTGTGGGTTGTTGTTGTGAGGGAATTGACACGCAGGAGCCATGTGCAAGACAGATCTTTATTATAACACAGGTGACAAACGATTCAAACGTTCCCTGCAACTGCCAGGGTATTTATACTAGCACTCAGACCAACTGTCAAAACGACCAACCAATCAGGTCGCAGCTGGTATTTGCATATTGAATATGCAACACATGCAATGCCAATAGCGCTGACCTGAGAGGACGAGTTGAAACAGTTTATCTGAAGGATGTGAGGGATCTGAGGGATCTGTATCTGAGGAATGTGAAGGATCTCAGCCCTCCTTCTGACCCACGCAATACACAGGTCTTCTATGGAAGGCAATCTGGGTATAATAATTCTTTCTGCAGTCTTAACTATCTATTGGAGTCTGTACCGGTCCTATTTGGTTGCTGTAACAAACCAGTTATAGAAGTACAAATGATAGACTCACTAATTCCTCTGTAAAACTGTATCAGCAGCTCTTGGGGCAGTCTGAACTTCCTGAGTTGACAAGGAATAACATTCTTTGTTGTGCCTTTTTAGTGATAGTTCTAATGTTAGATATTCATGTTAAGTTCTGAGAGATTATAGAACCCCAAAACATGAAGGACTCTATTGCTGATACTGTGAATATAGTAAGAAGTGGTAGAATAGAAGGGATGCTTTTAAAGTCCACTCTCATCTCTCCAGTTTTAAGCATGTTTAGCTCTGGATTGTTCCGATTGCACCACGGAGCCTGGATTCAAAGAATTGAACCTCCTGCCTAGATGCAGAGTCATCACTGTTGCAAAAGAGCCCAATGACTGTTGTATCATGTGCAAACTTCAGTAATTTAATAGAGGGATCACTAGCGATGCAGTCATTGGTATATAGAGAGAAGAGCAATGGAGGAAGCTCATAGCCCTAAGGGGAGCCTGTACTAATTGGGTACTAGATATAATTTTACCTAGCTTCACCTGTTGTTTCCTATTTATCAAGAAGCTAATAATCCATCTATAAGTATGGATAGTCACAGTGAGTTGAATCAGTTTAGAATGAAAAAAATTCTGGAATGATGGTATTGAATGTTGAGCTGAAGCCTACAGGAAAGTCCTTGCATAGGTCCCCAGGGACCCAAGATATTAAAAAATGTAGTGCAGTGCCATATTGACAGCATCATCTGCTGACCTATTTGCTCAGTAGGCAAATTGCAAGGATCTAGCAGCTGATCCATTATGATTTTCAGTGGGACAGCAGTAACCTCTCAAAGGTTTTCATAACTACATTCAGCTTCCTGATAGATGGTTTCTTAGGAACCAGGATGATATTAGAATGTTTGAAGCAAAAGGGACATAACCCATCTCCAGTGATTTATTAAATGTCCAAGTGAAGATGGGGGCCAGTTATTCAGCACAGGCTTTCAAACAAGGAGTTAATCCATCTGGGCCTGATGCTTTTCTGATCTTTTGATTATGAAATAGACCTTGCATGAAATAGACCTTGCATTCAGAGGTTATGTTATAGTGACTATGAGTTGAGATGACTCTTGAGAAAACTGATGAGATTTAGAAATAAATAAAATCTACTTTCAGGGTACACTTTTTCTGAATGAACTTTAACTCCCTTTAATTCTTAATAATGATCATAGAAGCTAGAGATATCTATAAGCTAAGCCTCACAGCTAACAGGTTGCAGGTTGGACAACTCAGTTTTATGGAAGTAATGGAAATTGGCTGCATAGAAATTCTGGCCATGCGTTCTGAGTCGATTTACTTCATTCAGACTAATGTAGATCATCAGTTGACCAGCACTCAATTCACTTTTCCTGTCTTTTTTTTAACCCAGTAAAACCCAGTTATAGTTCATTTCAAAGACTGGCTTAGTGGCAATGCAATACATGTCTAGACAAAAGCAAATCCCACCACATTCACTGGGGCTTCCTTTCAGAAAAGGTTTATAAAGGTTTAAATACCATCTTAGAATGCACAGATTTTATATTAGCTAAGAGCCTACAGTATGTATGAAGATCCTATTAACATGGCTTAATTTGCTTACCTCATTAAGATGGCTCAGAATCAGGCTCCCCCCACCCCCAAATTACACTAAATTCTGGAACAAATACAGCATCCATAAATCAGTTCTGAGACTAAAGAAACTAATTAGTGCTTTAAATTCTGCTGTGCTGCATTCCTAAAGATTGGTGAAATATGTTGAATTGTTTTTAATTCTGAAGCGTGTCCAATACATTTATGCATCTCCAATGTATTGCCTGTAATTTGTACCATCCATGTTGGAGTCTGGATACTTAGGTTAAGGTAAAAATGAGACTTGTAATGTTTTAGGAAGGCCAAGCAAATATCACTCCTGATCTAGAATGAAGAGTA
Organism: Thamnophis elegans; assembly: GCF_009769535.1. Taxonomy (NCBI): domain Eukaryota; kingdom Metazoa; phylum Chordata; class Lepidosauria; order Squamata; family Natricidae; genus Thamnophis; species Thamnophis elegans. Next base: position 129,305,101 of record NC_045542.1, on the reverse strand, counting down.
TAGGTAGTCCTTGATTTACAACTATTCATTTAGTGACTGTTTAAAATTACAACAGCACTGAAAATGACTTATGGCTATTTTTCAGACTGACGGGTGTTGCAGCATCCTTGTGGTCATGTGGCAATTTATTTGAACACTTGGCAATTTATATGTACCGTATATACTCGAGTATAGGACGACCCGAATATAAGCCGAGGCACCTAATTTTACCACAAAAAACTGGAAAAGTTATTGACTCGAGTATAAGCCTAGGGTGGGAAATGCAGCAGCTACCGGTAAATTTCAAAAATAAAAATAGATACCAATAATGTTTTTGAATATTTATTTCAAAGAAAAACAGTAAACTAATGGTGTATTCAATGAAATACTTCACTCACCTCATGATGCTGATGTCCCGCTGTGATGATGATGTCCCGTGCAGCCGCGGGAGCGATGTCCCGCCTCCTATGACACACGGCACAGTGATTCCTATCATTGGATCACTGTACCAGAGGAGGTGGGACATCGCTATGTGGCTGCTTGCCATAACAAGGAGGAGGTGGGACATCGTTGCAGAGCGGCAGGAGGGGGAGGAAGGGGAATCGTAAGACAGCCCTGCATTACATTAGAACGTGAGGAGGGGGGATGGTGCGGTGCGCGCTGCGCGGCAAACTGACACAGATGGAGGGGAAACTCACAGGGGCACTGGGCCATTCATGAGTGTGGCCCCGCCCCTTTTTCTCCTCCATTTCGGGCAAATTTTTCACTGACTCGAGTATAAGCCGAGGCGGCTTTTTTCAGCCCAAAAAGTGGGCTGAAAAACTAGGCTTATACTCGAGTATATACAGTATTGTATTTATGAGGGTTGCAGTGTCTCGGAGACATCTGATCAGTTTTTGTGATCTTCTGATGGCAAAGTCAATGGGGAAGCCACATTCACTTAACAATCCTGTTCCTAACTTAACAACTGTGGCAAGATAGGTAATAAAATATATCAAATTTAACAACTGAGTTGCTTGGCAACAGAAATTTTGGGCTCAAGCGTGGTCATAAGTTGAAGAGTACCTGTACATTCAAGAATTATCTGGGTAGACACAGGGCTCTGAGTCATGGACTTTGTCTTTAATAGGCTGAGGAGAAAGCAAAGTTGAAAAAATTGGGGAGGAGGGAAGGTGTTATTTAACAAGTATCCAAGTCCTGAACTGAGTTGGCTAGCTTTTTTTTCCTCATCTTATTCTTCTATGCAAAATAATGTGTTCCATTCTGACCAGCAGGTTTCAGTTAATTCAAATATGAGCATATTACAATTGTACTCTCTTCATAATGGTAATATTCTATTTTCTGTTCTCAGGAAAAGATGTCATTCTTTCACAATATCTTCATCCATCAGAATAGGTAGTATGACATTGATCTCCGTCCCATTTTTCATGACGTCTCAGCTTTCTGACAATTTGATTCAGTAATGATCTGGAATTGAATGCCTCCTCTCCATTTTGGCACGACTTCTTATCTGAATCACGTTTTCAAATAAATGGTTCACCCTGGCTTGATTTTGTTTTCTTTTTGTTATGTTGATCAATAGACACACATGTTCATCAAGGTCACTTTTTATTCAAATGTGGATGCTTATAGGTTTGGGGAAATTTTGTGTGTCCTTCTATAGCAGTGCTGTCAAACTCGCAGCCTGTGGGCTGGGTGCATCACACATGCCTGGTTTAGCAAAGGGGGAAGAAGTCCCGATATGTCATGTGATGCCGCCATGACGATGTGAGTTTGACACTCCTGTTCTACAACTTATCCATTTTGGTAGTTCAAGTATGATAGCAAAACTGTGTGCTGCATTTTTAAAAGGGGATAGGGAAAGAACAAAATTAAATTTGAAATAATTGAGTGTAAACAATTGTTGTTAATATGATTACTCCACAGAAATGTAATAACTTTATATTGTATTAAAAATACATTGAATTTTTTGAAAACCTCTAGAAACCACACCCTTGTTCCATAATATGTAAAAAAAAAAACACTGACTCCATTTCACATACCTAATATCTAAACTACATCTAATATTACCATGAACAGATACTGAAGGCTCAAGAAATTAACCCAAGCTCAGCATACATGCTGTGAGACTTTTGTATTCCATATTGTAAAAGGAAAATGTTTTAGTTTTTAAACACTTCTCTGCTATGTTTTGAAAGGCAACACAACTTCATATATCCATATTTTCTTGCTTTTCTTTAAAGAGAAATAAAATGACTCTACCCAAATGTTGCTTCTTTGAATAACCTTTTTGAAAATGCCAAAATGGTTTATAAGACGTCATGACATTTCTTATCTGTGTTTTATGATACCAATTGATTGTCAGAGTAATAGACAGACTGACCAAAATATATAATTCCCCGGAATGGGAATCTTCTTCCTTTGATTACATCATGGCTGCAATACTTTACTTTAGGTAAGTAATTCATCATATTCACTGAGTGGGTGTCAAAAAATAATAGCTTGAGGGAAATCACAGAAGTGCACTCATAAACATCTCCATAGCAAGGTTGAAGCCTCAGGAAATCTTTTTTGCCAGTCAAATAAGATTAGCATATGGAGGGGAGTCTCAACTAACACATGCCTATGGACACTCTGTGGCTTTTGCCATCTTTTCCATTTTTGAACACTGAGAATTATTGTACCCAGATTATAGGCTGAGCTATAATCTAGACACAATACAGCATTACTTCCGGGGTGGGGGTGGGCAGAATCAGAGTGTTTTAAAACTCTAAAGGTAGACAGGATTTTAAAATTGTTCTTTTTGTCTTCAGAACAAGATGACAGTTTTACTGGAGCTCATGGTGAAAGCTGCTGCAGTTTGCAAAAGGGATTGGAGAAACTGAGACTTTGAGCAATTAGCATCAGGGTATAAATTCATTGTCATCCGTGTGTGAAGTTCTGAAATCTCTGCCAGAGGCATCTTGCAATCCATCCAGCCTCATTCTGGGATTATTGCAAACATCCAAATGTAAACAGCTTTTGCTTAGAGCTTTCCTAAGCAGATTTCTGGTTTTGGAGTAATCTGGTAATAAGGTGGTAACGAATCTGGATTGATTGGTTTAGGTCTAAAATTCTGCTTTGATTGCTAATCTTCACTTATGGTGCCAATACTGGCTTTAAGGCATGTGGTGAAGTTTGCTTTGCGGGATGGCTGCAGCCTTTCCGACTTGATGCATTGACTTAATTCGGTTCTGCCTGAGTTCTATTTCTTGGTTGACCACACAATGACTTTTATAGCGTACTCAATCTGCCCTGCCGTTCCAATTACTATACTTAATTGCCATTTAAGCTAAAGCTACTGCAAAAGACCTGGCATGTTAATGTTCTCTTTTGGAGAGTAATTACTGCTGGAGAGCAAAAGTGTACCTGATCATGGATCAGTGATAGAAAAAGTATGTTTTGGTGTGGCAACACAAACTCCCAAACTTCTACGTGGATTTTTTTTTCAAGACATGGTCCCACTGATGAGAAAGAAAGAAAGAAAGAAAGAAAGAAAGAAAGAAAGAAAGAAAGAAAAAAGTCAGAGGAAGAAAGAAAGAAAGGAAGGAAGATAAATGGAAAGAAGGATAGATGTATGGAAAGAAGGAAGGAAGGAAAGGAAGGGAAATGGAAAGAAGGAAGGAATAAAGAGGAAGGAAGGAAGATAAATGGAAGTAAGGAAGAATAGATGGATGGAAAGAAGGAAGGAAAGGAAGGGAAATGGGAGGAAGGAAGGAAAGAAGGAAGGAAGATAAATAGAAGGAAGGAAGGCTAGATGGATGGAAAGAAGGAAAGAAGGAAGGAAAGGAAGGGAAATAGAAGGAAGGAAGAAAGAAAGAAAGAAAGAAAGAAGGAAAGAAAGAAACCTTAGTTTAGCAGAAAATTTTATTGGAAAATGGCTTTACAAAAACTGGAAATGGGGCAGTGGAGTGTGGAAGAGATTTTACTGAAAAATGTATTGCTGGAGGGTTTTTTAGCCCATGGTTTAATATGATACTTAACAAAAAGCTGTTAAAACAATTGGAAAGAAAATATGCTTATAACACTTTGATGGGATTCAGACTCATGATGCTGAGATTTCAGGATCCTATATTTCATATCTATTATTAAAAGTTATGAATGGGATCTTCAAAACATGGTTGCAGTTTATTCTCATGTGCTAAGAAAAGTTGCTCCATTTCAGCCCTGAAGAGATCTGAGAACAAGAAGTTGTAGGGCTACTCAATATTGAAGTCTCTTAATTGTGTGTGTGGAGGGGGGGAATGAGCTTCAGGAAGGCAAATGTAATTTGAAAAGCAGGAATGAGCAGCTGATAAAAGATACCATCCATTAAGTTTTGCAGCCTAATATATTGCAAGTTTAAAGTATGAGCATTTGAGGAAGTTTATTAAGGGAAGGGATGTCAAAGAAATCAAGATGACAACCTTGGTAGAAGTCTTGCTTCTTCTTAAACACATTTGCTCTCTCCCTCCATGGTTGATAGATAGATTGATTGATTCAGTTTGTATGCCGCCCTATTCTTGAGAGACTCAGGGCAGCTAACAATCAAAGAGGGAAGGGGGATACAAAATAGAAAATAAAAAAACAAACACATAGTAAAAACAACAACAGTAGTCCCTTAAGTGGGGCTAAGAGATTCAGAAGCCCCAGGCCTGCTGGAACAGCCAGGTCTTAATGGCTTTGCGGAAAGCTGGAAGGGTGGTGAGGGTCCGGATCTCAATGGGGAGATCGTTCCAGAGGGCCGGAGCAGCCACAGAGAAGGCCCTCCCCCGGGGAGTTGCCAGTCTACACTGGCCGGCAGATGGAATTCGGAGGAGGCCTAGTCTGTGGGATCTAATAGGTCTATGGGAGGTAATTGGCAGGAGGTGGTCTCTCAGGGGTCCATAAGTACTAGGCAGTAGCCAATACAGGGAGAAGAAGATACATGGAGCTACACCATTTGGTTCCTCACTGTATAACCTCATTTGGTGACACTCTTATATTTCTGGATCTCGAAGAATGATTTAGTGCAATATGAACATGAATTTCATGTAGCTTATTATGATATGACAACTGAGCTTTCAAGGGTTTTTCAACAAAACCTAATTTAAAAATCTTGGTTTCATCCTCAAGGTAGCCCTCAATTTCCAACCATTCATTTAACAACCATTTGATGTTACAATGGCATTGAAAAAAACCCCCTGAGTTTGCAACCAGTCCTCACACTTATGATAATCGCAGCATGCCCACAACAATATGATCAAAAGACCTGGTCGAAGATCTGGTTCTGTCAGAGGGCCTGGAGAACCCAGAGCGGGATGGAGCCCATTAAATGGTTTTGTGTGATGTGTTGTTGCCGGGGTGGGGTGGGGTGGGGTGGGGTGGGCTAGTATATTATTTTATTAATGTATTATTTGATTATGTTCTTCTAGTCATTTTCTTTTTTTCATGTATGATGTTTTATGCCTGCTTGAGTCACCATGTGTGAAGAGGCAGCAAAATAAAACTTCTAAATCAGGGGTGTCAAACTCAATTCCATTGAGGGCCGCATCAGGGTTGTACTTGACCTTGGGAGGCCAGGTTGGTCATGGCCAGGATGGCTGTGGCCAGCTTGACATCACTCATGTTGGGGGCTCCTGTGTGAAAACGGGCTCCCGAACTCCATTTTTGGCTGCGATGGCCTCCTGAAACCCTTTGCCAGTGAAAATGGAGCTCAGGAGGGCCACATGCAGCCCTCCTGAACTCTGTTTTCACGGCAGAGGCAGTGTGAGCCAGTTCTTTTTTGTTTTCAGAATGGCCCCATGAGCCGGATCTAAGCACCCCGGGGCCCGGGGCCTGGAGTTTGACACTTGAGTTTATTTATGTTCTGAATGAATGAATGAATGAATGAATGAATGAATGAATATGTGAGTGCTTGGCAACCCATGTGTATTTACAGCAGTTGCAGCTTTCTCGGATCATGTGATTGCCACATGTGACTTTTAGCTTCTGACATGTAAAGTCAATGGAGGAAGCTGGATTCACTGTATGTTTGTGTTATTCACCTAACAACTGCAGTGATTCACTTCCTACCTGTGGCGAAAAGAGGTCATAAAATAGGCATGACTCACTTAACAACTTTTGCTTAGCCACAGAAATTTTTCCTTCCATTTGTGGTTGTAAGTCAAGGGCACTGAAGCACTGTGCAGTATGTGTAGTCAGCCACTTTCTGGAGGAAATGACACTTAAAATCATGATTTTATTAGAAATGTTAAATCTCAGTATGTAATATCATGTACATTCTACGATGCCCTTTTTCTGAAGAGAATCACATGGGTGAAAACAGTCTGACTCCTGTATTTTAACAATAAAAAAAGATTGACAGAATCTAAATGTTATTGTTAAACTATGATAATTTAAGGGCATTGATAGGAAAGTGTATCAACCAGAGAGGCATAGATACCCTGGATGCATTATTGGCTGCTTGTCATTTTTTGAAATGACAGATGAAAGAGGGGGAAAAAATCCTTCCATAATTCAGAATTTATTTATGAATTTCAAATAATGAGCCAGTATTCAATTCTTCATCAGTTTATCACACATTTAAATGGATAAATGAAAACATTATACATATTCATGTAGAAATGTTCTCTGTCAAATCAGAGGTTGTCAAATAAGCATTAATCAATGCGCTGAAACTAACTGGTGTTCTTTATAATTTTGATTTGCTTTGACTTTTTTTAGGGTGGTTTAAGTAGAATTGGCTTTCTAATCACCTGCATAATGTATTTGCTCTGTGCTAAAAACAGAAGGGAATGATTTAAAGCGGGATCATATGAGTTGCCTCTTCAAGGGAAGGAAATCTCTGAACAATCAGGCTGAATAAAAACAGAAGGGAATGATTTAAAGCGGGATCATATGAGTTGCCTCTTCAAGGGAAGGAAATCTCTGAACAATCAGGCTGAATAGCTTGTGATCAAATGCTGCTCTTCTGCTTGATCAGGTTCTAGTTTCAGATCATGCCTACCACATACACAGACACACACACACACACCCATATATCATTATCATCATTGTAGCCATTGTCTATCCACTGCAGGATGAAGCCCCCTTCTGCATGTTTCCAAACATTATGGTCCTGAACTTCCTTTTGCTACAATAGTTGCTGATGTCGTCAATCCATCTTGTTGTAGGTCTCTTTCGTGAATGCTTTTTATCAAGTGGGATCCATTCTATGACTGCCTTGGTCCACCTGCCATCAGTTCTTCTTGCTATGTGACCAGCCAATTTCCATTTCCAAATAGATATAAATATAGATATAGACATAGATGATATAGAGATAGACAGACAGACAGACAAGGATACAAACACACACACCCACACACAATTTTATTTTATTTTATCTTTTTTATTTATTTTTAAAATTTATATGCTAATCATCTCACTTTCAACTCTGGGGGCTTTGTTGCTGTTGTTGTTAGTTCTGAAGTTGTGTCTGACCCATCACAACCCCATGGACAATGTTCCTCCAGGCCTTCCAGTCCTCTACCATTCTCTGGAGTCCATTTAAGCTCATGCCTATTGCTTCAGTGACTTCATCCAGCCACCCCATTCTCTGTTGTCCCCTTCTTCTTTTGCCCTCAATCTTTCCCAGCATTAGGCTCTTCTCCAGTGAGTCCTTCCTTCTCATTAGGTGGCCAAAGAGTTTCATCTTCAGAATCTGGATTTCTAAAGAGCAGTCAGGATTGATCTCCTCTAGGACTGACTGGTTTGATCACTTTTCAGTCTAAAGGACTCACAGGAGTCTTCCCCAGCACCATAGTTAAAAGGCCTCAATTCTTTGGTGCTCAGCCTTTCTTATGATCCAGCTTGCACAGACATACATTGCAACTGGGAAAACCATAGCCTTGACTACACACACTTTTGTTGGCAGGGTAATTGGAGGCCTTACAACATCATTAAAACAGAAATAGAAATACAAAAAAACCTAGTTAAGCTAGGAAGCAATATGTACCTGGGATGGATGTAGGATTGTCTTCTCGCCATCTTGAGAGTGAACTGCTTCTGTTGAAGCCCAATCAGCAAAGCCAGGTTTTAAGGCCTTTCTGGAAGACCAAGAGAGGCAGAGAGGCCAAAAAGAGGCAGATCTCATGTCAGGTGGCACAATTTTTTTTGGTATTTTTTGGTATTTATTATACATTTATAGGCCGCCCTTTTCCCTGAGGGGACTCAGGGCGGCTTACAGTAAAAGGGGAAAGGGAGTGTAGGACAAATACAAAAAGAAGTGTGAACGAGAATAAATTAAACAGTAAAACTCAACATTCACTCGACATTCGGGAGGGGCGAAAGTAAAACTTATCCCCAGGCCTGACGGGCTAGCCAGATCTTGAGGGCTGTGCGGAAGGCCTGGACGGTGGTGAGGGTACGAATCTCCACGGGGAGATTGTTCCATAGCGTCGGAGCCGCAACAGAGAAGGCTCTCCTCCGAATAGTCGCCAGTCGGCACTGACTGGCGGATGGAATACGGAGGAGGCCAGCTCTATGCGATCTGATGGGACGCAGGGAGGTAATTGGCAGAAGGCGGTCTCTCAAATAGCCAGACCCACTACCATGGAGCGCTTTATGGGTGGTGAGTAGGACCTTGAAGTGCACCCGGAGATCGACAGGTAGCCAGCGCAGCTCACGGAAGATCGGTGTTATGTGGGCGAACCATGGTGCGCCCACGATCACTCGCGCGGCCGCATTCTGGACTAGCTGAAGTCTCCGGGTGCTCTTCAAGGGCAGCCCCATGTAGAGCACGTTGCAGTGTTCCAGAGGATGGGAGCCACAGCAGAGAAGGCTCTTCTCCTGGATCTCACCAGCCAAAGTTCCTTAACTGATGTGGTCCACCACATGCCCATTTTTCTAAAGCAATTGTGTTATGTACATATGTCACAGTGTCATGTACGTAAACAGTGGCAGGCTTTCGGTCACATGGTCATGAAACCATCTTCTTATTTTTTTTGGGGGGGGGGCTCCCCTGTGGATGTCTCTACCTTTCTTATGCCATTTCACCCAGAGTGATTTCCTTCCATTTTTCAAACTACTTTTTTTGAACAGAAAACTAAAATGCTAAGACCAGAGAAAGATTACCTAGATCAATTAAGATTATGTTGAGACAGCAATGAGCTTAAATGTTTGTAAACCCAATAAAGACAGATCAATTTGAAAAACAATACAGTCCACATTGTCCAGGGAGGCAACTACTGTGTTATTGAATTAGGCAAGCTCACAAGGGAATATTTACAGCAGCCCTAGCCACAAGAAACCTGTGCACCCCCTGGCTTAAATAGCAATGCATTTCTTGCAAAGTGCTGCTTAAAGAACAGTTCCTTTTGCTGTTCACAGCCAATCTTCCCCTAACACTCCCCAAGAGCAATGAGGGAAAAGGGAAAGAAAATGTTACCAAGGAGAATGTGGCACAGAAGCAAAATCACAAATTGTAGCCAGCATTAAAACTTAATGTGTGGCTTGGTTCTTGCTTTGGAAGTCGGAAATTCTGGAAGGGGAAATAGAGAACAAGCAAAGGCTGAGCCATGGAAATAATTAAAGTAACAGCAGAAGAACAGCTTTGGCTTATGGTCATCTTAAGTACTCCAGAGACTTGAACCAGCAGTGTACGTGGCATGAGTTTGCATTCACTCAGTGCAAGAGTACAAAGCTACACTTGGCAGCAGAATACAGATGGGCAGCCTAATTCCAAATGCTATTCCTTTAAAACTTGCAATGGCTGTTATAAATAAGCCATTGGAGGGTCAGGGCACTAGCTTTAACTATAATGCTATGCTGTTCGATACAGCCTCAGAATACTAACATAAAGATATTGTTAGTTCTGTATATCAATAGTATCTGTGATAATCACTATCTGGACACAGGGTCAATGCTGACACCATAAGAATAGTACCTCAGGAGCAAATTGCAAAGTTATTTATATTTCTAAAGCTTTTTTAATGCCTCCTAAATTAATACCCTCAATAGGACCACCATCCTATTGTGGTGGTCTTCAGAGCATTTATTTCTGAAATCCTGCTTTTCATAGAGCTGTTAATTATTCCCAGAAATATAAAAGCTGCTAGGAGTTGGAGTGGGAGAAGAAAAAGTCTCCTTTAAAGAAGATGATTGTCATGCCATTGACAATCTTGTCACAAAAAGTGTTGGCAAAAGTTCTGCTTCATCTGTCTATCCTAGACAAATGAACACCAATACATAAAATGGATTTATTATATTTGGCTTTACAACTTAATTTGAGTCAAAGTCTCTTCCTCAAACCTAGCTGAGATGGGAGAAGGAGGAGCCACGCCACAATGTTACAATGTGCAGTCTCGATACTCTAAGACCACTGTTGATACTTTTGCCGCTGGGGGGGGGGGGTCCATTGAGACCTAAACCATCCCGTAGAAATGGTGATCAGGAAGACAAAGCCTTGCTGGTCTCAGGGATATCGCAAAATCCCTGATAGACCCAAGGGAAGTACTTCAAGCCCGCGGTAAACAGGCAGCCCCTAGGCTTATGAAATCGGGACATTCCAGAAGGAAAGAAGTGAAAAGAGAAAGTGAGTCCATCTGGTGAGGTATCTTTTCTATTTTGCTAAAGACTGCCCAAAGAACTATTTCTTTAAAGCCAAATTAGATCTTAAACAAAAGAACTGAGTGGCGAAAATAATCCTAATGGGATCGCTGTGGAAAGTTTTTTTTCCTTCCTTCCTGCAACTCGGAAGTTTTTTTGAAACAACATATCTCTCTTCTTACTTGACTTCACTAACTTTGCAGCTGAAGGGTTTGCAACTTGTTTACAGAAACTGATAAAAAACCAAGAGCACGAACTGTTTTTACAGGTGCCTCTGAGAATTATTTTGGCAGGGAAAGAAAGAAAGAAAGAAAGAAAGAAAGAAAGAAAGAAAGAAAGAAAGAAAGAAAGAAAGAAAGAAAGAAAAGGGGGGACCAGAATCCTTCCCCTTTGAAGAGTATAAAAGAACTTGTGTTCAAGTCAATTTAAAATAAAAGTAAGAGAGGCCTGGAAGACGAGAGTCGCAGTCATTATTAGTTTTTTTTTCCTTTTTCTTTCTCTCTTCTGTTTTGGAAACATGGGTCAATACTTAGATGAGGAAATCTTAAAATTCCAAAATATCTTGGCTGGAATTCAAAATCTATTGGAAGGATATGGGAGAATTGAGAAGAAGTTGGTAAGACTAGTCTTCCCTACAGCAAAAGATGATGGGGTTGGAGCCCCAAAAATTAAAGGGGAGAATGAAGATATAGAAGATAAAGATAAGACAATAGATGAATTTATTAATGGAGCAAATGTGGGTGAAAATGGAAAGAAGGGGATATGGGAAAGGGAATTCGACGAATTGGAGCTTTACCCCAGATTCCAGGACACAGAAGAGAAAAAAATACTAATAATGATAGACATAAGAAGAGAATTTTTTTCAGAAGCAAGATTGACAAGTTAACTTTAGTAGCAACTGGTGGGCAAGAAGATTATCTGAGAGACCCTTCAAGCAACAAAGTGCGGAGAGAAGCCTATAAAAACCTTATAAAGGAGATAAAAAGAAGACTGACACCACAAATGGCAAGAGAGATAAGACTGTTTTATTACTGGAAAGATACAGGTTGATAATGAAAGTTGGTAATAAAAAATAGTTTTTTTATTATTGGTGATTAATAAGTAGGAATTTTGCAACTCCTAGATTGTTTTAGATTGTTATTAAATGTTTACTTGCTAACAATTAATTAACTATAAATAATAATAATAAAATGATAATGGACACAGCGTAATGATATATACATGTATTAACAATTTAGTAAAAGAAATTTGGATATAAATTGTAAATTGTGACTTGGGAAAAAGACCTATAAATTTTATTAACAAATTTTCATTTAGATCTTGTTATAAAGGTGTAAGGGTTTTATTTTTTGGTGGGGGCCCTGATGAGAGAAGATGGGGCATAAATAGTTAACAATTTTTAGCCAATTATAATAACAAGGAAATGTTAATGGACATTGTATGTATGTATGTATGTATGTATGTATGTATGTATGTATGCATGCATGCATGCATGCATGCATGCTATGGTATTGGCTAAAATAACTTGGATATAAATTTTAGTCAGCAAGTTGGAAAAAAAAGGGGGGGGAGGCTTAGAAACTTTATTAATTGACTTTTGCTTAAAGGATGCTATAAAGGTGTAGTGTTATTAGAGGATTTTTTGAAATAGCTAATGAATGCCATTATGTGGTTGTGTCTTTAAGTATGAATGATTTGAGGTAAAAGCATGTTCAAATAATTGTAGTCAAATGAGAATTGTGGTACATTGATAGTAAGTTATACAAAGATTTTTGCCTTAAAGTGTATAATCTAATATGAACTGTAAGTAATGGCTGTGGAAGAAATGCACAAAAGTTATCTGTAACAATTGACACGCTTTCTACAAGATGTAATGAAGGATGATTCTTTTTTTTGTTTTTGTTCAATTAAAAATTAAAAAAAATAGAAAAAAAGCCTAGCTGAGATGACAAGAGAAGCATGAAGCATTTTAAATCAAAACAAAGCAGTGCTTAAAAAGTGGTGATTAAAGCAAATAGGAGGATTAAAACAAATAAATTTGCTCATTTGTGTGGCAGACTGTGGCAGCCTATATAATTATGAAATAAATTTCTTAAATAGAATCAAGTCTAAATGATGTTGGGTGCATGCAAAATTTCTCATTTCAGAGACCCACAAAGCATTTCTCCTATGCAACAATTTCAGCCATATAAAAATGGAAATCCTATACTCAATTACTATCGCTGATAATATATTCATAGAACTCTATGGCATTTTCTTTTAAGTAGGCAAGGCTAGGAGGAGACCATCAATGTCTTTTACTTTTCCTTGGACTGCCCAACCTTGCTTTACATTTCTCTTTGAGTTGGGGGCAAATGTAGACACCACATTATATTTCCTGGTAATTCCAAGTGAAAACTTACATTCCTGTTTTGTGTTTGATTTTTTAGCATCTTTGGATATCTTCAAGCATGAAATTCTCTGGATGGTTGAGGAGATTAAAAGTGGGAGATGTGTGCTATAGTAGTTCCCTCCTTTCTCCAGGACTGGTTCCAGTTAGTGTAGAAGGGAGAGGATAGATCCACTTCTTGGCTTTATGCTGTGTTAGATTTTATAGATTTATAGATTTTACTTTATTTGTATGCCGCCCTTTTCCCTTAGGGGACTCAGGGCGGCTCACAATCCAAGGGAGGGGAAGAACAGACAAGTTACAAAACATAACATGAAAATCATACACCGTTAAAAAGCACAACAGTCATACCATTCGAGTGGGGCTTTAATCTTTAGCCCCGGGCCTGTCGGAACAGCCAGGCCTTAAGGGCTATGCGGAAGGCCTGGAGGGTGGTGAGGGTACGAATCTCCATGGGGAGTTCGTTCCAAAGGGTCGGAGCAGCCACTGAGAAGGCCCTCCTCCGGGTAGTTGCCAGTCGACACTGGCCGGCTGATGGAATTCGGAGGAGGCCTAGTCTATGGGATTAGAGGGTTCTTCTCTCCTTCTGCTTCTATTGAACATCTTGATGAGGAGTATACTGATAATATCTAATTGTACGTCTCTGTTTCAAGTTGGCCAAGTGATACATGTCAGCCCTCAGGCTGCCATCCAGGGGTAACCTGTCCATAACCATGCCCTCTTGGCCATGCTTACATGCCACTAATGCTGCCACATTAGTATCCCTTAATGGTCAGAAATTGTAGAAGTCTGGATGTTGGAATTTTGGTTCAGTACTGGCAACATTGAGTGGCTGTGGACTTTGAGGCCTCTCTAAAGTGAGACTGTCAGGCGTGCAACCATATTCCTTTTGGATCTTTGGCCTGATACACTTTTTATTATTCTACTATGCCATTTTTATGTGGAAAAAATGGGAGGGGAGATAGTACAGAGTTAAATGCTATGTAGCCAAAATAACATTCCTTTCTAGAAAGCCAAGGTCATCCTCTGCACCTCTGCACCTGACTGGAACTGGATAGGTGGAACTGCTAGCATGGCAGTGGAAGATTGGACCATGAGATAGACCTGTGGGTGTGGGGGCAAGATCTTGAACTTTCAACTGGGTGGGAAAACTGGGAAGCCTTCAGATTTGGGTTTTCCCAGATGTGCCAACATGGCTCTCTTAATAAATTGGAACTTTGAGCAATACTTTGCCTTGGACTCTGATTTAATTTTGGAGGCTATTTGGAACCCTGATGGAGACTTTTCATCTTCAACTTTGAATTGGTTAAGCTCACTCAACTGAAATTGGTATATAATGTTGGGGTTGTCTTGAATTTACAGTCTCTGTTTGAACAGCAGGTGACTAAATCCATTGTACAAGTTCATCTTATGTACCAATTGTGCCTATTTATTAAAGGGTGGCCTTCCTTAAGATCAGTTACACCTTAATCACTTCCTGTTTAGATTACTGCAAATGGTCTATATAAGGCAAGATCTCTTTATTGACATGGTAGATTGGCATAGTTCAAATGCTGATATCCTTCCATAAGGCTTTAAAAGACTTGATTTTAGGGCTGGAACATTAGGTAAACTCAGTTGGCTTATTGTGTATCTGTTATTTGAGTTGCAACATGGAAGGAATGTTAGATCAGGAGTCCCCAACCTTTTGGATCTCAGGGACCACTAAATTCATAATTTTAAATCCCATGGACCATTAATATGGTCTGCCTAATGACTGGCTGGGTGGAAGTGACTAGATGGTCATGTGACTGGGTGAGCATGTCCAACTCAATATCACTCATGTTGAGGGGTGCCTTGCTGGCCTCTACTCTCCCCTCCCCTCCCAACCATTCTTCACCTGCCCGCCCGGACCCCAACAGGAAGCAGTTGTTGGAGCTAATCAGCCACCATGAGAAAGAGTTGGCAAAATAGTTAACTCAGTTTAAATTGAATCTGACTGAGAAAGAGGCTCAGCAGAAGCACCTGAGAACTATGAGCACAGGCTTTCCAAGCAGAGGGAAGGAGTGCAAGGCCAGGTACTGGCGCCTGGAGGCTCATTGGGCTGAGATGGTCAGCCAGGTCCAGGTCATGATACAGTCCAACTGGAACAAAGTCCTCTGACTCTTTGTCAATAGTGGCTTTTCCCTCCAGCCTTCGCCCAAAGCCCTGCACCAGAAGGCTGAAGAAGACAACAAGTCAGAGTTTCTGCCCCCTTCCGACCCACACAAATAGACCCTGAAGGAGGAGACTCCCTGCAGCAACACAAGCATTCATTGCAGGTATCCTGCCTAGGGGCCGTAGTTTGAGAACCCCTGATTTACTGCAATATTAAAAATGCAAACAATTTTTCTGCAGAACACCAAAATTTTCTCATGGACCACCAGGGGTCCACAGACCACCAGTTGGTGACCGCTGTTTAGGTTGTATTTAATTGTACAATTACAATCACAATTCTTAAATTATATATTAAAAGATAATTGGCTCATGTGAAATTTAATTCCTTGCATATGGATGGAAACTAGCATCCATATATAAAAGCAAGCAGATCAGCCCCTTTTCTATTGCATTAAACTAAGAGGTATCATGTTAAGATACAAAAATCCAGACAAACAACTAATTGGCAGTAAAGAAATACACAAAATGCACACATGTCATTTTTGATCTTTGAAGTTGAGATAGTAAAGCTTTGATTAAACTGGAAGAGCTTCTTTATGCAAGGAAGCTCCATCTGTTTATTTTGCCTTTCTACAGCACACCTACTATAAACATGCAAAATAGGTTGTTGAATTAGCATCTAATGTATTAAATACATTCATAAATTCTTGAAGACATTAAACTGTTGTATAAATTAGGATCGATTGTTATCTACAGACGACTATATATTTGTTACACTTGTAACTAAAACACCTCTGTTATATTAGCATGAAGCTATACTTTCAAATTTCCAGTCTAACTTTAGATTTTTTGTGAAGAAGTCCATGCTCTAAATTTATTACTTCTACTGAGCATTCTTTTTCATAATTTTATAACAAATCTTTTTTAAAACCATGAATTTCTTTAATGAGAAGTCAGTATATTATCTATATTACCCAGAAATATTGTACAGTGTGAAACTGTACAGTGTCTGCAAAGCATGTGATAATAACTCATACTAGCCTATTCCTGAGCAGAATCAATCAACACTTTTTGAACCAGACAATTAAAAAAAACCTGGGGAAATTGATCACTTTTTTAATGTGGTTAGCAGCTGTCTCGTTAAAAGAGACAATTGCATTATGTTACCATCCATCAATATTATTAAGAGGTGTGATAGCTTTAACCTACTGAGACACTTCCATAATTTTTTTACATGCATCCTTAGTGTATATCAGTGGACTGCATGCACTTCTTGGTTGGTGAGATTTCATTTTTTTATTTGATTGGGTTATTAATTGATTGATATTTTGCTTTTCCTGCAAGAGCTCATGGGGCTTTAAATTGGGATATTGCTTCTTTTTATCTTTACAAGAGAAACCCAGTGAGGTATCTTGGACTGAGAAAAGTCATTGGTGCAAAGAAACCCAATGAAGGTAGACTAAAAATCATAATCAACAATAACTATTATACTTTCCTGGCATATAGGGATGACAAAAAAATAGAAGAGTACAAACGTGATTGCACAATTGTATATGCATACGATGTTTATGTACATACAAAAGGGATAGGAATGCTGTTATCTTGGCTTCTTATACCCATCTCGCTCTAGGACAGGGGTGTCAAATTCCGGGTGGCAGATCTGGCCTATGAGGTGCTTAGATCTGGCCTGCGATGCTGCCCTGGAAACAGCAAAGGATCGGTTCGTAGTGCCTCTGCCAGTAAAAATGGAGTTTTCACTGGCAGAAGGTTGCAGTAAGCCATCACAGCCAAATATGGGACTTAGTAGACCGATTTCGCTGGCAGACTGCTTAATCTACCACAGGCATCCTTGACATGAGTAACATCAAATTGGCTACACCTACCCTGGTCACACCCCCTCTGTCCTCCCAGGTCAAACACAACCCTGATGTGGCCCTCAAATTCAGTTTGACAACCTTGCTCTAGGACCGTGATGGTGAACCTATGGCATGTGTGCCACAGGTGGCACACAGAGCCCTCTCTGCAGGCATGTGAGCCGTCACCCCAGCTCAGCTCCACCATGCATATGCGCATGCTTCCCACTGGCCATCTGATTTTCAGGTCTATGTTGTGCATGCAGGAGATGCACGCACATGAACAGGAGGGGGCAGGGGGAGTGAGGAGGATGGGGTACGACCCCCGCACCCCATTTGTGGTCCCAGGGGGCTTCAGGGAGGTCTTTTAGGTCCAAAACAGAGCACGTGCATGTGCGGGGGGAGCACAGGGGAGTGCGGAGGTCACGTGCGTGTGCGCAAGCACAAGCGCAGGGAGGCAGGATGCACAGAGTGTGTTACGCATGCATTGCATTATGGGTGTGGGCATGCACAAACGTGCTGTCACACGTGCACATGCTTTCAGCATGCAAGGACAAAAACGTTAGCCATCACTGTTCTAGAACATCTTTGCTGGAATATGGGCAACCAGAAGTTGGTTTACAGGAAACAGTTTATATTATTTTCAGATTTGTGACAGCAGAATGCTATGCTTTGGTGATATTTGTTATATTTTTTCAGTTATACAGGGTTGTAAAAAGATGATTTAAAGGGAATTGCTAACTAACTCTACTGTCCAAAATATGGAACATCTGTACCTTTGAGATTAACCAGGCCCCATCTTCTCAATTATCCAGGAAGAGCTGGCTTTTTTCCTAAATACTGTGATAAGATGAATTTGGAGCATGAAGACAGTTGAGGTTGTTGCATTCGAAGAAAAAGTTTGCAGCACCAGGTTTTGGCTCTTATTGTTTTATGGCATTTTGCTTTTGGACCACAATAAATGGCAAACATTGTAGATAAATTAATGAAATGAAAGCAAGGGGAAAATGGAGATGTTGCTGTTTGATGAAACTATGAAAAAGGAGGGAGATAATAATCTGAATGAAAATGGTGTGATCTTGTACAGAAGAAATGATGAATACCAGTAGTAATAGCACTTAGACATATACACTTCCTACTGCTTTATAGCCCTTTCTAAGCTGTTTACAGTGTCAGCATATTGCTCCCTCATTTTGCTAATCTCAGAAGGATGGAAGACTGAGTCAACCTTGAGCTCGTAAGGATCGAACTCCTGGCAGTGAGCAGAGTTAACCTGCAATACTGCTTTCTAACTAGTGCGCCACCATGACTCAGGGCAGGGAAATGAAAGTATAGATTTAAAGGTTAAAATCTATTGTCGGAAATATAAATTTGTGTTACTTAGGTTGTTAGAATATAAGATGTTAGTTATACTTGAGACATTACATTCAAGTGAAAGACAATAATGGAACAGCTGGAGCTGTGTTTTCAGAGTGGGGGGAGTACAACATTTTAAATCTGATTGCGGCACAATAGAGATGGATAATTTTGGCCCTGTCATTTTGAAGGTCTAAATACCCATTTCTCTGCTTAAGTTTGATTAAAGCTTTATCTGGACTGAGAGGCAATATTGCCAGGCATGAGAGGTCACAATATGCCGGATAAGAATCAATTCATTTCCTTAGGGAAGAGGAAAACTTCCTCAATAGAGTGTGGTGAACCAGAGAATAACCCAAAGGATTCATTTCAGGCAAAACCTGAAATGAGAAAGTCTCAGGCAGACCCCAAGGGAAATGGAACCAAACTCTCTCTAGCCAAACAAGGACATTTAAACTTGAGCAAGGAGACAAACTATGGCTTTCAGAAACATAGACTGAACAGCTTTTATAAAGTCAGGGCATCATTATAAACACAATGTTGTGCTCTGTGGGATACTAGACTGTTGAGTGTGAAATTGTTTATCAGAATTCTGCCTGAGGTACAGGAGATGGGAATGTGAAAAACTTGGGACATGCAGGTGGTTTTGTGAAGGTGTAGCTTAGATTTATCTTCAGGAAGATATGTGGAAATGTATAAATCTAAGAAGGAAATCTATTGATCTGAAGGTTGGTTGGTGAATGTCATAAAAGTGGTATATGGCAAAAGTAAAACAAGTGAGGGAATCAATAGAATGCTTATGGAATGGTTCAATCTTGAGCAGGGACTAAGAAAATAATGTGTGATGTCTCCTTGTTTTGTTAAGTATTTGTGGGAAAAAAAGGTAAGATATATGGGCAGCGACATTGTAAATTTGTTGGTTAGAGATGTGAATTATAAATGAACTTTAGTATGTAGATGATACTATACTGCTGGCTAAGAACCCAAAGAGCTTCCAACAAACTTTATATAGATCACACAATTAAAGAAGTATTTCAAAGACCGAGATACTTCTATTTCCTAAGAAATACAGACTGAACAATTTCAAGTTACACATCTATTGCAAAATAAAGAATGGATGAATATATATGTTAAGACAGAATAAAGTAGGATCCTGAAGATGAAACTCAAATACTTTGACCACCTAATGGGAAGGGAGGACTTACTGGAGAAGAGCCTAATGCTGGGAAAGATGGAGGGCAAAAGAAGAAGGGAACGGCAGAGAATGAAGTGACTGGATGGAGTAACCAAAGCAGTGGGCATAAGTTTAAATGGACTCCAGAGGATGATAGATGACAGGAAGGCCTGGAGAAATGTTGTCCATGGGGTCGCGATGGGTGGGACACAACTTCACAACTAACAACAACAAGGAATTTTTAATAACATTGGGAAAATGACATGAGGATTTGCAAATGTTGGTAGAAATGTAAAATGAATCACACATTGTTAGTTAAAGATACAAATTATAAATGAATCAAATAAAATAATACTACATTGACGGCTAAGAACCTAAAGAACTTCTAATAAACATATATATATATATATATATATATATATATATATATATATATATATGTATGTATGTATGTATGTATGTATGTATGTATGTATGTATGTATGTATGTATTTGAACTGATAAATAAATAAAGGGAGACTAGTATAGATCTATTTCAAGCTATTTTGCTCTCATCAGCTAGCCATACCCTTACTGGGATTCAAACCTGTGCTGTATTGCATCTTAGGCAGATGTGTTAACCACTAAGCCACCGAGTTTGACTCCTTATCAACTTGAGCCAGGGTGATAGGTATCTATTTAGAGTTACAACCCCCGGTATGCCCAAATATGGGAGGAAGTTCACTACTTCCATTCTCTGTCCATCGGCTCATCACAAGAGACCATCCAGACAGAAACCCAATATTTTTACTGTTGCCTTTGTTACATTTGTGTTGTATTTGTGCTGATAAATAAATAAAGGGAGACTAGTATAGATCTATTTCAAGCTATTTAGCTCTCATCAGCTAGCCATATCCTTGCTGGGATTTGAACCTGTGCTGTATTACATATTAAGCAGTTGTATTAACCACTAAGCCACAAGATTCTCCTCCTTATCAGCTGAGCCAGGGAAGTAGGTATGTACTTAGTGTCACAACCCCTGGTATGCCCAAATATGGGAGGAAGCAGATATGATTCAAGAAGTGAGTATTTACAAGTTAGTATTTCAAAGAATAAGATACTTTTATTTCATAAAAATTATAGATTGAACAATTGCAAGTTGTACATATATTTTACATTAAAATGTATGAATTTATATGCTAAGGTGTAATTTTTAAATAATGTTGGGAAAATGAGATGAGGATGTGCAAATTCTGGCAGAAATGTAATGAATAGTATGTGATTTTGTCTCAAGGAATAGATGTTTGTTGAGAGTGGAAATGACATGTTTATTTTTTATTGAAGTAAGAGTTGAGAATGTCTGGTGAAATATAGATAGGTCTGAGTTTGCTTATGAAGCATGTGTGTAAAGGCAAGTAGATATGAAATCAATAACAAATGGTTGCTGAATTAATGTCACTTGAATACAGAAATGAGTAATCAGCACATTGAATAAAGTTTAAAAAAAATTGAAGATGAGTGACTGAATTGTGAAAAAGGGAAAGTCAGGGTTGGATGGGGCTGATGAGATCTTTTGAAAGAGGCAGGTAAGAATTTTGAAGAAAAAGCAATGTATGAAGGATGGTTTGCAAGAATACAGAACTAAGGAGACAGACAATGAATGATATTGGTGTAAATTAGTTTTGCCTACGTTTGTTCATCTCATGTTTTTAATTTCCTTGGTTTATTATGTCTTACAGCCTTTCTATGCTTACCACAGGTGGAAATAAAATTGCAGGTGAATCATTTTACGTACTAGAACAGAGTCTATTACGGTAAAGTTTTGAATTTAAAAAAATTATATAGGTGGAAAAAGATTTAAAGCACTCACAATTCAAATGAATAAAATTAATGATAAAAATTCTATCCTAAATACATTTCATTTAGGATTTATCCTTAGAAAATAAATTCTCATCTTCAGAAATACATTTTATAAGGTTATTCTAGGGAAGAAAAATACTTTCCATTGAGATTTCTGTATTTCTTAAAGCCTAGCACATTTCATATTTACAGGGATATAAATGAAAAGAAGTCTAGGAGTGAATCAAACAAAAAATAAAGTATTTTAAATAGGAAAAATGATATTTTTTGAAAAAGAACATTCCAAATTTTAGACTTTGCACTACATTGCAAAAAAAAATATGAATTCCATATTAGCTTCATGTTTGGCTAGTTTATGCTTCCTTAAAAGCTTTTTTTTCTTACTTTGGCAACTAAGTAGACTTTTCTCATAGCTGCTCTTTACTTAAAGGAATAGTGAAAAAGGAAATAACTTCATTCTTCTTTTGCTATTTTATTTTGAGACTTATCTGTCAGTACAATATTTAGTTTTCAATACTACATATAGTATATTATGGTCACTGTTCTTCAGTTTCTTTTCTGATTATTGAAGTTCATCCCACTCATTGTAGCAGATTACTATACCAAGGCTCGTCTCCCTGAGAAACTACTTGTAACATCAGAATAAGTTATGGCAGAATTCAAAGGCTAAAGAACATAATATGATTTGTCCACTTGGAGTATCTGCTCCAATTGTGTCCAGAACTTGATGAACCAATAGATTTATAATTTATAAAAATGTATATTTTTACGTTGACTGAGAGCATATGCACCAAAGACAAATTCCTTGTTCATCCAATCACTTGGCCAATAAATAATTTCTTTCTTTCTTTCTTTCTTTCTTTCTTTCTTTCTTTCTTTCTTTCTTTCTTTCTTCTTTCTTTCTTTCTTTCTTTCGTTCGTTCGTTCTTTCGTTCTTTCTTTCTTTCTATCCATCCATCCATCCATCCATCCATCCATCCATCCATCCATCTATCTATCATCTATCTATCTATCTATCTATCTATCTATCTATCTATCTATCTATCTATCTATCTATCTAGAACCTCATTTTGTAATCATACCTGGCGCAGCATATGATAAAACTTTATGAAGCATATACAAAACATTGCTCAATTTAGAGAATATTACAGTAGAACTTCGGGTCCCGAGTGGCTCAGAGCACGAACAATTTGGGTGCCAACTGAAAAATCCACTAAATGTTTCATTCAGGTCATGAACACATCCTTGGGTGCCAAATAAATACAGCTGCAATGATTTCCTCTTCTGCACACTTTTTTTTGTTTGTGTGCATGCAAAGTAAGTCTTGTTTCTGATCACGATGAAATTGGGTGCCAACTTAAGTCCTGGAACAGATTAAGGTTGGCATCCAAGGTCCCACTGTATTATATTTTCTAATATTGTATAAAATTAACAACATGCAGTATAATACACTATTAAATATTAATGTAGCATATTATTTAATAATGTATGACATTTGGTGCTTTTGTACTAGATTATATTTTATATTAAATTATGTTATAGTCATTTATACATAAATTTTATTTTTCAATATGATTATCTGTAAGGATCTTTAATGAACTGAATGGTTTTGATCCAAAAAACATTATATCCAAAAATAGTGATATGAACTAAAATTGCCTTCACATTTGAATTATTTTTAGGACACTATGTTATATAAAGGGACATATTAGTTATAACCTAAAGACCTATAGTGATATGGGGCAGTATTAGGGAGGGTCTTCAGGCAGAAATGTGAGTCAAGGATAGTGGTGATATTCAGCTAGTTCAGACCAGTTTGAGTGGACTGATAGTGGTGACCTGTGGGTGTGGGTGTGGGTGTGGATGTGGGTGTGGGTGGGCCCGCCCACCTGCCCCAGCACTATGCCATCCTATCTAGCCACGTTTTCTAAGCCACATGGGCTCACATTTTTGGTATGTAGCAAACCGATGGTAAAATTATGTGAAACCCACTTCTGGTCAGGGAAGATGCATAGCAGAATAGTGCATAGTAGAATGGTGCAGGGCAGAAAGGATGTATGGGATTGTACAGTGCTATCTCATGGGTTGGAGAAAGTCCAAGGGGAGATACAGTTCTAAGTGGGGGGGAGTGTGCTAGAGGTGTTGTACAGCTCACAGACATTTCACAGGGGGTGTCATGGATCAAGGAGTGTATGCGGAGGCAATGTAGGATGAGAAGATTGTGTAGGAGTTCCTTTCTCCCTATTCCTCCCCCTCTCTCTTCCACCCTTACATAAACAGAGAAACAAAAAAAAACCTTCCTTCCTTCCTACTTCATCCAAGAGTTTTCCTCTCATTCTGTTTGAGAGTTCTCCTAGGTTATGACCTTTGACTGTTTATTAATTTCTATATGCTACTTTTTATTCAAACATTCAAGAGGAAAGTGCAGACTTTGAACTTAAGAACATACTCGTATTTTCATACAGTTGTTTTTAAAAAATAGTTAAGAGAGAAACCTGCAGGCTCTCATGCATCATGTATTAAGGTGCTGAGAAATAATCCTTGACTATTAAGTTCTGGAAATGACTCTGCAGGTAAAAAATAGTCCAACCGTTTCATAAATCCCCTGACTCATTGAGTTTACATATAAAAAAGAACTCATTATCAATGGTGGTGAAAAGCACTGAGAAGTCCAAAAGAATAAGCAAGGTCACACGTTTCCTGTTCTAATACCAGAAATATCCACAACTAAACTGACATAGACACTTTAGCCCTGGAGGGTCCAAATGGATTAAGGAGTAATTTTAAATCTCCAAGAACTGGTTATATTTCATTTAGGTTTTACAGAGGTAAAATTAAACATTATTAAATTCTGTTCCAATGTTTCTTCAAGTATAAGAACACCACGAGATTTTATCCATAATACCCATTTAGGGTTACTAGCATTCAATTATGATATCTATGAGCAAGTAAATAGCTCAAAGGCTAGAAAGAAATTTTAATTTCCTCAAAAGATTAAGCAACCACCTGTAACCACCATTTTTCTGTAAACAAAGGAACAGTGGAATTTAAAGAATTTTTCCCTCAACTGCCAAAAAACCCCAAGTTATTCCCTAAAGGAGGCAAAATGTCAAAAGGTTCACCCTTTTGGCCATAGTTGTTCGCTGAATTCCATCCATGCAGAGAGCCAAGTAAATAGTCTTAATTGATCACTAACAGTAAGATATTCAGGTCTTTTCATCCTATTGTTGCTGAAGGCATTTAGTCTCAATATTACCATATCTTTCTTAGTCAATAGCTCCCTCTTTAGCTTTTCAGCAGAGACTGACATTAATTTTATCCAGTGAAAATATATTTAACAGATTGATACCACAAGGAACTAATTGATCCATCTTGTAGGAAAATGTGTTTGAACAAATTTTAACTTCAACTTTTACCCTGGTTTTGCTGTAACAAACTTAGCTTGGAATCTTGGGAAGTTATCCATCATTTGCTATGTGATTTTATTTCGTGTAGGCTGTTCATGACAAAGCATAGCATCTTTGATCTACGTGATTTATATGTCAAAAGTGAAATAATTTAAATTGGAGAAGATCACATCTGAGATATTGTATAGATACCTTGTAAAACATTCCTAGAAATGCATTACAATTCAGGAGAGCTAATATGTATAATAATGAACTGTAGAAAATTAACACCCAAAGTATGGTAGGGAAAGTTTATTAGATATGAAAAAAATATATAAAATTCAGGGTCACAATTTTCATCTTTTAATCAGTAAAGTTTCTATGGGTAAAAGTTAGTAAAGTTAGTAAAGTTTACTAAATGGGTAAAACAGCATTACTATGCAATCAATACTTCAATTTAAACATTTAAATTGAGGTCTATTAAACAAATTGCTTAATGGGTACTAGTTGGTACATATGGCCATGTCATGGGTTTAAAGGTCAACTTTACATTGGTGAGCTTCTGTAAGTATTTTGACACTTTGTCAATTGCTACAAGACACAATATTAAGCAGAAATATTAAAGCAGATTTCAGCAATCTTCATATCCATGAAACTCATTAACTATTAAGAAAATGTTATACTTTATATGAGTTTTGTTAGATTGCTTGGCTTTACTTTCTGTTGGAAGTGTGTTGGGCTGAAAGTAGTGTGAAATAAACTTCAACTTTATTAAGATGATTAGTTGGATAGTTATAAAGTACCAATGAACAGTAAAATGATTTTGATGCAAAACATTCCTTCTGCATCGGGGTAAAATTCAGTAGGTTCTGACAGGTTCTGGAGAAGTGGTAGCAGACATTTTGAGTAGTTCAGAGAACCAGTAAATACCAACTCTGGCTGGCCCCAGAGTGGGGTGGGAATGGAGATGTTGCAGTATCCTTCCCTTGCCACAGCCACCAAGCCATGCCCACAAACCCGGTAGTAAAAAAAAATGAATTTCACCACTGCTCTGCATCACAACTTATGACAGTTTACTAAAGAAAAGGACAGTATAATTATTTGTGGCATGATAACTATATTTAATCAGTAAATCAAATAATGTTATCTAGAACTTGCAACTGATGCATTTGTTATATTTATTATATATTAACTAGATTTCTAAGGCTGTTCAAGTCAAATAATGTGACTGAGTGCTGTACAGGAAAAAACCAAATCATAATCCACCTATGTAACATTAAAACATATACTGCAGATAAACATAAAATGAATATACATACATACATACATACATACATACATACATACATACATGTGTGTGTGTGTATGTGTGTGTTTGTGTGTGTGTGTAATGCTTGTGTTAAATAGTTCTGTAGTATTGCATATATCAGTTGAGCAGTGAAAATGCTTGCCCCACACTTAGGAGGCTGAGGGTTCAATCCAAGGCAGTGACAGATGTTTCTCTATCAAGGCACAAATAGTAAATATCTGCTGCAAACTCCACATAGGTATCAGGAAGGGCATCTGGTTGGTAAATGCTCAGCTCCATTCAGTCACCCAACTCCACCCAAATAAAAAGGGATTACAGGGTTGTAAAAAGAAAAGAAAAAGAGTATATCACTTGTTTTAAGATATCATGACACTTTTACACTTAGGTAAATTTGAAAGTCTTTTGTATAATTTTATTTTAAAAACTTTTTTGCAGGAAGGTCTTAAATTCCATCAGGCCTAGGACATATTTTTAAATGAACATTTGCAATTTGAGCTTCAAAATTTATTCACATGAATGTAACCTTTTAAAGGGTAGTCAAGTTGCAGAAGTTGGAAAATCAACTTGGAAGAAAATAAAAGGGAGAAAATATATTTAGAGATAGGAACTGTATAGGACACAGTGAAAGTCTTGAAATTTTGCTAGCAGACTGTCAGAAAAAATAAAATTTGGGTTCAGTGCCAAACTCCCAAAACAGGATCCAAATGTAGAAAGAAAAGAATATTTAGACCAATATCTGGAAGGAAGAATAAGTTTTAATGTGTTTATTCATTAATATATAGGCCCATCTCTCCATCTATTTGATTCTCAAAATGGCTAACAGAGAAAAAAATATGCAAATTACTTAACAGCATAAAACTGGTTTAAAAACTAGCTAAAAATTCAAATAAAGTTAAAATTTCAATGAAATATGCTTCTGATGTTTCTGAATGGTCCAAAGAAGAATATTCACTGAAGTCCTCTGCACACTTTCTTCTCACGGTATCCTGTCACCAGGGAATTATTTACCTCCATTATTAGAGTTTTTATTTGTTTTTGCCAAGTCAATGTCAAAATAAATGAGAGTATATAGAGGAATCATATTTACAAAAGTAAACATTCTGGATAATTCATTAACAGGTTCACTTTATGGTTTTGAATTAAAAAATAATCAAATACACAAGTGCTCCTTTATGGGTAGAATTTGGGACAATTCCCATTTCACAAGAGTGCTTTCTTTTCACTTGAGTTTGGGAGTGCTGTAAGGTGAAGGTACTGTACAGCTTTGGAAATGACATATGGACTGTAAATAATTTTATAGAGAATAAAAGTTAAATGTCAGACATCATGAAGTATTAATGTCCTGAGAAACCTTTCAGACTAAGGAGAACTTATTTCAGCAGTGGTGTCATCTGTAAGAGAGTATTGATGTACTGGTAGTCCTCAACTTATGACCACAATTGAGTCCAAAATTTCTGTTGTTAAGTGACACATTTGTTAAATGAGTTTTGCCCCATTTTATGACCTTTCTTGCCACAGTTGTTAAGTGAATCACTGCAGTCGGTAAGTTAGTAACCCAGCTGTTAACCGAATCTGGCTTCCCCTTGACTTTGCTTGTCGAAAGATTGCAAAAGGAATGACCTTGGGACATAGCTATGGTCAAAAGTATGGACTGTGGGAAGAAATATCCATCTGGTTCAGTTCCAAGATGGGAGAAAGACACTGGAAACATGGAAGCTGACTAGAAAGATGGTTTCATGATGAAACAGAACCAGATGGGTTTGTGGTTCTGGTGCAGCTGAGAAAATGGAGTTGACAATGGGGGAGATTATACCTTCTTTGGGGCTTTGCACTTGAGCTTCCTGTTCCTGTACAAGAACATGTATTATATTAGCTGTTGTCAGATTTTTATGAGGTCATATAGGGGTTATTTAAGGGTCATAGCTGGTTCTATAGGCAAAAGAGGAAATGCAAATCCTAGGTGTTTGTCCAAGCTAATCTGGCCAGCCTCTGGCTTATTGTTTATCTGAGCTTCCGGGTGAAATTTGGACTACTCTGGGATGGTGCAATGAAGTGACTTGTGTTCTGAAAGGGTGTTGGGCAATTCCTATTGTGGTTTAATGGATTTCATCCTGTTTTGGATCTTGAGTGAGGGGGCTGCTTCTAATCCTACCATTCTGCCTTTGTTCAGACTTTGCTGCAGGGAGTTTCAAAATATCCTGTCTTGAATGGATTACGAAATCTGAATTTCTAAAAGGTGCCTCTTCAGTTTCTGCTTGGGGGAAGGGAAAGTGGGGCTGCCTCCTGCCTCTAAAATCATGTTTCTCCACTTCTCATCTGCCTATTTAATATTCCTCAAAATATTTCATTCTTCTAGGAGGGGTAGATGCTGACTTTCTACAAGACCAATTGCCAGGCATCTGAATTTTGATCCGAGGGATGCTACAAAGGTTGCAACTGTAAAAAATGCTCATAAATCATTTCTTTTCAGTGCTGTTGTAACTTTGAATGGTCAGTAAGTGAACTGTTGTAAGTTGAGGATTACCTGTATATGATTCTAATTATTCTTGCAGTAAAATGAAAGAGCTGTCAAAAAAAAAAAAGAATTTCACTAGGTACATTTGCATAAAACCAGTTTTTATTAACCTTTCAATGACCTTTCAATGGCACTAATACTTTATTCAAATTGGAAGGCAGCTAACCAAACTAATGAATGCAGTAGCATGAAATGGGGATTAAAATGGGATGTCTAAAGTAAAGTCCAAATGTTTCAGATGAGCGAAAATGATTCTAAACTCATTCATACAATTTGGGGACTGATAGTATGCCAATAAGTATTGATTACATCTGTGGTAGATTGTAAAACTCTGCACCTGCCTCTCAAGCTGTACTATATTGAGCTGGAAAGGTCTGCTACATATTACAGCTCATTTTGCTAACACAATCCTTGTCAGATAAATCAAGATGCTTAACATGTCCGCATCAACCAGATGGATTTTGAATTCTTTCACAGGTAACTGTGAACTTTGCACTACCAATACATAAACAAATATTCAAGGAACATCACTGCTGACAATCCTTTGTCTCCTTCTGCTTTCCAGCTCAGCCAGTGATTAATTGGTTAGGCTCAGCAATCCAACTTTTCAGTCAGGGAATGCCACATACAATCCATTGTCACATCAACAATTCAGTTGGGGTTTGCTGTGCCAAGATGAAATGGTGAGAGAAATCGGATGGGTAAACACACAAGCATGCAAGTACTCTGACCTCAGAAATAGGTACCAGTTTTCAATAATTAGGAGGAAAACACCGTAGTTATTTATTTAAAAGTTTGATTCATATACGTGCTCATTTCAAATACACAGCTCTGGGTAGCTTTCAACAGATAAAATGTTTTTGGAGAGTGGTAGTGTTTATATTAAACATGCTGCTTCAAGTGTCTTCATCTGAGCCCCTTTCCTTTCCTCTCTTCTCCTCTCCTCCCCTCCCCTCTCCCCTTCCCTGCCCTTCCATCTCCCCTCCCCTTCCCTTTTCTTTTTCCCTTTCCCAAATTACTGCCAGTTTCTCCATTTACTTTGCTTGTGGGAAGCTTGCAGAGAGAAAATCAGTGGAGAAGCAAGCAAAAAATTGCAAGCCAGTAAGCAGGTTTGCTGCTGGATAGTGCAAAGGCATGCCCAAGTGGTGGACAGGAATGGTATGTAACTGTGTACAAAATTTGCTGCATCAGTTAGGAACTATTTTTTTCACTATTTTATTAAGCATTTATAGGCCGCCCTTTTCCCTGAGGGGACTCAGGGCGGCTTACAATAATAGGGGAGGGGAGTGAGGGACAAAACGCAAAAAGAAAATGTGAATAGAAATAGGAACGGTGCATGGGAGTCAATGGATTGTAAAACTGGCTGGGAAACTGTCACAAAATGTTGAAAATGGAAACTACATGACTATAGCACCAGCATAGCTGCAATCAGTAGCACTGGAGCAGCTTCAACCCTCCAAATTTCATTCTGTTGGGAGTCATGGGTTCTGGATTTTGGATGCATTCAGCTATTAGCCCATTTGTGGTACCTTGGTTCACAAATCATTGTCCTATGATGCACCATTTCACCCAGGTAAGGCTTTTGAAGTGTACAGATTGTTCCTTGTATTTCAGTTGCTTTTCTCTTCAATTAGAAATATCCAACACACATTCCTGTCAGGCTTGCGGCCATCTTTTCTTTTGGATCTTTGGCCTGCCACATTTTCTATTATTCTACTATGCCTTTTCTATTGTGGGAAAATGGGAGGGGTTAGATGATATGTAGCCATAACAAAATTCTTTCTAGAAAGCCAAGCTCATCCTTTGCCTTTGCACCTCTGCATCTGATTGGAACTGAATAGGTGGAACTGCCAGCATGGCAATGGGAGATTGGAACATGAGATGGACCTGTGGGTATGGGGGCAAGATCTTGAACTTTCAACTGGGTGGGAAAACTGGGAAACTTTCACATTCGGGTTTCCCCAGATATGCCAACATGGCTCTCTTAATAAATTGGAACTTTGAACAATACTTTGCCTCAGATTCTGATTTACTTTTGGATGCTAGTTGGAACCCTGACAATTCCTTTCCCCACACAAGATGCACCAACCAAATGAATACTTTTTAAAAAAAATTCTATAAATATTGCATTTTGAATTTTCATCATTTGAACTCTTGTAAAATACAACAGGATTTATTTATTTATTTTGCAGGTTAGGAGAGCACACAAAACATAGTTTAAGAGAAAAGAGGGCTATGGGAAAAATTACTAGATTATCCAGTTAGTCTTCTGCTAATGGAGTAAAGAGATGTAAAAGCAGAGCCTTGGTAGCTGCAACTGAATAAACAAAGCGATATTTTCATCACTGAGAATAGATAGCACAATCAGGCCACTTGCTGCTTTTCCCATTTGCTATGTCAACTAGTTTCTATGGCATATTCCAAGAGCAAAAACGACTGCTAAAGAGGCAAATAAGAACATCACAATAAATTATCAGCATTAAATCATTAGTGGCTGGGTCATGGTAACTTTAGGAGCTTGAATTCTACCAAACTATAGTGAGGAAATGTATGTATCTGTCTGTTGCTGTTCATCAGACTTCATGTCCACAGAATGAACATTTAAATATCTAGAGGTCATTCAATTCTATTGAACCTTTTCACAAATAAGAGGAAATAATCTGTTGATTTTTGATGGCAGCTACAAAGATTTAATGATATGTGATAAAGTGAAAGACCTTGAGAGATGGGGTGAAGCTTTTCAGGCTGCAAAGGAAACAGAGAGAGATTTGTACTTTAAAAGTTGCAAAATTGATATCAGCCTTCCCAGGTGGACCAGACAGGAAACACGCTTGGATTGGTCAAATCTATTTTGTGTTAAGGTTATATTAACAAAATCTTACAAGCCTGAAACTAGAAATTTCCCACCATCTCCTTTATAGCATAAGAACATAACATGGTGGTGGTGGGGTTGCTTCTGAACCTTTTTTTCTACACATTATCCAGCTATGGACTATTCATTTATTCAATCATTCAATCAATCAATCAATTTCTATATAGCATTCATTCATTCATTCATTCATTCATTCATTCATCTTCTATATAGCTGCCCATCTCAGTCAATGACTCTGGGTGGCTTACAAGTAAAAATACATTATAATTAAAATACTAAAAACATTTCAAAATAATTAAAAACAGTAAAAATATCCAGATTATTTCTTTATTATGCGCTCTCTATGTCCTTTCTTGTTTGATTTTTCCCTAGGCAGCATTTCTCTCAAGGTCTTTCTCACATACCATTTCTGCAACTTTGCATTTGAGCTGTGCAAAGCTTTGGATCTGAAGGCCAGGGGCTGAATATAGCATCACTTTTCAACTTATTAAAGTGTCTGTTCCATTCCTGAGATTGCACAGATGCTCTTTTGGGTTTCTGAATCAAATTTCAGTTTTTGACTACCAAGCCTATTCATACTGATGAACCAGGGATGAACCAGAAATGGGAAATGGGATGAACCAGACCATTTTCTAAACCACTGAATGCAGGACTTAAACACTGAATTTTATGATGGGAAATATTAGTTCATTAACTCACATTGAAGGAATCTACTTAGATGTTCCTTCTAAATTTTTGTGCATTCTGTCCCAATAATCATAGATATTTTTTTAATTAAGTTTTTTTTATTTTTCCATTTTCATAACATATAAATGACATGTATACTATTACATAGCCAACATCATATTGTATTATTAAATGTTTACATCAATTCACCTTACCATCAGCTCCCAAAAACAATTATTGACCCTTCTGCTCTCCATAAACCATATTTGTACCTTATCCATCACTTTCTTCTCCCTCTCTCCTCCCCTCCCCACCTCCTTTCTTCCCTCTGTCATCCTTCTCTTCTCTACTTCCCCTTCCTCTCTCCTCCTCCTCTCTCCCCTTTCCACTCCTCCTTTCTCTCCTCCTCTTCCCCTGCCATCTCTCCTATCACTCTCTTCTTCCCTTACCTCTCTCCTCTACTTCACACTCTTCATCTCATTTAGTTGGTGTATTTCAGCTTCTGAGTGAGTTCCATTTTATGTTGATGGTATTTATAATTCCTTTTCAGTATACATAGTTAATTTTGACATATCTTCCTCCTCCTTTTTTAAAAAAAAGGGGAACAAAAAGTATACATATATAGTCATTGTGATTTTAAACTCCCTATTTTTGGCTGAGGGTTTATATAGTACTGAGATATCTATTGTGTATTTTGGCCCTTTAAAATTATTTTAAAATTTAAACAAACTGCTAATTTTCAAAGTATTTATTATGTGCTAATGAATCACCTAAAATCTTAAGTGGTATTTAATGAACTGTATTACCTTAAAGAAGTGGGAACCTAAATAATTGGAACTCTAGTGTAGGCATCTTTCCATTGAGGTTCAATGTTGAGATGTCTCTATATCAGTGTTTCTCAATCTTGGAAAATTTAAGATGGGTGGACTTCAACTCCCAGAAGTCCATCCATCTTGACGATGCCAAAGGTGATAAACATTGTGAATTTATAACCAGGCAGTATCCAAAATAACATGCTTAACCATATCAATAATAAATTGTATTACCTAACAACCTTAGCTTTATCAGTGTTCAGTTTTGCTAGTCTGAAGTTAACTTTGTAGGATGCCTGAAGGATAATACTAGGCCTGTGATGGTGAACATATGGCACATGTGCCACAGGTGGCACACAGAACCCTCTTTGCAGGCATGCAATTTGTCGCTCAGCTCAGTTCCACTGTGCACATGCATGCACCTCCTGCCAGCCAGCTGATTTTCGGGTGTATGCTGTGCATGCAGGAGACGTCCACATGCTTGGGGATGTGTGTGGGGAGCATGAGTGGTTCCCCCCCCCCACAGTCTATTTCTGGTCCCAGGAGTTGCAGGAAGGCTTATTAGCCCCAAAATGGGGTGCAGGGGACTCACGTGCATGTGCAGTGGGGACATAGAAGGGTCATGCACATGCACAGGGGAGTGTGCAGGGGTCATGTGTGTATATGTAGGGGTCAGGTGCATTGCATTAGGGTGCATGTACTGTCAAACATGCACGTGATTTTGGCACGTGAGACGAAAAAGATTAGCCATCACTGTACTAGGCTGTTTGGATATATTCAAAATATTGATTCAGATTAATTCAGTATTCTAGTTAAAAAATGTGTGAACATAGCATAGAAGAAATTTTTGTTACAGCTTATTTACCTGTCAGGCTTCATGCAGAAAGATACTTGATTTAAAAGGTTTGAGGGCAGAGATTCCAGTACATGACCTTTGATTTTTATAAAATTTATAAAGATATATGAAAAGCCATTATTAGAGCAGAAAACCACAAACTGCAAATTGACAGCATCCCAAGGCTCAACTCTTACATTTATTTCAACCATGTCTGCATCACAAAGGAAGGACAGCCACTCATCTCTCTGTAAAGAAGTGGCACTTTATACCTGTCTGTTGTTATGGTTATGGACAATACTGTTTAGAGTTCTCCCGTGTTTGAGCAATTAATTGGGTTCACTATTGCCACTGAATTCAAATCACAGCCTGTTCTTTCAATTTTAACTCCTTTGCAGAGCAGAGCCAATAACGAATTAGCAACTTACTTCTTTATCTTTATAAAAAGATTGCATAATTTATATTGCTTATTGTTGATGCTGTGTCTTTGAAATGATTTTAGCCCTCTTGGAGAGCTCTGATAGAGCAATTAAATATTAAATAAGAATTGATAAATGAAATCCTTTTTAGGATTGCTGCTGCCATTACAAGACTCTTCAGAGGCTTTTCCGTAAGAATCTTTTTGTTATGTTTCCCACAACAAAATTTCTGGAAAAAACATTTTTTTTCCATCTTCCTCTTGACCACTGGAAGGTTTGTAAACTGGAACAAGTGACTTACTAATTGCATGAATTCAGATCAATACATAATACTTCATTCTTATTATGGTCTATCCTTGGTTATTTGCTCAATTTTTCTGCCTTATATTGGCATAAACAATTTAGAAGTCCCTCTCTCTCTTCATTTACATCTTGAGTTATTTATTAAATATGGGTTCGGGTAAGTATTCTGTCAAATTCATCAGTTGCTGTGCTATAAATTAAGCCATTGAAAAAGACAGGGAAACCTTTAATATTTTTGAAGAGCTCTGGCATTGTCTCCTGAAAATGTCAGCCGCTGCAAACTAAATCTCTCAAATGTTCAGACAGAATATAACTTTATTATGGTCATAGACAAGCAATAGACATCACTGTTTACAATATATTAAAAATAGCACTGACATTAATAGTGATAATAACATCTCTGTTAAGAAAATACATGTTCTCAAACAGTTAGGGTAACTCCCTAGTTTACATGAGTGGAGAGCCAATAAGTACTTGCGTAAATATAATTTTTCAAAAAATGTTAGAGCTATCTCCAAACAAATTGGAGGAACTGGGTATGTCTAGTTTAATGAAAAGAAGGACTAGGGGTGGCATGATAGTAGTGTTCCTATATCTCAGGGGTTGCCACAAAGAAGAGGGAATAAAACTATTCTCCAAAGCACCTGAGGATGGGTGGAAACTAATCAAGGAGAGAAGCAACTTAGAACTAAGGAGAAATTTCCTGACAGTTATAACAATTAATAGTGGAACAACTTTCCTCCAGAAGTTGTGAATGCTCCAACACTGGAAGTTTTTAAGAAGATGTTGGATAATCATTTGTTTGTTTGCAGTGGTATAGGGTTTCCTGCCTAAGCAGGTGGTTGGACTAGAAGACCTCCAAGGTCCCTTCCAACTCTTATTCTATTCTAATTGGCACAAGTTGATATCTATAATTCTGTAACCATTTTTTTCTTGTGGACATTGCAGCAAAACATAATTTTTCCACTGTACACGTGGTAGCTGGGTTTGAGTCTTGGTGGAGAAAGCCTGCATAAAAATTGTCTGCCCTCCCTGACAATCTCTCTAATAAGGGGAGAATATACATTGACCTATAAACTCTGTATAACTCACAGTACAATAAAACATGTGAAGTATCTTTGACTTCTCCTTTACCACATATACATACCTGTTCTGCTATTGGTGTTCTCATATACCTGCAGATGTTCAGATGAATTCAGTCAGTTTGGCACCAAAGCCTATTAAAGGGATTTCCCAAACATGATCCCATTCATCTCATTTAAAGAATGTCCTGACTCCTATCATTTTCAGAAAAGGTCACCTGATGCTGGAAGCAGGTTTTTTTCCCTGAATTCATTAAATCTGTACTCAGGTACAAATTTTCCATTTTTCTTGATGACTGGGATTATTATCACCACATTTTTGCTTTCTTTCCTGGTCCATTTCTACTGTCTGAAGTAACAGGAAAACTTAGTGGTGGGGGAATGTTATGGTCTATGAGTAAGAGTAATGTCTTAAAACAAAACTTTTTGTTAAAAAAAATTTTTGTTAAAAGAATGGCTGATTTTTTATTTTAATGCAGGGGTGTCAAACTTAAGGCTCCCCGGAAAGGGGGGGGAAGGTGGATCCAGCTGGTGGGGTGCTTAGATCTGGCCCATGGGGTTGCCCTGGAAATAGCAAAGGACTGGCCCATAGTGGCTCTGCCAATAAAAACCGAGCTCTTTTTTGCTGGCAGAAGGTTGCAGGAGGCTGTCACAGCTGAAAATGGAGCTTGTTTTCTCTGGCAGAGCACTTGGGCCACCACAGGCACCCCTGACACAAGTGATGTCAAGCTGGTGATGCCCACAATGGCCAAGCCCCCCCTCGAAGATCAAACATAACCCTGATGCGGCCATCAATAGAATTGAGTTTTACACCCCTGTTCTAATCTGGGGTGAAATTCACTTACCTTTGCTACTGGTTCGGAAGCAATGTCAATGTGCATGCGCCGAGTGTCCCAAATGGACATGATGATGTCCTGGCAATGGGCAGAGTCTGCTACCAAGTGCCTGCAAAGGTAAGTGAACTGCGACGGGGGGGAATCCGCTGTGCCATGCAATTTAGATTAGTTGTAAAGCAGGACATCTGGCTTTCTAGCTAATCTAAATTGCGTGTCACAGTTGATTGCTGGAAAAATGATTATTCATTTTTTTTACTACCAGTTTGGGTGAACCAATAGCATTTTTGTTATCGATTCGGGCAAAGCATTTCATCCCTGGTTCTAATGTATAATGCCTTATATATTGTAAGCTTACAAAGTTAAAAATAGTATCACCATAGTAGACTCAATGTTTTGAAATTTGTTTTATTGACATTCAGGTAATTAACCTGCAAATGGACAAATTTTCCAGCCATTGATTTTTAGTGTATAACTATAATGCAACAGCTTTTTTTGGTAAGGATTGTTGAGAACAATATCTATTGTTCAGGATACCCCCAAAAAATGAAATTTCTTTGCCTCTGAAGAAATGGTTTCTGAAACTATTTGCTACAATAAAAATTATCCCACAAGTTATCAGATGTATTAGTGATGCCTCCTATCCATTGGACTTTGATGTAAAGTTAACATGAATAACATATATCAATAAAAACCATATCTAAAAGGTACAGACAATTTGTTTCTGTGTATTTCTGAACGAGGGGTCTGCTTTTTCTACTCTTTTGAAGGTGATGACCAGGCTGTGCCCAAGGGTGGGATCAAATCAGTTTAGAGTTGCTACCTGGACCTAAGTTCAGCCCCCCCGTGAATTCCATTGACTCTTATCTAGCACCAATTTGTCTTCATCATTAGTAGATCAGATTTTTGTGTATAGGTAGCATGAAATGAACATGTAGTATGTTTGAAATCTATCCCAGCTTCTGGATTCTTGCACCTGACAGTTCTTCATGGATCGAGAAAAAATACATAATTTTCCAAATGAAAACACATTTATTTTTCCATATTTTCTACATATAATAAATGCAGACTCTGAAGTTTTACGGTTGCATGCAATACATTATTCTTAAAGTAAATTGTTGTTTTTGCTATGATTTGTCACAGTCACCCAGATGTTTAGACTCGATTTGTTTTTTATAGCCATCTATTGAAGTATTATTAGTATTACTGAACTAATGATTAGTTAATTCATATTAGGGTAGCCTTGTGTTGTGATTTAGAACCCCCAACCTTTCCAGCTTGATGGCCTGGCCCAGAGCAGGGGTCCACGTGAGTGGCAGATGCACATGTGCGCACACAGCTGCGTTTGTGTGAGTGGAGCTTTACATGTGAGTGCAAGCACTCTTTGCTACATGCAAAGTTCCATTTGCATGAGCGTAGGGCATCACTTACACAAAGCGGAGCTTCAAGCTCATGCATGCGCTTGCCCGCTGCTTGCGCAAGTGGAGATTCATTTACATGCACTCGCCCATTTCTCCTACAGATTTCAAACAGGTTGTGGCTGGGTAGTGGGCCATGGCCCAGGGGTTGGGGAGCCCTGATTTAGAAGACTGCTCTCTATCTGAAGGGCTATAACATACATTATACAAGCAAATATGCATAATTAGAAGGGAGACTTGAAGTTCTCCCTAGATATTAATCAGTGACAGTAAGCTATTCAGATGTTAGAACTCATCCATTTTCACTCTTAAACACTAAGGTGAAACTTTCTCTTTCAAAACTGGAAGATCTTTTCTAAATCCTCTCTTATGGTACCATAAAGGTAGGCAGCATAATTTCTTCAGGTCAATGTTTCGCTAGGTTTCAGATCTTTTGACATAAATAGAATCTCTCCTTAGAAACCGTGTTCATCAAATATATCCAAGATTGTCTCCTAGTCATGCCTGGAGCTGTTTTCAACAGGAGTAACAGATTTACCAATCCTACCTGTCCTCTTTTCTGAACTCGCTAGCACTATTCACTCAACACAGAGGAACTTTGGAAACAGATAAAAGCCAACAAATCACTTCTTTTGATTGGGACAAGCCAAATTATTATCAAGGCTGAAGCTTCCTGGAGCAGGAAATTGTTCTGTTTTGGGCTTAGCTTTTGACACCGTGTCTGGGAAAATATAGAAAACACCTGTGATAATAAAAAGCTTATTGCCTTTGATAAACAAGAAAAGAGAAAGTCAGCAGGCATCCACATCGAAAGGGAATGACTAAAGCAAAAAACAAAACATGCAACAGTGTCAATTAGTGAAGTAATTTGATTGACAAAATGATGGCTCTGCCTACATTCCTGAAAGATTATGATGAAGACATAATGGTTTGATGATTTGGTTTTTTTTTTAATAATCTGTTTTTCTACTCAAATGAGTATTCAAAGTGGATGGCAATGATAGAAATGTGAAATGGAAAAATATAGAAAGTCTAAGCTAAAATGAACAAACAATTAAAGGGCAAGCAAAAGTGATGCCAATTTGCAGATCTTCCAAGGAGAGTCTGAGAACTTGATGCAACTCTTGGTATTCCATGGCTTGGGAATGATGCAGGAAAAATCCATCTTCTGCATACTTAGTGAGAAGCTTTTGACAAACTGGTCATCATCAGAAGGCTCCTCCAGGTGTGTTTTAATGCTTAGGAAAGGATACCTCTCAGGTAGTCAGGGTTGACTCAGCCTTCCATCCTTTCGAGGTGGGTAAAATGAGGACCCGGATTGTTGTTGGGGGCAATATGCTGACTCTGTAAACCACTTAGAGAGGGCTGAAAGCCCTATGAAGCAGTATATAAGTGTAACTGCTATTGCTATTGCTATAGTCATATTTTGAGCTTTGAGTTGTAAAGTTTAGTCACAGTTAAAGTTGGCAGCCAATATACTGTACATATTTCCATATAGGCAATACTTGACTCCTGTACTTTGCATATGGAAATAATGTATGGAAATAATTTGATGGCTTTTAAAAACTGCAACTTTTTTCATGGGAAACACCACATTTTTCATGGGTAGCACCAGATAAAGTATATGATAATAGTAAAGTGTCAAACTGATTTAAGAATACCAATAGAAGAGAATGTATATAGCTCATGGTTGAACTGTGGAGTCTTTGGTGTTTTTTGAGCTTGGTTGTAAAATAACTCCATAATTCAAGAATAATCATGATCAGCAGCAGTGTTTGTTACCCGGAGATAATGGCACAACTTCAACAGCAGAAAGAAACTTTAAGTCTGCAAAAGATATTCTCAGAAATACAGAAATTATCGAATACATATGAGAGGATAGAGAAGAAGCTGGAAGACTCTAACAGCAAAATATGATGAAGAAGTTGAGGATGTTTATCAAGTGGAAAAAGTGGTGGTTAAAACCCTAAAAATCGAAGAGGAAAATGAATATAAAGAAATTAAATTTGCTGATATTTATGTTGATTGGTTTGTCTCTGAAAATGGAAAGAGTGGAATACTGAAAGAGGAACTAAATGGAGGGGAAATCTACCCGAGATGGCAAGATACAGAAGAAGAAAAAAACTAAAGAATTTATGGATTTAAAGATAGAAATTTTATTAGCAATATCATTGATAACATTACTGACAATCAAAGATAAGTTGATTAAGGAAACAGAAAAAGGGCATCGAAATTACATGAGAGATTTTATAAGCAAGGAGTTGCTAAGAGGAGTCCATACAAAGTTGATTAAGGAGATGATTAGAGGACTGACACCACAAATGGCAGAAGATATGAGACTGTTTTGGTACTGGAAAGATACAGGTTGATAGATGGAAGAGCACAATTTAAAACTAGTGAAATTTAGTGACAATAGATATAAAATAAATAATTGATAATGTTACTAATGTATACAATGTGTAATGTTATGATAAGTAATAATTAGATATGAATTTTGAATGGTACCTATGAAAGGAAGATTAGAAATTCTGTTGGATTATATATAAAGGTTAATAAAAAAGAACTAAGTTAGATACAGTTAAAGTCTTGATTATTAGGGGGAAAATGTTATGATACAGGATATAGTTAAAGAAAGGAGGGGTAAGGATAACCATATGTATGTATGTATGTATGTATGTATGTACGTATGTATGTACATACGTACGTACGTACAACATAAGGAAACTGTATGTAAATTGTAAATAGAGTTTTGGAAAGGAGGATTAGAAAATTTTGTTACTAAATATTATGGATGTTTAGCTAGAATAGGTCATAAGGATTCAGTGTTATTGGAGGATATTAGAAATAGCAAATGAAATGCCAGTATGTGGTTATGATTTAAATCTTGATATATTTTATGATGAAGGATGTTTAAACAATTATAGTCAAATGAAAATGGAGGTATGATGATGGCAACATGTATAAATATCTGAGTTAAAATACTTGAGTTAATATGAATTATGTTTGTTGACTGTGGAAGAGATGCATGAAAGTCTTTTTGTAACCAACTGATACACTTTCTACAGTGTGTAAAGAAGGATGTTTGTTTTGAAAATAAAAAATATATATATTAAAAAAAGACTAATCATGAATGTACTTATTAACAGCTGTCAGCTTTGAATGTAGTATCTGTGGATCTCTTGTTTCGGAGGATTACAACTTCCATCCAGAACAGGTTGAACTTTGATCTCCAAATCTGGTTTCCTAGTTATCAACAGAATCTCCATCTTCCCTCAATTTAATTTCAGCTTACTTTTACTCAACTGCATCCTCCTGAGACTAGGTAATCCTGGGCGAGAGGGGGGAAGGGGGATAGACATTAAAAAAATAGATGGCAAGGGGTAATCCAATCCTAAAATCCAAATGACCACTGCTTCACACATATCATGTTTTAGATGATAAGGATATCCCAGTCAGAATTGTACAAGTATTGTTTGATTACTAGGATATTAGCATTCTAAACCACAATTATTTATTTGGTCAACAGCCATTCATTTGCAGCAGCAATGCAGACTTTGCATTGTTGCTGTATAAAAATTAAGATGCCAGTGATGATTTTAGTTAATGAACTGACTCAGTATCTGCAGCTGAGACTCAATCTTTATTTAAAGGGAGAGCAGGATTTGCTTGTTTGTTTAATATATCCAGCCTTTCCCTTCCAAGGATAAACTCCAAAAGGCTAATGAACAAACAAAAACAGCAGCAGAAGCAACAGCTTTATTGATAAAATGAGTTCCAAACAATGTCCACAATTAAGAATAGTCTTGAAAACAAGATCCCAGGGAGTTTGAACAAGAAGTTACAATTCATAAATTGATCAGCAATCATTTCAAAAATAACCTATAAGCAAAGTTTTTCAAAGGTATGTGGAATAAAGGCAAAGAGGGTTTTTTTTATTCAAAGTTTCCTATACTTAGAATTCAATGAGAGCCACATCCCTTGATCTTAAAGTTATATTTAATTTGCATTCCAGTCCATCCAATCTACTCATTTCCATTCTCCATTTCTCTTCTATTGTATGTACTGGAGGGCAATTACATCAATTTATCGCAATGTGTTCATTTATCAATGTTCCTATCACTATCATAAGTTCTTACTAATGTCTGAAGATTACAATACTTGTGTCATAATTATTCTTATCTTGAATATGTAGTCCTTCCCTAGAATACTGGATTAACTGAACTATAATTATTAAATAGAAGGAAAGGGTGTGGAAGGATGCTACTGATTGGTGTCAATTATTAATATTGTTAACAAAAGCCATAATCGTGTCTCAGAGCGAAGAATCTTTATAATCATAGACAACCATGTGTTAAATGACGGTGACTTTCTGGTGGAGAAATCAGAAGTCCACTGAAATTATGTCAGGCACAATGCTGCATAAGAAGCAAAATAACTGCCCAAAGTGTCTAATGAAACAAACTATTAGACATATATTTATTCGGGGATGACCTTTTTCTAAAAGCTGCAAGGAGACCAGATTCAATAACATGGTGAATCTGGCTTGTTGACAGCTATAATCAAAATAAGTCGACCTTTGTGAACACAGTGGAATTATAGGCTTTTGAAAAATTTCAGTAAGAAAACAAGAAAGCAAGACAAAGAGTACAGAAGCTTTGCCTCACAGAGAACAGCTGCCATGAATTTAATTGTGCCTATACTTTTCCTGTCTGTCCTCTCATTTCTTGTTGGCTACTCCAAATTTGGCAGGATGAATGAGACCAAATAGACAATTATTATATATAATATAAAATTAGCATATACAGTGGGATTATTTAGCTAATAACAAGAGAGCAACCATATATCAGTGTTATAAATCGATTCCCTCTTGAGTCTACGTCGAAAGAAGCTGGAGGGAAGATTTTTAAAATCACAGAATTAAACCAATACTTTTGTTAGATTGATCTGTTAAATCTGATGAAAGAACATTGGCGCACATCAAAATTTCCACTTTAGTTTACTGGTGTATTTCCATTGGCAGCACAAGCAGACTGGAGCATGCTATCTTAGCACAACTGATGTGCTCAGCTGAGAAAGTAAAAATAAAAATCCCGCTTTTATTGAGCAAGCATAAACTAAGGACAAATTGTATTGCAAGGTGATTTCCAAGTCATTGTTCTTTTAGTCAGTGTATTTGCTTTCTGCTTGTTCAGGTATGGAACAGCATTATGAGAATTAAGAACGCTGAATGGCTACAATAATTAATGATTTTGTGAAAATGTTGTTTGAATAAGTTCATATTGTTGCTATTTAAGCTTCGTGTCTGTCTCCAACAATGTTATAGCAATAGCAATAGCAGTTAGACTTATATACCGCTTCATAGGGCTTTCAGCCCTCTCTAAGCGGTTTACAGAGTCAGCATATCGCCCCCAACAACAATCTGGGTCCTCATTTTACCCACCTCGGAAGGATGAAAGGCTGAGTCAACCCTGAGCCAGTGAGATTTGAACAGCCGAACTGCAGATAGCAGTCAGCTGAAGTGGCCTGCAGTACTGCACCCAAACCACTGCGCCACCTCGGCTTATGTGAACAAGCTTATCCAGTGGTGGGATTCAAATAATTTAACAACCCAGGGTCAGGTTGGCTATCATAAGAGGTGGGGCCTGTTAAGTCCTCGCGCTTACGAATGACAGCCGGCAACAGCCAAGCCGTGCCTGATTGGCTAAGGCGCGGCTGGCTGAGCACCGGCTGTCAGAAGTGCGCCTATTGGTTGCCCTGCTTGACAGCTCCGTATAAATATCTGTCAAGCAGGGTGAAGTGCTGAATCGCTTCCTACATGTATATAGTTGATTCTCTGTTTGAATAAAGCTGTTCTAACTTACCTCAGGCGCCTCACATCTCGTCTATCCCTCGGTCTACTTTAGGGCCCAACTTGACCCTGGGTGAACCAGTTGTTAAATTACCCCCCCCCCACCCGTGCTATGAAAGGGGATCCTAGGTGCTGTGCCGCCCTGCAATGGAGAAATGGGCAATGGAGTGGCCGGCTTGAGGGAATGAGAAGGAGCAGGGAGAAGAGGGAAAGCGTCCTTCTCCTTCCCTCATGCCGGCCGCTCCATTGCCCATTCCTTAATTGCAGTGCAGCACCCAGAAACCACTTTGGTAGTGGGGTGGAGGAGTATTTTAACAATTGATTCACCTGAACCGGTGTGAACTGGCTGAATCCCACCACTGATCTTACCCCAGGGCACCTGAGAGGACATTTCTGATATCTTACAGAATTGTAATGAGGACTTGCAAAAGGCAGCTAATCCTCAACTTAAAACTCTTTGTTTAGTGGCAGTTTGAATTTAGAACAGCATGGAAAAA
The DNA here is from genome assembly GCF_009769535.1 of Thamnophis elegans. NCBI lineage: Eukaryota > Metazoa > Chordata > Lepidosauria > Squamata > Natricidae > Thamnophis > Thamnophis elegans. The sequence goes on along the minus strand of NC_045542.1, from coordinate 129,260,996 downwards.
AGAGATTTATGACCATTTATGATTAAAATTCAGATGCTTGGCAAACTGGCATGTATTTATGGTGGTTGCAGTGTTCTGGAGTCAAGTGATCACCCTTTTGCAACCTCTGACAAGCAAAGTCAATGAGGAAGCCAGATTCACTTAACAAGTTTGTTACTAACTTAACTGCAGTGATTCACTTAACAGCTGTGGTAAGAAAAATTGTAAACTGAGGCAAATTCACTTAACAATTATCTTGCTTAACATTGGAAATTTTGGTCTCAGTTATGATCATAAATCAAGAAATACCTGTATTGAGAACTAAAAGCCAGAGCAATATGAATCCATACACATTTTCTTTTAGTGGCTGCCTTCAGATTCTCTTTCTGTATATAAAATTTTCGCCATGTTTCAAACTCTTTAAGAAATGAACTGCTCATTTGATGCCCAGGGGAGACATAATAGCAGTGCTCAATATTTGAGGGACTGCCACAGAGAGGAGAGGGTCAAGCTATTTTCCAAAGCACCTGAAGTCCAGACAAGGAATAATGGATGGAAATTGAACAAGGAGAGATTTAACCTAGAAATAAGGAGGAACTTTCTGACAATGAGAACAACCAATAGAACAGTTTGCCTTTGTAAGTTGTGGGAGCTTCATCCCTGGAAGCTTTCAAGAAGAGTCTGGACTGCCATCTGTCAAAAATGTGCAGGACCTACTTGGGCGGGCGGGTGGGTGGGTTAGACTAGATGACCTACAAGGTACCTTCCAACTTTGTTAGCTTTTTAATCTGTATCTATTATGATAGAATCTAACTGTCTTCAGTATTGGGTCTTGTGTCCTTTAAGTGTATATTCTTTCTTTTACCTCAGAGACAGTGCCCTTTGGTTCTGATATTTTGTAGATCTTTTAGATAGGTGAAAATTAGTTTAAATAGAGGAGAACAAAGATGGCCATTTTGTAGCAATAGAACAATTTCTGAATATTCAGCATTGAATGAACATTTAGGTACAAAACATTCAGAATTACTCCAGCCTAAAGCCATTAATAATAAAATCCAAAAGTATCTATGAAATAAATAGGAAAAATGTATTTCTGAAAGATTTATTTGAAATATTGGTGGTGAAATACATCCAGTTTCTCAATTCTGGCTCCATTTTGATGATAGCTTTGTGAAACTGGTCCTTAGTTACAGATAAAAAGTGAAATAAATCGAACTTTTTGTAGATAAATCCTTTTCCATTTTTATTTTTCTTTAGGTATTTTGGGAAAGCAAAAAACAAAGAAGGATTGAGCTTCATATCATTCATACATGCAGAACCAACCAAAGGAAAAGTAATAATCATATCCATACAATTAAGTTGTCAAGTGTCTGACTAGTGAATCCCAAAAATTGAATTTCCAAAAGTAAAATTTTATTGGATACACCATTTTGGTACTGAAGAATCAAAACTAGCTCTGGTTTTCCTATGCACATGCTTGCCTAGTTAAACAATGGCTTCCCTTTCTCCCCACCCCTGGGTGATCATGTTGTCCAATTATGAGATGTCTTTTTGTTATGGAAACAGTCCACCTCCTTCTCAAGTACCTGCAGTGGTGACCTTGATGGTTTCCAGGCTCTCATGATCTGTGCACAACTTCTCAGCATTCCATTCCACTCTTCCCTCTCCTGAGTTTATTGGCAAGTTGAATAGTGATAGGGTTTGAAAGAAGCAAAGTGGTTCAATCTTGCCCTAAGTGGTAATAGTTCTATGTCAACAAATATGGAGTAAGCCCGCACAACTTGTATAACTGATGTACTGAATATTGAGAGAATGGATGGTAGACATGAATGGAATTTCTTTGGATGCATTTCAAGATATTGTAGAAACCAGGATACATGGAACCAGGATTAACTTGATAGCACTTCATTGTCTAAAGTTAGCTTTCAACTTCCTTTTCCAATTGGTGGATTAATTATCCATATAATATTAAAAGGGGTTTTTTTCCGCAACTGTGGCAACTTAGTATGCAAAATTATCAGGAGTTATATTTATAGTTTTGAGAATTTAGGAGTGAGATAGTCTAGGACTGTGATGCCAAACATATGGCAGGCATGCCAGAGGTGGTATGCAGAGCCCTCTCTGTGGGCATATGCGCTGTCACCAGCTGCTCTTCTGTTTTCCAGCACATGCATGAACACTACCAGCTGGTCTTCGTGCATGCCGGAGCACTGAAAACCTGAAGACCAACTGGCTGGTGCACATGTGCATGTCAGCTACCTGGTCTTTGGGTTTCTGGTGCTCCAGCACACACGCACACACACACATGCACACACGTTCCAGTTTGGGAACTCAGTGCCAAAAAGGTTCACCATCACTGTTCTAGGATGCAGAGGATATTTCTTTTAGACAGTGTCATCAAATTCTTATTATGGAAATTTCAGCCATGGTGATTCACAGAATCCACAAAGGTGTTTTTTCCCCCCATTGTAACACCCTTTGTAGAGGATGTCACTGACTCATCAAAATCCACTGGAAGGAGTAGAAGTCGTAACCTTTGCTTCTCCACTTCTTTACATTGGTAAGCATTTTCAGTAATAATATTCCTGGTATTAAGGCATTGATGAACTTTTAACTCTTAAGAAAGCAGCCGATTTAAAATAATCAAATAATAGAGCTACACATTTCATTTTTAATCAAGAGCTGGATTGAAGCTTAGAGACTAGCTGAAGGTCAGGAAAAGCAATATTGCTGCACTGTATGAAGTGTCAGTATTTAGATGTGAATGTCTGGCAAGTGACTTACGCAAGACAACATTCTCCTTCTTACCACAGTTTATTTCTTTCATCACTGTAAGAGGCTATACTACACTCTAGAGGTAGATTTCAAAGAATGCTTTCACACAAGAGGCATGATGTAGGAATGGTAAGAATTATTATAAAGCTTCAGTTTCAACGAACATTCCCACCTTTATTTATTTGCATATTAAATTTATGTCTCCCATGTTACTGTCCAAAGCGACTTTGGCAGTTTACAATAAGTGCACAAATATAAAAAGGTTAAATTAACAAAGATTAGGAACCAGTGTGGAGGTGGGATTTCCTCCCTGAGTCCACCATCCATCTCCAGCATAAATTGCCCCCGTCAGTGCCCTAAGCCAATCAGCAGAACAGGGTTTTGAACCTTTTCTGGAAAGCCAAGAGGGTGAGGACAGAAATCCCCTGCCTATATTGTTTTTATCCCCTAAAATAAGAAATCTGTAGGATCTCCTGACATTTGGAATCATAGTTTGGAGTGCTTGCTTAATTTTGTTAGAATCACCATATAACTCACCTTCTTCTTCCATACATTGCTTTTAATCTTTTTTGTTACTATATATGCTAATAGTATTCAGAAAAAAAATCATTTTTCCCAGTAGTTGTGATTCAATCTGATGATAGAATCTTCTTTTAATATTCCTTTCCAAGGTTAAGAGAATCTCAGTTAAATTATCATGGGTCAAATATGGTAGTTTTCTGCTGATTAGTAAGAGATAATCAAGAGGTGTGTGGGAACATCTTGTCTTTCTTTCAGCCACCTTTTTGGAATAATTCTCATGTTCTGGAACAACCATGATTTTTTACCCTTTAGGAAAATCCTGAGGAAAGCTGTATGAGCTATCTCTTTCCATTTGGCTTTCCCCCGCCCCCGGATGAATAGAATAATGTGTATGTGTTTGTTTGTGTGCGTGTGCTCATACATGCGCACGCACACACACACACACACACACATTATAGCACCCCCTGTTATTTCCAAAAATAAAGTATAACAAGACTTCAGTTTAACAGGCCATTTGGTGAAAGGGTGCAATTTTTAGGCTAATTAAACCCAAATTTACCTAATTGATATGATTTGTGTAATTATCTTACTGATGTTTTCACATCATTTGCTTTTTTTGTATAACTATGTGACATTTTAAATTAATTTGCATTGATTTACATCATTTTCATGGTTACATGTGCAATCAATTCACACGAAGGAGTTGCACAATTAAGCAAATATCACCAGTGATATCAATGATGTAAATTACATGAATTATACAGACTGCTTAAGAAACAGTTGATTCCTTGGGGACAAAGTAGTCTGTAGTAAAAATTGTTCTTGTATCTGAGACACACTAAATAGAAATTCTAAGAATTGTAGCTGTACCGTAAGCTCAAAAAGTCACTGAAAAAATAATAATGAAGTAATAATACTATTTTTTCCTGTTCCTTTTATTTTATTTCTTTTCACTCATTAGTTTTCCCTTTTCTTTTTCTTTTAAAATCAAAATTGGTATTGCTTTTATACTATTGAAAACTTACTTAATACAAATTAAGTATATTAGTGAATAAATCTAATAATTATGTATAACTTAACTGAGAGTCAATGGAGATTATCAATCATCCAGGTCATGGTATCCCACAGCTATTTTCCCAAAAGGCAACTGGACTTTCTTGGTTTGTTTGTTTTTACTTTGAAAACATTTCAGTTCTTATCCAAGAAGCTTTCTCACTTCTTTTTGAATGAGAAGCAAAACATTTTCAAAAGAAAAAAAAAGCTGCTTTTTGGAAAATCACTTTGGGACAGCTTAACCGAGAGGATTGAGCTAGAAACTTTCAAGCATAGCCAATAACAATTGACTTTTTCAAGGGAAGAAAACATTTGAAAAATCACAAAAGAGATTTTGGCACAGCATTAATATGTACATTCATTTCTACAACTCCCCCCCCATTTGTGTCTATGTGTATATCAGTGTATTGTTTTCTTTTTGAAGCAAATAGGGAAGTCCAAACTCGGGAAGTATTGTGTCAATCAAGGCTATATTTGAGATGGATTTCTGATTACTTTTATTGCTGTCTGTTGTTTTACTTTGGAGACTGAATGTCCAAAGAGTGTCCATTTGATCTATGAAATATAATAGGGGCACTTAAAGATAATAATAGTTCATCTTCTGAGCCTTTTTGAAACAGGCCTTTCTGTATAAAAAAAAGTGCTTCGCTAATAGATTGAACTAATGCAGCGATACCAAAGAATATACTTACTTACTTCCATTGTCATTATAACTTAATCCACTTTGTCTTTTTTATGTATGTCATCTCTTGTGTGCTGGTTCCATATATCAAGATGGGCAGACTCTAGAACAAAAGGACAGTCCATGACCTGCAAACCACCTTAGTCCCACTCCCATCCTGATCCCAAAATTACCCTCCTGAAGTGTGATGGCAAAATGCATAAAATTTCAGTGGTGCTTTTATTAGCTAGCTCATAACTCAGTGTTGCCCAGGTATTTATTTATAGGGGAAAAATATCTGGACCAAATGTAATTTCTAATGTTGGATTGCCCCCCTTATTAGAGGGAGCCCCCTTGTGGAGTACTGTACATTACCATGGCAACTCCACTATGCTGCACAGTAGAAGCCAACAGGCTTTATCTTAACAGAACACCATCACCCCTACTGGTGTTAGGGTGTCTTACCCCCATGATTTTTTTCCCCAGAGAATAAGTCATCTGTGTACCAAGTCTGGTTGAAATTGCTTGAGGCATTCTAGAGTTATGCTGGAACACACAAACACACACACACACACACACACAAACACACACAGAGCCATTAGATAGATAGATAGATAGATAGATAGATAGATAGATAGATAGATAGATAGATAGATAGATAGATAGATAGATAGATGGATATGGATAGATCAAGTTGAAATGAGACCATGATGCTTCTCTGATATTTTTCAGTCCCACCCTGATCCCAATCCAGTATATTTTTTCAATTGAGATTTGAGGGGGGGGCAGTATAAAAGTGAGTAAAAAACAATGGGTATCTCCAAGGTTTCTCTTAAGGTCCCCAAACTACTACTTTTGGTGGTGGTGTCATTATATCATCCATTAGCCTCTTGTGTTTCATTGAAAGATTGGATACCTTCCTTGCAGTCAATGCTAGAACAAAACTTATATCTGCAAGAAATTACTCAGAAATCAGAAAACTACTGAGATTCATAAGGTAATGAAGATAGTCCTTTACATTAACACTACCACTCCTTTGTAAAATGCAAAGTTAGCAAGCAGTCCAAACATTTTTTACAAATACATTTTTCTACTTAAAGTATCATTTTAGCTATTACCCATATGCTTTTGAATTTGAACTATTATACTGAGGATACTGCAATGTGTTTGATCCAGTTTTGCCTCTGTGCTGCTCTTTTCTGCATTCTATTCCATAAGAATCATTATAGATAAGCAAACTTACCAGAAAACTTTATTGCTGAGATTGTTTCATTTTTTCCAGAAAAACAAGCAGATGAAAATATATTATTTTTAAAATTATTTTTACGTAAACTGAAAAGAACAAGTATGTTGTTAAGCATCCATCTGTTTCTCTACTGCTGCAAATAAAATGCATGATTTTTTCTTGCAACTTGCAATCTTGATTCAATTAATTATATGTATTCAACCACACATAATGGGTTTTTTTTTATTCAGCAACAGAATTTGGAATTCATTCAAATTTTACTACTATTTAAAAGAGAGAGAGAGAAAATCACGTAATTACAATAATCATTGGAAGTAGAAAATAAAGGCAGCTGGCGGTTTAGGCAGAAAACTCAAATCTCAATATATCAAGGGTGGCGAAATTAAACACTCAGCATTTTAGGTAGCCATACTTAATGGCTAATGTTGCCTAATCAACTATAAAATTGGACAATTTCATAAATGTTCTACTTTATAAAGGTCAGACTAAAGATTTGACCAAAAAATCAAGAACCCTAAATGGCAAAAAGTATATTAAGTTTAATATTTTTACCATATCTTCATCATTAAAGAGTACCGATTCTCTATTTCTTTATGACTTCTAAGATAATAGTTGTTTTTAATATATACCATCCAACTGTTAATGTTTTTATTGAATTATTCTTCATGTGTCAAAGCTATATCTCTTAGGAATCTGTGCTGCTAAGATCCAATTTGTGTATACCTGAAAATAGAACATTCACCAGTGTGAATCACAATCACAATCATTTACGCTGTTTCATGATAATTATTATTTGTTCTTGTGTTTATAATTTTTAATGATCCTGTAATCCCTTTATTTGGGGTGGAGTTGGGGGTGACAGAATAAAGCTTAGCATTTACTGGCTGGATGCCTTTCCTGACACCTATGCGGAGTTCATAGCAACTATTTTCTCTTTGTGCCCTGATAGAGAAAATCTGTTGCTGCCTAGGACTGAATTCTCAACCTTCTAAGTGGAGCATCTTCACATCTAGGCCATCACACCTCTCTTGTTGTGTTTATCATTTGGCCTCTGCAAAGGTAAACCAATTCATAGCTCACCCCAAGTAAAATAATATAAATTCTAATTTTCTTTCCAAACAATTTCTTATTTAAAATGTAGCTTTAAAGTGAATGTCCTGTTTGTACTGAAAACTGAGCATATATGTATGCTGTTATATAAGATTGCTCAGAAATATCTGATCATTTTTTCCTCCAGATCCCTGGTTAAATAATAGTAATAATAATAAAAGCAGCTTTACTTGGAACAGCTTACATCCTGCAACAATATCTTAAACACTATCGGACAACAACATCTCCCTAGCCCAGAATCTTGGTTATGACATGAGAGGTGGACAAAAATGCCAAATCCAACCTAAACATCTGGCTGGCTCTATGACCAACCACTTCCAAAAATCCTTCTTAAGAAACCTTCAGGAACTAGTCCAAGTAGTTGCCAGAAGTCAACATTTACTCAAAGGTACCATAAGAAAATAAAAATATAAATGTGGTTAATTTTTATGTAGGCTTTCTTACATCTGTAAACAAAACTGGAATTTGTATGGCCTCCAGACTTGTGAACACAGTCCTCCTCCGTCTTCAATCAATTCCACAATCATCTTCTTATATGAAGAAAGCTTTTTATTCCACAATTGCCTCTTAATTAAAAGTCTGAAAATTGAGGAAGCAAAAAAACAACAACCTTAGGTTGAACAAATTATTCTAAGCTGATGTATAACCCACTCTATATAAACTTAAATTAAATGGAAGATTTGTTTTGTATCTTCCCATTCTGTGTAAAATTTTCACATTGTCTCTACTCAATCATATCCTGACATACTAGACATTCTGGGAAATGCAACCTGATATAGCCCTTTTACAGATAATCCTTGGTGCTCTCTAAACTTGCTTGTTTTCTTGCTACATTTCATTACCCAAACTAAGTAACATCATCAATGCATCACCAATCCATAGCTATTATCTAGTTCCATAATGAAATATCTTCAACACCTCCCCCCACCCAAAAAAAAACCACTCAGAGAGCACCAAGGACCCCTTACTCCAGCCCTCAGCTACAAATATTCTCCTTTGTTAGATAATCAGCTACAAAGTCAGAATGTACATTGATGAGTTGAACATGACAAAAAATCCACATGTGAAGGCTTGAAGATAAATGTCAACACCACTTTAACTGAAGATGTTTCTAAGCAATCTTGAATATTCTATCAGTAGAATAAAATCTACAGTGATGTCTCTTAAATACAAGCTATTGTTATTTTAATGTTTTTTTTAAATTTTTTGTATTAATCTAGCATAACACAAGGAGTAAAATTTAGTAGAGGCAACACTATTCTCTTTTAATTGTAATCTTTTGTTCCTTTTGGTTCCCTCTGGTATCCAATCTTCAAAGTCCCATCTGATCATTTCTTTAAAAAAAGAATCAAAACAGCAGCATTTATCCACAAGAAGGTTTCTTGTAATTAATTTAAAATGTTATTTTAGATCTATCTGACCTTTCTTTTTTTTAAAAAAAAAAAAAGGTTTATTTTAGGCCCTTAAACTTGTATTTAAAATTTCTTTTGCAAAGGATTGAAGGAGACTTCCCTGGTGCTATAAAAATGCATTGATCCAAGGGTTCCTAAGAGTTGAAAAGCTGTTATTAAAGAATTTTTGAAAATATTAGAAAAGGAAATATACAAATCCAATATCCTTCTAAAGGTGCTGACTGTGGTTATTAAAGAATTTTTGAAAATATTAGAAAAGGAAATATACAAATCCAATATCCTTCTAAAGGTGCTGACTGTGGTTTGGGCAAATATAGTGTTCCCTTTGTTGGAGGAAATGTCCTTCTGGGTTCAGTTCCAAGTGGGAAAAAGACATTGGAAACATGGAGGGTGCTTGGAAAGATGGTTTAATGGTGGACAGGATCACATGGTTTGAGTTCCTGAGCAGAAAAGGGCAGAGATGCTGAGACTCCCTCAGTTTTATGCCCTTTCTGGGGCCCACCTCTCTGTTTCCTGTTCCTGTGTAAGAAATGTATTCTGATTGGTTGTCAGACTCTCAGGGGGTGGGGGTAGGGTCTTATCTAACTTTGTAGGCTGTCCTGAGACCCAAATTTGTTTGCCTTGCTGACTGATGTAATCTTCCCAGGTGCCATGTGATGAGATGGGTAGAGGGTTAATCTTACCTTTATTATGTAGAATACACTGGCTCAGGACTTAATGGCCTATTGGCAAAAGTGGCTGGGGTGGAGCAGAGTTTCTGCCACTCTGAGTTTCTACTTCTCTTTTTAGGGGAAATATTCTGCCTTTTTAATATTTCCTAAAATATTTCATTTTCTAGGAGAGGGGGGGTTTACCTTCCTACACCTTATCTCCTAAAGTTCTAAACTCATCAGAGACTGTACTTGTGGTCTCCTTTTGAAGAGCAACCATCGGGGGGGACCTATGGGCAATCATAAGTCCTCACCTTTTCCCAGAAAGGAATCCCCCCCCGCAAAAAAAAATTGGTCATCAGATCAACACTGAGCAGAACTATTTTCATTTTGCTTTCTTCCCCAGAAGTTGCAAATTAGTGTGTCTTTTGAGAGAACTTTGTTTTATTGTTCCATTTGCTTTGGGAAAATAATTGCTAAGGGCAATTTTGGTCTCAGTACTGATTATATTGGCTCAAACCTAATAATAAGCTTTGGCCCAAATATTTACCAGTTTTAACAGGCAGCAAGATTACAAATGCCATACTAGCAATGTCAGCCTGATTTTCTTTGGCCTGCCATTGTGTTATGACAACCCAGCTGCTTTTTGAGTTCAACAGTCCAACACAATGATGTGCATGCCATTTTTTTGCTCTGCTGATAAGCACCTCTCTGCCTTGATTTATGTAGCACTTGCTTTCTGTTCTAAAAAGTCCTAGAGCACTATAAGCCTCTTAGCAACTCCCAGCATGCCAGCAGTTCTGTTACCTATCTAAAATGAGATAATTAATAATGAAGTGAAATTTCAGATTAGGAATCCTAATTGCTATCACAGATTTTTTTCCTGTTTTATTTTTATGTTGGAGTAGGACACATTCTGTGTAGATTCAGCATTGTTTCTTTTTATACATAAGCCATCTGATGGCCAATTTCCAGATTGCTGTACTGTTTTTTTCAAGTTACTATTAACAGCTTTAAAAGAGCTACAGAGGAAATATTTTCTTTAAAAAAATATTGCATGCTCCCTTTGATGGTCTTCTATGAAACTATGCAGGGTTAAGGTCCCCTAAATGATCAGTCATCCCTCTTTGTATTCATTCTATGAAAACATGTAGCTGCTGCAGGCATTTTGATTTTTTGCCATTTTTGCCATTTTTAAATCCAATCTTGAGTCTCAAAGCAGTTTGAAACAAATTGGTTTGCCTCAGAATTTTGAAGTGCAAGATTGAATTGAATGAAACCACCTCTGAATATTGAATTCCCAATTTAAATCAGTTTAGGACTGATTCAGAGAGACCTAGTATTTATTCCTATGATACAAAAGGTTTTGAACATTGATTTTCAAAGGGAATGTGTTCACTCTGGAGTTGGAATTAAAAAAAAATCACTACATTATTTATTCATATTGCAAAAGCAACAATCAATTCATTAATCCCAGTCTGATACTTGTTCTACCTATGTAAGTTTAAATTAAATAAACATGCTTATAAAAAGTAATTATTAATATTAGTCTTCTCATCATTCCTATCACCCATCTCCTCCCACTTATGACTGCAAGGCTGTAACTTTGTTGCTTGTATCATTAAAATTTATATTCATATTGTTTCCTGATTGCTTATTTGTACCCTATGACTATCATTAAGTGCTGTGCCTTATGATTCTTGAGAAATGTATCTTGTCTTTTTATGTACACTGAAAACACATGCACCAAAGACAAATTCCTTGTGTGTCCAATCACACTTGGCCAATAAAGAATCCTATTCTATTCTATTCTATTCTATTCTATTCTATTCTATTCTATTCTATTCTATATGAGAAGAAGTAAATATTTGTAGCTCACAGTAGAAATGTAACTTTGGAATCCTTGGTACTGTCTGAGTTTGGCCTTTTTCTTGAAAACATTTCAGGGGTAGCAGTGATGGTGTTACCTAGTTGGATAATAGAATAAAAGTGAAGAGTTGGAAGGGACCTTGGAGATTTTTAGTCCAACCCCTGCTTAGGCAGGAAACTCTATACCAGTGATGGTGAACCATTTTGGCTTACGTGCCATAAGTGGGAGGAGCGCAGGGAGGTCATGTGAGGGCGTGCCACACCCATAATGTAATGTGCAAACCCCCCAGTGTGCATGCGCGCATGACAGGCGCTCCCCCATTTTTTGAAAAGTTTTTATTTTATTTTAATTGAACAAAAACACAAAAAAGAATCATCCTTCATTACATCTTGTAGAAAGCATGTCGATTGGTTACAGATAACCTTCATGCATTTCTTCCACAGTCATTACTTATAGTTCATATTAGATCTATTAGATTATACACTTTAGGTCAAAAATCTTTGTGTATCTTACTATCAATGTACCACAATTCCCATTTGACTACAATCATTGAACCTGCTTTTACCTCAAATCATTCATACTTAAAGACACAACCACATAATGGCATTCATCAGCTATTTCAAAAAATCCTCCAATAACATTATACCTTTATGACATCTTTTAAGTAAAAGTCAATTAATAAAGTTTCTAATCCTCCCCCCCCATTTTCTCCCCCAACTCATTGTTTAGAATTTATATCCAAGTTACTTTTGCCAGTACCATAGCATGTATATATTGTTTAACAATGTCCATTGACATTTCGTTGTTGTTATTATAATTGGCTAAAAATCATTTACTATTTATGTCCCATCTCCTCTCATGAGGGTCCCCACCCCCAAAAAACCTTACACCCTTGTAGCAAGATCTAAATGAAAATTTGTTAATAAAATTTATAGATCTTTTTCCCAAGTCACAATTTGCAATTTTTATCCAGATTTCTTTTACTAAAATGTCATTATGCTGTATCCATTATCATTTCATTATTATTATTTATAGTTAATTAATTGTTAGTGAGTAAACATTTAATAACAATCTAAAACAATCTAGGAATTACAAAATTCCTACTTATTAATCACCAATAATAAAAAACTATTTTTTATTATCAACTTTCATTGTCAACCTGTATCTTTCCAGTAACAAAACAGTCTTATCTCTCTTGCCAATTGTAGTGTCAGTCTTCTTTTTATCTCCTTCACAAGGTTTTTATAGACTTCTGTCCACACTTTGTTGCTTGAAGGATCTCTCAGGTAATCTTATTGCCCACCAGCTGCTACTAAAATTAGCTTGTCTTTGGTTGTCAATCTTGCTTCTGAAAAATATTCTCTTCTTAAGTCCATCATCATTACCAATTTTTTTTCTTCTGTATGTTGGAATCTGGGGTAGAGCTCCAATTTGTCGAATTCCATTTTCCATATTCCCTTCTTTCCACTTTCACCCACATTTGCTCCATTAATAAATTCATCTATTGTCTTATCTTTATCTTCTATATCTTCATTCTCCCCTTTAATTTTTGGGTCTCCAACCCCATCATCTTTTGCTGTGAATAAGACTAGTCTTTCCAACTTCTTCTCAATTCTCCCATATTCTTCCAATAGATTTTGAATTCCAGCCAAGATATTTTGGAATTTTAAGGTTTCCTCATCTGAATATTGATCCATGTTTCCCAAAAAGAAGAAAGAAAGAAAAAACTAATAGCCACTGCCACTCTAGCTTTCCAAGCCTCTTTTATTTTTTCATTTTAGATTGACTTGAACACAAGTTCTTTTACGCTCTTCAAAGGAGAAGGGTTCTGTTACCCCCCCTTTCTTTCCCCTGTCAAAATAGTTCTCAAAGGAACCTGTGAAAACAGTTCATGCCCTTGGCTCTTTATCAGTTTCTGTAAACAAGTTGCAAACCCTTCAGCTACAAAGTCAGTGAAATCAAAGAGAGAAAGAGAAGAGATATATTGTTTTAAAAATCCCAGCCTCTGATCTCTGAGTGGCAATGTTGCTACTTTTCACTTATCTAACATTTGACAAATGGCTCTGTGTGCCACCTGTGGCACGCGTGCCATAGGTTCATCATTCTGGCCCTATACCATTTTAGGCAAATGGTTATCCAATCTCTTAAATAAAACATCTACATGAAAGCAACTAAGCTCAGAGAGCATCAAAGACTCCAATCTAAGTTATATTGGTTTATTTATCATTTAGAAACTATGTTAAGAGGGCCCAATGAGAAAACTCTTTGATAGATGAACAGTTACAGTGTATGTCAAAGGAGAGAAGAGAGCATAGGATGCCCTATTTAAAAGATTTAAATAATATAAAAATATTTAAACAATAAAAAATGGGGTCTTAGTGACTGCTGAATATCACCTCTCCTTCATTGTGTATTTTTCCATGTTTCCAATGGACAACAAATAATACTTACAGTGAATATAAAGGAAAACAACAACATTACAATGAAAAAGTTGATTATTGAGTATATACAAGCAATGACAATTTTCCCCCCGGAGATTTTGGAATGAACAAGGTCTATGATGAGTTAATAGGAAGTGATGTGCACTGTACACTCATTAGAAAAAAGACCATGGGATTTGTTAATGCTCATGTCTAGACATCAGCTGAGAAATCAGTAACTCATCAGATGTTTCTAAATGACATCTCCCACTGTTACTCACTATGGTGTTTGAACATATTGGATCACAGTTTAAGGTTGATCCATTCAGTGTGGAAGGCCATTGATTCCCAAGATCTCAACTCAGCAATTTTATGTAGAAACTGTTCAGATTTTCCCATAAGATTTAATCAGCCACTCACTGTTTCTTTTGGCTTTATTTATTGGGAATTTTACAGACAATATTCTTCATTTGTCATTGTGTTGTGTTTTATTATCATTTGATTTTAACTTTGAAAATTATCTATTTTATAGAAGAAGCTAAGAGTGTTAAAATGGAATTATTGCATAATTCCTTTTTATTAATAAAGCTAAGAACTTGTCTTTCTGGAACCACACTAAGGGTAATGAAAAATAATCATCTGAATTAGCTAGACAAATTCAAATTCCAAGAAGAAAGAAAGGGGGAGGAGGGAAAGAAGGAAGGAAGGAAGGAAGGAAGGGAGGGAGGAAAGAAGGAAGGAAGGAAGGAAGGAAGATGAAAATTCATTCTGAATGTTTAGAGGGATTTTATTAGGAAAACTCCATTCAAATATTTAACAAATACATTTAATCAAAGTTGGCTATAGTGTGATCATTTAAAAAAAATCAATCCCCCATTTCCAAATTCCAGAATATTGATATCTACACTTTATGATGGATTGCCTCATCTATTACATGTGCTGCTTAATTTTGGCAGGGAAATGTAATAATCATAAGACTATAGCAATAATGAGGTTTTGATAGCCAATTAAAGTATGTCTCTGCATTTTAGCTCTATCCAATGGAAGATTTACCATTCTATGAAGCAATATATGCTTTTTTTTGGATTTTCTAAAAAATTAGGTATCATTTGCTACTGAATGTTTCTATAGACTAATGTGAGACTTCATGATAAATAAAGGAAGTCAGAGAGAACAAATTATACCAAAGTTTCTTATTTGCTTCACTTACTTCATAAATAAAGTCATCCAACATATAATATACCTATGAAAAAAAGGAATTACTACCTTACAGAGCCATGGTGGCACAGTGGTTAGAATGCTGTACTGCAGGCTAACCTCACTGCTTACTCCAGGAATTTGATTCTGAACAGTTCAAGGTTGACTTGGCCTTCCAATCTTCCAAGGTCAGTAAAATGAGGTCCCAGATTGTTAGGGGCAATATGCTGACTCTGTGAGCCACTTACAGAAGGTTGTAAAGCACTGTGAAGTGATATATGTATAAGTCTAAGTGCTATTGCTATTACTACATTCAGTAATTGTTTCCAGCATCTTTAGCTGAATAGACAGCAAATTCCATCCATAAAGCAGGGATACCTATTAATAAGGTTTCTTATTAATGTGCCATATACATACATACATACATACATACATACACACACACACACACACACACACACACACACACAAAATACATAAATTGATAAGTATTGTACCTAAATGTGTGTGTGTGTGTGTGTGTGTGTGTGTGTGTGTGTGTGTGTGCAAGGTTTGAGAATACACTGAGACTCATAGAAGTTTGAGAATACATCCAAGTCACAATGAGCCAAACATGAGACTTAAATAACAATCAGCATTTAATCTTTGATCAATGTTTAAAGACATGATGGTCAGTTGTTCCCAACATACCCCACGGATATGCAGGGAAGAACTACCCTTCAGAGAAGGTGTACCTCCTTTTTATACAGTTAGAGACATCATAGAATAACATTCTGGCTTTACAATACTCCTCACTAGCCTTATCAGCATTATCTCTTTCCTCTGTTCCCAGGATTGGTCATTTGGCCCCCTGTTGTGAAGGGCACAGATCAAAGGTGAGATACGTTCTCAGGCAGAAGGGGGACATGTCAAAGGTGTCAGTTTTACAGCTCTTTACAGCTCCATTCCGGGATAAGTTCTATGCCCATAGATTGCAGATTGATGAATTCAAATGGCAAGAATCACAGATTTTGACATTTGCCATCTGTAAAATATCTATTTTACAGACCCTAATAACAGTGCCACAGGAAGTAAGTTGCAGGGAACAAAAGGCACTTACAGCATGCAAGCTTTATATGTTACAAATACAAGGCATAATATATGTGTGTTACAGAACACAAATGTTTCTACTAAAACCAACAAGTTTGTATCCTTATTACTATTCCTCTTCATATGTATTTAGCTTCAACATTTATAAATTTTTGTGCAAACATTCAGAAGCAAAATTTTTGTGTAAACAGTCAGGTACAGCCCAGTACCACAAAAAGACATGTCAAAGGATAATGCAGCAGGCATCTACCAACTACATTTCTGATAACCACCATCAAATCAAAATTCTACACAATATCATTGCTCAAACTTGAAACTGCACAGTCATTTCCTAAGCTGGTTTCAATTCTAGACAGTATCAAGTTAGTATTGGTGTATGGAAGTGCCTTGCCTCTCTGATTGGAAATCAGTGATGTCCCAGGGTTTTAAATATGGCTCTTTAATCTTTTTCAAACATAAATTAGAAGGTCATCTGACATTTCTTTTGAATAGCATCTAATGGGCTCTAGAATCAAGTTCATTGTGATGAGGAGAACTAAAGTCTATGAGGTTTATATAGCGCATTTGATAGTCAAATCTAGTCCTAGATTCTGCCGCAGTTTATCTTCCCAATAAGCAACTGAGTCAGAAGAACATTTAAAAGCAATTTGTTAAGGTATCCTGATAAAGTAAGAACTCCCTATGAAAAGGGAGAACCTAGAGACCCATCTTACATTCCTTTTTATAGTTAATGACAAGAAAGAAAATGTAAGAGGAAAGTTAATTGGACAGGATAAAGGTAACCTCTCTTTTGCATAGGAAATTAGTTGCATGATGCAATCAATCATGTTATATATTTGCATCCCATAATCTCACACATTTTCATTAAAATGAGGTCTGACATAAGAAGGGGCGTAAATTGTAAGGGAAAAGGTTGCTTAGAGTTCACAAAAGAGATAAAGCAGACCCCGAATTGTACTAACATTTTTTTTTCTTATCTGGAGCTGGTCTCCAGCCACTTTATCTTTTCAGTTTAGGAATGTTAAAAGCTATTCCTACATTCTAGTCTGTAATGAGCCTGAACATCATTTAAAAAGAGAGAACATAAGTCACATTAAAATACAGAATAATTATGTTAGTTAACAAGTTACAAATTCCATATCATGTGTCCCTCACATTGCTGACCTGAATCACTCCTTATCATACAACTGGCCAGAGGTGGGTTGTTCTCAGTTCGGCCCGGGTTGGGTGAACCAATAGCAGGAGGCCCCGCCCACCTGCAGTAGCAGGAGACCCCACCCACAAGCCAGGACATGTTGCGCACGCGCATGAGTGAACCAGTAGTAAAAAAATGGAAACCCACCATTGCAACTGGCCCTCCTAACTGAACTTTAACTAAAGTGACTGAACTCAGGAAGACAATTCCTTTGTCTTGCTAGCACTGTTTTTCACTCAGATACTCAGGGTGAACAAATATATAAGTGTCACTTGAATGCAGTTCTGATAACATTTGGCAGTCGTTGCTCCATGACGATATTCAATCCCCTTTCCATCCTTTTTAAGACAAAAATGGATATATTTTTATTCCTTTTGTGCAAATAGAAACCAAACCCAATTCTTATCTACTCTGTCATGGAAAGGACCATATTCCTGATGTCTGCCACATCATTTTAAAGTGTGTCAGGAGAAGAAAAGATCTTGCAGCGATCCTAACACAGCAGAAACAAAAAAATATGATTAGTTTTACAACCCATGCTTTTGACAGCTAAGTACTCAAAGTTGTCTCCATCAATTTAATTTTTTTCCGCATTCACTTGCTATTTTTTTTAAAAAAATCCCCAACCATTTATGAAGACATTGACTAAATTTGGTTAGTTCACATATTAAACAAACAAGTTAAAATTCTCACCCATCCCTACATTTTTCTGTCAGACAATGCAAGAGATTCCACTTACAGGGTGTAACTGTCATAGCTTGTTAAAGGGAGAACAGTTTTCTGCCTTTCTTATTAATCATTTAAACTGAAAGGAGACAATCAATGCTTGTTAAGTGAGTAATCCACAGCGCTTATTCATTTAATATTTGTTCTCAAGGAATCACAAAAAAGCAACCCTGAATGATTGTCAGAACCTAGAAGCAAAATCTATATGCTTTTGGTGATTGCCATCTGAAGCTGAGAGAGCAATGCACTGACCCCTGACCAAATCTACAGTGTTTATTTTACATAAATGTAGGTCACAGTAACAGTGTGAAAAAGAGACAGGAGTCCTTGACTTACACCTGTTCACTTAGTGACCATTCAATGTTACAACGGCACTGAAAAAAAGTGACTTATGACCATTTTTTACACTTATGACCATTGCAGCATGTCCACGGTCACATGATTTACATTTGGATGCTTGACAGCTGGTTCATATTTAGGACGGTTGCAGTGTCCCGGAGTCATGTGATCACCTTTTGCAAACTTGTGACAAACAAAGTCAATGGGGAAGCCAGATTCACTTAGCAACTGTGTTACTAATTTAGCAATTCCCATGATTCACTTAACAATGGTGGCAAGGAAAGTTGTAAAATAGGGCAAATTCACTTAACAAATTTCTCACTTAGCAACATAAATTTTGAGCTTAATTGTGGCCATAAATTGAAGATTTCCTATATTTCATGTTGTGGCCCAGCAGGAGCCGTTGGAGCTGCCAGCAGACTCCGACAGCGAGGGGCCCTATGAGTCGGCTCTGGAGGATGTGGAGGACCCTGGACAGGGTTCCGACTCCGAGCAGGTCGCAGAGAGGCTGGTTGGCCACCAGGAGGCGCCTGAGGCTTGGACCAGTGGGGAGGAGACAAGGGAGAGTGATCCAGACGCCAGTAGTGAGTTGTTCCTGGATGCCCAGCACCGAAGAGCTAATAGGGGTCCGAAACAGTTGAGCAAGTACAGGAGGTAATTCCACTCAGCTGGTGGTCATTAGGCTCCTCTCCAGACTATTAAAAAACTGCTTCTGCACAAGCCCCTCTTGCAGAAGTCAACGCATTGACTAAAAGTTGGAGAACTTTTGTAACTAGCTTGGCAGGCTGGATTGCTGCCAAGGTATGTCTGAGTTGCTGCCAAGGTCCTTATCTGTTTGTTATGCTTGGCTTTCAGCCACCAAGGTTTTGGTTTCTTGTAATAAAGTAAATTCCAGTTAAGCTTGTCTCGGCATTCGTTACTGGACAGAGGAAGGGGTCAGAACAATTTCATAAATGGCAGTTAGCATAGAGATCTAAAAGTATGATGCAGCCTTGGGATTACTGGTGGCCTAAAGACACTTCTGCTGCTTTAATCTCCTAGCCTTTTGAATTTTGATTTTTTTTAACTTGGACCTAATCTTTAACCTGTTTTAATTCTGCTTATAATTTAGGATAATTTCATACACAGCATTTTTTTTGTTTCTTTTGTCAAACATTCAATAGTTGCAACCAATCACATTCAGCCTCAGACATTTTATCAGTGTCAGTAGGTCTTGAAATGTCTCCAGTCATTTTCACATCTTCATCTATTTGGTCTGGTTTTCCATCACTTTTTTACAACTTGTAATATCTCACTCCAATTTCCTCTGAAATACAACAGCCACTGTATCTGAAAACACTATTTATCTAACAACAGAGACTTTGAGTGGCACACACAGTTTAAAACCCAACAATTGAAACAACTCATGATAACCCAGGTAAATGGCACCTTCAAAATCTTATAAACACATCAACAATGAGACTGGCCTGTGGGAATACTATTGTGGAAATTCTATTGCTCATTGCATATCATCTTACATGTATCAGCCATTCATCACAAATTGTTCAGGCTCTCAACCCACAAACCTAGCACCATCAGCATGCAGAAATACTCACACTGCTAACATCAACACAGGAATAATTTCCACATTTACAGTATCTATAAATACATTCAACCACCCAGAGGACATCATACTTACTTTATGCCCTGCTCATTGCTGAACTATTTGCTAAGATTTATAAGGCTTCCTAATTACTGCTTTTGTTTTATTCAGCAACCAATCATCAACTCCATACCCACACAAAACATTCCATAATTACAGCTTAATTTCTTTATTATATGCCTTCTCTGAATCAACAAATGTACAATAAACGTTCTCATGTTCATAAATTTTTCAATGATTTGTTGAAGAGCAAAACTCTTGTATGCACATCTTCTGGTCAGTATAATGTGGTGTTGGAAGAAATGTCCTTCTGGGTTCGGCTCCAAGTGGGAAAAAAGACACTGGAAACATGGAGGCTGCTAAAGAAAGATGATTTAATGGTGGACAGGACCACATGGCTTGAGGTCCTGGGGGAAAGGGTGATCAAATGCTTCCAGGTGTTGGGTGAAGAAGAAGAAGAAGAAGGGCCAAAGGAGGGGCTTGCAGGGTTTTTTATAATCTGTTAAGCCCCACCTATCTGTTTCCTGTTCCTGTGTAAAAAAATGTATTCTGATTGGCTGTCAGACTCACATGGGGTCATGCAGGGGCAACTCACTAGGCTGAGTCCTGGTTTGGTTGAATTCTCAGATGCCATGTGATCAGTTGGGTGAAGGGCTTATACTAGCATGCCTTGATTCCATCACCCTGGAGTTGATGGGGTGCCGTCTTTATTATGTGAATTGACTGGCTTGGCATCTTAATGGCCCATTGACAAAAAGGGGATAGGTAGGAAGTTGCAGTAAGTTTCTCTTTAAAATGTTTCTCCTTTTTCACATCCAGGGAAACATAATATTCTGCCTTTTCAATATTTCCTAGGATATTTCATTTTTCTAGGAGAGGGGTGGGTTTTAACTTCCTACAGTGGGATTGCACTTCTCAAATATCTAGTTAGCTATTTGATTTCTAAAACTGTCTGTCTACATGACCACTCTAGGCAGCTTAAAACAATAGAAACACAATATAGCAACAGAGATAAAAACCGAAGAAGAGAGAGATAAATCTCCAATTCTCTGTACATAGTCCTACCTGAAGACTGGATGCATTTTTGAGTATATTGTTGTCCCTGTCCACCAAATAAGAGGTACAAGTGGTATATTGTCACATATACAAATTTCTCTTAGCATGTCTTTTGGGAACTTGCCATACTTTACACTGTTCTTCAATGTCACAACATGCGGTAAATGGTTGCAGCTTCATTACTGCCATTCGCAAGGTTATGAATGATCATCTACAGCAGTATGCCTTCATCAAACTTTTGTTTCTACTTCAAAATCCACATGAATAATTCACAATGCAAAAATGCTACCCTAGGAAAAGATAGTATGTTTCATCAGTCTTCTTACAGTGTGGTGATCAAGGTACAATCTTTGTTGTTGTCATCGTTGCCATTTAAATATACAAAGCTGACAATAAGTTTGGTGATCAAGATACATTTCTTGTTGTTGCTGTTTCCATTTAAATATACAAAGACCACAACGTGGTATAACAGTTATGCTTGCTTCAAAGGGTAGGGAGAGAGGGACAGGCTCAAAGTCATTCAGCTGGCTTTGTGGTAAGGCAGTGCTAGAATTCCCAGTCTCCTGCTTTCTAGCCTGATGCCTTAAATACGACACCAAACTGACTCTCCAGTATTAACTTAATAATTTCCAAAACATATTAGAAAAATGGCCACCTTGAGTACTGATATGTAAAGCAAGCTATAAATCAATCAAACATTTTTTTTCTGCAACAAAGGATTCAGACGTATCACTATTTAAGGGGCTTACCCAAGGATTGCTAAGTGCAGGATCTAAAACAACCTAACAGCATGGCTTTTTACAAGTGTATTTGGAAGTTGCTTATATTGGATTAATGAGAGAAAGGAAGAGTTCAATTGAGCAAAGAAGGAAATGTAGCCAAATATTCCTTTAGAAAGACTGGGCTGGATTTAGAGGATGCAAAGTTTCAATACATAGCATGAAATAACTTTACTTCATCAAATATAAAAAAATCAGTGATAGCCATAATTAGGCTTAGACTTTTATCTGAGCCGGGATCAGGAACATAAAGCAATCTGCCAATGATTAGCACAATGCACAGCAGTGCATTAAAATGTCCCAACAGCCTTTGTTTCCCTTCCCATTTTTATTTGATCACTGATATATTTCTGAATAAGCATGCTGAAAATAGTAAGAGCATATATTCCACCTCTCTATTTATCTATTTATTCAAAGAGAGAGAGAGAGAGAGAGAGAGAGGGAGGGAGGGAGGGAGGGAGGGAGGGAGGGAGAGGGAGAGAGGGAGAGGGAGAGAGGGAATGAATGAGAATGAGCCTCACTTGGGAGTCATGTTGAAGAATACAATCCAAAGATGGTACACAGTTAATTAAAAATCAACAAAAACAACAACTTGGGAATCAGCTTGGCAAGAACTACTCTTCCTAAACAGTAGAATCAAATGTGGAATTGTGGGCTACCTATCTATATTGATTAGATGGCACATTGAAGCTGTTCTGATGAATGTTTCCCTATGGAAAAAAGGCATATGGCAGAAGCAAATCCTTCTGGAGGAAGTGATTATAACTAAGGAATACTAAGGGAATATTAATGAGAAAAGAGCAATCTCAATTTACCTTAATAATAATTACAAATAATTTATTAAATGTACATGCAGCTTAACTTCCAGCAACTCTAGGCATTTTAAAGCAAAAAAATTAATACAGGAAACATAAAAACAACAAAAGATGAAGGATCGATGATGGCAGAGAGTAATAGAAAGGAAGAAAAAGACATTGGTTATCATTTCCAAAGACTGGATAAAAAGCCAGCCCTTGAAAGCTCTTCTAGGATCTCAATAGAGGGGGAGCGCTTCAAAAAATTTTTTGAGGGGGGGGATTTCATTTCAGAGGGCAGGTGCCTTTTTATGTTGCCTTCACTAATGTGTCAAGACAGTAGATAAGAATGACCTTTAGTTCAAATCTACAAGATTCCTTGATTAACTCATCTCTTTAATTACATTAGGTATTAGAACAGCATATAATTATTCTAAATTAATTAAGAATGGCCTTGGTCAACAGGTCTACCTACAAAAAGCTAGAGAAAATTTAATGTCACTAGCCATTTACTGCTTCATGAATATATCCCAGCAAGCACTTACTTACAGTGATCATGGGTACTTGACAGAGTGGACAAATGTCTTGCATTTTGGCAGGAATAGGGCTAAAAATGGCTTTGAGATCACAAACAATAAGCTATATCGCTATAAAATCTTCTATTTTAAAAGGACAGGGTGAGTTCACTGCCACCTTTAGAGCAAATTGTGACCAATTTCAGGAGCCTCACAGAGAGAGAGAGATTTAAACACTCAGCACTGCATTAAAGTATTAATAATGCATTTCGAAGATCAATGCATTACACTGAGCATTAATCTTTCATCAGATATGGTTGAGTCTCTTTCAGAAGGAAAAGTTTGGAAGGCAGACCCAAATGTCAATTCAACAGGCTTTAAGGTGACATTTTCATGGTATACTAGTGATTATGGCAGCTCTCAGGAAACTAAATATTCCATGATTCTTACTAATCCAATCCCGTTAGGAAGAGAAAGCAATAAAACAAAAGGATTGGCTAATTTGCTATAAGATGGAGCACCTTTTGAATGAAATATAATAAAAATGCAATAAATAAACACTTACAATCTCTTTCCATTAATTTAAACTAATGTTTATTTATAATAAGTCATCTTAAGTACTGCTAAGTTTATTTCTTTACAAGTTAGGTGTCAATTCATTTGATTATCCATTATTTCCTGGTTTAAAATGAAATTAATGGGCCCATATAAGCTGTAGAAAAATACATTTGGTACATTTGATCACTTAGCTAATTTGTAGCCTGTTACTTCCTTTCTCATCCGAAAATAGTAACACAAAATCTGATAGAATGAGCTATATATGAACACACTACACACACACACTACACACACACAAACACACAAACACACAAACACACACACACACACACACAAACACACTTTCTTTTCACATTCCATGGCCTTTAATCATGTAAGAAATTAATGTATAAATGTAAATAAAATGGTGTGTGTGTAATGTTTTAGCAACAGGAAAAAATATTATATATGCTTTATCAACAGGAAAAAAATGGAAAACAGAGAAAACAGGAAAACAAACATCCAATAGTAACAACAATAAAAATGTGTACAAAAATGACCCAAACATCAAATAAATAACATCAAATAACATCAAACATTAAACCTTTTTATAAAAAATCCACCCTGGCTGGATGCTAAAAAGAACTTTTCAAAAGGCTGATAAATTCTCCTCTCCTTATATAATGGCACTACCAATAATTATTAGCTTTCTCATCCTTATTTAACCAGAAAAATATCTTATGCAAACAAATATTTCAGATGGAAGTTTCATCGAATAACAGAATCAACCCAACATCTAATCATAATTTTTTAAAAAATAAAATAAAAGAAGGAAAATCTTGCACTAGAACATCATTCAATTAATTTCTCACAAGTAGATGCATTAGGCTTTCATCATAGCCAGCTCTATATAATCAAAAAGAGAGCCTCTCTTGGGCTTATCTCAACCACTTGCTGTCAATATACTTTCCCAGTTCCTTACTTTCCTGCAGGGCAAGCAGAGAGAGAAATAATATATAAGCAAACAATTTATCAATATAGCCAGAAGTCAAAAGAAACAAGAGGCAGAACTAAAGACCAGTCAGGAGGTGAGATTGAGCAATTGTCAGGTAGGTCAGAAGAGAACAAAAGATAGAGTAGGAACCAATGTTCAGAAAACAGCTGAATGTTTTTCAGGCAAAACATGATTGGATAAGCAAGCATTCCTATACTTTTTGTGGAGGAATTGACAGGCATCCTGATTTCAGCAAAATGAGTCCAAGATTATGTAGATGCTGCAGTGTATCCTGAGATATTTTGCTACATGTGGTAAGGTTATCATCTAACTCTCCATAAACTTACCTTAGGCAGAAAAGAGTAACATAGCAATAGTAAAGGTAGTAGTATCCAGTTACATCTTGCAGAGCATCCTTTCCAACTGAGAAAGGAACACTGAGATGTTAAGATGAAATATTAAAAGCCCTGGTGTTGCAGTGGTTAGAATCAGTGGTGGGATTCACTTACCTTCACTATTCACAAATGTCAGCATGTTTGTGCATGTGCCGGCTACCGTGCACATGTACAGAGGGTCACACGTTACGTCGGGGTGGGTGGGTGGAGCCTCCAGCAGCTGCCATTACCGATTCACCCAAACCGATAAGAACCAGCAAAATACCACTCCTGGTTAGAATGCAGTATTGCAGACTAACTCTACTCACAGCCTGGAGTTTGATCCTGATGGGCTCAAGACTCACTCATCCTTCCATCCTTCCAAGGTCAGTGTGTCAAATGAGGATTTAGATTGTTGGGAGCAATTTTCTGACATTGTAAAGCATAACATCCAGAGAATGCTGTAAAAGTGCCATGGGGTGATACATGTCTAAGTGCTATTGCTGTTGCTACTGAGATGTTCTCCATGTACCCTATGTCTGTTCTTGGGATTCATCTTACTGTCAGCTTTTTGGAAGAGAAAGGAAAGGGTAAAGGATTTGCTTTAATTACCTACAAGAGATGTATACTTTGTTATGGAGTTAAGTATATAATTTCTCATGCATCCCTGTTTTCTTTTCAGGTTTTCAAGGATTGTAAAGAAACCATGAGTGGTTGAGTAAGGCAGAAGAACAGTAGATTCCTCTGTCATTTGCTGATGATATAGTTTCCATGTGTCTAGAGCCCTGTGACATAACCTTAGAAACACTGGAAGATCTAGAGAAGAAAGAGGGAAGGAGAGTCATTTCACCTGAAGCTGAATTTACCTTATATAAAGTTGGATTTAACCAGGGGTGGGCTTCAAAAAAATGGGTTCTCTGCCCAGTTGCTGGGTGGGTTTGGCCATCGTTGGCATGGTTTATTTGGCCACCTGCACTTTGGGGAAGGGGCATTTTCATCCTCCCCAGGCTCCAGAGGTTTTCCTCGAGCTTCTGGGAGGGCAAAAACTGCCTCCCTGGGCTCTGGAAGTCCCTGTTTTTCCCCTCCCTGAGCCTTCACATGGGCCTTGCACTTACCTCACATCCACAATGGGCCACGTGCAGACTCCTGGGAGGGGTGGGTTGGGAGGGGAAGGGCTGGGTTGGCGGGGCCAGCCAGGGGTAGGATTTGGAGGTTCTCCAAACCGGCCATAATGTTAGTTACGTGTTCTCCCAAACCCAGGCAAACCAATAGTAGCCCTCCCCTGGATTTACCCAATCACAGGGACAATACGTCTCCATATAAAGTTTCTTATTTAAATATGGACAATACTTCCCTGTATAAATGGATTGATGCTACAAACCTTATGATACGTATGGTAATTTATCTTCTTGATATATCATTATACATCTATAAAATATACAAACACCTTTCTCTCTATGTATTATTTCTCCAATAATTGCAACTGTAAAATAATGCAATAATTGTCCATATTGTTTTTCCTTTATTAAATTTCTGATACCTTTTCCCCTTGTTTTCCTGACTGAAATCACTATCTTCATTCCTCCCGCACCCCCACTTTTATACTAGCAATAAGATTGATACTCTTTATAAATGTGTTTTGGATTGGGACATAAAAAGCAGAAATGATCTACATAATAAATAAAGTATTTTTTATGGATATGCAATCCCTGCAAGGGTTCTGTGCTCTTCATAAATAAAAATGTAAATGGAGCGACCCAAGGATGATATCTTCTCATGATTATCCCAGGCCACAGAATTTTTTTTAACAATGGATAATTTAAAGCAGCAGCACCATTTTTCCTCTATGTTTGTGATAAAGTTGGACAAAAATTGGAGCTTGAATACCAGAAAATGCTGTGGAAAGTCTGAAGTCATTTTTGAAACACATGCAACCCTAATTGTTATCAATCATATGTGACATGTCTGAAATAAAAAGTATATGTTAATTATTTGTTTGGACAGGACAGGAATATCAGATGTAAAATTTCAGCAAATTCCTACTTGCATGTCTCCATCTGAAAGTCTGTAGAGATTCTCAATCATCCAGGACATGGTTGTCCCAGGGTGAAATCAACTTACCTTTGCTACCGGTTTGCAAATGTGAGCGCATGCATGCACAGGACCTTCCGCGCATGCGCAGCATCAAAATGAGGCAAGCCTGCAACTGAGCATGCCTGCAAAGTTAAGTAGAACAGTGAGGTATTTCCGACGATCAGCTGTGCCAGGCCATTTAGATTAGCTAGAGAGCAGGAAATCCAACTATTCTAGATAATATAAATCACACTTCACAGCTGATGGTCAGAAATACTAGTTCGCCCGAACCGATAGCATTTTTACTACCGTTTCAAGTGAACCGGTCCGAACCGCTAGCGTTTCACTCCTGGGTTGTCCCCAAGGTGCTTTTTCAAGAGGCAACTGGACTTTCTTGTTTATTTTTCTTTTGAAGACACTTTGCTTCTCATCCAAGAAACTTCTTCAGCTCTAACAGGATAGTGGGGATTGGAAGGATTTGTACTCTTTGCATCCTTTTTAGAGGGTTATTGAAGCACTTGGAGATTTATTTGTATCCTCAGATACAGTCTGGGTCATGATTTCTCCGTTTGCTTGCATTCAATTTATATCACTGTTTCTGCCTGAGAGATATGCCACTCTGTGATATAACTGTCTGGAATTTAATTAAATTAATCTGTCGATCAGTAATCACAGTCAAAAAAGAACAAAGGATGACAAACACTTGATATCAATGTTGAAATCCAACCTGCCCTACTGTCTGCAATGAAAACTATTTCTAGTTAGGAGAATGCTCTAGCAAAAACAGGGAAACGTTTAACTTTACAAGAAGCTGGTATAAAGTGATTAATATGAAAGATGGCTCAAATTATAGCACATACATAATATTACTTGGGGAAAAAACCATCTACACCCAGTTGATATATTTATTTTTGCTAAAAAAATGTACTCAGAAGAATGGCTACACTTTATGCATATAGAAATACTAAAATATTAGCCCAGTGTAGATCACTTTACCGTGTTTAAGTGGAACAATTACTCTTGTCAAACCAGATGACTAGCCCAGGCCGGTTGTTTACCATTATCACATTTAGAATTCACATGCAGAAGTTATAAATAAGTAAATATGAGAAACTCAATTCCAGTTTCATTTCAAGTGCGAAAAGATCTAGGATGCATTTCCTCTTGTATAATTAAATGCCACGTAGCATAATTAAGTACTCAAGGAGGAAAGCAGAAAACAATAAAAGATCTGGAATCAGAGGAGGGAAAAGGGAGGATGCCAAGTTTGCCCATAAAATTAAATTATTTAAGATGATAAAAAGCCAAATAGACTGCCAAGAAATGATGGGTGGGGGAGGGAGAAATTAAAACAATGAATTGACAATTTAATAATACCAAAAAAAAGATGCAGGATATTTTTTTGATTCCTAGAAGATTTTTCAAAAGAATGAACAGGGCAAGAGATTATGTTCACTGACTCCCCCACTCTTTCCCACCAGGGCTTTATATCTTCCCCAAATGTTCTGAGAAATACAGTGGTGATAAAAGACACTAGATTAGTGTTATTAGAATTTGTAGAAGAACGTGGACTCCATCTCTTGAATTGAGTCCCATTCAATAGTTAACTAGTTTTATGGTTAAATATCTGGTACAGGTAGTCCTTGGCTTACAACAGTTCACTTAGTGACCATTCAAAGTTATGTTGGCACTGAAAAAACTGACTTATGACCATTTTTTGCATTTATGACCGTTGTAGCATCCCCATGGTCACATGATTTACATTTGGATGCTTGACAACTGACTCACATTTATGATGGTTGCATTGTCCCGGGGTCATGTGATCAGCTTTTGCAACTTTCTGATAAGCAAAGTCAATTGTCAGGGTTCCAAGTAACACCCCCAATGAAAGAAGACTCCGAGGTTTGGAGTTCCTCAAAGTTCCATTTTATTTATTAGAGATGTCATATTGGCACATCTGGGAAAACCCGAATCTGAAAGCTTCCAGGTTTTCCCCACCCAAGCACCTACCCAGCACCCACATGTCCATCAAAACACCGTCCTAACTAGAGATGTGTCCCAGTCACATCCTTCAAGGTGCAGGGCAAAATGTCCTTGACTCTTGGAGAAAGAAATATTATTAAGACTATATATCTCTCCAGCTCCATACAATCCCCCCTCCCAGTTTCCCACAGACTAAATGTGGCAGGTCTGAAGATCCAATGCCCAAGATGGCTTCCAGGCCTGATATCAAAGTAAACGAGATTTACTTAACAACCATGTTACTAATTTCACAACTTCAGGATTCATTTAACAAAGCTGGCAAGAGAAGGCGTAAAATAGGGCAATCTTCCATTCCACCTTGAAAGTGAGGTGCAATCCTCAAGGGACTTTAACTGGCCCAGTAAGTGTACAAAAAGGGGTACGGCAGGATTACATCCTGTCCCCCTCCCTTTTTAACTTCTATATCAACCAATGGTGGGTTTCAAATTTTTTTAGAACCTCTACTGTGGGTGTGGCCTGCTTTGTGGGACTGGCTTGCCGGCCACGTGACTGGGTAGGAGTGGCTTGCCAGCCATGTGACCGAGTGGGCAATAGATCACAAGCTGGGCTCTTATGGGCTCTCACTGGTATTCTTAATGTCCCCAGGCTTTGACCAAGCAAAGCAAGTAGTAATCAATAGAATGAAGGACATAGAGTTCCAAGAAGAAGTAAATAGGTTGCCTTTTCACAGTAGGGACAAAATCAAACAGGGTGTGTGGGAATCGGCAAGATATCTAAATGACCTGATCTTCCCAAAACAAGAATAGCTTTCTTCAGAGCCAAATTTAACATTCTTCCTTCAGCACTCCTCCTGGGCAGATATAAGAAAACTCCAATAGCAGAACGGGTATGTATAGGTGGTAAAGGAGAAGTTGAAGATATCTCACATGTTTTATTGTACTGTGAGCTATACAGAGTCCACAGGTTAGCATATATTCTCTCCTTACGAGAAAGATTGCCAGGGGGGGGGGCAGACAATTTTTATGTAGGCTGTCTCCTCCAGGACTCAAACCCGTCTACCATGCATGCGGTGGCAAAATTTTGTGTTGCTGCAATGTTCACAAGAAAAAAAAATTAGTTACAGAATTATAGCTGTCACCTTGTACCAATTATTTGGACATATCTCTAACAATTTCTGGACCTAAACCAGGGCGTAACCCGAACAGTTTGAGATCATGTATGTTATTATCCACTTTTAATAGCAGTACTTTTTAGATATATTTTAATGTCAGTACTTTTTAATATATTGTAAAAAGTAATGACTATTGCTGGTCTTTGACCGTAATAAAAGTATATACTATACTATACCCTTAACAAATTTCTCACTTACCAATATAACTTTTGGGTTCAGTTGTGGTCATAAGGTGAGGACCACCTGTATTAGATTGGATTAAAATTTGGGTGTGGTCCTGCCATTCTCTCTGCCTAGGTTGCTAAGGTCAACTTGTTATGAGCAATTCAGGGCTTCCATACAATATCATTCAGGTCTCGTCACAGATCATATGTAGTCCTTCCCACAAGACAGGACAAACCAGAAATTTATTTTGCTATAGTAACTTGGAGGAAAATTATCTGCGTGGAGAGACAGTAATCATTGAGTTACTAACTCTGAATTCACTAATTTTGAAGTAATAGCATATATATATTTCCATTTCATTAAGTTTAACTATAGTTATTAATATCATTAATCAGCAGTAATATATTTAATAATTGCCCTTCAAACTCATTGACAATTAAAATTTGATAAGAAAATGTATAAAGTCATAGAAGCCTGCCAATAAGATATTTGGTGGGGGGGAGGCACTTGTGACTGAAATTCTCGTTTCCTTACATAACCATTTCTAAATGTTCTCTTGAAATAAACCTATTAAGGCAAGAATTTCACTTGTCCTCAGGAATGTTTAATAGCTGATGGAAAGGTAAATTCCCATCTGTGTCTTGATCCAGGTCAGAATGTACAAAAATCA
Organism: Thamnophis elegans; assembly: GCF_009769535.1. NCBI lineage: Eukaryota > Metazoa > Chordata > Lepidosauria > Squamata > Natricidae > Thamnophis > Thamnophis elegans. The sequence continues at coordinate 129,229,999 of NC_045542.1, read as the reverse complement.
AATCTCTCAAGTACTCCTGCTTTCACTGTGGATAGAACTTTTTTGTGATCATGTGTATTCTTTTCTCACTCTGCCTTAAAAAAAAATATCCATCATTTAACAGCCTGGAATGATGGTACATTTCAGGAATCATGGAGGAAATTTTCAAATACAATTATTGCTAACTTGCTGATTGTATAAAGTAATATTAGGGAAAGTAATTTCTACTATTGCTACAGTTAATGATGCCCCTTATTAGAGATTATTTTTTCCTCCTAGAAAAAGATGGTTTTAATCTTTTAAAAGATCATGCTAATAAATAAAGTAGAAAAATGTGGGACTGTTTTTCTAGGAAAAACACTTTAGTTACTTTCCATGACTCTTAGACTGATGTGGAAGAAGGAATAACATTTTTTAAATAGAATAACAAAATTGGAAGGAACCTTAGAGGTCTTCTAGTCCAACTCCTTGCTCAAATAGGAAACCCTGTACCATTTCATACAAATATATTCTTAAAAACCTCCCATATTGGAACATCCACAACTTCTGGAGACAAATCATTCCACTGATTAATTATTTTGTCTGGAAATTTTTTCGTAGTTTTAAGTTGGTTCTCTCCTTGATTAGTTTCCATTCATTGTTTCTTGATCTGCCCTCAGGTGCTTTGGAGAACAGCTTGACTCCCTCTTCTTTGTGGCAGCCCTTGAAATATTGGAACACTCCTATCATGTCACTCCTAATTCTTCTTTTCATTAAAGTAGGGATACCCAATTCCTGCACCTTTGTAAAGTGTTGGGGAAATGGTGGTAGGGAAAGTAGAATACTTATTGTTTAATTTCTCTTTTCATACTTACCCAGTTCGAGAAGCATGACATGTATGGTAGTTCAAGGTTTCATGCTGTGAGTTCTTTAAAGTTTCATATTGTGCTTTCTGTATCTATAAGGAATGTCTGGGGAGGAAGTGCAGATGTGCTCTGAATGAGGCTGAAAATATCTGACTTCTTCAAAGCCCAACTTTTGCTTCTATAAAGAATAACAAAGCATACCACTGCCATGATTATTCTGAGCTAGAGAATTCTGGGAGTTGAAGTCCACACATTTTCAATTGCCAAAGAAGAGCAAAATTATAACAGAGCAAAAAAATCACATACTTTTCTAGGAGAATTCTAGACATAAGCAAGCAACTCTAAACATCTCCACTTTATTGAAGAAAATAAGAAAACATTTGTCCTGGGTAGAATGTGAAATTCTTCTTTCCAACTCAAGTAAAATCCTGCTAGCATTAACCTCTTATAAAATTACTAATATATATCCAAATGCATTTATCCTTTTCCCTCCAACTTATTATGAAAGGATCATTCATTGCAAACCTAGTCTTCCAGAATCACACTCTATATAGAAACCAGTAAAAGTGATTGTATTGCCTTAAAATTTATTATGTGGAGACACATTTTTTTAAAAAATCCATATTTGCAGTTTCTTGGTGCAGTCTCAGAAGAATTATAATGTGATATTGTTAGTAAATACCATTGTATTATCTACCTCTCCCCAAAAAAGAAGCTTCTATTGGACCACCACACATCTTTTTTGATAAAGTATGCCATATAATCATTACCTACCTTTACTATCTCTTCTTGATATCAAATTTTGCCATTTATTTGATTAGAACTCTAATTTTGACATGAAGGATGGCACTGCTGGATAGCAAAGAGGATTAACAGAAGTTTTTAAAAACGAAAATCTTTGGCTTATCTGCTGATGCATCACAACTTTGATCTAGTTTAAGGGCATCAGTTCTAAAGTAATGTTTTTACACAGAATAAAAACTTCAGGCCAGGAAATGTACAGCTTCCAATTTGAAAAGCAGAACTGTCTGAGATGAGTGTGCTAAACTAGGGCATTCTGATAATGTTGACCTTTCAGACTTTCTGCTGAATTTGACAAGTCATTGCATTTTTGTCACTTGGTTTCATGGAACAGCAATAGAGGAAAGAGTTGTTGACTTTCTGTATCCAATCTGTTCTCCTCCATAATTCCAGTGGATAATGGTTTATAAAGCTATAAAAGAGGTAATAATTCAAAGAAAGATTTGGGGCACACATATTGCCCTTGTTGACATCTCTTTACATTAAATGCTTATTTTCCCAATATTGCACAGTTGCATTTTTCCTCCTTTGAATTAAGGTATTTGCTCCTTCTTAGTTTGTCTGCATAACAAGAAATCCACATTGTGTTTTTGACAATAGTGGGGAAGTGATTTGCTATGGCCTTCTTACAGGATTATTTTCTGGACTTTCTAGTTTCTTTACCGCCTGGGTAAATTCTTTGTAAATTCTTATTCAAGTAGTAACTGGGTCAACCTCTACTTAGCTATTTTGAGATTAACCAAAGTCAGGCAGTTATTAAAAGTCAGATATATAAGTCAAGAGTGGCACAGTGGTTAGAATGCAGAACTGCAGACTCCTTCTACTTCTGCTGATTGCCAGCTGCTTGCAATTTGGCAGTATGAATCTCACCAGGCTCAAGGTAGACTCAACCTTCCATCCTTACAAGGTTGGTGATTCTAACATGTCTTCCTTAATGTTGTAAGAGTTATCCTTTCCTGCTTGTATAATGAGTAAAGTAAATTCTAGTTTCATGTCTTATCACTGAGTCAAACACAAAGTTGTTTTTTTAAACAAATCTATTTTTATGTTACATACACTTCAGTTTTCATACAGATGTGCAGACCTGTGATCAAAAAGCATCAACACATGACTAAAAGATTGGCTTTTCCACTTTTCATCACTGTAAATTCTCTAACTGCCTATATTCTGTTATACGGGTTATTCCTTTAAGTTATTACTGGATTTAAATGAAGTGCTACAAATCCTAGAGAAAATGCTTGCGTAGTGAAAGATAGAACTCACAGATATGTTCTTTAAATATTTTGCAACTCAGGTAAGTTCAAGAGTCCATCAATCCATGATGATGTTACTGAAAGTTTCTCTCATTTGGGAGAGGAAAAAAAATAGGAAGAAATTGCTCTTACTATAGATCAACTGATTAGGATGTTTGAAACAATGGCCATTTTTCTTTAGGCACAACATTGCTATACTTGCATTTATAAACACACACATACTTTTCAGCAGACTTTGTAACTTAGACATGCTGCCCAAGTTGTCAGAGTACCAACCTGCTTTCATATGAATTGTTGTAGCTGGTCCTTCCCCTTCCTCTTTTAGTAAATGGTAAGGAAATTACCTTGATGGAGGTATGTAAGCTCCCTTTTCCTGGTGAAAAGGGATAAAACATATTTTTGCATCCATAACTGATAATGTTCAGAAGAGCTTCAGAGAGACGCTTCCCTAATTCCTAGGTATATAAGAAGGGCAAGGAGAAAAACCCCAGTCAGGCTTGCAAAATTATGTTCTTATAGCCAATTTCAATAAAGTAGTTTTAATTTTTTTGTCGTTTTGATTTCCTTGTTTGGCCTGCCTGAAAGGATAGATACTTTCCTTTTTCTTCCCTATAATTTCATTCTACTTCTACATTATTCAAACATTTCTAATTAAAAGTTCTTTCAAAATATTTCAGTACTTTAGCATTATTAACATTAGATCCTCTCATGCTACAAAGCATATTGGGAACAAGGGATCTCAACTATTTTTGGTTTGGGGCAACTACTGGTACTTCAGTATCATCTCATGTGATATTTAAAGTCTTTAAGTCTTTCTATGAACGTTCTTTGCCATGTATTTTGAATGCATCTACTTGGTCATTTTGCATGGGGAGGGAATCTCATTCCCATCTTGGGGATTCAATTGTTTTCCATACCTGCAAGTATGTCTTCTGTGTGACAATGTTATATGCAAGAGAAACTCTTTAGGATCACTTCTTAATTAGTAACATGGTCCAAATAGCAAATATTTAGGATTTGGCAAAAACATCTTTTGTTGGAAGATGTCAAGTCTTTGGTTAATATTCGCTCGTGCCTTCCAAGTCTCATTGGCATAAATGGCTGTTGGGATCACTATAGAAGCGAGCAAATGGAATTTAAGTTTCAGTGGTATAGGCAACAAAGACCAGATTTTATTCATTCTCTGGAAAACAGCTGTTGCTTTTTCAATGTGGCACTTGTCATCCATCTCTGCATCTCCATTTTGAGCAATTACACTACCTAAATACATGCACACATATCTACCCTCAACATATTACCTAAACAGCTATATTCTTTTAAAATATTATAATGTGAATAAAAAAGTGTTGTAAATAGTATTGTTACATTAGGGTGGAGGGAAACCTGGTAGACAGCTCCTTGAATTCTTAAAGATCTTTTTTTTTTTTTTTGGCTTAAAATTGCTGTTTCATTTTTTATGGTCTTAATTTTCAATAACTGTTCTTTTTTCCCCAAGCTTCCATTTCAGAGATAATTCAATGATAAGCATTTCTACTTTCTATTTAATGTGTGCTACAATCATTCTTAACAGATGCATAACTCTTCGGGGAAATTACCTGTACTAGTAAATTTACTTCTAGATACTGGCTGCTATGTGAGCAATAGTTAGAAAAATATTGTGTATTTTGGTTTGAAAATAAGAAGCTCTTATGCATAGCTAACAACATGCAGTGATTGGAGAAATTGACACAGTACCCTGAAAGCATTATCATAGATCATTGTACCATTTCAAAATCTACTGTCAACTACCCCCCAAAAGTATAAGAAATGTTAATTGAAGAACATCCTTGACACTTACTTGATTAAATTTCTGAAATGAAATATTACTCTGAAATTCATAGGGTGTGATTTAAAGCTGCCATGATCAGCTCCTGCATCTAAGGAGGACATTTTCCTGTTTGGCTAGTCTTAATGCGGTTGATAACAAGGTATATACTTATGGAAAATGCACAAAATGTTCTCTTTTATGGGGCAGTTAAAGTGAAAATATGCAAAGTGTTGTTTTTCGCAAGTGTTTTCAGCAGACGGGTAAAAGTGAACTTTCATTTTATGAAAATCAGATGTTTATTGTACAGATGTAGTGAATAAGAATTGCAGTTGCACAGTGGTTAGAATGCAGTACTGTAGGCTACTTCTGCTGACTGCTGGCTGCCTGCAATTTGGCAGTTTGAATCTCACCAGACTCAAGGTTGACTCAGCCTCTCATCCTTCTGATGTCAGTAAAATGAGGATCCAGTTTATTGGGGGCAACATGCTGACTCTGTAAACTGCTTAGAGAGGGCTGTGCATCGTGAAGTGGTACATAAGTCTAAATACTATTGCTATGCTATTAAGGTGCTAGCCTAGAAACTGGCCTACAAACTGTAAGCATCAGTTCCACCTAAGATATGAAAACTGGGTGGGTAACTTAGGTCAATCACCTTTTTCAGCCCAACCAATCTCACAAGGTTGTTGTTATGAAGTAATACAATACAATACAATACAACACAATACAACACAATACAATACAAGAGTTGGAAGACTCAATTCTAAGTTGCTTCTCTCCTTGATTAGTTTCTACCCATTGCTTCTTGTTCTGCCCTCAAGTGCTTTGGAGAATAGCTTGACTTCCTCTTCTTTGTGGCAACCCTTGAGATATTGGAAGACTGCTATCATGTCTCCCCTAGTCCTTCTTTTCATTAAATTAGACATACCCAGTTCCTGCAATGGTTCCTCATATGTTTTAGTCTCCAGTCCTCTAATCATCCTTGTTGCTCTTCTCTGCACACTTTCTAGAGTTTCCACATCTTTTCTACATTGTGGCAACCAAAACTGAATGCAGTATTCCAAGGCATTATAAAGTGGTATTAACACTTCACGTGATCTTAATTCTATCCCTCTGTTTATGTAGCCTAGAACTGTGTTGGCTTTTTTGTCAGCTGCTGCACACTGCTGGCTCATATTTAAATGGTTTTCCACTAGGACTCCAAGATCCCTCTCACAGTTATTAGTATTGAGCAAGGTCAAAATGCACAGTACCTGTGCATTTTGTTTTTATTGCCTAAATGTAGAACCTTACTGTTTTCACCATTGAATTTCATTTTATTAGATAGTGCCCAATGTTCAAGTTTGTCAAAGATCCTTCTGTATCTTAAGCCCGTCTTCTGGAGTGTTGGCTATTCCTGCCAGCTTGGTGTCATCTGCAAATTTGATGAGTTCCCCATTTATTCCCTCATCCAAATCATTGATGAAGATGTTGAAGAGTACTGGGACTAAAACAGAGCCTTGGGATACTCCACTGCATACTTCCCTCCATGTAGATGCAGTTCCATTGACGACTACCGTACACATTGAGTGTGGTTGGTCAGCCAGTTACGAATCCATCTGGTGATGATGCTGTCCAACCCACATTGTTCTACTTTATATAGTAGTAGGTTATGGTCTACCTCATTAAATGCCTTACTGAAGTCCAAGTAAACTATATCGATGGCATTCCTCTGGTCCACTAATTTTGTCACTCTGTAAAAGAATGCAATAAGATTAGCCTGGCATGTTCTGTTTTTGACAAACCCATGTTGGCTTTTGGCTATTACTTTGTTTACTTCTAGGTGTTCGCTAATTCGTTGCTTGATTATCTTTTCCAGAATCTTTCCTGGTATTGAGGTCAGGCTGATAGGTCTGTAGTTTCCTGGATATATTTTTTTCCTTTTTTGAAGATGGGAACCACATCAGCTCTTTTCCAGTCTTCTGGTAGTTCCCCGGTGCTCCGAGATCTCTGAAAGATATAGTTCAGTGGTTCTGAGATCTTGTTTGCCAATTCCTTCAGAACCCTGGGGTGTAATCCGTCTGGTCCTGGTGATTTGAACTCATCTAGGGTAGACAGGTGCTCACTTACCATTTTCTTCCCTATTTCAACTTGTGTTCCTAATCTGATTTTTGTGGTGCTGATTTTGATAGCTCTCTTAAAGTCCAAAACTCTTGTTTGACTTTGTTCTATTACTTGTGTTTGCATAATGTTGAATTCCAATATTGCATGGTCACTTGCTCCCAGGGTTCCTGTGGCTTCAACACTTTCTATCATTTCCTCTCTGTTAGTGAGAATTAAGTCCAATATGGCTGATCCTCTTGTTCCCTTCTCTACTTTTTGGGAAACAAAATTGTCTGCTAGGTTTGTTAGGAACCTTTTGGATCTTCCACTTGGTGCAAGTTTGTTTCCCAATTGATGTCAGAGTAGTTAAAATCCACTATTACTATTGTGGTGTGCTTCCTACATACCTTAGTTTGCTGACTAGCAAAAAGTTCATTAAAAGTAAAAAGAGAAGGAGGAAGGTAGGTTCTCTGCCTTGACTTATTTATAAAGTACTAAAGGTGGAATAAAAATATAATAAATAAATAAATAAATATTCAACCTTATATATAATTACCATAGTTGATATTTCTAGTTATTTCCCTTCACACAGCAGGGGAATATAGAATGTGTGGTGAGTAACACTTTTTTGAAATGTAAGACTTTTGTATAGTTAAGAAACTGATATTTTTAATATGCAGAAGGTTATGCACTACTAGACTATTATAACAGGCTCTTTATACTTAGTAATTATTCCATAGATCTTGCTATAGATGTGTTGGTTCATATCTACAGATCCAAGTTTCAGTTTCAGTTTATATGGACTATGTGGTAACAGCCAACTGCCGTTGTTTTTAGAGATCATTACATTAGTACAAGTAGTAATAGTAGTATTAAACTACCACTGTGTATTATTTTCTGAAGAAATCTCAACAAACAGAAAATACCGATAATATAAGGATAATTTAAATTGTATTCCAAAGACTAAGAATTATACAAATACCAAGGTGATATTTAGGCCATTTGGAGGAATGCTTCTTCTTTTTTTAGATTTAATATTGTGAGGTCATTTTTTTCATAATTCAATTGTTTTATCTCCTAAAACCCCAATAATTATGAGAAAAAATGGCCAATGTTAGTCCATAATCTCTGTATAATCAATTGTCAAGGTCCAGCATTTTACAATCTTTTTTATTTCCTTCTGAGATACTCAGCTGTCATTTTATGTAATAGCATCAAGTAAAACTTGCTATTTCTTCAACTACTGTGATGTCCATTACATTGCATTCTAGATGATACTCCAGCTAATTTTGGAAGTCCATAAAATATTTATATGGTCACTCTGGAACCTTTTATTCCTGCCTTATGGCTACATTAATACTTTGAAGCATCAAATGCACACTTTTTACATAAATTCCAATAAAACATTTCATTTAAAGATGATGCAGCATATACTAATATACAAATAGAGATGGATAGTTTTATTTCTGGTGAGTTTCTCCCTCCCTCCCCCATGTGTCATGGATGTGGATGAAACCACACATTTGACCCAAAATCACCTGGTAAGGTTACACACCTGACTTGTTTATCCAAGTCCAACATGTTAACATGGAAGGAACTCTTACATTGCAGTTGGAAGCACTCAGCGCAACAGGTGGAAGGCAGAGGATATTTCTCTCTAGTGACAGCAATGTAAATCATTCTATGTATTATTTCTGATGAGGATATTATCAAATTTGGATAGTAATTAGATTATATGTGTAAATTTAATTTAATTTGATTAATTTAACATTAAAAAGAAATAATAGCAGGGCTTTTGTGAGTGTTCTCATTACTGACTCACAGATGACTGCTATAGTTTTTTTTATAATTATATCCAAGACCCACAACCTCTGAGCTTTATCAATTTCAATAAATCAGATGCTTAAGAACAAGTTATATAATGCAATGCTTTGCACATCAAAGCTCCTTAGCATCAGAGTAATGAAGATGAAGAGAGGAAACAGGAAGCAAAATGGCCGAGTCTTGGCAACATCTGATACAACATCCCATCTTCCTTGATTGATGATGATAACGCAGAGATGAACAGCTTAAAATTTGTCCTTGAATTCAAAAGAAGCAAGGTAGCTGACAGACAGTAGTATTTCTTACTGTCAAGCCCATTACTCCCTATCGGGCTTCTGAACTTAATTTAAGCACTGATCTTTCTCCATTATTGAAACAGTATTTCTTTTTATTTAATCCACACTTCACCTTTGATCACCACAAAATCATGAATGGAGAATCCCAAAATAACTCTCAAAGTGCTCAAAGATGAATCTTGTCAGAAATGAACTCCGCTTTGAAATGAGCTCGGTAAGGAAGATAAATAGAGTCACCTAACTCAGCGATTCGAACTCAAGATAGGACCATTTCACAATTTATGGGATAATAAAACGCTCAAAGCTTGAATAATATAAAAGAGCTCTATCATACAATCATATGGCTGAAAAGAATTAGATTACCTGCTACAACAGCTTACCAAAAAATGAAGCCATTCAGGTGTTCAGCCGTATCAATAATCTTAATTAACACTCCCATGAGTAGATGGATCCACATGTACATGGGGTACCTATCACACTATTTCCTTCTTGGATGAGCATCATATTAGAGCACTGAAAGAAAAGATGAAATACTAAGCCAAATAAATTAAAGGCAGTGAGTTTTGTTTTTGCTTTAAAAGGAAATGCAGCTAAATCTAAATCTAGAGGGAACACAATTCACTGTAGCTCTCCTTCTTTCTGAATATTGATATTGATATCCATATTGATCCATGTCAATATGGTCCATATTGAGATCCACCTTCATATTTTGACTTTTGCCTTTATTTAACTCCCTTCGCTGTCTAAGAATTTCACTGCCTCTGTCTCATGATACCTTTGCCTTTATTTATTTTGCCACTCCATCCTCATTTCTTCTCTCTATGTGACCAAACATCTCAGAGTACTTTTTTTCTATACTGGTTAATACTTTGCATTCCCTCCCCTATTAGGTAAGGAAAATGAGCCTATTTCCTCTTAAGTTGCCTTACATTCACACTTTCTCATGGCTGTTAGTCCTGAAGCCATATTGGACCATCTTCCATGACTGCCACAGTGAGGCCAGTTGGAGCTGTGGGAATGGGAGAGGGAAATAGAGATAGCTGGAGACTTGTAGCAAAAAAAAATATTTCTCCTGTGAACCAAGGACATTCCCACCATCATCCAAGGAAATCAATTTCAAGGAATCCAAGGAGGAATCCAGAAAGACATTCTAGGCTTCACACAAGGTCCAGATCCATAACTGAAGATCCTTCAAATCCCATGCCTGCTACAGAGAACAACAAGACGGATTTACCTGTTGAGAGAGGAGGGGGAAAAGAGAGAGAGATGATGGATGGATGGATGGATGGATGGATGGATGGATGGAGAGAAAGACAGACATGCAGAGAGACAGATTATTTTCAAAGCAAAGATTTCCAATGGAGCTATATTGTTATTCACTTTAGTTTTGGTATGACTTCCACTGAATTTCACAAATTTATAATTTTTGTACTCTAGCACACAAATTGCAGTCCTTCACCTGTTTACAGTCCTTCACCTTTTACTAATACCTGGCTGAAATTGCCTTTTTCAGAAGGGAAAATCTAAATGAAAATCCATTTAAGTGCTCTGCACCTTTGCTAAGGAAACAATGTAGGGAAATATTTGGTAGAAAAGCAGACCTGACTACAATGAAAAATTAAATCATACATGCCTAAAAGCAAGAATGTGCTGTAGAACATGTTTGAATGAAACATATTATGTTTGCCAACTGAAACGACTGTATTATTCATATACTCAAATGAATTTTACTTAGTTTTCTGACATCAAAATTAAAGAATAAAAAGTCAGAAACAATCAGAAACAATACTAGAATTTCAAATTAGTTGGAGTAATAAATGGTAAAGAACATATTACTGTGACATAAAACTCAAGCTCAAAACTTTTCACATTATTATGATTTCACCTGTAAGAATATATATGCATGGTAGCCTCTAAGGAATATTCTTAAGTGAAAAGTCAAAAACATAGCAATAGCAATAGCAGTTAGACTTATATACAGCTTCATAGGGCTTTCAGCCCTCTCTAAGCGGTTTACAGAGTCGGCATATTGCCCCCAACAACAATCCGGGTCCTCATTTTACCGACCTTGGAAGGATGGAAGGCTGAGTCAACCCTGAGCCAGTGAGATTTGAACAGCCGAACTGCAGAACTGCAGTCAGCTGAAGTAGCCTGCAGTGCTGCATTTAACCACTGCTCCACCTCGGCTCTAGCAATCCTAAATTATATGCAACCTATTATATGTAACTCTGAGGCAGAGTGATATTTGTAGGAGTGCTAAAAGATCCTGGACAGTGCAAGTTCCCTCTCAATCACAGGACATGGGGCTATTCCAGTGGTGGGTTTCAAAAAAATTTAGAACCTATTCTATAGGTGTGGCCTGTTTTGTGGGAGTGGCTTGGCAATCATGTGACCGGGTGGGAGTGGCCAACTTGATTTCACTCTCCAGGAGATGTCATGGATTGGGTAAAATGTGGTGAAGCTCACTTAACAATGCTCTTACTTAGCAACCAAAATTTGGGGCTCAACTGTAGTCATAGGTCAAGGACTATCTCTACCTTTCCCTGCATGTCAGTCTTGTCCTAGTAAACTATCCTTTCTGGCAATTTTCCTCTCTGTTAGAGGCACCAAAATAATCCATACAATGTAAGGGTTCCTGCTGCAGCAGGGGGTTGGACTAGATGACCTCCTAGTAGCCCTAAATTGCTTTGATGTTTTTTCTTTCTTTCTGCTTACAAAGAAACCTGCCTGAGGCTCATTCCACATGCTTGCCAGATAGAGATAATGAGATAATGACCATAGAGAAAGTTTGGCTCCATTCACAAGCAGGGAATCATCCAAACCCTTTTAGAAACACAATGCTCATATTGCACAAACCCCAAAACTTCAAAAACATATAACCATATAACCAATTTATTCTTTCCTGCACCTTTTCAATTTAAAGTTATTAAGACTTGTGGACTTCAACTCCCAGAATTCCACAGCCAGGCATGCTCAGTTCCGATTTAAAGCAACTATTTGTTTTTTTCCCCTTCATGTGTACATTTATTACGCACATCTCCTTTCTTTCCTGGCTTTACAGCCACACAGCTAATCTACCTCTGATAATCACTTTGGGATAATTTGTGATGGAATTGCTCATTCTTATGGACAAGCAGAGAATAATACTATTGATCAACCAAACAGAATGGATCCCAAGCATCCTTCCTTACTTTGGATTCGCATATCCCTGTTTGAGAGCATATTGAAGGAAGATAGCTGAGATAGTTGTGGCCTACCTCATAATACCCATTTATCAAAAGATTAAGTTGCTCTCCACTGCCCCCTATAGATCCAGATTGCTGTTTACCATGTAGGCCACTCCCTCTCATCTTTTTGCTGGACAGGTATGCAGATATCTAAAAGTGGTTGTACTCACCAGCTAGTGCTGGGCTGCTGTATGGCCGCGCGGGTTCAGGCGAACCCTTAGTTTTGATCATTGGCTGGGTCCACCCACCTACTCTTGTGCTAAGCTATCCATTTATAGCTAACTTTCTGGCTCGTTCCCTCTGCCCTCGCTGCCCAGCTGAGTTTCGTGCCACCCCTGCTTTACTTACCTGCTTGTTTGATTACCTGCTTGTTTGAAGCTCTGTTTCACTCCCAAAGGGTCTGTGTGTGTGAATGAATGAAGCGAGCGTGCACACGCACGCCCACGCTCACAACCAGCAAACCACTTGTGAACATAAGTGCAGCCCACCTCTGTCACCAGCTTATTAATTTCTTACATTGGGTCTTATATGGGGACCATAAACAGTAATAGAAATGCAGATTATGCTTCAGCTGGTAGTTTCTCTTTTGTTAATTCCGATAAGATGTTATCTTCCCATTTTGTTTAAATAACTAATCTAACAAGTTAAAATTATGGGAAGCAGTTAGCCTGCTAGCCTCAAAGGGACTTTTATTTACTTATAGTAGTTTTAGAAGCCATCTAATTCTAGATACCCCGGGGAGCTTAGAATTAATTTGAAGGGTTGGGGGCGGGGATGGAGAAACCAAGGGAAAAGAAGAATTATGCATGTCCAGAAAACATAACAAAACAATCAAAAATTTTTTTTCCGTAAGCACACGTGAGACACTCTGGAGATTTGGGTTTTAGATATTTAGTATCAATACTTTCCAAGCAGGCATGCTTCGGTCCATTTTAAAGCAATACTTCTTTTATAAATACATACTATTTTCTCTTTCCTTTTTATTCAAAGCATTTTACCTAGCTTTCCTCTGCCAGAATGGGAATTCTCCAGGGCTTATAAAATAAAATGGAATGGTGTACAAGAAATGCCCCGATGATGGGCAAACTGTGGGGGAAGCAAGTTCAGATATAGTTCTTTAAATTACAGGTTTTTAAAAAAAATCACAAATAGCTGTGATTGAAACAATTCAGGTAGCCTAATGAAATGGCAGGACTGATGGAACAGCTTGCCTTCACATTCCTCCCACTGCTGCATGCAACTTGATGGTGTTCCCTGCTGCTAGATGAAGACAAGGGCCAAGGTGAAACATCGCTGTCCTTTCATCATATTGGGCAAGTATTAGCTCTCTTACAGGGTCAATTATAATGCAATTGCTATAATTCAAGGTGAAAGTTACTGGAACTTCCACTGTTCATATGATAGCCTTATTATCTTTCAGCTTGACTTTCAAACTTAAGCCATTGCTGAAATGCTTTTGGGAAATATCATTGGGGCTGTGTACATTTTACAAGTATACCAGGGTGAAGCCTTGGGGAGGGAAATGTAACAGCATCTCAATTACTTGCTCTTTATACTTTCCAACCCACAAAGGTATCATTTTCTACTCACAGGACCTCTTTACATGCACTTGGAGGTTGGAAGTATGCATTGGAACACATGACAAAGTTCAAACATGTGAAAACCCTGGAACATTTATCTTCATTTACTTTCCTTGATTGTGAATATCAGTAAAAAAATCATGATGATTTTTAGAATAACACTTTTTTCCTCACTTTGTTGCTGTTGTTAGTTGTGAAGTTGTGAAATACAGTAGGTAGGGACAGAGAGAGAGAGAGAGAGAATAGTTAGGTAGATAGATAAAGGGATAGAGAGAGAGAGAAATAGTGAGAGATAAGAGAGAGAGAAAAACAGTAGGTAGGTAGGGAGAGAGAGAGAATGTGTAGGTAGGTAGAGGGATAGAGAGAAAGAAATAGAAAGAGATAGAGAGAGAAACACAGTAGATAGGGAGAGAGAGAGAGTACGTAGGCTGGTAGGTTGTGGGATAGAGAGAAATAGAGAGAGAGAGGAAGAGAAATACAGTAGATAGGTAGGGAGAGAGAGAGGGTAGGTAGGTAGAGGGAGGGAGGGAGGGAGAGAGAGAGAAATACAGTAGGTAGGGAGAGAGAGAGAGAGATTAGGTAGGTAGATGTTTCCAGGTGTATTTATCCATGTTGTGCTGGAGAAGGAAATTGCTGACAATCTGCAGCATCTAAGACTTTGTTTCTGCTGGCACAACACTTGATCAATGTAATTCTCATCAATCAGTTAAAGAGCTTTCCAAAAGGGGAAAAAAAGTTTTTGCACTCTGCAAACCTCCCCAAAACAGCCCATTCTTCGCGAAAACAGGCCCGTTTTTTAAAGGCATGGATAGTCTTGGGGGGGGGGTTGCAGAGTGGTCCTCGGGGGGCAAAAATAAGCAAAACAATGGTCTATTTTTCATGAAAACTGGCCCATTTATTGTCAAAAAAATTGCATGCATAGCCTTATGGAGACTTATAGAGTGCTGCTGGGAGCTTGGGGGTGCAAAAACAGGCCGTTTCTGCTCATTTATGCCCTCCCCAACCCCCAGGAGCTCTCTGAAAGCCTTCATAAGGGTATGCATGGCCATTTTGGTGAAGGGGCAGGGCTTCAGAAGGCAGAAAACGCTGTATTCAATGTATGACGCACCCAGATTTTCAGCCTCTTTTTTTGGGGAAAAGGGGCGTCTTATACTCTGAAAAATACGGGATAGATAGATAGATAGATAGATAGATAGATAGATAGATGATAGATAGATAGATAGATAGATAGATAGATAGATGATTGATAGATAGATAGATAGATAGATAGATAGATAGATAGATAGATAGATAGATATGATGGATGATGGATGATAGATTAGATTAGATAGATAGATAGATAGATAGATAGATAGATAGATAGATAGATAGATAGATAGATAGATGATATAGATATAGAGATAGAGATAGAGATAGAGATAGAGATAGAGATAGATATAGATGATATAGATATAGCTATAGGTATAGGTATAGCTATAGATATAACTATTGATATAGCTAGAGATATATGAGAATCCAACTTGATAAAAAATCAAAATATATCCTTATTGCAGTATTAACTAGTACTTAGTTTTTTAGTTTTCTTTGTAACTGAGAACTTGGGAAATAGAATTGTCCACTCAGAAAACCCGACTTTACCTGCAATTCTCCATGGATTTCCTTGGTCTATGAATTCTACAGAAATCCTTTCAAGTATGAATTATTTGTATTGGGATGTTGACTTATAAACATGTCACCCGCAATGAACAAAAACTCTTTGACCCTAATAAAGCCACAATAACTGACTACAATATTCACTAAGGAACAACTCCCATAGCTTGATGTAATTTGGGTAATTCTAAAATAATTTGAATAGCAATTCATTGTTTTCCTAGAGATGGAGTTGCGTGAAACTTACATATATTAAATTTGGCTTTGCACTTATGTTCTACTACAAGTCAATGCAATTGCCATGCTCTGATTTATAGCTTTGCTATTTGTTTTCATTCTTATTTAGCAAACAGCAATAACACTCTCAGCTGGGAGGATTATTGACCGTGATTCATGCACCTGTGGACTGGAAACACAAATTAAATTGAACAGAGGGCAGAGTAATTATGATTAGAAGAACTTCAAGCTGAAGTTAGTTATCTAAATTACTTACAAACTTTCCAAGGACTTTAGGTTGCCTAAGAAAAACAAATAGCAAACAAGATATGAATCAGTAAATAAACAGTACTTCCATACTATTTGAATCCCTCTGCTTGATGTAAGCAGGTCTGATATTTGTTTAGGATTCTATGTTCAATTCACTATCCATACTGCCTAATGCTAAGGGTGAGTTTGAGGATTTTTTTTAAAGCTTGAAAATAATTTTAAAATGGTTCTATGCATGGATAAAAATGCCAAATCCAATTTAAACATCTGTCTGACTGTGCAACTACCCATAATAATGTGAATTTCCACCTGTCAATTATACAAGGCCACATTCCTCGGACACACATAGCTTATGATGACACTCTAGGTTCTTGGGATAATTTGGCAAATGAAGGCTAACATCAGCTTTAAAACATGACCGCTTTGATTTTACACAGTTATGTATATGATAAAAATGCATTAAATGTATATGCTGCCTGACTCCCAGAAATTCTGCAAGATATGATACAATGTGCCATGATATGTGCTGCAGATTTCAGGATCCAATTTGAATGGAGGTGGGGAAAACTTCTAATGCCGTGATGGTGAACCTATGGCATGTGATGCATGCCATCACCAGCTGCTCTTCTGGTTTCCAGTATGCCAGCCAACTGGTCTTCGTGGGTGCCAGCGTGCTAGAAAACAGCCTGAAAATGGCCTGAAAAATGGCCAAATTCAGGCCATTTGGGGGGCTATTTTTCAGGACAAAAACAGCCAAAAAACAGGTACATGTACACCAGCCAGCTGGTCTTCAGGTTTCCAGTGCTCTAGCATGTGCACATGCACACACTTCCACATGTGTTCCCATTTGGGCACTCAGTGCCAAAAAGGTGCGCCATCACTGTTCTAATGTAATTTACCAAATTCCCTGCACCGATTGTCCCTGTGACTATGTAGGAAAGATGTGGAGGAAGTTAACCACCAGATTGCAAGACACAAGTAAGTGGTCATATGAGGAGACCCAAACTCATTGATAGTATCACATTGCAATGAACAAGGATATGTATTCAGTTTTGCAGCTTTTAAGATTGTTGGCCGAGCAGGAACAAAAATAGCCAAAGAAATGGTTGAAGCTTGGGAAATGAGCCCCTTGACAGTCAACAGGAATGTTGATTTATCATCATGCTACCAGGTTCTTAGTAGCAGTCCTTAGTCGAGGGCATGGCAACACAAGGAAAAACAGTGACTTAATAGCCAGCCATCAACACCCCAATTAACAACCAAAAGTCACACGCAATCAGGCACTGCATAGATACTACTCATAGAACAGCCCAGTGCACATATTCTGGAGAGTGAGATGTTCCCTTAGAATGGGTTCCAGCATGAATCCGAAAGCTTGAAAAAATAAACCTCTAGTCTTGGTGACCAAGTAAGATTGGATCCTGCAACACTATTCTATATGTATATTTGTCTTTATTCACCACAGATTTTATTTAAGTATGATAGAGAGGTAGAAGATGAAGAGAAAGATCTAAACGTACATAAACACACACACACAAAGCATATTCATCCATATATTTACACAGAAATTACATGTTTTCTAGCAAATGCATAGCCAAATAAAAAGGATTAAAGTCTTTACTATAATTTGCTTATTGTCCTTTATCAAAAAGATTTGCAACTTGGCATGTTTACCAGCTAAATTATGGCTGAGGACTGGTTTTTCCTCTTTGAAAGTTCAAATAGTAATAATTAAACTGTCATTTGTCCCTTTCCCTCGTTTCTGTATTTTCTTTCTTTTGTCAACTTTAAGCAGAATATCGACCCTATTATTAAATACTGATGTAGACATGGATGTCAATTTAATTGATTAAAGGGTGGGTTTTTATTTCTGTATCCCCATAAATCTTTCTATCCTATGACTGTATGCTTATGCTAAGATTTACATTTATCTCAGTACAGGCGGAAACCAAGTGGAAGGGAAAATAAAATAAATGTGGATTTTTCAGAGAGGAAATAGACCTGAGAATAAGTGCAGGCAATTCATCTAAATGAGGGACCGCTCCCCCCCACCTCTCCAATAACTATGATACATCTGTTTGGAGGTTTAAATAAACTCAGTGAACTTTTACGCACATTAAGGCCCTCATTATGTTCACTTCAGGAACACGGTGGCTCAGTGGCTAAGATGCTGAGCTTGTCAATGAGAAAGGTCAGCAGTTTGGCGGTTCAAATCCCTAGCGCTGCATAACGGAGTGAGCTCCCGTTATGCAGCGCTAGGGATTTGAACCGTTATTTCTCCCAGCTTCTGCCAACCTAGCAGTTTGAAAGCATATAAAATGCAAGTAGAAAAATAGGAACCACCTTTGGTGGGAAGGGAACAGGGTTCCGTGCGCATTCGGCATTTAAACATGCTGGCCCCATGACTATGGATACATCTTTGGACAGCGCTGGCTCTTTGAAACAGAGATGACCACTGCCCCCTAGAGTCAGGAACAACTAACATATATGTGAAAGGGGAACCTTTACCTTTACTTTTACCTTTATGTTCACTTCAGACCAAATGAGGCATTAAAAAATTACTTTCTAATTTTTGATTGCTAAGAGTTTATACCAATTTGATGGCATGTTATCAATCAATTAAACTGTATCTACATTACAAAGACTATTTGTATTTGCTTCTACTTTCATGATTATGCATTTTTTAATCTATCACACTTACCATGATGTGGTTGGTGTAATGAATCAAGTGATTTTGTTGGAAGAAATTTGAATGTCTTCTCTCCTGGATGATTTTGTGCTAACCATAATCAACCTCTATGTATCTTTTAAGGTTCTTGTGAAGAACTTGTACAGGGCAAAAACCTCTCAATAGCAAACAATAGGCTTGCTTAAAAGTTGTTGCATTCACTTAATGACCATCATGCTCACTTAATGAATACCACAAAACAGGTTGTAAAATTGGGTCTGGTTATGTGGTGATTCACTTCAGTACCACCCTGATTTATGATCATAATTATGGGGTCAATTATGGTTGTAGGTCAGAGTACCTGCAATGGATTAATTTTTGATATCTATATGAGGGATGGTTTTTTTTTTTGGTAAAGTTTAATAGTTTTTAATTTCCTTTTTATATTGCCTTATTATTAAGGGAAGATGAGGGGAATGTTGACTAAATGGAAGTCGGTCCATGTATTTAAGTGATCAGGTATTTTGATAATTTTTAGTAGATCTTTGCTGATTAATAAATTTGTTTTTGATGATTTAAAGATGGGGTTTTGGAAAATGGGATGAAGTGAGGAATGAGAGGTCTTATGTTCTATTTTAAGACATACTGATGAGCTGTTAATGAAGCTACTTGGCATTTTTGCAAGAAACTAAGAGAAATATATTTTGATTTTGGGGTTTGATGATTAGAATTATATGGAATAAGAAAAGTAATGTAGACTATTGTTAAGTTTAGAATGATAGTGGGTTGTGATGTGTGTGTGTGCGCGCGCGCACATGTATGTATGTATGTACGTACGTATATATGTATGTATGTAAGTATGTACCGTGTTTTCCTGAAAATAAAACAGGGTCTTATTTTCTTTTGACCCCTGAAATAAGCACTTGGCCTTATTTTTGGGAAGGACTTATTATTTTTGAGGTGCAGGAGGCAGCAAGCATGGTCACCTCATGGCTGCTGCTGTGCAGCAATATTTTCAGGGAGGGCTTATTTTCAGGGGAGGGCTTATTTTAGCACATGCACTCAAAAGCCTGATTGGGCTTATTATCTGGGGAGGTCTTATTTTCAGGGAAACAGGGTATGTATATATGTATATTGTTATGTCAAAGCACCTGGTATGCCCAAATACTGCTTCCCTTTTGCCTTTCAGCTCCACCCTAGGAGCCTTCCAGACAGAAATGCAACACATACACATACACACACACACACACTTTTGCACTTTTATCTTTTCTTTTTTCTTGCTTGTTTGCTTTTAATTCATATTATTGAAATTTAATAAAATCATACTGTTTATATAAAAAAAGGATGAATTTCCTTGGTTGTATATTTCCAGTGTAAAAGCAGGGGTGAAATGCTACCAGCTCAGACCGGTTCTTCCGAACCAGTATTCTACCAGTTCGCCTTAACCAGTAGTAAAAAAAAAAAAATGCTACCGGTTCAGGCGAACCAGTATTTCTGATGATCAGTTGTGACGCGCAGTTTATATTGGCTGGAATCGTCGAATTTCCTGCTTTCTAACTAATCTAAATCTCCTGGCACAGCAGATTCCTTCCAGGGGTAAAATCTATTTACCTTTGCAGGAGCTCTCAGTAGTAGGCTCATCCCGTTTTGTTGCTTTGTGTATGTGCGGATGGTCCTGCACATGTGGGGAGGTGGCGCGTAGCAGTAGCAAAGGTAAGTAGATTTCACCCCTGTGTACAAGCATCAAAAAAGCACTGATTCCTAAATAGAAGTAGCATAAACAAACAAATGTACTTATAATAAATCCAACTAGATAATAGCTTGGCTGAATATTAAATATGATTGGAGCTGGTAAGTACTTATATGAGAAACCAAGGACTGAGAAGGGTGTTTTTTAAAAAAAAGAAAAGCAAAGAAAAAGAAAAGAGAAACAAAAGCAAAGAAGGCAATGGCAAATCATTGATTTATTGATAAGACAATTGTTTTCTTATATCCATGTACTCACTAGGAACTGAGCTCAATTTGATAATTCCTTACTTTTTTACTTAATGATAGAGTTCTCCTATTCAAACCACACATTTTTTTGTCCAAACTCTGAAGAATGTAAGAATATCAGATTATGAGGCTGAGATGGAAACATTGGAGTGAGGATTTCCTCACTGCTAACCTTCCTCTGAACTAGTTAAATGCTGCAAACGTTGCGGCTCATATTCTCTCTTTTAATACTAAATGGATGCTATTGTTTTTCTGGTACTTAGATATTCCTGCAATAGTATGAAGAAAGTTGGTGTGAAATTACTCCGGAGACTACATAAAACACGCTGAAATGTGTTTGTTAGCTTTAAAGGCTCCATGCTTGACTCATCTTCTGCTTGACAATAAATGCTCGCTTAAGGCAGAATGGCACTAATGACTGCCTCCTTTCTCTCTGCAGTGGCATGGCTTCATCAAGATTATCATTGAGATCTTTGCTCCTCTCATGTATCTAATTGTCAAGAAGGTTAATGCATCATAAAGCAGTGTGCCCTTTTCATAATCATCTAATTAAAAGTGCACTACACGAAGTATATAAAACTACAGTGTTTGCAGAATGTAGTGATCTCACCAAATCCCACAGGCCACCTTGTTCCTCATAAAGGCCTATCCATTTTGCATACACCTATAATTCAACCTCTGAGGTTCTGCTGTCTTTTCTAATTGACAAAAAAGTGGCAACTGTCTTTATCTTTCTTAAAATGTCACATTCATTATCAGGAGAAATTAACTATCTGGTTCAGAGTGAAGGCAGAGCTCATCCATCTCTTTGTACACCCTGGAAGCCCATTGCATATAGAGAAGAAGTTTCCTAGAGGGAGTCAAATTTTTCCAATTCTTTTCGAGGCCCCAAAGAAACAGGAACAATGAGAAAAGACTAAGGGAAAATGCCCCATATTATAGAAAGCAGCAACAAAACTAGAAACCTTGTTATATGTCATGAATACAAAATTCACACAGCTTTGAAATGCAAAAAAGTTCTTCTTAATAAAAACCCATTTTTTAAAAATAATAATAATCAAAATACTAATACACCATCACTAAAATGATTCAAACTATTTCTAAGCCTCTACAATTCTTCCTAAAGAGTTTTTAATATATTAGCCTTTAATAGTACTGGTGCTAGTTTTTTCTGAAGTTTTCACCAACTGCAAATAAATAAGTATACATTCCCTTATACCATTCATCAATTGGGGGGAGGGGGAGTGTTGAAAATGCTCAGAAATCTTCATTATGTACTGGAGGAACATATACCTAATTTCAGCACAATCCTTTAAATTGAATAAATGTGGAAATAGTTTAGAAATAATTGAAATAAAAAAGATGGTGGTTATTTATGAATTAGCATCCCCAAATTAATATGGCTTATTTAACCATAATTGAGAACAAGGGCAAAATAGAAATGTCCATCCTTCTAGGATTTCAGAATTTCTATGCTTCAAGCCCTAATTGAAACACCGTGTAAAGAAGTAAATTTAGCAATATGGACATATGCTCAGATAACATGTTTTAGCCCAATCTGAGCATTTCTTAAACAGAGATATTCCCATGCAAGTTCAAAGCTTCCCTGCTTCTTCAGGTGTTACCCAATATGGATCTTTCTATTGTTTCAACCTAGTGTATTGCCCTACTGTATCCCTGTACTTTTACTTAGGGGCACAGTACAGCAATACCAGAAGTGGGTTCCTACAGGTTTGGCCCAGTTCGGCTGAACCATTTACCCAAGCCTGCCACGCTTCTGAACCAGTTCCCCAGCCCGCGCGGCATGTTTTTTCTTCATTTTTTAATGTTTTGCGCATGCCCCGACCTATTTATGGGCAACTGTGCATGCACACAGAACGTGCACATGCAAAATTGCAAACACACCGAACCAGCAGTAACCCACCCCTGAGCAATACTGTTTCTGGAGTGTATGTGGACTGAGTGTTTATACTCTTACTAGGAAGGCCTAGTCTGGTGGGGTATGGCTTCAATCTATGGCCCATAGTAGAACCTAGGTTATGTAATGCAAAAATTCAGTATGACTATTTAACCCATTGTCCTCTAATAAAATTTCAATATGCACAATGTGAATATCTTCTCTGTCTGTAATTATGATGATTCACAGGGAGGAAATAATTTCAAATTTCAATTAGAGATGACAAGGAAAAGATGTTTATATATCTTCAGTCGTAATTATAACTGATTTGCAAGTTTGGTAGATATTCCATATATGCCTGCCCTAGACGAGAAATCTGTGCAGTATTTAAATATGCCAATTTCTCCTACCAAACAAATGTAGAAACAGAATAGGACATTTAGCTGCGGTATATAACTGTGTGTTTATTTAAAATAATCTATACATCTGAGTAGAACAGAATTAATGCAGCTCTGTGGAATCCTTCATTTGTAGGAATGTGTTATCTAGGTGGTCTATTTCCCTTCCTCTCCTTGTGTGTATGTGAGTGGGTGGGTGTATGTGTGTGTTCTGGTTGCTGCAGTGCATTTCTATTCATCTGAATTGTGTTCTTACAAAGGTGTTCGTACAAAGATCCCAGTAAACATCAATCCAATACACAGCAAGCTACTGTATATAAATGAGGAGCAAACCCATATTCACAAGCACTGAGGATATTATCTAGGTTGATAATATCAACCAAGCTTAGATTGTGCAAAGATCTCTATACTCTATTCCTTCTTTTAAAAAATTCTAAGGCTTTTTTTTGAAAACTGTAGAAATGATAGTCTCATAAAATCATAAAACTAAGCTATAAAAATCAATAGAAAAGCACCATGGTATCAATGCAGAATACAGAGGATGCAGCATAGATGAAAGCAGTATCAAAATACTAGCTTTGTCCCTTTTCTATGTGTACCATGAATATTTTCTAGAATATGTTTCAATGCCCTATCCTTGGCAATTATGGATTATCAATTTAACCAGATACCTGTTATGAACAGAAGATGCCTCTATACCTCTGATTAAATTGAAGCTTTAAAAGATATTGTTCTAAAGTATGGAAAGTACGGATTATGAGCTACAGTAGCACAGTGGTTAGAATGCAGTACTGCAGGCTACTTCTGCTACCTGCCAGCTGCCTGCAAATTGGCAATTAAAAACTCACCAGGCTCAAGGTTGACTCATCCTTTCATCCTTCTGAGGTCAGTAAATAAGGACCCATATTGTTGGGGAAAATATGTTGACTCTATAAATCCATGACATCACCTGTAGAAAATTGCCATGGAGTGCAAGGAAATAAGCAATTTCACTTAGCAATACCCAGCCTATTGAAGAAGTGAAAGGGAGAAAGAACTGGCATGTTCTCACAAAGTGGAGATCAAGGCTAGCCAAAGGAGTAGAAAAACAAACTGGGCCAAAGGAACCAGTACAAAGGAGATCCAAACAGACAGATGAGTCAAGAGGCAAATTGGAAGACAATTAAAAAAAAATCTACTGAAAATCTGCAGACCTACTTATCTGACTGGTTATTCTACAATGGAGGAGCAGAGTTCAGGCTGTTTTATAAATACTAAGGCAACTCTGTGGAGGGAATGACCTGGAATCCATACAGTAAGTGAGTAAGAGTGAATACGATTTTCTAGCTCTCAACACAAATCTTTGTAGGACAAGAGGGAAATCAGTCAATAGATTCAATAGTGTACCTTGATATTATTATGTGGTAAAGTTTAATAACCTCTATATTTTTGTGGTTATTTGATTATTATTGTGGAAATAAAATTGTTCACAATCCAGACTTTTGTTAAAAAAAAATCTAGATTAAAAAGGAAGAGGGGATAGACAACCTTTAATATTAAATGCTAGATAGGTGTATTGTAGCAGAATTAAAGAAAGGAACAAAACTGTATAAAAAGGGACAAAGCTTTGTTTTAATATTGGGTCTACACAATAATATGTCCAGGTAGTCAAGTGAACTCATCCACTAAGATTTTACTTTTGCCAAAATATAGAGGAAAACATTGGTACGTGAAAAGAAATCACTATCCATTTTTTGATTGGTTCATTTTAGCCTTAAAATAATTACAAATGCTCTGATTATTTTAAACCTTTGTTCATTAACTTCCTGATTCTTCCCTCTCTTTTCTGTAGGAAATTAAACATTTATATTTCCAATTGTTTTGGGGATAGGAGAAGGCATCTTGCATCTGAGGAAGGTTTGATGGGTAGGCAGCCAGTTTTAAATACATTTTGGATAATGGTTTCATCAATGCATTCTGTAGGCAGAGAAAAGCCTAAATACCATGATTTAGACAGGAAATATCCTAGTTTACCACTAAATAGCAATAGTACTTAGACTTATATACCACTTCACAGTGCTTTACTGCTCTCTCTAAGTAGTTTACAGAATCAGCACATCAGTGACGTGTGGTGAGTTTTATGGCTGCTGAGGCAGCTTTTTAGACTTGTAGACTTCAACTCCCAGAATTCCACAGCCAGGCATGCTCAGTTCTGATTAAAAGCGACAGCATTTTTTCCCCTTGCAAAATAAGTTTTCCCATTCTTTTTCTTCTCCCTCCCCCTCCTTCCTCCCTCTCTCCCTCCCTCCTCCCTCTCTCAAACAGACATCCGCACACAGAGAAGTTGGAGCCCTCTCTCACTCACTCATTCTCAAACAAACACAAACACAGAAGTTGGTTTGGATATATTTTCCAAAGGCTTGAAAGCAGCTCCCCTGCCATACCCCCCCTCCCCCTGCTGCTTTCCGATCGGAGTGTTTGATTGCAGGTGAATCACGTTGCCTTTTCAGTGAAGCTGGGCTTATATACTTTTATCCAGCTCTGTGTGTGTGTGTGTGTCTGTGTCTGTGTTTGGAAAGGCAAGGTGGTTCTGCATGCAATCAAACTTTTTGAATTCCTCCCCCCTCCCCACACGTGCACCTTTTCCAGCTGTTTCAGAGAGGATTTCAACTCTGCCCTCATGAAAGGCCAGAGCTCTGAGTCAGACTGAGCTAGTTGCTCCCAGAGAACTCTAAAAAGCCTCTAAAAATGCTCTCTACAGGAGGCAAGAGAACATGTGCCTCCTTTGCATATGATTTTTTTTGCTTTTTAACCCTTGCTTAACTCTTAAAAGGCGAAAAATTGCTTATGCACAGGAGGCCCCTAGTTCTCTGGCCTCCTCCTATAGTTAACACTAAGCACTGTTCCAAGTCATTGTGACTTACAATCTGGCAGCAACTACCTTGGCTTTAATTATTTTTAAAACATTATTTAAAATTCTTTCCTTTTCCTCATGACTGGTGAGGCCATGCCTCCCCTGCCTCTAGTGACTGCACGTCCCTGCAGCATATTGCCCTCAACAATGTGGGACCTCATTTATCAACCTCAGAAGGATGGAAGGTTGATTCAACCTTGAGCCTGGTGAGATTTGAACTGCCAAATTGCAGGCAGCCAGTAGGCAGCAGAAGTAGACTGCAGTACTGCATTCTAACCACTGTGCCACTTTAGATCTAAACCTGTACTGTTTGTCTATTTGTGACCTTCAACTGGACAAAATGCTACTTCATAGGGTGATAATTTTTGGATCAATGTTCTTCAAATAGGCTAACTTTAAAAATAGAAAGTATTTATTTATTTATTTCCTTTCTTTCTATCTTTTCTTTCTTTCTTTCTTTCTTTCTTTCTTTCTTTCTTTCTTTCTTTCTTTCTTTCTTTCTTTCTTTCTTTCTTTCCTTCCTTCCTTCCTTCCTTCCCCCCTCCCTCCCTCCCTCCCCACTGCCCCCTCTCTCTCCCCCCCACTCATGGTCATTCTGTTTCCCATTCTAGGTAAGGAAATATTTCTGAAACCAGGAAACAGTGGTGCATGAGTGGTTTAGTGATTCACTAAAGCAAGCATATTTACAAAATGTAAGATTGCTTTGGATGAAGAATCTCTCTGACCATCAGACCTTGGATACTAATAGTTGAGGATCATCTTTGCCTTCATGTTAGGCTAAATTATTGTTTCTCTGTTCTAGTCAGATATACTTATGATCTCTTCTCTCTGAATAATTATCTCTTTCTTTAGGCCTAGTTTTGATTTCTTTTTTTTAAAGAAGTACTTAGCTATTAGTTATTATCTTAAAGTGCAATCTATCAAACTATTGCTTCAGTAAATGAAAGAGGAACATTTCCCTCTAGAGAGAAATCTTTCATTAAACCTTACAAAGACCTTAAGCATCTTGAACCTCATTTATCATTCCTGTGCTTTCCCCCTTTTCAATCTGCTGCTACCATTCCTCTCATCCGCTTGAGTTTAAAAAACAGCAGGAAGCAGTTCAGGGAAGAAATGGAATGCATTGTTACCAGGATAACTCAAAACCCCTCTTGCATTAAGTGGGAACGTAATTCATAGCAAAATTGTAGGTCTCTGCTCAGGTTGGCTGAAGGCATGTTTCGACAAAGAATTGCAATGCAGACAAAATTGACCTGTGCAGCCACTTGACACTAAAAAGCACTTGAGAATGATTTGCATATCAAAAATGAAACCATCCATTTTAATAAGAACTACTGACTGCTTTGGATTCTTTCCAGATAGACCATAGGGCAAAGGACAGTTATATAATATAGCTTATAATGAACTCCTAGAATATAATCTCCATTCCCATGTATCCTCATAGGTCTAGTCTGCATGGTTTTTAACCTGAAACAGCCCTTATTCCATTTCACATCCCATTCACAAGTCCCAAATGATGCAGTGTTGGGAGAGGATTCCCCCAACACCGAAGATAAACATTGTATTTCAAAATCTTTAGTTCAAATCTTATTCCTTATCTGACTAAGATATATATATATATATATATATATATATATATATATATATATATATATATATATATATATATATATATATATATATATATATATATATATATATATATATATATATATATATATATATATAAAGAAATTTTAATCAGGCTGTTTCGTAAACCAGCTTCAGAGTAATATAGTTCTTTTGTCTCTTAGATAGATAGATAGATAGATAGATAGATAGATGGATAGATGGATAGATGGATAGATGGATAGATGGATAGATGGATAGATGGATAGATGGATAGATGGATAGATGGATAGATGGATAGATGGATAGATGGATAGATGGATAGATGGATAGATGGATAGATGGATAGATGGATAGATGGATAGACGGATACACGGATAGACGCATAGACGCATAGACGCATAGACGCATAGACGCATAGACGCATAGACGCATAGACGCATAGACGCATAGACAGATAGACAGATAGACAGATAGACAGATAGATAGATAGTATTATTGTATTATCAGATTAACAGAATTGGAAGGGACATTATAGGTCATCTAGTCCAAACCCACCACTGAAGCAGGATACCCTACACCATTTCTGACAAATGGAAGACCAGTTTCTTCTTGAAAACTTCCAGTGATGAAGCTCCCACAACTTCTGAAGGCAACCTATTCCATTGGTTGATTGTCCTCACTGTCAGAAAATTTCTTCTTATTTCTAGGTTAAATCTCTCCTTGGTCACTTTCCATCCATTATTCCTTGTCCGGCCTTCAGGTGCCTTGGAAAATAGTTTGAGCTCCTCTCTGTGGCAACCCCTGAAATATTGGAACATGACAATCATGTCTCCCCTGGTTCTTCTCTTCACTAGACTAGCCATGCCCAGTTCCTGTAACTGTTCTTCATATGTTTTAGTCTCCAGTCATCCAGTCCCCTAATCATCCTGGTTCCTCTCCTTTCCTTTTTCTAGAGTCTGAACATCTGTTTCATTGTGTGGTGACCCCAATTGGATGCGATACTCTATGTCTGTGATGGCAAATCTATGGCACATGTGGCAAAGGTGGCACACGGAGCCCTTTCTTTGGGCTGACGCCAGCTCAGCTCCACCACCCCTGTACACATGCCTCCAACTGGCCAACTGATTTTAGGGTCTCTACCACACATGTGGGAGGCACATACACATGTGCAGGGAGCTGGGATTGCACGGTCCCCCCGTGCCCCATTTTTGGACCCATGACGTTTCAGGAAGGCCTGCTAGACCCAAAACAGGGCACCAGGGAGTGGTCAAGCATACATGCCCAGGGGCTGGGGAGAGCATGGGGGTGCATGTTCAGGGCATTGTAGCCCCCAAGATGAGCATATGAGCATATTGCATTATGGGTGTGGGCACACTTTCAGCATGTGAGAACAAAAAGGTTTCCCATCACTGTTCTAGGTTTAGTCTTACTAGGGCTTTATAGAGTGGTATTCAGTGGTGGGATTCAAATAATTTAACAACCGGTTCTCTGCCCTAATGACCATCTGTGTGGGTGGGGCTCGGTGGTCATGTGACTGGGTGGGTGTGGCCAACTCAAGGTCACTCATGTCGATGGACGCTTCGCCTTAGCTGTTACAATGTAATAAGGGTTAACCGGAGAGGCAGTTTCTGTAAGCAGGTCAATAAAGATTAGGCTAGAAACAACATTAGAATGTTTCCTTCCTGCCTTCCTTACAGGATTAGCCCTGTAAAGTGGAAAAAAAACAAAAGGAGATTTCTTCCAACAACCAGTTCTCTGAACCTCTTAGAAAGTTACCAACCGGTTCTCCCGAATAGGTGCGAACTGGCTGAATCCCACCACTGGTGGTATTAGTACCTCACATGAACTTGATTGTATCCCCCTGTTAATGCAATTTAGGATTTCATTGGCTTTTTTGGCTGCCACTGCACACAGCTGACTCATATTTAGCTGGTTGTCCACTAAGACTCCAAGATATTACACACATATGCTGTCTTAGAAAACTATTGGGGGAAGTAAACACGAAGCCTAAACAGTTTCAGCTGGAAAGAAATTAAAGTCACAGACCAAAATGAATGGGAGAGTTTTGGAACAGTTTTTGATTATTAGTTTTGGTGTGTGTGAAGCCTCCAGCAGGAGAAAGAGTCAGAGAATCCTTATCAAAGTATCCTTATCAGAAAATGCTTATCAAAGAAAAGCAGCGTGTAATAAAATCTGCCTAGCAGATAAAGCCTCTCCAGGGGAGATTGGACTCATTTAACTGAAGAAAAGCCAGCATCAACCTGGGAAAAAAAGAAAGAAAGAAAGAATGTTAGCCAGTGAAATTAGTCCCTTGTTTATCTCCAGATCGGAAGTCAAAAGGACATTTAGACACAGAAGTAGTAACCCTTGTACTTAGCAGATACATTGACTATGTAAATAACAAGGTAGACTACATTATTCATTAACATTTTAGTTTTCCAGTGGAGAAGTAAAATCTTAGCAGTGCTTGACCACCACTAGGTTAATTTCTTGTTCTATAGAGGAAAATTGTTTCCAAAAAAAGGATTAAAAAGTCTGGGCAGTTGCTGCCAACTCTAGCT